>NW_027555625.1:156043081-156687081 GCF_003287225.1 Phascolarctos cinereus
CTTTGCTTATTTGAATAGAATTTTACTTGCATCCTTTGAAGTATGTAAGATAATAAGTACCCCCCATTAGTTTTTCCCTTTTGTATATCCTTCTCCCCTCTTTCCTTTCTCCTTTTAATATATTATGTTGTGTTGACAACATAGCAAAAAATTACTCACAGGCTCTCCATCTTGACTCCATCTACAATTCCTACTGACCTAACAGTTCTGAGGGGATACTTGTCTCATGCCCCCATTCCTCATTACAGTGTAAACACTTCCTCTTCATGAAATATTTTTTTCCCCTGTAGGATTATGCTCAGTTTTGCTGAGTAAATGTTTCTTGGTTGTAAGCCTATATCTTGTGTCTTTTGGAAGATTGTATTCCATGATTTCCACTTTCTTACAGCTGATAAAGTTTATGTGATCTTGACTATAGTTCCTTTAATTTCTTCCCTCTTAATAGTAGAAGTTGGGGTTTTTTTTGTAGTTTTAGCACAGAAGCTCTGTTTTAATCTCTTACTGCCCCAACTCCTTATCAATAGGATAAAATGTAAAATAATTAAGATATATTTGATAAATTTATCAATTGGTTCATGGACCCATGTCTCATTAAGATTCTTGGTTTCTTCCCAACTTTACATATATGTGAAGATTATATTCACATATAGATTATAATACATTTACTGGATGTAATTAGAATTAAAAAGATACACTATTAAAACTTCTTTTCTCAGTTGTTTCAATAATGATCTGAAAGAAAAATCTCCACTTTCCCTTCTCTGAATCTTCAACCACGTGATCCTGGGTACACCCATGTATCTTTTTAGGGAAGCCAATTCCTATTGTTCATTTTCAAAATCAAGGAGAAAAAAGAGGAAAAAAAAATTTAAACAACATAATACAAGAAACATTGGTTAAGCACCTACTATGTGTCAGGCACTGTGCTAAGTGCTGGTGGCACCACACGTGAATCCAAGGAATACAGCAGGTGGTATATGAAGAATTGGTGGGCTTCTGAGCCCTCTTTAAATAGAGGATTTAGAAGGAATTTTTTGCTTTGCTTTCCAGTCCTCCAGAGAGAAGAGACCACTGAAGGCACTGATGACTTTCTGGTGATGGATGAACTTTTCCTGGAGGAGTTTGGGGTGAGGGAGCCATGATGATGGCAGAGTTGAATCCAGGAGTGCCGCTATTGGGAAACAAAGAGCATCCACTCTAATTCCCAGTAATTCGTTAAAAGATCATTTGAGGATTCAAGGTTAGAGGCCAGGCTGGTTCAATCAAGGTTAGATTTTTCTTTTCTCTGCTTTCTACTTCTCTCTCCAGCGTCTTGTCCCCATCCCCAACATACATCTAATGTCTACTCAGCATTTCATCACACCATCTGAACCTTCTGCAGCTGGGCCCCAACAGTTCTCACTATTTCTCTAGTCCCAACAGCCACAACTTCCAACTCCCCAAATACTTAGAAGGGAGAGGGGGAGACCACTCTTTATCAGACAGAAGTACACCCATCCCGCTGGCTGCAAGTTCACTATCCACGTGGTTTCTCTCTAGTGCGCCTCTACCATGACTGCCTGGAATGAAGTCTTGGAACACCTTTTTAAAAGTAGTGTAGAGCTTTCTTTCCTTTTCTTCTTTCTACTAACAACCATTTAATTTTTTTTCTCTAACTCCCCTACTGAAAAAAAAAAGAAAAACAAAACTCTTCTAACAAATATGTGTAGTCAAGCAAAACAAACTCTCACACTAGCCATGTCTAAAATATATCTCACTCTGCAATTTGAGTATATTACCGCTTTGTTAGGAGATTGTTAGCATGATGCATTATCATTGGTTACCTGGAATTTTGGTTGATCATTGCAATAGAGTTCTTAAGTTTTTCAATATTGTTTATCTTCACAATGTTCTTATTATTGTATCAAATATTTTCCCCAATTCTGCTCTTTTCACTCTGCATCAATTCATTTGAGTCTTCCCAGGTTTCCCTGAAATCATCCTTTTTGTCATTTCGTATAGCACAATATTATTATATTACATCCATTCAGCCATTCCACAGCAGAGCTTTGGTTTTTAAATATTTTCTCAGTATAATAATTAACAATAATTATGGGTAATTCCCTTTATGTTAACAGTTCCATTTAATTTATTCCTGGTCCCATGCATTTCCTGTCTTCTTTTGGCACCTAAACAATAGGAGAAGGCAAAGGGAAAATCAAGCTTGTCTAAGGAGATGTTCCAATAACAAAAAACAAAACATGTCAAACACTTGAGAACTATGGTACGTTAATCTAACACAGTACTATCTCGCTTTTAAGTATGAACAAATATGAAGATTTGAGAAAAAGAAAGCTTTATGTGAAATGATGCAGAATGAAGAAAATAGAGCCAAGAGAACACTCACAAAGACCACAACAATATAAATTAAAAATAGCATGTGGCAATAAAATTTAAGTCATGGAAGCTAGAGGTAAATAATATCCAGGATGATGGGGTATTTGATAATTTTAAAAGTAAGCAAGTAAGATAAGGATTAAAAAGGCCATCTGATTTGGTCATTGAGATCCTTGGCAACCTTAGAGAAAGCAATTTCAGTCAAGTATTTGTATTTTTTTTGGTTCCCCTTCTTGCCACACTCCAATCTCCTTCATGATCAATGAGACATAATTACAGAACTAATTAGGGGGGGTTAGATCAGAATGAACTACACACCGTTCAACATCGAATAGTTTGATGACCTTAGGTCTCTGATGACAAGCTGTCTAAGCATTACGAATCTTGAACTTTTATTTGATACTGCAGTAAAGATGTGGCCATTTAATAGGAAAACACTTTTAGAATTTTAAAAATCCTTTTCAGAGGGCAGCAATAGGGGTGTGTGGCATATTTCCCCCTCACAGAGAGTTCATAAATCTATTCATTCAATAAATATTTGAGTACCTGCTACCAGCAAGGCACAGTGCTAGGCATGATGGGGATACAAAATTGTTTTGTCTCCCAGGGAGATGCAAATAGCAAGGCACTAACTTCACTCTAATAGGAGAAAAAAAAAATCAAAGATTGCTCCTAGAGAGGCTGAAGTACTTAAGAAGGCTGATGCAATTTTAACAGAAGCACAAACTGGAAAATTGGAATGCATGATTCGTGACAATTACAAGGAGCAAGGAGAAAGAACAGCCCAGCCCACATTATCAAATCATTCATTCACTGCTTAAGCAAATAAAGATAAATCTGTAGTTGATGATACTGAAATAGGATGAAATCTCTAGCTATTAAATAGGATTATCTTGGGAAAGATTTGGTCATATAACATGTTCCGGGTGTAAAGTGTGGTTTCAACAATGGGACTACAATTGTAAAAATAGAAAGAGGCACATACAGAAAAATAAAAGTGTTCCTTTTTTTAAAAAAAATCACCAAAAGATCTATTTTGTTTTGTGAATCAATTACAACATGTAAAGGCAAAAAATCATGGTGATTTAATGTACAAAACAGAAAGAAATCATTGTTTCACACCCCCAACCTCTTTTTGCTTGGCTCATACTTCTCCAATAGAGATTTCTGTTCTGTTATGAAATGTGTCTCTCATCTAGATGCTGATGCATATCTTTGCTTTAAGGCATGTACTTAAATAGAATTTCCTGCAAAAACTGAATGAGGACAGCCTTGGCCCTTCTCAGGCATGTCCCGTTTCTCCCTCCCCCAATGCTACTTGAGGTTCAAGGACTGCTTTAAATCGGCATCCACTCAAAACCACAGCTTGCAACCCCTCCCCTTATTTTTTTCATTTTACCAATCCAATTGGAAGACATCATACTTTAAAGCAAAAAAGCATTTAACCAATAAGAGAAAATAAATGAAAAAAAATTTCCCCTCCATATACATAAGAGAGTATACTGTCCCATAGATTTATACACATAGAGAACATGTAGGAATACACAGAAAACATGTGAGAACAGGCAATCCATGTTTGTTTGGACACACATGAACCCATTTGGCCAGGGTGACACATTTGAAGAAGATTCACATTAGGGAACACCTGTAACCTAGGAACATGCAAAGCTATAGTAACTCATAATTTTAGGACTGTGTTCCCACACGAAAAGAACACTTTTCTCATTCCACTACTTGCTTTCCTGCACAGCCATCAGTATCCTCTGGTCTGGTGATATCACTGGATGTAGAACTGCTTTCTTTGTTGCTGTAAACTGCTCGGGGCTTCTGTTGGTCTATTTCTCTCCACTGTGCTGCCATCTTCTGGTTCTGTGCTAAATTTCAGGTACTACAAAGTCTTTTCCCTATAGGAGAAGTTCAAGTTCTTTTAGCTTAGAGTCCCAGGAGCTACCTCAGCTCTGTGATTCAGATTCAAAGACAACAAACCTACTAAAGAAACCTTAAGGCATAAAGTCTGATGTTCTGTTTCAGTTGTCACTCCTTGAATTCAATTTACTCGGGTGGCCATAGTTTGCTAGATGAGCATTTTGTGCCAATGTAGAGCTGTGCACTGCCCACGGTTCCCAAATGACTGCAGGACAGTGCTCTAACTGTTGATGACCAGCCATATAAGCTCTCAGAACCATGGTGTCCTTATCTACAAAGCCAAGGGTTTGGACTATATTACTTTTAACTTCCCTTCTAGCTACAAATATCTCTGATTCTGTGGTATGCCTCTCCTGTGACCTGTTATTGTATCCTTTTTATTTTGTACCATGCCTTTTTAAAATCAACTTGATCCAGAATTATTCAAAAAAGTAACTGATAATTAAAAAATAGGTAATGGTCATCAGATTACATTGCTGCTGATTATAATAATTTAAAACAGAAATTTAACCAATATAAATTAATTATCATAAAAAGGAGACCAAAAAAGCCTAGATAAGATTAAATAAAGCACTTATTAAGCCCTTACTTTATGCCATTATTGTTTTTCAGTCATGTCCAACTCTTGATCCCATTTAGGGTTTTCTTGGCAAGGATACTGAAGTGGTTTGTCATTTCCTTCAGCAGATCATTTTACAGTTGAAGAACTGAGGCAAACAGGGTTAATTGACTTACCTGGGTTAACACAGCTAGTAAAGTGTCTGAGACCAGATTTGTTTAGTGCCAATCATTGTGCAAATTTTGGACAAATTCTGGAAATACAAATACGAGCAGGAAAGACAATCCCTGCCCTCAAGGAGCTTAAATTCTAATGGAGAAAGATAGCACACAAAGAAAGGTGAAAAGTGGGGCCTTTGAGAGGGAAGGCAGTTTAAGGGAGGGGGCAGCTAGATGGCTTAGTGGATAGAAGGTTGAGCCTGAAGTCAGGAAGACCTGAGTCCAAATCTGGCCTCAGGCACTTATTAGCTGTGTGACCCTGGGCAAGTCATTTAACCTCTGTTTGCCTTAATCCACTGGAGAAGGAAATGGCAAACCACTTCAGTATCTTTGCCAAAAAAGAACATGGACAGTATGGTCCATGGGGTCATGAAGAGTCTATGGGCTCACAAAGAGTCTGATGGGACTGAATGACTGAACAATAAACAAGTTTAAGGGAGGCATTGGACACAGACAAAACAGATTCTCAAAGTGGGGACAAGGTAAAAGAAGAGAAGGATAAGAATAAGAGAATAGGATGGAGTGAAATATCCAGTTAACAATCATAACTGAAATGTGAATGGGATAAACTCACCCATAAAAACAGAAGATAACAGAATGAATTAGAAACCAGAATCCAACAATATGTTGTTTATAAGAAACACAATTGAAACAAAAGATACACATAGAGGTAAAATATGGGACTGGAACAGAATCTACTATGCTACAGCTAAAGTAAAAAAGGCAGGAGTAGAAATCATGATCTCAGACAATGCAAAATTAAAAAAAGACCTAATTAAAAGAAATAAACAAAGAAATTTAATTTTGCTTTAAAAAAAGGCTACTGTAAAGAATGAATTAATACTAAACATATATTCACCAAATGGTATAGCATCTAATTTCTTAAAGGAAAAATTAAATGAGTTCCAGGAGAGAAAGACAGTAAAATTATAATAATGGAAACCTCAATTTCCCCCTCTCAGATCTAAATAAATCTAAATATAAAACAAAGAAAGAAGTTAAGGAGATGAACACAATTTTAGAAAAGTTAGATGTGATAGACCTCTGGAAAATATTTAATGTAATTAGAAGGGAGTATACCTATTTCTCAAATCTGCATGGCATCCTCAAAAAAAAATAATGTGTTAGGGCCCCAAATTCTCACAAACACATGAACAAAATGTAAACATAAAATGAACATTTTTCTGACCATAATGCAATAAAATCATAAATTATAATTATGTAATATATGAATAAATATAAATAACATATAAATAATTAAATAATGGAAATTATATATTTATAAATAATATGTATAAATTATAAATGATAATAAAAATAAAATCATTAAAGAGTCTTTGAAAAATAGATGAAAAAATAATTGGAAACTAAATAACTTAGTCCTAAAAATGAGTAAGTGAAAGAACAAATTATAGAAATAATAATTTTATTAGAGATAATGACAACACTGAGACAACATACCAGGATTAAGCCAATGTAGTGCTTAGAGGAAATTTAAATCTCAATAAAAGAGAGAAACAATAGATCAATTAATTGGGCACACAACTAAAAAAATTAGAAAAGCAACAAATTAAAACCTACTAATTAAGCATCAAAATAGAAATCCTGAAACTCCAAGGAGAGATTAACAAAGGAAAAAGTTTAAAAAAACACACCAAACAAAACAAAACAAAACAAAAACAAAAACAAAAACCTTGAACTAATTAATAAAACTAGGAGCTAATTTTTTTGGGAACAACATACACAAATTACTGACTAATGGGATTTTTAAAAGATAGAGAAAACCAAATTATCAGTATCACAAATGAGAAAAGTGAATTCAAAACAAATGAAGATAAAATGAAAGCAACTATTAGGAACTATTTTGCTCAGCTACATTCCAACAAAACTGACAACCTAAATGAAATGGATGAATATTTACAGAAATATAAATTGCTCAGATTAACAGAAGAGGAAATATTATACTTAAATAACTCTATCTTTAAGAAAAATTGAACAAATCCCTAAATGAACTTCCTAAGGAAAAAAAAACCCAAAATCAGGTGGATTTACAAGTGAATTATACCAAACACTTAAAGAACAATTAATTTCAACATTACAAAAACTGTTTGGGAAAAAAATAGCTAAAGGTGTCCACCCAGTTATTCTATGACGCAAAAAAATGGTCATGATACCTAAACCAAGGAGATTAAAAAACAAAACAGAACTATAGATCAATTTCTCTAATAAATATTGATGCAAAAATTTTAAATAAAATACTAGCAAGGTTATTAGAGAAATATATCATATTGATCATATTAACACCAGGAATGCATGACTGGTTTAGTATTAGGAAAACTGCAAGCATAATTAACCATATTAACAACAAAAACAATAAAAAATTATGTTTATTTCAATAGATGCAGAAAAAGCTTAGCATTCCTGTTAAAAACACTAGAAATCACAGAAGGGAATGGAGATTTCCTCAAAATAATAATAACAAGCCCTGTCTGCAATGGGGATAAGTTAGAAGCCTTTCCAGTAAGATCAGGGGTAAAGCAAAGATACTTATTATCACCATTATTTTTCAATATTGTACTTGAAATGCTAGCTAGAGCAATAGGAAAAGAGCACGAAATTGAAGGAATAAGCATAAGTGATGAGGAAACAAAAGTATCACTCTTTACACATGATATGATGGTTTACCTAGAAAATCTGCTAAAAAGCTAATTGAAATCATCAGTAACCAGTAAACTTGCAGGATATAAAATAAACCCACGTGAAACATTAGCATTTATGTATACTTCTAATAAAACCCAGCAGAAAGAGATAGAAAAAGAAATTCCATTTAAAATAACTACCAACATGGCAAAGAATGGGAAATTGAGGGGAGGCCCATTGATTGGGGAATGGCAAAACAAGTTGTAGTAATACAAATGTAGTGGGATACAATTGCGCTATAAGAAACGATGAGCAGAAAAACCTGGAAAGACTTATATGTACTGATAGAAAGTGAAATGAAAAGAACCAGGAGAACATTGTACACAATAACAGCAATATTGTGTGATGATCAACTATGATTGACTTAGCTCTTCTCAGCAATACAATGATCCAAGACAATTCCAAAAGACTCATCATGATGGAAAATGCTATCCACATCTAGAGAAAGAACTGATGAAGTATGAATGCAGCATCACAGCAAACTATTTTCACTTTATTTTTTTCCAGTTTTCCCTTTTGTTATGTTTCTTCTTTCACAACATTATTAATATGGAAATATGTTTTACATGATTGCACATACACAGCCTATGTCAAACTACTTACTGTCTTGGGGAGGAGGGAGAGGAAGGAGGGAGGGAGGAAAAAAATTTTGAACTCAAAATTGTATTTTAAAAGAATATTATGAATTTTCTTTATGTGTAATTAGAAAAAAAATACTTTTTAAAAGAAAAAAAAACCTAACTACCAACAGTGTAAAATACTTGGGAGTTTATCTGCCAAAACACACATAGGAACTATGTAAACACAATTATTTAAAAATACTCTTCACATAGAAAAAAGATAGATCTAAATAATTGAAGAAATTAATTGCTCGTGGGTAGTCCATGACAATATGATAAAAATAACAATAATATCTAAATTAATTTACTTATTTAGGGTCACACTGAATAAGTCAAATTATCAAAGAAATACTTTATAGAGCTAGGAAAAAAAGGTAACAAAATTCATTTGGAACAAAAGGTCAAGAAAACCAGGAGAATCAATGGGGGGAAAATGGGAAGGAGGGGGGACTACCAGTACCAGATCTCAAAGTATGTACACTACAAAACTGTAGTAATCAAAACAAGTTGGTATTGGATAAAAAACAGAGATTGTGATCAGTGGAACGGATTAGGTACACAATATATAGAAGCAAATGAAAACAGTAACCTAGTGTTTGATAAACTTAAAGATCCCAGCTATTGGGGAAAGACTTCACTATTTGACAAAAACTGGAGAAAACTGTAATGTAGTCTGGCAGAAATGAGGCATAGATCAACATCTCACATAATATGCCAAGATAAGCTCAAAATAAATATATGATTCAGACATAAGGAGTGTTATCAAAAGGATATTAGTTGTACATGGAAGAAATTACCTGTCAGATCTATGGAGGGGGGAATACTTCATGATGAAACAACATATTTTCATGGGAGCTAAAATAAATAATTTTGATTACATAAAATTCAAAAAGTTTTATATAAATAAAACCAATGTGGCTAAATCTAGAAGAAAAGCAGGAAAATGGGTAGGGAATCTTTACAGTAAATTTCTCTGATAAAGGTCTCAATCCTAAAATATATGGGAAAGGAGATTAAAGGCCATTCCCCAATTAATAAATAGTCAAAGGATATGGCTAGGCAGTTTTCAGGGGAAGAAATTAAAACTATCAATAGCCATATGAAAAAATGCTCTAAATCATTAATAATTAGAATAAATGCAGATTAAAACAACTCTGAAGTACCCTCAAATTGGCTAAGACGACAAAAAAGGAAAATTACAAATGCTAGAGGGGATGTGGGAAAATAGGTACACTAATGCACTGTTGGTGGAACTAGTCTGATCATTCTGGAAAGCAATTTGGAATTATACGCCAAAGTTATCAAGTTGTATACACCCTTTGACTCAGTATTACCACTGGTAGGTCTATACCCTTAAGGAGATCAAAGAAAGAGGAAAAGGACCCACATGTTCAAAAATATTTATAGCAGCGCTTTTTGTGGTGGTAAAGAACTAGAAATTGAGGTGATGCCCATCAATTGAGAAATGGCTGAACAAGTTATGGTATGTTAATGCAATGGAATGCTATTGGACTGTAAGAAATTATGAAGGGGATGGTTTCAGAAAAACCTAGGAGGATTTGTATGAGGTGATGCAAAATGCAGTGAATGGAACCAGGAATGCAATTTGTACAATAACAACTATATTGTATAGATAATCAACTGTGAAAGATTTAGTGACTCTGAGAAACATGATGACCCACCACAGTTCCAAAGGACTCAAGATGAAACATGCCATCCACCTCCAGATGGAGAACTGATGGACTCAAGGTACAGAATAAAACATTTTCTTTTATTTCTGGGGTAGGAGAACATGGCTAATGTGGAAATTCATTTTGCATGACTATACATATTAGTAATGAGTTCTATTTTTCTTGCCTTCTCAATGGGTGGTGGAATAACTTGGAACTGAAAATAAAATAAAATTGAATTAATATTTTTTGGAAAAACTATAACTAGTTCCATTCAGCACTTATAGTCCAGTGAGTACTGAAGGGTCTAGACATACCAGAACCATACTGTTCACATTTCTGTTGATGCCAACAACTTCCTTGGGAAATCTCAAGTTTACCTTGATGTATCCCAAACATTGATAGCCTTTATCGTTCAAACCACCTAATCTAAGCTCTGTTACAGGCTTTAAAGATATTTTCCCCAAATATCTAACATTAAATGATTGAAAAATTATAGTAATTTGGGATCCATTGTCCAAGACCATTGCAGTCCACATTCTCTATTTTTACCATCACTTCTTCATGAGGTCTTGTTAGTTGGAATAGACACATAAGAAATTGATGATGAAGTCAGTGTGATTATCATCATGGCCTACAATGACATCATTTACTGCCCCTAGCCTTGGATCAGATTTTAAGGAAGCACAAAATCTTTCAACTCAGCTAAGGAATGTAACCTGACCCTCAAGTTTAACACTTGCAGAAGACCTTCTTCCTTAGTGGAGAGAATAACTACTACATGCTCCATTCCTGCATAAGGGGCAGAATTCGTGAGAGCTCGAGGGATGAATGATCTTTGTCTTGTTGCTTTGGGAGACAACACATGCATTTCTAATTTATCTTCACAGAGAGGTCCTTGGAGGGAGAGAAAGATTCCAGGAAGAAGTCAACATGTAGAAGATCTGGCACCTTGAAGATGCCCTCTTCCTAGCTTGCCACATGAAATTTCTGGTAATTTCACCTAGGGTGAGATTAAGGACTTTTTTCAGCTGAGCTGAGATATGTTGCTCCCTGTGGGGGAGACTTATCTACTCGGTGTATTGTCCAATATATGCTCTTCTGGATAACTTTTCTGATTTTGATTTGCTGTTAACTTGCACAAATTTATTTACTTATGATTCACTATGTGTGATGGTCTTTGTGTAACTGGCATTTGATAGGAAAAGAGTCAAGCTTTTGGATATATTTTGGGACATTCCTCAATTAAGAGAGAACAATTAGGAAAGTAGGTTGAACTTAATAATTATTTTTCCCATACTGACAATATTTAGGGGAACACAATTCACCCTATTTGAAGAGAGTAGAGTGGCCAGCTTTGTGTCTCCAATCTTCTGCTTTCTGCCTGGCAGGAATCTAAGTCTCTCCTTAGAGAAAGATTGATAGAGAAGGCTCTGGAAATCTGTAGCCATGCTTCCCTAAGAACTACAGACAGAAAACCCATGTGGACACACATAAATTACATAGGATACATATACCTTATGCTGGGAAGAAAACTGGAAGATTATGAGTAGCATTCTCTCATAAACCAGGGAGAAACAATGGAGGGTAAAACCAGCTTAGAGAAATTTTGTCAAGAGATCTGATTAAATACTCCTGTGGGCATTTAAAGATGGAAATGTGAAGAAGACAACAACCAAGAAAAATGGAAAAGATCTTTAAGATTATTCTAACAAATTATTTTGATCATGAAGGACAGTGGGACCACTTCACTTGCGCCTTAACATCATGGTTTCAGATGTTCTTTTAGGAGAGGCTGAAATGGTACTAAAAAAAAAAACAACTACTTTATGTATTGGAGTATCTTGTGTCATTGGAGATGAGCCAGCAATGATTACAAATGCTTATGTGCAGATATACCCTTTTTCTAGCAAGCAGTCTCAATTTGTTTATGTTCACAAAAGTGGCAGTTATCCTAAATAACAAATATATACTTATATACATTATGGAAAGGGTCAAGCAGCCATCAACCAGACAATATGAAATTAATTGCAGCAGTCATATTTTAGTGGCCCCTATTACACAATTACAGACTGACTTTGCATAGTTTTGCTGAGCTTAGATTTTTTCTTTTTTTAAAACAAATTTTTATGGATGTATTTTTATAATATCTTTGTTTCCCATTTTATTCCTTCCTTTTTCTCCCAGAGAGCCATTCCTTATAATAAAGAAGAAAA
This sequence comes from Phascolarctos cinereus, assembly GCF_003287225.1. Taxonomy (NCBI): domain Eukaryota; kingdom Metazoa; phylum Chordata; class Mammalia; order Diprotodontia; family Phascolarctidae; genus Phascolarctos; species Phascolarctos cinereus. Next base: position 156,055,367 of record NW_027555625.1, read on the forward strand.
AAAAAACAGAAAAAAAAACTAGTTCAGCAAAACTAACCAATATATATAAAAAAAATCTGGTAATATATATATAATGTTCTACAACCCAAAGTCCCCCACCTTTACAAAGAAGCAGGGGGGAGTTGTCTTCTCATATGTTTTCTTTAGAGCCAAGTTTGGTTATTATAATTTTTCAGAATTAAGTTTCAATTATTTTGTTATTATAGTCATTCCATGTCCACTGTAGTAATTGCGTACGTTGTTTTCCTGATTCTGATCACTTAACTTTGCATCAGTTTATATGTCTTTCTAAGCTTTTCTATATTCATCATATTCATAATATTCATTGTTTCTTATAGCACAGTAATATTACATTACATTTATTCTGGGCTGAGGTCAACCTAGGCCAGTCCACTGATCTAGGCTTAGCATTAAAATGCAATGAGGTACTTGTAGACTATAAAATGCAATAAAATTTATTTTACTAATAAGGGATCAAAAGAATATAACTTCAAAGTTAAAGATATAAAAAACTGCTCTCCTTACCCACATCCCCCACCCCCGTACCTCTGTAGTCACCAGGTCAGGAACTCAGAAAGGCTTTCTACATACAAAGTTGGACCTTAAAAATAACATTTGATGCATCTCTCTCTCTTTCTCATCATCATCATCATCATCATCATCATCATCATCATCATCATCATCATTCCAGGGGCTTCGTCATCCATATTTTGTGAAAAGCCGAATGATCCCACCCCCTTGAAAGATCTGCTTAGTTCACCTGTCACTGGAGCCATAGCTTATCCTATGGATGCTGGATAGGGATGCTCATAGAAATAGAGGAAAAATGAGAGGGAAAAGGCAAAAAGGAGAAGAGCAAAAGAGGCTCCTGCCTATAGCCCATAGGGGAGCAAAATAGGACCCTCACCTCAGCAATGCATAGGGACAACAATTAGGGGGAGAGAGGATTGACAGCCCACACAAAATTAACACAATCCCTACCACGACATTCCTGTACCACAATTTGTTTATTCATTCCCCCAATTGATGAGCATCTACTTCCACCCCCACTCCCACCCCCAGTTCTTTGCTACCATGAAAGGTGCTACAGTAGATATTTTGGTGTATTTTGGGCCTTTCTTTTCATTATTGACCTTCCTTGGGGTCAATCAGCTAACAATAGAATCTCTGGATCCAAGGGTAATGACATTTTAGTAACTTTGGGCCTAATTACTCTTACTGGTACTTTGATCTTGGGTAGAGTGTGGTTCCAGAATTGTTAATTCATTCAGTATGTTTCCATGCTAAATGGTGTAATTAAGTGGCTTGATGGCGCTGCTCTTAAACATACAGGGACACAGCTATTAAATGGCTTAAAATGTAGCCAAAAGGTGCTGTTGTGATTCCATGTGTAATATCTGTGTTCACCACTAAGTAGTAGTATTCTTGTGTTGTTCCCTTCCCTGATCTGCACATGTGCAGGTGTCTCAACGTTCCAGTAGGTTGCCATATCCCCAGTAGCCACTAGAGGACACTAAAAACTTGAGATATTCTATTTAATGACAGCTGTCTGTTTCCCTGAATTCCCAGCAGTGATTATGAAAATATTTTAAAAGTAGACAGCTCCAATTTTCTTAATTCAGCCCCTCTTCCCTTCTGAATATTTATCTTTCTCAATTTCTCCTGCTTTCACAATCCCAAAGGATCCAGGGAATCATTAAGGGAACGTATAGGTTATTGACATTTAATTTGTAAAAAAATAAAAAGTAAAAGTAAAACAAATATTTTTTTTATTCTCATAAGGCAACAAACTATTCTAGTGGAAACAGACTTCTCTACTTCTGTGTGCCTTCTTTGCCCACCCATTCTTCTATGCTCAGGACTTCTCATGCATTCTTAAATTCCTGTGGCTCATGTTACTTGCATGAGTTGTTTAAATAGGGTAGAGAAGATTCTGGCAGCATTCTCCAAGGGGGTGGGGGATGGAGGGGAAATCAAAGACTCATGATTCACCCAGTCTGATCCTGGCTGGTTGCTAGGCAGGATTTATCCCAGCTGTTCATGGCTCTCAACAAGTTCAGGGCAAGGGTGAATCTTAAATCTTTTCTCCCTGATGTCATGCTTCACCCACCTCCTTTTACAATGTCTTCTGTCATAAGAGCAATTAATACCACCTCCAGGGATATCTTTTATACAGAAATATCCCAGAATCTACCTATCCTTGTTACTGGTCTAAACCACCTGAGAACTTGGGCCATGCAGAAAAGAAGCCAAAGACAATGATGCAAAAATTCCAACCTTTCCCCAATCCAAGATAAAACCCATTTGAGCAGATTGTATATCCCTATGATATTTAGTAGGAGGCAGCTTGGTGGCTCAGTGGATAGAGTGCTGGGAAGGGAGTCAAAAAGACCTGAGTTCAAATCCGGACTCAGACACTTACTAGCTGTGTGACCCAAGGCAATCACTTAACCTCTGTTTGCCTTAATCCACTGGAGAAGGAAATGGCAAACCACTCCAGTGTCTTTGCCAATAAAACCTCATGGACAGTATGTAGTATGCTCCATGGGGTCATGAAGAGTCAGATGTGACTAGACAAGAACAGTGCTATTTAATGCTTCTATCAATGACCTTGATAAAGGTGTAGGTAGTGTGCTTATCAAAATTGAAACTTTATTGTCACAAAACTGTGAGGGATAACTAACTGGATCCAAAAAAAAAAAGGTCTAAATAGACTAGATCTTTGAGCTAACCGTAATAAGATCAAATTTAATTAAAAAGAAACATGAAGTCTAATAAATGGGTTCAAAAGATCAATTTCATAAGTACAAGGTGTGACTAGACAATAATTATCCAAAAAACATCTGGGAGTTTTCGTGGACTATAATTTAAGTCAACACTGTGTTATAGCAGCTCCAAAAGTTGATGTGACCATAGCCTTTATTAAGATAAAGAGGATATCTAGGACTAGAAATCACTAGAAAAGTAATAGTCCTCCTATACCAGGGTCTGGTCAGATCACATCTGGTGTATTGGGTTCACTTCTGGGCACCAAATTTTATGAAAGATATTGATAAGCTGTGAACCCAATACTCCAGGTATATTTATTTCCGGAGGAGAACAACCAAGACAAGTCAGGGCCTCAATATCACACAATGAGAACTGATTGAAGCAATTAATGCCATTTAGTCTAGAGAAGAGAATACTTATAGGGGGGAGGAAGGTGTATTGAAAGTTACGTTCAAGTATTTAAGGGCTGTCATGTAGCTAAGGGATTAGATTTACTCTGGCACTAGAAGGCAGAACTAGAAACAATGGGTAGAGATTTCAGACAGGCAAGTTTAGGCTTGGTATAAGGGAAAACTTTTTAATAAATAGAGCTGTTCAAAAGCAGAATTTGCAGCTTCAATCAATCAATAAGCATTTAAGTCACTACAATGTGCCAGGTATTGTGATAGGCTCTAGGGTTACATACACAAAATTATGAAACCATCCTTTCAATTAAGCACCTTACATTCTATTAGGGGAACAGCATGTGTATGTACATACATATGTATGCAAAAACAGAATAAACATGAAACAAATACAATGTTAGTCTGGGAAGGAGAGAACTAACAGTTTGGTGGATCAGGAAAGGCTTTGTGTAGGTCATGCTTAAGCTCTATCTTGAAGGAGGACAAGAATTCTATGATCATAGCTTTGGAGATAGAAAGAATCTTAGAAGCCACCGAATCCAGTCTTCTCATTTTAAAAAAGAGGAACATAAGGCTCAGACAGATAGTGCCAAGGGTGATGCAGTTAGTAAGTGTCAGAGGCAGGAATGAACCCCAGTCTTCCTGACTCTAAGTCCAGCACTCTATCCACTACACCATGCTGCCTTCCAAGAAAGCATTGAGGAAGGAGAGGTTTCCAGGGGTGGAGGAATGGCCAATGGAAAGCCGTTGTCTGGGAGCTGGAGTGCCTTGTCTGAGTGGAACAGAGAAAAGACCAGTTTAGCCAGACCTTAGACGGAAGAGCACATATTGAAAAGCAGAGTGGGGCCAGATTTTAAAGAGTTGAAAAAGTCAAGCAGAGAATTCTAGAGGTAATAGGAACCACTGAAATTTGTTGAGTAGCAGAGCGACATGGCCAGATGCACACTTAAGTTAAACGACTTAAATACCTATGTGGTGGAGGATGGAGTACAGAGAGTTGGAGATCAATCAAGAAGCTATTGCAGTAGGTGATGAGGACAAGGGCTAAAATAGTGGCTGTGTGAGTAGAGAGAGTGGGTCAAATGTGAAAGCTGTTGTGGTGGTAGAAACAGGGAGGTTTGTGAGCTGATAGGTGTGCGAGATGCATGAGAGTGAGGAATCACAGATAATCCCAAGCTTATGAACCTGGGAGACTGATAGATGGTAGTACCTCCAACAGGAATAGGATAGTTTAGAAGATGAGTGAGTTCAGCAGAAAAGATAAGGAGTTTTGTTTTGGATCTGTTGAATTTCAGGTATCTTTGAGATAGGCAGTACTGGTAATGCTTCAGGAGGCAATGGTTTATCCTTCACTAGAAATTTTCAAGTAAAAGCTAGATGGCCATTTGTCTGGAATATTGTAGCAGAGATTCTGATTCTGGTTTGATTTCAACTAGATGGTATCTAAAGTCCCTTCCAATTCTGTGATTCTGGAATTCTGTGATTTTTTTTTGGGGGGGGTGAGGCAATTGGGTTAAGTGACTTGGCCAGAGTCACACAGGTAAGAAGTGTTATGTGTCTGAGGCCGGATTTGAACTCAGATCCTCCTGACTCCAAGGCCAGTGCTTTATCTACTGCACCACCCACCTGCCCCAATTCTGTGATTTCTTTCAAAGATGTCTTTAAAATGCACCTTTTCCACAAGGCTTCTTCAAGTGAACAGAAGAAAGGTATGATTTCTTTTCCTTATCCAATGGTCTCCACTCATCTCTTCACTAAGGTCTGTACATGCTGTCCAAGTTTCTTTCTTTATGTAACTGAATCTTGATCTTGCTATACTTTAAAAAATAGTCTTTCAGACTATTTTTCTTTTTAAAATGTCATTTATCTTTCAAATTCTCTGAATTGGATGGTTGCCTCCTCAAGAAGGTATGTGTTGTAGTTGAGAAAGTTGAGGTTAACATGGAGCTGAGACAAGAGGGAATTGGTACTCTGAGTTTCACCTCACATCCAGGAAATTGGCAAAGATGATACAAAATGGGAATAGTCAGTTTTGGGGGTGGGTTTGTGGAAAGGCAGCATCACTGTTTTGCTTTTGATAGAACTTTAAATTGGTCCAATCATTCTGGAAATAAACTTGGAAATATCCTAAGAAAACGAATAAATAGCCATACCTTTTGACTCAGAGATCCTTTTGCTAGGTTATCTCAATAAAGTAAATGATAAAAATGAAGGCCTTACATACACCAAATTTTTTATGGCAGCATTTTTTTTCAATTAAGAAGCATTTATTTTCTCTTCCAACTTCCCTTTCCCATTAAAAAATTTTTTTAAAAATTCTTATACAAATCTATATACTTAGGCAAAACGATTTCTACATTGGCCATGTAAAAATGCATGTCTCATTATGAGTCCTGAGTTCATAATTTCTCTGTCAGGAGGTGAGTAGCATTCTACTGTTTTTCAGTCTTTTGACTTTGTTTTAATATTTCTTGTTTTCTCATAGAGTCACTAACTTCTACTTAGTACATTCTAATTTTTAGGGGTTTTTTTGATTGGATAAAGTTTCGTACTTCTTATACTAAGCTGGTAAGTGTCTTTCCAATTCTTTCTTCCATATCTCTCATTTCCTTTCTACTTGTTTAATCTTATACCCTAATTGCATTTACAAAATCATTTTTGCTCCTTAAAAATCTTGCTTTATATCTTTAGGGAATTTTTATTGAGCTTGGACCCAAGCTATGTGTTTTTATTTGAGGATTTGCTTGCAGATGTTTTAAAGGCTTTTTTTTTTTTTTGCATCTTGAGCATCCTTGTCATCATAATAACTTCTTATGGTGGGTTTTTTTTTCTCATTCTTCTAGGCTTACATCCTGATTTCAGATTTTGTGTACTTGTGTTTTGCTCAGTACACGGCTTCAGACCTGCAACCACTCCTTACCATGAGTTGCTACACATAAGCTTAGTTCTTTTCAGCCTGCACTATATTTATCATCTGTCACTGTTTGGTAACCAGCAGACCTTCCAGCTGATATCTCTTCCTCCTCCCCACACAAGGTTTCAGGCTCTCTGTGCCATATCTAGTCATCTTGTTCTGGTAAATAGCCAAAGGGAGGCCTTTGTTCAGTCTCTGCACTGGAATGTCCCATGTGGCCATTCTTGGCTAGTTCCTGTCTCTACTCTCTTCCGACCTCTGTGTTTCCCTTATTTACTGTGATTCTTTCTTGGATTACCCAATCAGGACTTAGTTGGGTGTGTTTTTTAGGTCTTTATGGAGTAGTTGTTGGGGAGAGCTCAGTGATGCTACTTCCTTCTATTCTGCTATTTTGGCTGGTCTCCAGAACATTTTATATAGTTGCAAATAATTGGAAACAAATTTACCAGGTGCTTATTAATTGGCAAATAGAAAAACAAATTGTGATACATGAATATGATACATGAATAAAATGGAATATTATTGTACTATAAGAAACGTGAATATAAGGAATATAGAGAAGCTTGAGAAGATTTATATGAATTGACACAAAGCGAAGGAAGCAGGACCAAGAAAAACAATATATACAGTTACTAAAATGTTTTAATTCTAAAGAACTTCAGTGAAAATTGAAACAATGCTGTGGGGGGGGATTAGGAGAGGGTAAGGATTATGGGAAGATGGCAGCATGCTATAATGTAGAAGAGTGAGGAAGAAATTAAGCTTTTGGATTTATGGGGAGGGGAAGAGTTCAAAACTAAATAAGTGAGAGAGAGATCACATAAGATAAAATGGAAATTTTTGATTATATAAAATTAAAAAGATTTTGCACAAATGTGATATAGTTAAAATTAGAAGGCAAACAAGTAAATGAGGAAAAATCTTTGTAGCAAATTTCTTTGATAAAAGTCTTATGTCCAAGATATACTGCAGACTGATTCAACTTTATATGGCTTAGAACCATTCCCAGTAGATAAATCAGAATGCAACTCAATCAACTTTGAAGTCCTACTTCATACCCATCAGACTGGAAAAAGATGGCAGAGGAAAATGAGAAATGTTGGAGGGGCTGCAGGAAGACAAGAAAACTACAGCACTTTTGGTGGAATTGTGAATTGGCTCAGCCATTCTGGAAAGTAATTTGGAATAATGACTCCAAAGTTGCTATATTGTGCACACTTTTTTTGACCCAGAGACATCATAACTTGGCCCATTCACCTAAAGAAATCAAAGAAAGAGGAAAAGAAGATACATGTACAAAAATATTTATAGTGGCCCTTTTCATGGTAGTTTTTCATTGGAAACTTGGGGTGTTATCTCCTTATTTGAGAATGGCTAAACAAATTATAGTACATGAATGTAACAGAATATTATAGCGCAGTAAAAATGAAAAAAATGGACAGTTTCATAGGAAACTAAGAAGACCTCTATAAATGGTTGCAAAGTAGAGTAAGAAGAACTAGACAGAGGTGGGGAACCAGTCTCAAGGCCACATGTGGCCCTCTAAGTCCCCAAGTGTGGCCCTTTGACTGAATCCCAATTTCACAGAAAAAATCCCCTTAATAAAAAGATTTGCTTTGTGAAACTTGGACTCAGTCAAAAGGCCGCACACAAGGATCTAGACAGCCTTGAGGCTGCAGGTTCCCCACCTCTGATGGGAGAAACATTTATAGAATGACAACAACATTATAGAAAGATTTTAGAGCTCTTGTCAATGCAATGATAAATCATTCGCCCAGAAGCCTGAAGATAAAATATGCCATGCACTTCCTGCCAGAGAGGTGATGAACTTAAAATGCATGTTTTCTGGCATGGCTAAAATGGGATTTATTTTGTTTGACTATGTGTATTTATGATGACAGTTTTATTTTTCATTTAATTTTTGTTATTTTTCAATCAGGGACAGAGTAGTGGAAGGGCTAGATTACAGATCAATGTAAAAGAAATGTTTTTTTTAAAAGAAGCTGAATGATGTGAAATTTTAATGATTATGCTTGGTCTCAAGAAGAAATATGAGAATGCACAAGCTTCTCTTCTTTGTAGGGGTGGAGGACAATTGGTATCAAACACTATATATAATGCTGGATTTTATTGTTGGTTAATTTTGTTGAACTATTTTTTAAAATTCTCTATCATAAAGGATGGCTTTCTAGGAGGGGGAGTAGGGAGAAACATATTGTGAAATTACTATGATCTTAAAATAAAGGTTATCAATAACTTTAAAAAAGAAAAGTGAGTTAATAGTAAGGCATGAGAGCAAGTTCACTGTTTTGCCCAGCATACAGCTATGTCCTTGTGATTGCTTATATGTAGTATTCCCAGATATTGTGAATACTCCAGCAATCAAATTGAATACTTTTATTGACTCACTCCATTTCAGGAACTCAGCTAAGATCAAGAAAAAAAGAATTTGTAATAGTGGAAATGTGGGTGAGAGAGAAAAATCTGGTTCATAAATATTTGCATAGTCTCAAGTAAAAAGCTCAAACCCGTCTTTGATTAATGTCAAAAGGTCAATATCATCATTGTTGAGAAAACTTGAAATTATTTCAGAGACATTCAATCTAACATAATTCTCAAATCCTTATATAGTGAGGGGAGAAAAGAGGCTCAAAGAATACCACCTTTATTTACATTTATTTTTGCATTTGAAGACAATTTGGTCTGTATAATTTTCTAGACTACAATATTTACAAAACCAGCTGTCACAACCTATATCTTTACATTTTCCTAAGGTTGCAAGTCATTCAGATTTTCTTTTCAGAAAATCAAGAGTGTTTTTTTTTTTTTTAGATTCACAAAAGTCAATGGGCTGGCACATTACTCCACCATTGGCAAAGCTATTTTCCAAGGCCAGACCCTAACTTATACACTACAATTCAGAATCTTTTTAAAATACGTACCACTCTTCTCTGCTTTGACTTAAATTTTGTTGTGAAATTAAAATGACTTTCTATGTTCGAAAGGCCTGAGCAGTTCTCTTGTATTATTTCTTGCATGTTTTATTCAGGTTTTTTGACTTAACCATGTTCTTCTGGGTGACCTATTATCCTTAATGTGTCTCTACACACCCTATTTTCAGGATCAATAGATTTTGCTTGTACAGATATCGTTTTTTTCCCCAACATTATTGCTTTTTGCTTCTCTTTTTCCAGATTGTCATTCAGTTCTATATATTTGAATTTCCAATTGGTTATTCTCTCTTTTGTTACTTTGGTGAGACTTATTAACATAAATTTAAGTTTTTCTATTCAGTTATTTCTTTTTGCTACACAGCCATAAATTTGATTTAACAATTCTTATTTCTCTCTTAAATCATTCAGGAACATTGTGCTGCAATTTCATGCTTTCTTGGGAATCCATAGCTTCCTCTGCCTTATCAGTCATTGATTCATTATCCTTCATCAGATAATATTTATTTATAGATGCCTAAACTCTTCCAGCTGATATAAATGCCATATCCTGTTCTGCTTTTAATATATTCTATTTTGGTTTATCTGCTTATTTTAAAGGTCTAACAGAGTTTTATTCCTGCTAAGATGTTTAAAATTTCAGTCTCTTCCCACTTACTATTCCCTATTGTTCACTCTCTCACTCCTTCCCATTGCACTGTGATTTGCCTGGGGCCTGTCTCAATCTCCTTCCATGCTGGGTAATTCATGTTTTAGTGGCCTCAGTCTCTGTCCCAAGAGTGGGGACAGAACTGGCCCCATCTGTTTTCTGGGCTCTTTTTGTCAGGCTTAGTGAAGTGTCACATAACCACACATGTGTCCTGCCCCACTTCCTTCTGTTCTTCAGTCCTCTGAGTGTTCTGTTGGAGCACAGAGTGGACCATGCTGATGTCCCAATCAGAACAAGCTTCTGCCTTTTGGTTTTCCCTGACAGTGAGTGGAAGGTGGTTGTTTTCTGTTGTAAGCATTTTGATTAGATTATGGTGAATGGTGGGGGAAAGGGTCCTGAATTAGTATATTAGGGGTTAGGGAATTGCCTATTCTGCTATTAGTTTATTGGATTTTTACCTCATTAGGGTTCTTGGTCTTTTAGACTATGGAGACAGCTGAAATTGTTTTGTTTCATATATATTTCCTACTTTGGGAGGTTTGAGAGATCATGAGGATTGGAGAAAATGTCTAGTCCTCCATTTGCTGGTTATATGGCACAAAGGTCCTAAAATGACTTTCAAATTCTATTAGAGTGGAGATGTACCTCATTATACAGCATAATCAATTAGTCAATTGATGCCTCCTATGTGTCAGGCACTGTGCTAAGTCCTGCGGATTCACAGACTAAAAAGAGAGTCTCTCCCTCCAAGGAGCTTACAATCCATTGGGAGAAGACAACATACAAAAAGAAGCAGAAAAGGGGGAGGGGAAAGGAAGGTAACTAGCATGGGACCATAAATGGAAAAAGTCCAAAGGAGTTCAACTAGGTAGGAAATGAAGAGGTGCCTTCCTTAACTGGATGTTTTAGAAAGAGGTCTCCACTCTGCCCTCCAATCAGAAGGGCCCCAGAAGCACAGAGTACTGATGAGGTATGAGTATCAGAGCTGCTATGATCTTTTGGGAAAAAGAGGTTCCTGGGGGCATGGTGGAAAAGACCAAAGGAATGCAGCCAGATGGGAAATGTACTTTTTCCATAGTCAAGTGACTACTAGCTATATTGAAAGTTCAGGATGTTTTTCTTCCTAGAAATGAAATCAAAGAGGTTTGAGAATGCCTCTCCATTTTCTAGTTTATCAGAAAAATGAAGTATTTATTTAAAAAAATATAGTTGGACATTACATAAGCATATAATCTCTGCTACCAGGAAAGGTGAGGCTGCTGGATAGCTAGAGCTTGAAAGTTTGGTGCTGCAGTGGATTAGAGTACTGTGCCTGGAGTTAGGAAGACATGAATTCAAATTCAGCCTCAAAGCCAGCCACTTACTATCTGTGTGACCCTGAACAAGTCACTTAACCTCTATTTAATTGATTTCCTCAACTATAAAATAGGATAATAATAGTACCTACATCTCAGGCTTATTGCAAAGATCAAATGAAATATTTATAAAGTACTCAGCACAGTGCCTGAGACATAGTAGGCGCTGTATAAATATTAGTCAGTAGTTATTATTATTAAAGTTCTGAGCTATGGTAGGGCCAAAGCTAATCATTTGTTTGCACCAAATCTGGCACCAGTAATGGTGAGTAGCCAGGAGCAAAGGGCTACCAAGCTGTCTAACGACAAGTAAACTAGTGAAGTTTGGAAATGGAGCAAATCAAAGCTTCTGTTCCAATCAGCCGTGGGATCAGGCTTGTGAGATAAGGGGCCCCAGTATAAATTTTTTTTTTTAAATAGAAGAGCTCCAAGATAAAAGCAGATAAAGGGGATCTGAAGACACAGAGCAGAATCCTAACCAATGTTTGAGGTTGGAGTGTAGAAGAATGTGACACATAGAAAAAGGAAAGAAGAATTTTAAAGTCAATCAATAAGCATTTATTAAGTACTTACTATACACCAGGCACCATATTGAACACTGAGGTTACAAGGAAAAGCAAAAAAAAAAAAATTTGTCCTAAAGAAGCTCACATTCTAATGGGGAAGACAACATGTGACTAATCAGGTACAGTAAGGTGTATACAACAAGGTGTATACATGAGCAGCTAGATGATGAAGTGGATAGGGTGCTGGGCTTGGTGTCAGGAAGACTCATCTTTCTGAGTTCAAACACTTACTGGCTCTGTGACCCTGGGCAAGTCTTTAACTCTGCCTGAATTTCCTAATCTGTAAAATGAGCTAGAGAAGGAAATGGCAATCCACTCCAGGATCTTTGCCAAGAAAACCTCAAATGGGGTCACAAAGAGTTGGACACAACTGAAAAATGACTAAACAACACCACACAAAATACATAAAGAATAAATGGAAGATTAGAGTAGAAAGTAACCTTAGAGGGTAAGGCTGTAGCAGCTGGGGGAAACTAGAAAAGGCCTCCTACATTTAAGCTGACTCTAGAAGGAATCCTGGGATTCCAAGAGGTGGAGACGAGCAGAGAGAGCATTTGAGGCATGGGAGAGTTGAAAGAAAGACACAGAGTTGGGAGATGAAGTGTCACATGGAAGGAATAGTAAATAGACCAATATGGCTGGATGTAGTGTTTGGAGAGAAGCAACATGTGGGAAAACTCTTACAAAGAGAAGACAGTAGGAAAGGATGACCCAGGTTGTTAAAAACTTTAAACATAAAAAAGAAGGTATTTATATTTGATTTTGAAGGTGATAGGAAGCCAATGGATTTTATTCAGCCCATATCATCCTGACACTTGTGCTTCCCGAACAGACTGACAAAAATGTGTTCAGGAGCTGAGCAGATGGGAAGGGAATGATAAGGAGTTTCAGCAATATCATAAGGCTGGGCTTGAGCTCAGGAATATTCTGCCTTGTACTAGTGAACACTTAGAACTAAAAAATAAATAGGAGGTTCAGCCTGATGATGAGGAAGCTAAGCCATGTGAGTGGGAAGTAAATACTTGCACACCAAAAAAATGACAATGTGGCTACTATCTATCAGGAGACAGATCATCCAATAAGGTTCAGATGAAGAAGAAGTGGTGGTGATTGACTTCTCTCTGTTAAGGGGTACAGAGGCACCTATTTGTATACCTGACAATAATTATCTCCCCGGGTCTTCTTTCCCCCAGGCTAAACATCCCTAGTTCCTCCAGTCAATCTTTCTGAGGCATTATCTTAAGTCCCTTCTCTATCCTTTTCTGGACACTCTCCACCTTATCAATGTCTTTCCTTATTTGTATTACTCAGAACTGTGGACAGGGTGGAGTACAATAAGATTATGACCTCCCTTTTTCTCAACCCTATGACTCTCTTTAGTTTTTTCCCCCTCTGCCATAGCACATTGTTGGCTCTTATGGAGCTTCAATCCACCAAAACCCCAAGATTATTTTCATATAAACTTGATCTAGCTATATGTCAACCACTTTATACTTATGAAATTAATTGTTTGAAGAAAGACTTTAAAGTTATTCCAATTCAATTTTAATTTCACACTGTTCTTCTCTCTTGAATTCCTAGCTCCCTTATATTACTGATTAGACCCAGCCAAGTCTCAGCCTTGGATCACTCCCACCATTCTCCACCTTCATTCCTATATACAAGCTATTAAATGAAAATGGAGAAAATCACACAATTGTTCTGATTTGGTCCACTACAAATTTATGTTATACAATCCTCAAATGGACCCTCACTATTGCTAAGCAATTCTACTATACCTGCCTCGTCAACTCACTGTACCACTTTCCACAGTGGCTCTTCCAAACTTTTTCATCCTTCCTCAAGCTTTCTATGGCTCCTCCTCCCTCTACTCTCTCAGTAAAGAACCTTGCCTCATGTTTTACAGGAAAAAATTGAGGCCATTGGCCCTGACCTTCATCTTCTCCCCTCTTCCTCATTCCTTTCACTCAGATGCCTTATGCCACTATCTCCTCCTTCTCCCCTTCTCACATAATAAAATGGCCTCACTCCTTACCAAGGTTAACCTCTAGACCTGTGCAAGTGATTCCATTCCATCCTGTCTCCTCCAACAGATAGCCCCCTCTGTCATTCCCACCTATCACTTATTTCCAGTCTCTCCCTCTCTACTGGCTCATTCCCTACCTTTACTCAATCCTTATTCTCCTCAACCACTCTACAATCTTTGACACAGTTGGTCACTCTTTTCTCCTTGATACTCTCTTCTCTCTAGTTTTTGGAACAATATTCCTTCCTAGTTTTCTGCTTACTTATCTGACTACTCCTTCTCTGTCTCCTTTGTTGGATTCTCCTCTAGATCACAACCTCTAAACATAGGTGTCTCTCACGGTTATGTCCTGGGCCTTCTTTTCTTCTCCCCCTATAGTACTTCACTTGGTGATCTCATCATCTCCCACAGATTTAATGACCATTTCTATGCTGATGATTCTCAAATCTACCTATCCTGCCCCAAATTCTCTGCTGACCTCCAATATCACATCTTCAATTGCCTTTCAGGACATCTCAAACCAGATGTCAAGTAGACATCTTAAACTCAATATATCTAAAACTGAACTTCCCCTTAAATCTTAGTCCCTTCCTACTTTCCCTATCACCATGGAGGACAACACCTTTCTCTAGGTCCCTTGGGTTCACAATCTAGGAGTCACCCTCAACTTCTCACTATCTTTTACACACCCTCTACCCCTCCCATATCCAATCCTTTGCCAAGGCCTATCAATTTCACCTTTGCAACACCTCTTGCATATCCTCCCTTCTCTTCTCTGATACTGCCACCATTTTAGGGCAGACTCTAATCACCTCATGCCTGGATTATTGTAACACCCTTGTGTATCTCAATGAAACTATGAATTGTGCCATTAAGGGTTATCCAAAATGGACAGGTCATAGTGGAGAGTTCTGACAAAAGGTGATGCACTGGAGAAGGAAATGGCAAATCATTCCAAAGAAAACTTCATGGACAGTATTAAAATGATAAAAGATATGACACTAGAAGATGAGCTCCTCAGGTCAGAAGGGGTCCAACATGCTACTGGGGAAGGGTGGAAGGCAACTACAAGTAGCTCCAGTACTAATGAAGTGACTGGGCCAAAGTCAAAAGGAAGTTCAGCTGTGGATATATCTGGAGATGAAAGGAAAGCTAGATGCTGTAACGATCAATATTGCATAAGAACCTGGAATGTAGGATCTATGAATCAAGGTAAACTAGATGTGGTCAAACAGGAGATCGAAAGATTAAATATCAACATCTTGAGTGTCAGTGAACTTAAATGGATGGGAATGGGTGAATTTAATTTAGGTGGTCATTACATATACTATGACTGTGGGCAAGGATTTCTTAGAAGAAATGGAGTAGCCTTCATTGTAAATTAAAGGGTAAGAAAAGCAGTACTGGGATATAATCTCAAAAGTGATAGAATGATATCTGTTCCACTCCAAGTCAAGCCACTGAACATCACAGTAATACAAATCTATGCTCTAACCACTGAAGCCGAAAAGGCCTAACTTGATTAGTTCTATGAAGACCTACGTCTTCTAAAACACCACCAAAGGAAGATTTCACATTCATCGTAGGGGATTGGAATGATAAAATAGGAAATCAAAAAATAACTGGAATAACCAGCAAATTTGGCCTTGGAGTATAAAATGAAGCAGGGCAGAGCCTAACAGGGCTTTGTCAAGATAACTTGCTGTTCATAGCAGACACTCTTTTCAACAACCAAAAAGGTGACTCTACACATGGACATCACAAGATGGTCAATATTGAAACCAGATTGATTATATATTTTTCAGCCAAAAATGGAGAAGCTCTATATAGTCAGTTAAAACATGACCTGGAGCTTATTATGTCTTACATCATGAGCTTCTTATTGTAAAACTCAGACTTAAATTGAAGAAAGGAGGGAAAACTATTAGACCATATAGGTATGACCTAAATAACATCCCTTATGAATATGAAGTAGAAGTTATGAATAGATTTAAGGGATTAGATCTGGTAGATAGAGTACCTGAAAAACCACAGACATACATTTGCAATATTGTACAGGCAAGCAACAACAATAGTAACAAAACCAACAACAAAACATTCCAAAAAAAATAAAAAGAGCAAGAAAGTAAAATGGCTGTCTGATGAGGCCTTACAAATGGCTGAGAAAAGAAGGAAAATGAAAAGGAAAAGAAAAAGATAAAGATACACCTAACTGAATACAGAATACCAGAAAATAGTAAGGAGAGATAAGAAAGTTTTCTTAAGTGAGCAATGCAAAGAAATAGAAGAAAATAATACAATGGGAAAGATAAAATATCTCATTAAGAAAATTATAGATAGCAAGGGAACATTTCATGCAAAAATGGGTATGATATAAGATAAAAATGGTAGGAACTTAACAAAAGTAGAAGAGATTAAGAAGTGATGAGGGTGTACAGAACAATACAAGAAGGATCTTAACATCACTGATAAGCATGATGATGTGGTTACTGATCCAGAGCCATACATCCTGGAGAGTGAAGTCAAATTGGTCTTAGGGAGCATTGCTAACAATAAGGCTACTCTATTACAGATGATGGAATTCCAGTTGATCTATATAAAATTCTAAAAGATGATGCTGTTAAAGTGTTACACTCAATGTGCCAGCAAATTTGGAAAACTCAACAGTGGTCAATGAATTGGAAAAGATCAATTTATGTCCCAGTCTTAAAGAAAGGCAATACCAAAGAATGTTAAAATTACTAAACGATTGCTCTAATTTCACATGCCAGCATGTGATTCTGCAAGAAAGGTTTCAGCAATATGTGAATTAAGAATTACCAGTACAGCAGGCTGGTTTTCAAAGAGGCAGAGGAACTAGAGACCAAATTGCCAGTATTAGCTGGATTATGGAGAAAGCAAGGCAATTCCAGAAAAAAAAAACCATCTATTTCTGCTTCAATGACTACACTAAAGCCTTTGACCACTATGTGGATTACAAGATAATGTGGCAAGTCCTCAAAGAGATGTTAGTATCGGATCAGCTTATTTGTCTCTTGAGGAACCTGTATGTGGATCAAGAAGCATGTTAAAACTGAACATGGAAAAACTGATTGGTTTAAGGTTGGGAAAGGAGTAAGACAAGGTTGTATATTGTCACCTTATTTATTTAACTTATGTGTAGAGTACATCTTATGAAATACCAGGCTGGATGAATCAAAAGCCAGAATAAGGATTACCAGAAGAAATATCCACATTTTCAGATATGCAGATGATACCTCTCTGACAGCAGAAAGTGAAGAATTAAGAAGCTTCTTGATGAAAGTAAAAGAGGAGAGTGCAAAAAGCTGGCTTGAAGCTTAACATCAAAAAAACTAAGATCTCGGCAACTGGTCTTATCACTTCCTGGCAAATAGAGGGAGAAGAAATGGAAGTAATGTCAGATTTTATATTTTTTGGGTTCAAAGATCACTGTAGACACCAAATGCAGCCATGAAATTAAAAGACATTTGGTCCTTGGGAGGGAAGCTATGCAAAATCTGGATAGCATACTAAAAAGCAGACACATCACCTTGCCAACAAAGGTCTTTATAGTCAAAGCTTTAGTTTTTTTTCAGTAGCAATGTATGACTGTGAGAGTTGGACTATAAGGAAACCTGAGCACCATAGAATTGACACTTTTGAATTGTGTTCCTGGAGAAGACTTTTGAGAGTCCCTTGGACAGCAAGGAAATCAAATCAGTCAATAATATTCATTGGAAAGTCAAATGCTAAATCTGAAGCTTAAACACTTTGGCCATATAATGAAAAGATGGTACTCATTGGAAAAGACCCTGAGGTTGGGATAGATTGAAAACAAAAAGAGTTGATGGCAGAGGATGAGATGGCTAGATAGTGTTACAGAAACAATGAAAGTGAGCTTGGACAGACTTTGGGAGATAGGGGATGATAGAAGGGCCTGGTGTGCTATGGTCATGGGGTCACAAAGAGTAGGACATGAGTCAACTGCCTCAAGTCTCTCTCTATACCAATCTGTCCTCTGTTCAGCCAATAATGTGATTTTCTTAAAGTGCAGACTTGATTATGTCACTCCCCTACTCAATAAACTTCACAGGTCCCCTATTGCCTCCAACATCAAATACAAAATGCTCTCTTTGGCATTCAAAGCCCTTCATAACCTAGCTTCCTTCTACATTTCCAGTCTTCTTACACCTTACTTCCCAACACGTACTCTTCAATCCAATGACACTGGCCTTCTGGCTGTTCATGAACGAGACACTATCTCTTGGCTCAGAACATTTTCCCTGGCTGTACCCCATACCTAGAATGCTCTTCCTCCTTCTCTGAGTACTTACCTCTCTGGCTTCCTTTAAGTCCCAACTAAAATCTCATCTTTTACTGGAAGCATTCCCTAATCCCTCTTTATTCTAGTACCTTCCCTCCATCAATTATTTTCTATTTATCCTGCATATATACCTTGCTTTGTATATATTTGTTTGCATGTTTCCCCCCATTAGATTGTAAGCAACTTGAGGGCAGGTTCTATCTTTTGCCTCTTTTTGTTTCCTCAGCCTTTAGCAATGACACACACTGTCACTAAATAAGTGGTTGTTGATTGATTTGGTCAGAAGTTCTAGCCTGTCAAAGTCTTTCTGAATCCTGACTCTGTCATGCAACACATTAGCTTTCCATCTCAACTGCATTTTAGCTGCAAAATTTAATTTTTAAAACACAACTTCTACCTTTATCCAAGCCATCGATTTAAAAAAAGAAAGATAAATACTACAGGACCAAGGAGAGATCCTGGTACTTTCTACTATATCCTTCTCTTCAAATTTGACATCACACCACTAACAACTACCTTTTTGGGCCGAGACATTTAACCAGTTTGGTATGTACCTAACTCTAATAATCTATTCCACATCTCTCCATATGGTTCCCACAGACTGATAAGAGACTTTGCCAAACAGTTTGTTGAAATTTAGACAATCTATTGCGATAGCATTTCTCTTATCTACTAGTTGGGTATCCCAATCCAAAAAGGAAATTAGTTTAGTCTGTCATTTATGATGATCATCACTTCCTTTTGTACATATTCAACCATCCCTTTAGTAATACCAGATGCCAACCAACTTCCATTCACAAGGCAGGCAGTCCAGCCTAGCTGAAATAGCAAAGTGCTCTGGGGGAGAGATAGGAGGCAATATGTACTAAGCAAGTCAAATCACCCTTACCAACACATACCACCACCACCTATGCTACTATCTCCCCTCAGACCCTGATAGAGACAGCTCAGGACCCTTAATCCGAAGTCTTGAGAATAGCAATGCTTTCAGCACAGTGCTCTTAACCATCATTTTGAAAAGCAACACCAGTGGAGATGCAGCTTTGCAACTGCTCCTGCTGGTGCTATAGCCATAGACAGCAACAGAAGACCCAGCAAAGAATGTTCTTGCTGCCAAAGTCCTTGGTACTGTTAAAATGGTTCAGTATCAGAAACTGACATGATTGTATCAGCAGAAATGACATTAAGTAAGATATATTGATAACTGTTTTGCTGCTACACAAAAGGTGTCCCAGCTTTCCTTGGTGTCTCCCTACCCACCATCACCTTAGCCTTAGTTTTGATATATACTTCTCCAGCTGTGAAGGATGCTATAGAGCAGTGGTGTCAAACTCAAATAGAAATGAGGCCATTAAAGCATACATAAGGATCACTGTGAGCCACCTATTGACTTAGAAAACCATATATTATTTAATATTATTTATGTTTTATTGTATTTTTATTTCTTTTGTTAAATATTTCTCAATTACTGGTTTTACCACTTGAAAGCATGTTTGATACCTCTGCTATAGACCACATTCCTTTAGTAAATGAAGGGTTGAATTATTTGACCTCTAAGATTCTTCTGAATTTTCTGATTCAATGACTCCATGAAGTAGATGCAAGAAGGAACAATTATCCTGATGGTAGAGGAATTTGATAGTACTTCGGAGCAGTGGTTTCCAAAGTGAATGGGCACAAAATATTCCATCACACTGAGAAAAAAAAAAGAACCATTTCCATTTATATATATATTTATTTTTATTTACATTTAATATACAGAATGACATTAGCAACCTCACTCAGTCTCTATATCAATATAGTATTCTAGGTATTCTTAAGGAACAGGAAGAATTAAACAATGGGGAGAGGTTAACAGTGGTATTCCCATTAGTTCATTTGCTTTCAGAATATTATGACATATTTCAGTTTACAGAAGTCAAAATAAGTTGATTTAGGGACTATAATGTCTAGTTTTAACTATATTCAGTCTCACAAAATAGACAAGTGACTTTAAAAAATTGAGAAGGTGAAGACCATACTAATTATCTGAGCCCAATTAAAAAAGAAAATGACAGAGTTGACCCTCTCCCACTCCTACTATGAGCTCTTCATGAACCACATTATGAAGTAAAAATGATGATAATTTAGTCAGATGTTGACCAATGAAATTAACCAAAGAAGTTGACCAAAAATTGAAATAATCATGAGGATTATTTGAAATATGGATTTATATCCACTATCATTAATCATGAAACAGCCTAAGTGTAGAGTGTATGCTGAGACATTAGCTAATGATACCATAAAGGAAATGTCCTTTTCATATATCAACATTTTATTTACTGAAAGGAGCAGAAAAGGAACATTTGTGTGAGAAACAAAGAAAAAAATTAACTCGAGGAGAAATATAAACAGTTCTAAGAGGATCTGAGAGAAAAGTAGCCTTTCAGATAAAATTGTTTGCAGAGAGACATACACAGTTTTGAGAGACCTGAGTGAAAGCGGTCTCTCAGAGGCAAAAGTACTGACTGCTGGAAAAGATGGCTCTAATGCATTGCTTCCCCAAAGCTAACTAACATGTTGTTATTTTTAGGACTTGGAAGCTAATAAGCTTACTTACTGGGGAAACTGAATTCAAGAACGATTTGGAGACTATGGAAAAAATTGTATATTATTTGTGTGATCTGACAGAATTGTGGATTTGAGGTCTCTGAACTTAAGTTAGAAATGGGTTACTGCACAAGAGGAGATCTTGATTTGAGGCAGGAAAGACAGAGTGAGAAACCAGGAAGGTGGAAGATAGAAGCCAATAAGAGGAATTACTCATAGAAGTTGAGTGATCAGAATTCAGGAAACGGAAGCAAAACCCAGCTCAGGTAGGCCGAATAGAAAGAGGCTGTGCAGGTGATGGGGGAAGCTGATCTGAAGAGGAAAACTCTGATGTTCAGAGCTGATGAAAGAAAGTAGAAGCCTCCACTATTTGAAAAATTGTCATGAGAAAGGCTATGTTACTCTTTAGTGCCTCACACGGCTTCAGAAAGAAGAAATTCCTTAGGTGCCTGCCCTGTGCTGTCCTTTACTGCCCCTTATAGCTTGAGAGGGAAACACCTGGAAGGCTAGGGAGCTGACCCTAATAGCTTCACAGATCCCAGGCTTAAAGGACCTTTTTAACTAAAAAAAAGGGAAAGGATACCTCAGTGCTCAGCCCAAGAAGTAGACCTGAGAAGTGGCAGCAGGCTGAGACTAGCACAGAAGCAGCCTCATCTAGCAGGAGAGCAAATCATTCATTAAGTACAAAAACAATGACACTTCACTAGGCATTGGAGATACAAGTGCATGGAAT
This sequence comes from Phascolarctos cinereus, assembly GCF_003287225.1. Taxonomy (NCBI): domain Eukaryota; kingdom Metazoa; phylum Chordata; class Mammalia; order Diprotodontia; family Phascolarctidae; genus Phascolarctos; species Phascolarctos cinereus. The sequence goes on from NW_027555625.1 coordinate 156,076,647, forward strand.
GAAACAACCCCTACTTGTACGGAACTTACATTCTACTGGGGGAGACAAGTACATGTACAAGTATATAGTATAAATGTGAAGCGGATCAAAACAAATGTAGTGGGGGAAGCAAGCCAAAGACCATCTAGTTTTTAGAACACATACAATATCAACATGGAGCCTTGTTGAGTATCCTTCCAGAAATTCTTGCTGGAGAGATCTTTTCCTTTCTCATTTCAGAACATGGGTAGGTATCTGAGTATTTCCCATTGGTTTACTGCACGGTGACAAAAAGCCTTTCAATTGACTAAGATAGAATTGAGAGTACATACAAAAGGCTTCCACAGCTAAATTCTCTCTCTTTCTTGGTAGCTTTCACATAAGGAAGAGGAAATGCTGTGGGTCTTCAAGTAAGATGAGAGGTGTTGGCAACAGCCAAGGCCCACTACATGCTGCTGGCAGTTTGATGCCATGAATGCATGGTGCTGCTGTTTCTTTTGTTTATGTTTATTATTTCCTAAGATAGATGAATAAATATCAGATTTGGAACAGACTAGATTATGTCCTAGTGAGCTTTGAAAGGTCAGGAAAGCCATCAAAGATAGCCTCTGCAATCAGAGCTGGTAACAGCAGCAGCAGTCTGAAGAGCCAGCCTTGAAAAGTGACCTGCTTGACCCAGACCAGCAAGCAAATTGACCTGGCATTCAGGAGACTGTGTCAACAAGCTAGAGAGCAACTTGTCCACTGGCTACACCATAACCAGAAGTAAATTTGGTGTGGGTGAACATTTTGTAGCAACCACTTTAAATTTGAGCCCATTGTTCTCAGGAACTAAGGTGTATAGGGCGAGAGGGTGCTCCCCTTTTGAGAGGTAGCTGCACTTTGATCCATGTAATACTTTCTCACTAAATATGATGTTAATTGGTTATTTGATTTTGGGGATATGTTAACTGGTCAAATGATATTAAAGAAAATAGAACAGATGGGAAGGATCATGAACAATAGTCCTAGAAGACCCCACAACCTCTTAAAGCTACCTTAGACACCTGAGGTGAAAAGTAGTACCCCATTCTGGGGATTTGACTTGCTAGTCTGAGAGTGAGTGGGAAAAGTGAATCCAGAGCCTACATGCTACACCAATAATGACATAGTTTTGGAAGGTGGTCTCTAGCAGTTGGGAATATTGGGCAAGGCCTCATACGGAAGACAGTGATTAAGCTGCCTCTTAACGGAAGAGATGTACTCTCTGAGGCAGAGGTAAGAAGGAGTACATTGCAGCCATGAGGACTTACAAAAGACTGTCATATTTAATAATTAAGAGATCATCAGTAACTTGGATAGAACACTCACAGTTGAGTAGTGAGGTAAGGAGCCACTTCTGATGGAGAATAATGGGGACCAGGGAAAGCTTTATGGGAGAATGGCATTTGAGCTGAGCTTTGAAAAAAAAGTCATAAGATTTTGATAGGCAGATATTGGGAGAAGAGCATTTCCAGTGGACAATATATCCTGAATAATGGGGTAAATATTGGAAGGCACAGGATATATTAAAGGAATGGCATAAAGCCTAATTTGACTGGAATTTAGAGAAGGTTCTGTGAGGCAAGGGTAGGAGTCTGTATCAGTGGATAGAGGGCTAATCTTGGACCTGGCCTGCTATTGACACATATTAATTGTATAACCATGAGCAAGTGACTTAACTTCTCGGGGTTCCAGGTAACTCTCAAAGACCATAAGTTGCAAAACAGTTGCTTATCTGCATTAATCAAGGACATTTCTACACTCAGAGTTCCCTATACCAGAAGTGTCAAAACACATGGCCTGCAGGCCACAGGTGGCCCTCAACCAGCTTAAAATATAATTGGGAAATATCTAACAAAACAAATAAAAATACAAGACATAGGTGCTATTACATTTTCAAACTAAGTCAGTAAGCAGCCCACAGGGATTCTTATGTACAGATTGGTGGCCCCCATTTCCATTTGAGTTTGACACCAAGGCCCCACATCGGTAGAATTTCAAGTCCTGCTCTCTATTAGTGGAAAGTTAAACTTTTTTTTGTTAATTTTTAAATTCATTTTAAACTTAAATATAAAACAAGAAAGGAAAAAGAACATTGCCATGTACACAGCAGAACATAAGAGAGGATTCAATATAAAATAATAAATTTCCATTTGAAGAAAATCTATATAATAAATACTACTCATTGTTTTCAAAGCTACGCAGCTTTTCTTTGCTTCTTTGTATATTTTCTTTTGTTCTCTGCTGTGTACTTTTTACTTTATTTTTTTCCCTCTCTCCCCTCCCTTAAGAAGGCTACAATTAAACACACACATATATATGTGCATATACATAGATATTTGTAAACATACACATATATACACATATACACTCATACATATATATGTAAGACTGTACTATGCATATTTCCAGGTGGAAAGTTAAACTGAAGCAAGATTGTGAAGGGCCTTGAATGTTAGACAGGATTTGTGCTTAATTTGGAAAACAATGAAGAGTAATTGAAAGTTTTTGAGTAGTCAGTAAGTCAGACAGTAACAAGCATTTATCGCAGCTATGTTTTAGGAAGTCTTGTGTAGGACGGACTGGAAATAGGAGAGAAGCCAAGTGAAAAGACCAGGAGGTTAGGAGGCTGGTGGAATAGTCCATGTAATAGGTAATGAGACTCTGATGGGAGTTGTAGTAGTCTGAATGGAAGAGAGGATGTAATATTTCAAAAATTGATTTTATTAAAAAAATTCTTTTGGCATGAATGGGAGCTACATCAATGCACAGAAGCATATCAAGTTAAGAGGGGAGACATTTAGAGTAAGCTATCAGCAGTGGATTAATGGAACATCAGTAGATTACTACTGGAGAGAAACCTTATAAATGTAGTGAATGTGGGAAAGAGCCTTCAGTCAATATCCAAAGCTTACCATTTAACAGAAGATTCATACTGCAGAAAGCTTACAAACGTAAGCCACACTAAGTGCTGACTTAGTAGACAAAGCACCTGACTGGTTTCCTGTCACCCATATTTCACCTTGTATTGCCATGGATAAACCCTCTTGCTTTAAATTTCTGAGAAGTCTCTGAATCTGAGGCTCACCATTCAAGGATTCTCTCTCTATCTGTTGGGCAATAGGTGTTTCAGCCCAGGGCCTGTTGCTTTCAGAGGTTCCCCCCATGTACTTCAGAGTCATCTTAAAACACTGTTTCCAGTGTTTGTGCCAAGATTGCTCCCTGGTGCTTAGCTCTACCCTCTATATCTGCCACTAGCTGCTCCTCAGTAACTATATGCCAAGAGTCTCCTTACTGTCACTCAGTCCTGAATGACTGGTTCACTTTCAACAAGGGTCACTAGGGCTTAAATAAATTCTCTTTAGGTAATGAGATCCTATTCACCAAAACTTTTACTATAGTCAACTAAAAATTATATTTCTCCATACTTGCTACCATGACCTATCATAAAGTCTATTTTTCTCATGGTCTCATCGAAAAAGACAAAGTCTTACATATTAACATGTTAATGCACATAACTGGACAAATATTACTCTTATACTGTGAACTAGGTCCAGAACTGAACAGGAAAATGTGCTAGATTGCCTTTGGGAAATTGAACAGTGCTTTTAATGATCTCAAACTTCTCCCAGAACAATGTTCTTTCATCATGGCATATTTCTGTAAGTCGAGGAATATCACAGTCTTCTAAGAATTAAAATTGACAGTCACTCCCAAAAGGCAGTGGATGTTATGGATATGTATGGGCTGAAGCACATGACCAACCAAGAATTAAACAGTGGTGTAAAGGATGTCATTAGAGAGAAAGGGAAGGAAATAAGTATTTATTAAACACCTACTATGTACCAGGTACCATGCTAAGTGCTTTACAAATATGATCTTCACAGTAATCCTGTGAAGTAGGTGCCATTATGATCTCCATTTTATAATTGAGGAAACAGAGGCAGAGAAGAAATGTGTCTTCAGCAGAATGCCACACACATCAGTGTGACTTGCCCAGGGTCACACATCTAGTAAATGTCTGAGGCTGGATTTGAACTCAGGTCTCCCTGACTCCAGGCTCAGTGTTCTATCCACTGTGCCACCTCACTCACCTCTGAGAGCCATCAGAAACATGTATGACCAGAAAAGAATATGAGCTTATGTGCTCCCCATTGCTGTCTACACAATTTTAAGAGAACTAGGATAAGACCCTTCATTTTCTTCCCTCCACTATCCCCCTTCACACACACCAGTACATTGAGTGGATCTCTTTGAAGGACTTACAGGAGGACATGGACAAGAGTCACAAAAGGTGAGAAGACATGAATGGGTTGCAATCTGAATCTTTGGAGGGACTGCCCATATTAGTGATAAACAAAGTGCCTTAAAGTATAGAAAATGTGGAAAGAGCCCAGAATCTGGAGCTAGAGAAATTAGACTGGAATCTCAGCTGTCCTTGTTATTACCTGTGTGATCTGGGCAAGTCCCTTAACTTCTCTAGGTCTCAGTTTTCTCTACATGAAATAAAGGGTGGATCTAAATGATCTCTATGATCCTTTATAACTCCAAATCCCATGACCCTACCCAGTTGCAGACTAAATAAGTGTGAAAGAGGCTGCCTTCTGTCATACTGCAGGAAGGCATTAAAGCATTTTTGGAAAGAGCAGTGGTGACAAATACAGTGGGTCAACAGGTGGGTACCATTGGAGCATTTGAGTTCAAGCCCAGTTCTGTCAGTTACAAATGTATGCCCTATTAAGGGCCTCAGTTTCCAAATACACAACATAAGATGGCTAGACTAAATAGCTCCTGGTGTTCTTTACAACCCTATGATTATGGTCATCAGTGTAGACAAAGTAATGCAGAACATCTCATTTCAACTGCTCAGTAGCTGTGTGGAAATTTCTATGGTGCAAGATTACAATTTGTAAGTTATTGTCTAAATAGTTCTAGGCTATTACAGCCATTACAGCTGTCCCAGGTCTGTATGTATTGCCAAAGGCTGGGAACACATGTAGAACTTGACCCAGAGTGGAAAAAGCACACCTGGACACTACCTGGATCAGGTTAAGCTCAGGTCAAAACCCTGTTACCATGTGATCCTTGGTCTTGAATCTCCATTTAGGCCTCAACTGCCCCGAAGGAGGTGGGTTCCTCCACTCTAACATTATTCTAGACTTATGTGGAATAAGTTCATAACCTAGGCCTTCACATCTCTAGCAGTGCGCAGGATCCTGGGGCCAGGGGAAGCTACACAGAGCTGTTCTGACTGATCAGGATTATCTGTAGATTGCCAACTTCTCTGCCTCTGGGAATCCTTCAACAAAACCTGTGTAAGCAAACCAACTATGATTATGGTCTATTGTGTCTAATGACGGAAATCCTTTGTATTCAACAGCTCAGACCAAAACACAAGGGATCCTATTGCAGTGAGTACTACAAAAACAATTTAGTAAACTATCAGTGATCTAACCATATAGTTCAGTGATATCTGCGTCCTCTTTTCTATAGCACTTTTCCTTGGTTGAACAGTATCCAACCCTTAATCTGTTAAGGCTGGAGAGATGGCAATCCTACTGTCCATCAGTATCATCTGTCACCATCTTTGAGCTGCCAGTTTGACAGTTGGGAAAGAGAAGGATAAAGTTGACTGGCAGAATGTTTTACATCTAATGAGTTTGTGCACAATAATAGTATAATAAATAATGCTCTAGAGGAACTCAGTTATCACTTGCATTCCCAAAGTGAGATATTGCCTTAGCAGAAGCTCACAGAACCATCTGTCATCAAATATTAGTCTTCGTGTCAATGGTTATACTGGATGGAGGAAATTGGAAAACACCTAAGCATGGAGACAACAGCACTGCATCATTTAAAGAGATTTAAAAGGGAGCTTAACTTGAAGAGCCAGAGATTTCAAGATGATTTTGAAATACATGTGTGTGTGTGTGTGTGTGTGTGTGTGTGTGTGTGTGTGTGTGTGTGTGTAGTTCATATATATATGAACTCCACCAAAAGAGAAGCTACAAATCCTGGCTGCTGAATGCTAATGAGAGTTTCTGAAGATGAGTTCAGTCTCTGCCATTCACTGGAAATTCTTGAGCAATATAATCCTTATCTGTTGTGGTTTTTGGCTGGAATTATTGGTAGCCTCTTTAATGTGTTTTTGCCCAGTCTGATACATCAAAATCTGATTTCCACAGAGGCACTGTGCTGATGACACAAATACTAGCTGCAAGAATATTAAAAGTAGACAAAGGATCGAGAACAGTATAAAAATGGTTAGGATTTATAGTGTCTCTTGTTTCATTTTCACTGAGAAAAAGGCCAGAACTCATACAGGCTGTATTGTATGATGAAGGTGAAGTACACTAGGCTTGGAGTTCAAAGATGGACTGAGCCTCATGCATGCTACTTTCTGTTATGTGATGTTGGTCAAGTATCTTAATTTTTCCAAGACTTGGTTAACTCTTCTGTAAAAGGAAAGATAATAGCATTTAACACTATCAACATCATAGGGTAGCTACAAGAAAAGAACTTTGTAAAACTTTAAAAGCTGCATAAATCAACACTGTTATAATAATAATGTATCAATAGGGCATGGAAGTATCAAAGTCAACAGAGTTCATCCTCACCTCTAAAATAGAGATAGCAATAATACCTACCTCCTGGGGCTAAAGTGAGGATCAAATGAGATAATATTTGTAAAGTGCTTTGTGAACTTTAAAATGCTTTATAAATGCTATTATTACCATTATTATTGTCAACATCTGATTTCCTCATGAGATCAATAACTTCATTGAAGGACTGAAGTTAATGATAATATGTCCCTGCTGGTAGCTATTAGCTATTAGTCACCAGAGGATCAAATGAGATATTTGCAATGCACTTAGCACAGTGCCTGACACATTTTAGTTTCCAGCTATTAGTATTAGCTATAATAACAATAGGCCGTATTCACTGTAATATTTGATTGTCCTATTGGAAAAGTAGCATTTTGCAATCTAAAGAAAAGCAATTAATCTGAAATGAACCAGCAAAGCATAGTCAAAGCATTTACCACCGGCTGTGCACCCGGACTTCATCATCGTCTCAGGAACTCATCTTCCTGCAAGATGACATATGCTCTGAAACTCAAATCTCTTCAGTACTCCCTTGTCCCTTGGACCCCTCTCTCCTCTAAATTAGAGAGCTCCTCTCAGATCTTCTACTTAAGAGGGGGCCCAAGGCAGACAAATTATCATTTCCCACTTGGATGCAGGACTTCATCATGCTCCCATATTCAGTTCCTTTGCCCCTTCCCTTCCTAAATTCTTTTTATGTGTTGTCTCCTCCATTAGACTGTGAATTCTTGAGGGGAGGGACTTGTGTTTTGCCTGTCTTTGTACCCCTAGTGGTTAGCATAGTGCCTGGCACATAGTACAAGCTTAATAAATGTTTATTAACTGATTGACTGAAATCACAGAAGCACCAAGGACAATCAACTTTGTAGACCATTGTCTGTTTTCACAGTAAAGCCAGGGATGGATAGATCCATGAGTGTTTTTGAGGATGGAGGAGACATGGACATGCTTGTAGGTAATAGAGAAGCAGCCAGTGGACAAAAAAGATTGAAAATATGTGAGAGTGGGGATGAATCAGTGGGGAATCTGCTGGAGGAGATAGGACTGAATGTTCATGTCCTTTGACCACATCCATTGGGAAATCATTCTTGGTCATATATTTGTGTTAATTCCCTGTATATCTTAGATATCAGGCCCTTATCATTATCAGTTATTTGATTCAAAAATGTTTTCCCTTCTTATCTATAGCTACATTGATTTTGTGTAAAGGCTTTTCAATTTCATAAGGATCACGATGTATTCTATCTTTTGTTATTGCCTCTATCCTTTACTTGATTAACAATTCTTTACCTAGTTATGGCTGTTAAAGACACATGATCTGGTTCTTTTCTAATTTTTTTTTAATGGTGTGAGCTGTCATATTCAGGTCTTGTATCCTATTTTATGGCAAATGGCTTTTAAGTTTTCCCAGTAATTCTCATCAAATAAGCTCTCCTAGCAGTTTACGATCTCAGGTTTATTTAATACTGACTGGGTTCCTGAGTTTGATTGTTTCTGATTCTTCCTTATCTGGTCTGTTCCACAGATCTACTTTTCTATTCCTAATGAGGACCAAATAGTTCAGGTGATTACTGCTTTGTAAAATAATTTTAGGCCTGAAAGTGCTATTTCCTCTTCATATCTTTTTTTTTCATTATTTTCCTTGATATTCTAAATCTTTTGTTCCTCCAAAAGGATTGTGTCTAGCTTTAAAATGTATCTGGAAGCAGCTAGATGGCTCAGGGGATAGATTGCTGGGCCGGGAGTCAGTAAGACCTAAGTTCAAATCTTGCCTCAGACGCTTACTAGCTGTGTTTCCCCTTGGCAAGTCACAACTCCTGTTTGCCTTAATCTGGAGAAGGAAATGGTCCAGTGTCTTTGTTAAGAAAATCCCAAGGATGGTAAGGCCCATAGGGTCACAAAGAGTTAGACGAGACTGAACAACAAGAAAAACCATCTCCTTGGTATTTTAATAACTCAATCTCTCTGTCTCTCTGTGTCTATCTCTACGTACATACATACACACACATATATTTCTATTACATATGTAAATTTGTGAAATTTTTTTTATATTGACATGGCTCAGTAGCCTTATCCAGTCATTATTTCTTTAGATTGCCTGGTAACTTTTATTTTTATATTTTCCCTGTGCTTTGGCAGATTGACTCCCTAGTATTTTATAAGTAGCACCCCTTCTGGGACATGCCCCCAACTTACACTCATATTCATTGGTAGAGTTCTCAGAGAGGAGCTTGGGATTCATGGGATACTCTGTGGTTACCCACTCTTGAACCTGCTGGTGTGTTTTCCATTAATAGTTAGCCTGTAGATACAATTAGCTGTTAGAATGGGCATTTACTAAGAGTGCAAAGTAAAAACAGTAACTACAAAACATTACTTCCTCCCCTCCCCTCCACTCCCATCAACTTAGGGCACACCCTTCCTCTAATACAGTATATATGGGAAGAGTGGGTACCAAATTAAAATGTAGTGAGACATTTAAGTAGGGAACTTGAGGTCAAGGCAACTAACAACTCCTGGCATTATTTGACCTTGAAATAATTTCTTTCAATGTGCAGGCCTCTCTGCAGCCACACTATTGACGGCCTGGGGTTAGCTCTCTTGCATCCATTTTGGATCTCTTCACTCCTGCCAGAGACTTGACCCTGGAAACTGCTTCCAGTGAATGATAACCTGTATCCTTGTCTTTCTGGAATGTGGAATGATCCTTCAACTGTGTCTTAAACTATCCTTGAACTGACTTTCTAATTGCTGCAGGGGAAATCTCATTCCGTGTGAGTAGCTTTGCTGCTAGATTCCATAGATGATGGGGGGTGGGGGTGGGTATGGGTGTATGTGGAAAAACATGAAGTCCTTTCAGGGATCTTTTCCATAGATGTGAGAGGATGGCTATGTGTTGACACCTTGTTAATATGGTTACACCTCATCACACATGACTATATCAACTGAATTAGGAGGTGCGGAAGTAAACTCCCTCTTCCCTTATAGATTCCTCCAAGTTACACATTTGTTGTTTTAAGAAAATCAACTGGGTGACTTTTTGGCAATGTCATAGAATCACAGATCTGGAGCTGGAGGGGACCTCAGATGCCATCTAATCCAATTTCTTCATTTGATGGATGAGGAAATTGAGGCCCAGGGAAGTTGTTACATGTCCAATGTCATATGGGCTGTGTACCTCAGAGGCAGGATTTGAACCCAAGTCCCTTGACTCCAGAGCTATTGCTTTTTCTTTTGTACCATACCACATCCTCATGGCACAGTTCACAAACAAAATTAACATTGTTTGAGGATACAGGTCTACCATAGCTGGTGGGTCCGGGGAATCACATTCACTTCCAAATTCATGGTTCCACAATTTTAACAGTGTTTTACATATTTTTCTTCTTTGTTATTAATTATCTTCGTGCTTGCAAAGGCTTGGCCCAACCCAAAGACAAGAAAGAAAAAATAAAAGAAAGTAGAGCTTTTCTCTTCACAGAGGAGGCTTGGTTGCAACAAAACTCAAGAACATGTAGGATTCTCCCCACAGGGATTATGAAGATCAACTAGAAATTATGCTTTCACCTTTAGGTGAGAAGCCAAATTGCTTTGCGTTGGTGGCTGTTTATCAACAGAGATCAACTGGAGTGGGGTGGGGGAAGGAGGAAGGTCTGGAAATTTTGGCAATCATGTTACCTTTTCCCTATGTATGTTTTTGTAATTATTTTGATTGGGATTTTTTTTCTTCCTTAATTTTGCCATTGTTCATATAGAAATGCTGATTATTTCTGTCGGTTTAGTTGGTATGTTGCTATTTTATTGAAGCTATTGTCTCGATTAGTTTCCTTGCTGCCTCACTGAGGTTTTTTAAATGATTCATGTCATCAGCAAATAGGTATCCTTAGAAGTCTGCAAAGCCTCTGTCCCTTCTGGTCTCTGATCTTCCTGACGCTAATGTTAATATAAAACCAGGACTGGAGCAGTTCTCTTTACCATTTGTCTAACTTTCAATTGTGATTTTTCAACTCTCACAAATTTGAAGATTATTATCTTTGTGACACTGGGCATATCACTTAAACTCACTGAGCACGAACAAGTTCCCATATTTATAAAATGGGAATAACAGCAAACCTGCTCGAGAGGCTGTCGTGAAGATCAAATGAAACACTGCATGTGAAAGTGTTTTTAAAACTATAAGGTGCCAAATCAACGTATGGAATCATAATCACAACATATCTGTACCTTCTTCAGTATTGTCTTATAATATATAGTATTATTGTTGGTTTCTCTCCATGAATGAAAATGTTTTATGTATTTAAATTTGAATAGTCCTTATAAAAAACCATATTGAAGATTTTTTGTTTTGTGAATTCTGTCTTAAAAGATGATGGTATCTGTGTCTTCGTTTCCCCTTGGCAGTGTAAGCTAAAAATACAGAACATGATTTCCACCCACCTCTCCCCTGTCCCCAACTATCTAACCGTACTCATGAGAGGCTGGGGTACCTAGAATAGTACTGATGGCTGAAATTGTCCCTTCCTTACTCCCATTTCTCCTGCTGAAGAATCTCTTTCTATTCAGGCTGACTACTATACATTGAAGGGCAGTGCAGAAATTAGAGTCTTCAGTGTTTCCGATCATTGGATTATCACAAATGATTATATCATTGTTAGTGAGGGAGTTCCATAAAAAATGAGCTTTATAATGACAGTGGTATTTAAAAAGTCTCTATTTGTAACTACCTATTACTATCAGAACTTGATTCCCTCCCTCCCAAATAAATAAGACACTTCATCTCTTGGCACTGGGAATTTTCTCTGGCTGTCCTCTTTGTCTCAAATGCTCTCCCTCCTCCACTCTGCTCACTGACTTCCATGGCTTCCTTTAAGTCCCAACTAAAATCTCATCTTTTACAGGAATACTTTTCTAACTCCATTTAATTAAAATTTCAGTGCCTTCCTTCCACTAATTATTTCCTATTTATCCTGTAGCTTACTTTATATATATTTGTTTGAGCATTATCTTTCCCATTAGATGGTAACTCCTTGAGGTCTTTTACCTCTTTTTGCATTTCCAGTGCTTAGCATAGTGCCTGGCACAGAGTAGGAGCTTGATAAATATTCTGATTAGTTATTAATTGATTTAATGAAATAAAAAAAAACAGAGCAAGAAGAAATGTGGGAAGGTCACACAGTAGATCCATCAGATTCTATACAAGACTACACTTAAGCCATCTCTGGGAAGCTTTTACACAGCTAAGTTTGCAGAAATGGATAGTAGGATTTTCTGAGCTTTCAAAATCCTTTCCCCTTTCCCCTTTCTCCCTCCCACTTCTCAGTAGAAACATTTTCCAAATAGAGATTTAAATAGAGATCCAAATAGAGAACTTGAGAAATGAACCTATATTTATTCCATCAATCCTAAGATACTGATTATTTAAAAACCTATGTAATTCCATATTTTCACACCTGAAGAGGTAACTTAAAAAGATATGCTGATTTTGAACATCAAATGTGTAAAAAAAGTTTCAGCCATGCACAAAGCATATTACAATTTGAAACTTGATATTTTTATTTAAAATCTTTTCAGTTCTAAGAAGGTGACGTTTGTTAGTCGTAGAAGTCATCAAAATCAACAATAGAGGTGTTGTGGTTTCTAGGACGTAAAGCAGCTTCAATTTCAGAGTTGCTATCATCAGATTCTCCCCAAAAAGCTATGACAGAAAAACAGACAACTACTTAATACTTCATCTTAGTCTAGAGAATAGATGATTATCAAATATATTATAGCATAGCAGGGACAAACAACAATAATTCAGGCTGCAGTGTCTTTAAACTCTTAACCATTTATTCCCAGAAATCTCACTGAACTCTACATTGGTGAAATTCAGTGGGGTGAAGGATTTTAGATTGTTTTGTTTGTTTTGTTTTACAATAGTGAAGATGGATGATCCTATGTTTTTTGTATACTTATCTGTTTATATTATTTTTCCCCATTAGAATGTAAGCCACTTGAGGGTAGGCCTATTTTTCACTTTGTTGTTGCATTGCTAACATCTTGCACAGTGTCTGGCCAAAAGGTATTGGTCAGGTATTTAATAAAAATATTTGTTGAACTGAATTTAAGCTAACATGGCTTTGTAGACTCTTTGGTAGGAAGTAAGGGTCACATGTCCTCTTGAGCTGTGTGAAAATGAAAGCAATCTAGGAGTATTCACCTTTTAAACTCTAAAATACAGAAATTCTCCTTCAGGTGACACTATTCACCCCTCATTCACTATTCATTTCTTCCATTCTTCTCTGCTTTTTGATGAATTTAGTACTAATCATGTTAATGGAATGGAAGGCAGGTAAGTTCTCTCAGGAGAAAGGTTATTCTAAGCTTTGTTTAGCATCATGCTATTTCTGAACTATTTCCTAAACTTTTATTAAATTAATTCCAGGCCATATTTGCTTATTTAAATGGCATTAGATCACATACCTTCTAAGGCATATTCCTATTTGTCAGTCTATGACAGATTTTTACCCATCTGCAAAACTTTTGTTATTTATTTCTCAAAATTCAGAAATTAAAAAAAACAAACAAACCTCAAACCTCCTTTCCACTATATTTGGCTCCTTCCTATTCCTTTTCCCATCTGCTTGGTTCCCAACCTCTAAACCTTAAGATCTAGCTTCCTGAGGCTGTATGTGAAATCTTTACTTCAAAATTTACCTAATTTTAATAGTCTGCAGTATAGTTTAGATTGGGAAACACTGCTAGAAGGTGGATGTATTTAAACCATGTGAACCTTTACACCCAGAATTCCTGAAACCTACAGAATTTAGGATGCTTATACCACAAAAGATTTATTTGTCTTAAACAAAGTCATAAGCACTTCATCTTTAACTAGAAATCTGGTTTATATTTGTTTAACTTACATATAGTTTATTTATATATGTATATTACAACACATGTAATAGTTTTTAGTGAGGGTTATTAGTTACCTTTTGATTTTAAATTGGTTGTTATTTTCCTCTTGCTTTCATCCCTATAAAACAAAATATTATTATAAGTACTGAAGAAGTGATGATCAAAAATACAGAGACTGATATGTTCATGAAAGAGAAGTTAGGGCAGTATTGAAAGCTTTTTTCTATAAGAAAACAAGCAAGTACTACTCATTGATAAGCACATAAATTTTAAACCTGTTGACCTTGGTCCAAGAAAAAGAAAACTTCCACATTTCCTCTTTAGTTAAAAAGTCATCTGATAGGTCTGATACCTTTGGTTGACAGGTTCCCAAAGTAAATTCCATGCCTCTAAGTAAACCTGCCTCTACAGTCTTTTGTCTACCTTGATGTATGTGCAGTTGCCATTCTATTCTTGCTTAAATGACTGCTCTTGCGTCCAGAGTATCACAGATTCTTTTGAATCTAGAGTATCACAGATCCTTTTGAATCTGTCAAACAAGCTGAAATCATTTTGATCCTTTGTGTGCTGCATGTGTATTGTGTGGCTGCTATGAAATAAGAATTCAGGGGCAGAGATGGAGGAGAATTAATTGTCACATTAACAATACTGTGATAAGTAGAAAAATACAAAGCTTCATCTCAATTCAGTTGTAAAGATGAAAGTATGAAATATCTGATATGACCATTCAAGATATTAGAATAAAAATAGAATAGAATATACAAGTTGGAAATAATCATTGCATTTAAAATAGGACTGAGTTTAACAAGATTTTCAAGATAGATCCATAAATTTAGTTTAATTTAAAAAGTTTGATTTAAAACTAATGGAGAAAAAGGACATTACAAAAAGCTTAGTAGAAGTTTCTATTTAGCAAAATGTTTTATGTCTGTAGTTCAATACAGAATCCTTTAGAGAAAATACTTTATTATTTTACTTGCATAAATGAATTTACTAAGGTACAGAGTATTTACAAAGAAAATTGGCACTTGTTTTGTTTATTATTACTCTTAGGAGGCTTTCTAATTTTAATAAATAAAAGTCTCCTCTACTTTATAAAGCACTGTTTAATTCTGTAAGATTGACCATATATACTGGGAAAGTCTCAAAATGGAGAGTATGTGTGCAACGTTTGACCTTTAGATTTCTCTATTTAGGCTTTTGCCAAATAATTTATTTACTGTTAGGCATCTCATCTCTTTTCTTAAAATGGATTCTACTGCTTTGTAATCAGACTGAAATCAATAAAAGACGATGCTCCCTTCAATGAATCTCAGATATGTCTCTGCAATGAAGCTGTGGTTTAAAATTTTTTTAGATTTAAATTTCTCTGGCAAAGAATTAGCTATGAATTAATTTTTTGCCTTGGGCTACATAAGGGTCAATAGCAAATATTTTAAATATTTTGGAAGAAGTAGATCTATCAGGCTCACTGGTAAATGAACATTGCTTATGTCCACTAGTTGTCAGAGCTCACTTCAGGCCACTGTCTACATTTGCATGTTCCATGATCAAGTCTTTTAATTCAACCTTAATGGAGACTCACTTGAAGACATTTGACCCATGGCTGCTACTCCATGTAGCATTCCAGCCAGGAAAAATATGAACTGCAGTGAACGTCTGGAGTGGTGCTGACAGATTCCTGACAATAAATGACGCTGCTCATACAATGGGTACCACAAGTGGCAGGACAGAAATAACTTTTAAAATGACAGCATGCCAACTCAATATAACAACAAGGGTAAGTTTATAATAATAAGGGTATTATTATTTATAGCATTATTCAATAATTCACTGAATAAACATTTATTGAGTGCCTGCTCTGTAAGAAGACCTCATCTAGATTCTTAGGTGCTAGGAGAGTTACAAGCTGCCCTTCAGGGGCTTCCCAACTAGTTAGTTACAGAAAAAGTTGTACATAATAACAATATATATAATGTGAGGCAGCATGTGATAAATGCCATGTGAGTGATACAGATGGAAAGTGCTAGAGAAGTTCAGAGGTGGGAGAGAAGACTTCTGCTCAGGAGACTGGGTAAGGGCAACATCTGACCCTTGGAAGAACAGCTGAAATTTCCAAAGGTAGAAATGGAGTAATGCTAGGTGGAGGGAGTAGCATGAATCAATGCTATAAAAAACCATGAGGCTACAAACAAAAACAAAATAAATAAAAAATAACCATGAGGCTAAATGACTCTGTGGTGGGGCAGCAAAGAGATTGGTGTGGTACAGTGGAAAGAGCCCTGGCTCTCATTCAGAGGACCTGAGTTCAAAGCCCACTTTTGACACCTCTTACTTCTGTAGCTTTAGGTCAGTCTTTAATTTTTTCATCTGTGAAATGAAGTGGACATTCTATTATCTTTTAATGCATCTGATACAAGGCACTGTGAAGAGAGTGGTTTCTTCCTAATGATCATTTAACAAATCATAAAAAGGACAGAAGCAAAGCTAACTTCATCTTCACAAGAACTTGACCTGTCAGTATTCAGAGGATGTGGGTGCCTACTCCTAATTTAAACTATTTTTTCCTTTTACCAATCAGAAAAAATAAAATTCACCAGTGCCTTATACATCATCAGTCCTCAGTAAATATTTGTAGAATAAATGGAAATTTTTTTTCATGATTCTGTTTTAGCACATTTAATAAACTGCAGTGACAGCACACTACAGTTTCTACTTACAGCTATCTTGGTCAGCAAAATTAAAAAAAAAATCTCTTAAACTATCAAGCCACATAACTTAATAGAAGAATTCCAGGGCTGAGCCAGAACCAATATAAATATTAAAATACTAATATTACCCATTCTAATAAGCACCAATATCCCCTATTACATTATAAGCTCCTACAGGTAGACAGCATTCCATGTGATTGTGCAAACATTCTAATACCAATTCGCATTCCCGCAGTATCTTGCAGTTTACAAAGTACTTTGTCATTTCACTGCCAGGTAGGCAGTGTAAGCACCGTCCTTTCTTACAGGGAGGAGGAGAATGCTCAGAGAGACTGGGTTTTATCCTTGGTCACACAGCTAACAGTGCTGGAACAGAGCACATGGACCCTGTGTTTGGTTCCAGCCTTTTCTACCCCTTTATCTTGTTTCCCAAGTCAGGCATAAAGGGGATCTAAAATTCATGCTAGAATCAACATTATTCTTCAGGAAAACATTTCTGAAATTAATCTAGAGGTCAATAGGATGATATTCCATAAAGGGACTAGTATTTTTCAGTTTTTCCCCCCCAGGCATACAACTAACACACATAAGGCATAGTATTTTTCAACCTGTGTCCCATGAACCCCTTATAGTTCTCTGAAGCAGTTCAAGATTTTTTTCAACAAAGAAAACTTCTGACACTGGACAACACCCAGAGCACTCATGTACTCTGCCAATTAGGCAGGCCTCTAGCTACTGAGTATAGATGCAGCTCCAGAAGGCACTGCCCTGCCTGCTCCCAGGTCCAGTTCTTATGGCTGTCACAGCTGGTTTTAAGCACAGGGACCAGGAGAAGCAAATGGCCAGGGCCTGTGTTTGGCACATACATCAAGAGGGGCAGCAGTGCTAGAGTGCCTCCTCTTTCTAAGTCTCACACAGCTTGAAATTTTGCCCATGCAATCCCAGGAGTTTAAAGATAAGAAGGAGGATCCAGAGAAAGAGCGACCTTCTCTTCCTGGAGTTGCTGGTAACCTTGTAATTTCTGGTATAAAACTGGAACACGAAGCTGGACATGCTCTCAGTAGCCTTTTAACAGCTCCCATTTTTCCTATGCTATTCCAGCAGTGTTCCTGTGCCTTTTCCCTGGGTCCCTGTTTCCTTCCATAAGCCCAACCTTTCCACTCAAATATGATTTCCCTCAGCACCCACCCTCCTTCATCACCTTCTCTATTTATGTACTTGTTCTATATTCCTTTCTATTTATTTACTCCCTACACCAGCAGTCACCCCATGCCTGCAGTGACAATGCCTGTAGGATTTTCCAGAACAGTCCTACTTTAAAATATTCTTTCCCATTTACCAAACAGAAAAAATGAAAGTCATCAGACCACATATCCCAACTCTTCAACTGTGGTTAAAAAAATACAGTAACTGTAACACTGGGTCCCTTGAGCAAGCTAGGGAGGGAATCGGGAAGGAGCATTGCTCTTGGATATTCTTACCTTTTTTTTTTTTTAAAGCTCTGTCAGCCTCTGTTCTGCAGTGGGCCCTAAAGAGAATAAGACTATTCTCTATCCACTTCAATTTCACACACACTGAGGGTGACCTGCCATGGTTAGCTCTGTATCCTCGTCCTTCTAGTCCCATGTAAGAGACTGGCTGGGGAGGAAAACAACCATGATTCTTGGAGAAACCACACCCTTCTGCGCTGCACTCAGAGTGCTGCAGGTGGTTGTGGCAAACAGGTCAAAGGAGCTCTGATGTTCCCTAGGTCTTGATCCTGACCTCTCCCTCTCTCTGCCTGCCTGCTTGTCTTCCTCCCTCCCTCTTTCCCCTTATGTTACTTGGTTAACTCTGGTAGAAAGTATATCAAAAAATCATTTAACAAGATTTTACTTTAGCAATCAACTGAAATTTTACTTAAAGTGAAGGGTTTCGCTCACGGCAGAAAGTTTGAGGACTGCTTTATTGAGGGAATGAGGAGGCAATATAGAACCAGAAAGCCTCCCTCTGAGTGATGGAAATTAAAAACTTATTCAACCACTGTCTCAAATTAAATAAAAAAAGAAAAAAAACTTGTGAAAGCATGCAGAGGTTTTAGGTCAAGGAATGTGGTGTGGTGACTGCACTATAAAATACGCCTAGAGTCAGACTGGCTAATCTTTTATGAAGCTTGAAAGTAATGTATCTATCTTGGAAGGCACTGTTGAAACATAATTACACTATAGCAATCATGTTTCTTCCCTGAGCAAGTTTCACAGGTAACTATTTGACACTGAGATAACAGGTTCAATATTACTTATGTGTCTAGAATGAAAGTACAAATCTCTTCAAAATTAACCATTTTGGGCAAAAACCAAAACACAACACAACAACAAAACCCAAACCTAAAGGTAAATTATTAAGTGAACATAGTACTACTTCATGCTTGATATAGTCATGATATGATATTGTGCCTTACTATTTATGTTTATTTGGCAATTGAACAAAAGACATTTTTTCTCCTGGCTGATGACAGACTTGATAAATGCAAAGTTTGCTATCATTCTGTTCAAACATGAATAGTTCCAGCTGATAACTTGAAATCAGAAGACTTGTACTAGCTCTGCCACTAATTTAGCTAAGTAAACTTAGGCTAGTAACTGTCTACAAAATGGGGATGAGAATATTTTAAAATAATATTTTATTTTTCATTTTTACATTCATTTAAAATTTTTTTGAGTTCCAAATTTTCTCTCTCCCTCTCTTACCTGCCCCCCCCACCCCAAGACAGAAGAAATTTGGGATGGGTTATACATGTTCAATCGTGAAAACATATTACCATATTGGCCGTGTTGTGTAAGAAGACAACACAGACCCAAAGGAACAAAAAACACATAAAAAAATACACAAAGTCAAATATAGTTTGCTTCAATATGCATTCAGACTCCATCAGTTCTTTCTCTACAGGTGGACAGCATTTTTCATCAGGAGTCTTTTGGAAACTTAGATCACTGTATTGTTGAGAATAGCTAAGTCATTCACAGTTGATCATTGCACAAAGTTGCTGTTACTGTGTACAATGTTCTCTAGGCTCTGCTCACTTTACTTTGCATCAGCTCATATAAGTCTTTCCAGGTTTTTCTGAAACCTGCCTATTATTTCTTATAGCACAATAATATTCCACTATAATCATACACCACAACTTATCTAGCCATTCCCTAATTGATGGGCATCCCCTCAATTTCCAATTCTCACCACTATAAAAAGAGCTGCTATAAATATTTTTGTACAAATGGGTCCTCCCCCCACACTTTTTTTTATCTTGATAAGAATATTTATACTACTTAACTCAGAGTTAGAACTAAATAAGATAATGGAAATAAAGTCACCATAAAGACTAAACATTTTAAGCATCGTTAAAAAAAAACACAGCATAAGTAACGTATGGCAAATGACCACTTTATATTGGGTAGTTGGATAAAACCAATTATTTTCCTTAACTTTCGTAGTCAGAAGTATCTCCTATTAACTATATTGAAATGGAAAACTACTAGTAATTAAATCATGTAATTTCATTAATTCAGAAACCATGAAATATGCATGAATATCACTTTGTAATTTTTTTATAAAAGCAATATAATATTTCCAGTGGAAGAGATAAATGGGAAAATACTTTCATTCTTTGGATAGCCAGTAAGTAGAAGCAAAAAAGGGGCCAAATTATCAGTCAGTTAGTCAGGCAACAAGCATAAATGTCTACTATGTGTCAGGCACCATTCTAAGTGCTAGGGATACAAAGAAAGGCAAAATATTCAGACAGCTGAAGATGCAAAACCCATTATTTGATTGGACTGCACCTAGAATACTGTGTTAGGTTCTTGGCATGATATTTTAAACGACACTGATAAGCTAAAGACCACCCAGAAGGGCAACCAGAATGGTGAAGGACCTTGAGATCATGAGGATAAGTTGAAAGAATTAAGGATGTTGTTCTGGAGAAGATTCCAGAGGGGAAATGAGAGCTACCTTGAAGTATTTAAAGGGTTATCATGTGGAATAGAGATGAGATTTATTCTGCTTTGGACCAGATGGCATAACTGAAAACAACTGGCAGAAGAGGCAAAGCGGTAGAGTGGAGCTTAGTGTAAGACTTCCCAACAACAGAGCATTCCAAGAGCAGAATGGGCACCTCAGGAGGTAGAGTGTTTCCCTTCACGAGATGTCATCAAACAAGCACTGGACAATCACTTGTTGGGTCTGCTGTAGCAGGGATTCTTGTTCAGGTATGAATTGGACTAGTTAGCCTCAAAGAGCCAATCCAACTGTGGGCATCTATGATCAACAAAAGACATTTTAAAGTAATTTTCTTCTGATGGCATTCTGCCAAATGTAGTTGAAATCAGAAATTGTATTTGCCCCTCTGGAAATTTATCATCTGAAGCAAATAACATTGACATGAACAAAAAAGGGCTAAGAGTTGAGTAACAGGAGTTGAATATCTAAACAGGGTTACATCTGTGGGAAATTTGTGATTTCTATTTAGTCAAGAAGTTGCTTGAAAAGGAACAAAAAATGCTTGGTTTGTTATGTTCTGGGTAGAGAGTGAGATAAAAAGATTAAAATGTGGGAATGGTAGGACTAGATGAAGAAAGCACTATATAAATGTGCCTCTGAGGTATAGAGGGCAAGGTCCAAGTCAGGAGTTATTGTTGATTGTTGATAGATATAAAATGAAGTCTTCATTTACAGACGTGAATGTGCTGATTTGTGCATGTGTGCATGAGATTGCTTCTCCTTCATGAGGAGAAGAAATGGCCAAGTGCTAGTTACCTTACCTTCTTTCTCCCTTCCCCTTTAAAAAAAAAGTTGCTTAAATGATCCAACCATTTTGGAGAACAATTTGGAACTATGCCCAAAGGGCTACAAAAATGTGCATACCCTTTGATCCAGCAATAGCACTTCTACGGCCATATCCCAAAGAGATCAAACAAATGGGAAAAGGACCCACATGGACAAAAATATTCATAGCAGCTCTTTTTGTGGTGGCAAAGAATTGGAAATTGAGAGGATGCCCATCAATTGGGGAATGGCTGAGCAAGTTGTGGTATATGAATGTAATGGAATACTATTGTGCTATTAAGAAATGATGAACAGGCTGACTTCAGAAAAACCTGGAAAGACTTATATGGTCTGATGCTGAGTGAAGTGAGCAGAACCAAGAGGACTTTGTACACAATAACAGCCATGTTATGCAATGACTAAGAATGTTAAATTGAACCCTTCTCAGCATTACAAGGATCTAAGACATCTTCAGAGGACTCGGAATGGAAAATGCTGTCCACATCCAAAGAAAGAACTATGGAAGTTGAATCGCTATCACTTATTTTTACCTTCTGTTGAGTTTTGTTTCATCTTTCTGATGGTTCCTCCTATTGGTTTTAATTTTTACTTACAACTTCACTAATGTGAAAATATGTTTAATGGGTATGTAAATGTAAAGCCTATGTCAGATTGTTCGCTGTCTTGGGGAGGGTGGGGGGGAGGAAAAGGGAGAAAAATTTTAACTCAAAAGCATATGGAAAAAAAAATTAAAAAAAGAAAAAAAAAGTACAACACGGCCTTTGCTTCAGAAGCCAGAGTGAATTTTTGTTGCTTCTCCATTAACCACAATGATGGATGTTTTTATATTTCGACAAAGCATCAAAACATTCAAATAAGAAACAATAATGGGGCACGTACCTCACCCATGTACCACAATGACACAATTGTATGGCAATATATGATTAAAAATAAGTAAATAAATAGATTTCTGAAAAGAAAAAAAACTTAAAAAAATTTTAAAAAGTTGCTTTAGTATGCTACAGTTAGTTAGTGGATTTAGCCAGTAGAAGACTAATAGGGGTTATCCCATGGGAAGATTTCTATGCCTTGTTCTACAAATCTTTGCTTCTAAGGGCCTTAGGAATAAGAGGGCCTAAAGACCAGCCTTCAAGAGTCTCCTTTTAAAAATAAAATGCCTTTTAGAGAAGGGCCACACCATATAAGTCATTATTAGCTAACATCTTAATTAAAAATTAATATCTTAGTTGACTCCCAGGTGACAGCAAGATGACATAGCCTAGGTACCTGAAGGTCTTTTCCCTTCAACTCAGAGGATGGGTTATGAGAAAAAGTAGGACAAATTTGCTTATTTAACAAATTTGTCTAGGGCAGGCTCTGGCCATACCATTCAAAGTCATCTTAATATTCCATTGCTGGTAATATGTGCCCTAGGTTGTAAATTCATGACTTAGACCAGTGGTGTCAAACTTGAATAGAAATAGGGGCAACTAAATTATACATAAGGATTCCTGTAGGCCATATATTGACTTAGTTTTAAAACACAGTATTATCTATGTTTAATTGTTTTTTTGTTTATTTTTATATATTATTATTTATTATATTATATATAATAAAATATTATAAAATATTTTCTATTTATTTTGTTAAACAATTCTCAATTACCTCTTAATTTGGTTTGGGCTGCACTCAGGGGTGCTGTGGGTTGTATGTCTGATACCTCTAGTTTAGAGAATAGGTAGAAGCAAGGGTGATCAATGTCAACTTTGATAGATGTGGCTCTACTCAGCAATGCAATGATCTAAGACAATCCCAAAAGACTCATGATGGAAAATACTATCTCCATCCAGAGAAAGAACTATGGAGTCTGAATACAGATCAAAGCATACTATTTTCAATTTTTTTTTGTTTTGCTTTTTCTTTATCTTGGTGTTTGTGTTTTGTTCTCATTCTTCTTCTTTTTTTGTTTGTTTTTTGCTAGGCAATGGGGTTAAGTGATTTGCCCAGAGTCACACAGCTAGTAAGTGTCAAATGTCTGAGGTTGGATTTGAATTCAGGTCCTCCTGACTCCAGGGCTGGTGCTCTATCCACTGTACCACCTAGCTGCCCCCCTGATTTTTCTTTCACAACATGACTAATGTGGAAATGTGTTTACTATGATTGCACATGTATAACCTATATTAGACTGCTTGCTGTCATGGGGAGAGGGGTGGGGAAGAAGGGAGAAAAAAAGTTTGGAACTCAAAATCTTGTAAAAGTGACTGTTAAAAACTTTCTTTATATGTAATTGGAAAAAAAAGTATTAAAATTTTTTTTAAAAAAAGAGTGATCAACTAGATACTAAGATGAAGATTAGTTGCTTTTTGTAATCTGTAACTTTTTTTTAATTTTTAAAAAAAATTTATTTTTTTCACTTCCACAAGTTTTTGAGTTCCAAATTTCTCACCCCTCCCCTCACCCCAAGATGGCATGCATTCTGAATACCCCTTCCCCTGGTCTGCCTTCCTTCCATCTCTCCCCCCTCCCTTCTCTTATCCCCTTCTCCTTCTATTTTCCTGTAGGGCAGCATAGACTTCTGTATCCCCATTTCCTGTATTTCTTATTTCCCAGTTGCATGTGAAAACATTTTTTTTAAAAACATGTGTTTTTAAAACTTTGAGTTCCAAATTTTCTCCCTTCCTCCCTCCCCACCCACCCTCATTGAAAAGGCAAGCAACTCAATATAGGTTGTACATGTGCAGTTATGCAAAACACTTCCATAGTAGACATGTTGTGAAAAACTAACTCTATTTCCCTTAATCCTATCCTGCCCTCCCATTATTCTATTCTTTCTTTTGACCCTGTCCCTCCTCAGAAGTATTTACTTCTGATTACCCCTTTCCCAATCTGCCCTCCTCTCTATCACCCCCCTGCTCTCTTGTCCCCTTCTCCCCCTATTTTCCTGTAGGGTAAGACAGATTTCCATACCCAATTGAATGTGTGTGTTATTCCCTCCTTAAGCCAAATCCTATGAGAATAAGATTCCCTCATTCCCTCTCACCTTCCCCTGTTTCCCCTCCACTGTGAGAGACTTTTCTTTTCTGTTTTTTTTTTTTGTGAGATAATTTACCCCATTCTACCTCTCCCTTTCTTCTCTGAGTATCATCCTCTCTCATCCCTTAATTTTATTCTCCAGATATGACCCCTTAATCTTCAACTCACCCTGTGCCCTCTATCTATCTATCTATATATACACATACAATTTTTTTCCTTCAACTACCCTAATACTGACAAAGTTCTCATGAGTTACAAATATCATCTTTCCATGCAGGAATGTAAACAGTTCAATCTTAATAAGTCTCTTATGATTTCTCTTTCCTGTTTACCTCTTCATGTTCCACTGGAGTCCTGTATTTGAAAGTCAAATTTTCTGTTTAGCTCTGGTCTTTTCATCAGGAATGCTTGAAAGTCCTCTATTTCACTGAATGACCATTTTTTCCCCTGAAGGATTATACTCAGTTTTGCTGGGTAGGTGATTCTTGGTTGTAATCCTATCTCCTTTGCCCTCCGGAATATTATATTCCATGCCCTGCCTTCCTTTAATGTAGAAGCTGCTAAATCTTGTGTTATCCTGATTGTGTTTCCACAGTACTTGAATTGTTTCCTTCTGGCAGCTTGTAAGATTTTCTCCTTGACGTGGGAACTCTGGAATTTGGCTACAATATTCCTAGGAGTTTTCCTTTGGGGATCTCTTTCAGGAGGAGATCTGTGGATTCTTTCAATTTCTATTTTGCCCTCTGGTTCTAAAATATCAGGGCAGTTTTCCTTGATAATTTCTTGAAAGATGATGTCTAGGCTCTTTTTTTTGATCATGGCTTTCAGATAGTCCAATAATTTTTAAATTCTCTCTCCTGGATCTATTTTCCAGGTCAGTTGTTTTTCCAATGAGATATTTCACATTGTTTTCTAATTTTTCATTCTTTTGGATTTGTTCTACTGTGTTGTGATTTCTCATAAAGTCACTATCTTCCAATTGCTCTATTCTAATTTTTAAGGAAGTGTTTTGTTCAGTAATCTTTTGGACTTCCTTTTCCATTTGGCCAATTTTTTTTTTAGGGCATTTTTTCCTCACTGGCTTTTTGGACCTCTTTTGCCATTTGGGTTAGGCTGTTTTTTAAGGTGTTATTTTCTTCAGTATTTTTTGGGTCTCCTTTAGCAAGCTGTTGACTTGTTTTTCATGATTTTCTTGCATCACTCTCATTTCTCTTCCCAGTTTTTCCTCTACTTCTCTTACTTGCTTCTCAAAATCCCTTTTGAGCTCTTCCAAGGCCTGGGACTGATTCATATTTTTCTTGGAGGCTTTGGATGTAGGAGCTTTGACTTTGTTGTCTTCTGGTTGTATATTTTGATCTTCTTTGTCACCAAAGTAAGATAATATAGTCTGACTCTTTTTGCGCTGCTTGCTCATGATCCCAGCCAATTACTTGAGTTTTAAACTCTTTGTTAGGGTAAGAGTCTGCTTCCAATGTGGAAATGTACTGTCCCAAGCTTTGGGGGTTTCTACAGCTGTTTTCAGAGATACTTCTAGGGACATGTAAATTTTCAGTTCTTCCAAGGTGGTATGATAAGGGGCGAGGTGTTTACTCCTTTCCTGGCCTGTGACCACAAGTATTCCTTTCTGTCCTGTAACTGTGAGGAGGGGTTTCTCTCCACAGCCACTACAAGCTCCACCATGCCAGAGCTCCTCCTCACCCCAGCACTGCCGCCCAGAACTGTGACCCAGATCCACACACACGGGCAAAGCAAGAGATTCCTGCCTCAGCACTGGCAAAGAGATCCCTGCAGTCCTTCTCTGATCAGCCACTGGATTCCCCCTCAGTCTGTGGGCCGGAAGCTCAGGAAGCAGATGCCCCCCCAGGGCCACGCTCTTGGGGAGTGGAGCTGAAACCCCGCCTTCCTCTCTGATCACTGACAGAAACAGACTTTTCCCACTGACCTTCTAAGTTGTCTTTGGCATTCGTGGATTGAGGAGTCTGGAAACCTCCACAGCTGCCAGCGATTCAGTCCTCTGAGGCCTGCTCCAAGTTTGCTGAGGCCTGCGCACCCACGCCGCGCTGCGATCCCAGCCCGGCGCGATACCCCTTTCTGATCAATCATCCAGGTTGTCTTGGGCTGGAAATTTGTTTCACTCTGTCATTTTGTGGGTTCTGCTGCTTCAGAATTTGTTTAGAGCCATTTTTTATGAGTATTTGGAGGGGTTTGGGGGACAGCTCAAGCAAGTCACTGCTTTCACTCCGCCATCTTGGCTCCGCCCTTCTTTAACTTTTCAATCCCAGAAGAAGGGTATTCTGTACCAGATAAGAATAATTATAGCTAAATCCTCAGGAGAAGGGGATAAAACTCACTTTCCCAAAACAAGGGTAAAAACTTTACAAAATTACATTGGCAAATTCAGACTAGAGAAACTCGTCCGTTAACTCCTGCACTTCCTACACAGAGAGAGAGAGAAAGAGACAGACAGACACACACACACACACACACCCCCATGACTTCCATTTGCCTAGCTAGGGCAATAGGCAGTATATGTAGACTTGTGCTTGTGGGGTGGTCCTTGGGTCCAGGGACTCAGCGTCATGCACTAATTCTGTCCAGGTACGTTAAGAAAATAAGGACATGAAAATCTGGTGGAGCTGAAAACACATGAGCACAGGCAGCTGCATCAAGCCTGACCTAAAGGGAACTGGAAAACCAGTTGAGTACAGCCCTGTCTCCTCCAAGGTTACTCAAGGCAGGCAAATATGTGGTGGACACTGATTTGGCCCAGCCACATGAATGAGAAGAAGAGATTTGGCCCAGCCACATGAATGAAAAGAAGAGAGTACAGAGAAACTGGCTGAGTGGAAAATCTGCCAGTATTGGTATTTACATAGGATATAACAGACAGAGCCTATCTTGTCCCCACAGAGGTTACTCAGGGCAAGAGACCATGATGACAATCCCTATTTTCCCAATTTAAGGAAGCTGAAGCAGCCTTGTAGGCCAAACTTGAGGGAAGGCTAACTATTCCAGAGGGAAGAACCAAAGAGTGAATGATGGTAGAATACAAAAAAAAAAAGGTTGAAACACCAAAGATATTAAGAGAAAAGCACCTCAGTATAAGCCCAACATAAAATCAGATAAACCAACAAAGAAGTTTCTGAAAATAGAAGAAAGAGTAAAACCTCACAGAGGTAAAAACAACAGATTTTATGTTAGTTCTCGTAGTCTGGTGAAGGGCTATAAAGAAGGGAGTCGAGATGTTGGAGCTGATAAAAAATGTTGTAGGTAGCCATTGTTGGGTCTAAGGGATAGGTAGCATTGTCAAAACTATAAGAAGACATCTTAGTCACAACATTAAGGACTAGAGGAAGATGGGGTATACCTGGACTCTTCAAGAATTAATTTAAGCACTTACTATGTATCAGGCACTCTGAGAACTGAATAGAACAAAGGCTATAGGGGCTAGAAAGGAAAGAGAAAATCTGGGCTCTGATGAAGGAAAAAGTGGTAAATTTGGCAACAGAGTAGATATGTGAAGAGAATATCAGTGAGGGGCCACAAATTACTTGGACTTCCTTCTTCAAAAGTCAGTGATATGGTGATATTGATAAGTGAGAAGCAGAAATCTATGAATGGGGGTATTTGGAGAGGAAAGATGCCTTTGTTTTATATAACTGATGATTGGATATCTAATTTGAGTTACCCTGAATTCACAACTAGACAGACAGATCACTACGTCATATAGTGTTCTGGTATATAGGAGAAGAGCAAAAAAAAAAAAAAGACCAAAGTCCTCAGAGAGTAATTCTCAAAGGAGCTGTTATAAACATGGTTAGAGAGACAAACTAGGAAAGTACTA
The DNA here is from genome assembly GCF_003287225.1 of Phascolarctos cinereus. Lineage (NCBI taxonomy): Eukaryota > Metazoa > Chordata > Mammalia > Diprotodontia > Phascolarctidae > Phascolarctos > Phascolarctos cinereus. The sequence goes on from NW_027555625.1 coordinate 156,104,534, forward strand.
CATTAAAAAAAGTTAGCAAAAATGTACTTTGAGGAGTAAGTGGCATAATGGAAAGCACAGTGAATCTGGACTAATGGACCTGGATTTGACACGTAGGAATCTGAAGTTACTTCATACCCGTAAGATCTGTTAAAGATGTATAATATTTTTATTACTTACTCCATAAGTAGTGAAAACATTTAGTTGGGGTCATCAAAAACTTGGAAAAATATCAAGGACAGTCCAGGTGTAATACTGTTTATTGCTTTTAAAATGAAGTTCCCAGTGCCTTGAACTTTCAGCAGAGTAGTGGCAGAAGCCATGAACAAGAGACCTCGCTATAAGGGAATACAGTGGGGTATACCTGGAACTCTCCAAGAAGTTGAAGGTGACGGGAGAAGAAAATATGGGGCAGTATGTGACCAATAAAATTAATCAAGTTAACAAGTTCTTATTGAGAGCTTACTATATATTGAGAACAATAATCAATCTCTTGAGATACTGAGTATGTATTTAGGAAGGTGGACAATGATTTTAGTCACTAAGCTCTTTTATGTATAACAAGTTGCTGCTGCTGACACAAAATAAAAAGGATATGAACTTTGTAATAGAGTGATAGGTTATCATATCTTAATACAATCTATTAGTGTTTTGAGCAATGGCTTCCCCAGGTGATCTCTTCAAAGAAGGCAAAATGATTTGAATGAGTTCTAATATGTTTGCTAAAAAAGAATCAATCTCATTACCTATTGCATACCTTGTATGGAATATATATTGATGGCAAAATATATATTTTAATTTGTACTTTTTGTGGGTAGAATTCATTCCATTAAGCAATGCATGATGATACGTTAATCACTTAACAACAAACAGTAAAAGAATTGGATTTCTGATCACTATTGTGTTGGTCAATATAGTTTCACAGATACTATGAGACATTCAAATGAACTTGTAATAGAATTTTAATGTAATGAAAAGGAAATAATACTAGGAAGATGACTCCAGTTCTAGTCCTTGTTCTAATTTAATAATTACATAATTTAATAACAATGCAAAGACAAATTAGGCAAGTATTATATCTTAGAAAACAAGGCAGAAATGGTTACTAAGGAAGTAGTATTTGATGAATGAATATATAAAACCATCACTACTTGTAATAGCTCTAGCTACCGGTTGTTCTGGTTGCTATATAGCTTTAAGGTTTGCAGAGTGCTTTCTTCACAACAATCCTTTGTGGATAGATAACGAAAGTATTACTATCCCATTTTATATATGAGGCAACTGAGACTCAGAGAGATTGGCTGATTTACTCATATAGCAAGGTCATGTATTTTTTTTTTATTTTCATGCTTGGTTCATCATCATATTCCTACCCACTAATAGGCAAAGTACATAACCTCTCTGGTTATCTCACCTTGAAATGAGGATAATCATACCATAACTGCCCACTAAAGGCAGGGAGGGGGATCTTTTGATTTTCTGAGGTCTCTTCCAGCTCTATGAATCTTATATACATTATAAGAAGCAACACTGTTATTCTGTAGGAACAGAAATATTCTGAAGCCAAAAGAAGAGGAAGAGGTGTTATAAGTACCTTTTTCTTCCAATTTCTTTTATGTATCTGTGGTGTGTGTGTGTGTGTGTGTGTGTGTGTGTGTGTGTATGAATGTATATACATATGCATGTGTTAGGTAAATAAGGAGTTATAGCAAATATTGATTGCAAATTTCATGAGGTCAGAGACCATGTATCTCACAGAGGCTAGTGTAGTGCTTTGCATATATAACATCCACTCTGAGGCTAGCCTTCCAATCTACACTCACAGGATGGCAAGTTCAAGCCAAGTTCAGGGATCTCTGTGGGACTGCACTCCTAAAACTATGCTTCAGAAGCACCTACCAATTTTTTTTTTTTACCTTTGATAGTCATCCAGTTGACATAATTAACTTGAAGCAAAGGCATTAACTGAAATGGCATAATATAAAGAATAGTAACCAACATTTTGCCTACAAACCTGCAGTGTACTTTCTCACAAATACATACAGTGTCAGCGGGAAGAGTGATTATATACACAGGACACTAGCAGAGGAGGCACACATTTGGCCAAGGCAACTCACACCTCCAACACTGCAGGGCCCCAAGTGTTTTTTATTTTCTTGTGGTGTCCTTATGCTGCTCTTCCTGGGTACAGAATATCTTCTGGCCACACTGTCCTGAACCTGCCCCTCCTCTCAGCTCAATTGTACTCCAAACCTAGAGTCTTTTGGCCTGTTTTCTTCAGCTCCACCCAGGTGGTAAGAGGAATCTCCTTCCCCCACACTATAATCTGGAAAATGCACAAAGGAAAAGCTAAAGAGTGATTTCCTCTCAAGAGTTAGGTTCTTCCTCCAAAGGCTTTCCTCATGACTGTCATGAATCTATAGGGTGGACTAGCTTGCCTTTTAGAGACCACCACGGGGGTGTCTGATTCTTCAGCCATTTTATTTCTTCAAAATGATACAGTAACTTTTTCATACTACCACAAGGAACAGTGAAATGGAAGTGCTTCTTTACATGCCTTTGCAATCTGTAAAAAGGTCACTCAGGGGTAAGCTACTCAAGTATCCTTTATAAGGTTAAAAAAAAAAGGCTTCAAAATCTGTTAAGGGGCTCACTTTTTACAAGATATAAATGTAACTACCTAAGTCTGAATGGGAAAAAAAAACTTTAACATTTCATTGTCTCCATTACCTGTTCCACATTTTTTGTAATTTCATCAAGTGAGTTAGAGAGAACTCAAGAGATCAGGAATCTACTGATCAGTAACCCCAATCCCAGTATACTCCTACACATACAGTTAGTATTTAATAAATATTTACTTAATGTTGAATGAACAGGAGGACTTTTTTGTTGTTGTTGTTCAAAGCTGATCATTCCAGAATTGAACGGGTGCTCTTCATCCCATTAGACTAATTGTCAAATAATTGAGTTAGTGAGCAGAGTCAAGGGAATAGGTTTTTTTTTTTCCAGGCAATTAGGGTTAAGTGACTTGCCCAGGGTCACACAGCTAGTAAGTGTCAAGTGTTTGGTCTGAGCCTGGATTTGAACTCAGGTACTCCTGATTTCAGGGCCAGTGCTCTATCCACTGCGCCACCTAGGTACCCCAGGGAATAGGCTTCTTGCTGAGAAGAAATTCATCTTGTGGGTTGGCAATGTCAGCGAGGATAGACATTTTGGTGAGGAATGAAGTATGCTGTAGTGGTGGGGATCAGTTCACATTAGGCAGTTTTAATTTTCTTCTTCAAGTTAGCAAAGTGGTATCTGATAAGAAACAAAGAAGTTTAAAATATGCAGCATGGTATGAAGTCACACATCTATAGTTCAAATCCAGGCTCTGCCATTTAAACCCTGTGTGGCTTTGCGCAAGTTGCTGAAGCTCTCTACTTTGCTTTCCTCATCTGTAAAATTAAGGGGTTAGGCAAGATAACCTCTAAGGTCTTTTCTAACTCGATATCTATGACTCTTTCAGCTGGCTACTGAGGACTCTAGCATTTCTTCTAGTAGAATTATTTCCCACTCAACTACTTTCCTGGACTTCACCATCTCCAGAAACTCATCATTCTACAAGATGAAAGCAAGTGGGAAACTCACATCTCCTCAGCAACCCCTGCCTGTGGTTGGAAGGGTTGAAGGTGGACATCTGGAGCTCCTTCTTCATCTTCCTCCATTTAAGGATGGCACTCAGGGAATTCTCATCATTTCCCACCTAGCTACTTTCCTGGACTTAATCATGTCCAGAAACTCATTCTGAAAGATGAAATCAGCTCAGAAATTCCTATCTCCCTGGATCATTTCCAACCCCAGCTGATGTAATACAGGTAACCTCTGTTTCCCTAACCCTCCCCTCTGGCTTTTCAGTTTCTTTTTATGTATTGCTTCCCCCATTAGACTGTGAGTTCCTTATGGGCAGGGACTGTCTCATGCCTTTCCTTGTAACCCTAGCACTTAATATAGTGCCTAGAACACAGTAGGTACTATATAAATTTTATTGGCTCTGATTGAATGCTTTTCCACACCTAGAATGGTCTATAGCAGTGATTCCTTAATTACTTCCTCCACTAAATTTCATTAATCTCCTTTTATTTGTCAAATGTGGCTTCCCTTAATTCATCTCACACAGCCAACAACTAAAATCAAAAGAGAGGTACGTTCAGGAACTTAGATGGGGAAGAGAAGGTTGGGAAAGAAAGCTGATGAAGACAGACAGGTGTCCTGACATCCTGCAAGCCTGTGCATAGGATATTTGGGAAAAAAAGGAGGTAAACTCTTGTAATTATGTTATCATATATCAGATTAAGACTTATATTGGATAGGACTTTATAGAATGATTCCAAAGGTTGGATAATGTGCCTTGCTATGAACAAAAGCAAGATGAGAAAGTTTTATGAATCTTGAAATAAGTGCGACATGTCTGACACATGGAAGACACTTATTAATTGCTTATTTATGATTTTATTCATTTTGCCTATTATCTGACTCTCTAGTCATTACCTAGAAAATATTTAAAAGAAATAAACAGCATTTGTTATCAGAATGATTAAAATGGGCAAAACACAAGAAGAAAATCCCAATGTGTCAACAAATTTTAGAAAATATTTTCTAGTCGTAAGTAACCAAAAGCATGAAGCAGTTTTAATTTTATAACGTCTGAGTGCCCCCTAATGGCTAACCAAGTGCTTTACACTAAGATACACTAACCCCTTTTAAAAGTGTCCTGTTACCAACTTTCTTAATGACCTTACTTAATTAAGAAGATAAGTGTGATTTTATGTATTACTTATATTTTGAAACATAAAATTTCTGGTTTCATCTAAAAAGTAGTTGCTATGGTAGATTTTATAGACAATACTAATTTGTTAAGCCAAATAAAAAGATGAGTGTGTGTGTGTGTGTGTGTGTGTGTGTGTGTGTGTGTGTGTGTATTTTTTTAAATGGCTGTAAGATACCTTTAAAATCAGGTATGTTGGTTTATTGATTCTCTGACAAAGTCAATTAAACAAAAAGAAATAAATTAATGAAACTGAAACTGTACCGTTAGCTAGAATGCTAGTGACCTCCACTGGCTGTTTCTGTTGCTACAAGACTATAAAATGCCACACACATAGCATCCTGCTTACTGTTCCAGGGAGATTCAGTTGTGACTTATGATACCTTTTCCCCAGGCAACTATATTACATTAGCACATTCTTTTCTTTTGGAAAAAAATGTTATCTCTATCCAACCATTAAACTTAAGTTATATGTCAGACTGTTAAAATATATTCTCAGTTGAGTAAATGAATCCAGGAGAGTAAAAATAGTTTTCTGGTGAAGGTAAAACAAGACAATGTTTGTCAGAGAAGAGGAAGCTCTGGCATGCACCTCTGAACAAAAGGGAACAAGTGGTCTTTACTCAGAGAGCAGCTTCCTATTAAGACTCACTCCTTCGTACATTATGCCTTTCATCCCCACTCAACCACAAAATGATTTTGCTGTAGGAAATACAATAGTAGAAAAAGATTTACATTGAAAGAATCTTTAATAATAAACTGTTGCAGATCTGCCTACTTCCCCATGATTTATAATACAATAAACATCGGATTCTATTAAGTCTCATGCACTGAAGACACTGCACTGAAAAACTGACTATGAAAGGACTCAATTCTTCCCTTCTCCACTTCCATAATAATGAAATGAGCATGTATAAATGTGCTAAGAGTATCTCTTTGCATCTTTTATAGCTTGTGTGTATTAATCTGTAAAGCTTATTAAGAAAGTCATTGCTATGCAAAGCAGCACCCAATCTCTTTCTCTTGGTTTTCAACAGAGTGCAGTGTTTAGCCAATAGGACTGGTCCTCTGCCCCTCATTCCGCATTCATAACATGCAACATTTGCACAATGTATCTCTCAAAGGCTGCTGAATAGAAAGCCTTAATACTCATGTAAACAACTGCAAACCAATTACTTAATGAATCAGGCCCACACATAATGAGGTGCCAGACAAAGAGCTATAAATGCATTTTTGCGCCCAAGCCTCTGCTTTAAAGTAAAATCCCTCAGCTGTAGTTTGGGCTTAACTGGCACATCATAATTATTGTCTCTAGGACATCAGAGGAAGCCATTTTTTATTTAGGTCCAGCAGGGTCTTTTTTGAGGTCACTCATCAGCTCACTGACAAAATAGAGCAAAGAAGAATTTTTAAAAGTACTACAGCAGTCCTGCACTGTTATGTTTATTCTCAAGTACTGGATTTCAAGACCACTTGTAAAAGCAATAAAGCACAAGAAGTGACTGCAATAAGTGGAATCCTTAAATGTAAGCCTCGAAGAAATATCAGTGTGCCCCAATCACAAATAAGCAACAACCCGAGCTCTCTGGTACAATATTGCATGTTTCTTTTCTTTAAAAACAAAAACAAGAACCCAAACACTGAATTCACAGACCTCCTCAGTATAGAATTAATGTCAAGTACTCAGAATCAACTATTCCTAACAAACCATGTTTTTATTTAAGCGTCATATTATGTCATTTGTATAGAAAAACTATCATGCAATAACAATAAAGACTATATTCTCTTCAACTGAAAGAAAAGACAACAAAACCTGATTTTGGTTGTATGAATTACAGGTATCAGCAACATAGGACACAACTAAAATTGCACAAAATTGGCTTCTAAAATTCAATTGCTTTAGAAAAAATTCACTGAAATACATGTATAAAGACCAAGTTTAAGAATTAACTTGCCCACTATATATAGATTCAATGAAAAAACTTAAAATAACCTTTATAAACTAAGATTTGCACGATTACTCCAATGGTAAAACTGACAGAGTATTTGAAGAATTTTCTATCTCTTCATATTCTCTCTGAAAGGTCCATGCTTTTAATTTATAGGATCATTATTTTAAAAAAGCTGTTCTTTTTTTTAAAACTACTTATTGCAAAATATTAAGGCTTACTTGCGCAGAAAAAAAAACACATTTACTATTACTGTGAATAAAAATTTAAAACTTCAGAGTATTAATCTGAATATTGCAACTTGTCAAGTTTTTATGAAGAACAGAACTTAATTAAAAAAATCAAAGTTTTTCCTTGTCCTTATTTAGAAAAAACCTATTTTCATAGAAAAGCAGATTTCAGAATATTATTTTTTAAAAAACCATAAAAATTTATGTTTAAAAATAACTATATATGTTAACTGAAATACAAAATACCACAATATTGTAAAGGATATTTATCCCAACAAGGCATTATAGTCCACCACAGACTTTACTCTAATTTTTCCTCAAGCATTTAAGTTAAAGCAAAGGAGTATTTTGGCTTTTTACATTTTCCTCTACTGATTCCTCAACAGTAACCTGATTATGACTGCTTGATTAGTATTTCACACTGATGAAAAACCAAGGGAACAACAAAGTAAGAACTGGAAGTGTTTTGGTTAACACATATTAAAAAAAGACAAATTGTGTCCTTTAGGAAAACTAGGTAATTAAATGTATTCAATTTGAAAGCAAAAGGCAGATAAAAGTATAGTCCAGCACTAAAGATAAAAAAAAAAAAGGAACACTAAAATAAGTATCCAGCTATGACTAGTTTATATCTCAGAAGCCTCTAGAAGAAGAAATGCACCTCTTTATTTTTCCAAGACTTTATGTTCTATATCTGCCCTTTTCCTGACAACTTCCATTGTCTGGTCTCTAAGTAGCCCTACTGCGAGCAGCTGTACACGCTAATTTGTGGTTCACTGAGATGTCAATTGAGTCTTAAAATGAGAAAACAACAGCTGCAAAACAATACCTGGCTTTGGTGCAAATATTTTCAAAGGTGTACTAAAGTTTAAGCTGCTATTTTTACATAAACAAAAACACAAAAATTAACCCTTCATCAAGTTTCAAAACAAAATAATATATAGTCAGTTTTATTCATTTTCTAGTGACATTTCTCATCTTGTTAAAGCCTTTCAAAGAATGTAATGCTTTTCATGACTTTACCTTGACAAAGGACTTCCTTCACTAGATGAAAAACTAGCTTCTGAACCGATTTCGTTACTTGTCTTTGTCTTGAAAGTACTGCTGCCAATATTCAAGCCTGTGGTAAGTAAAAATGCTAAATGTAAATGTTTAGTTGATCCTCAACAATGAAATGAGATGAATAAAAAAGAAGACACAATAACTTTGGGAAGACTGTCAAGAGAAGAAATTACTCAGGCACAAAAATAAGGAACCTTCATACACTGGAAAAAGCACATGGTGGAATATCTGTAGGTAGTGATACTTAGACAAAGCAAAAATAAGGAGAGAATAAAACAGCCACAAATGTTCTAGTTTGAATGACGATAAATGACTAGAGAAGCCTTATGAATGTTTTATATCAATGTGTAATAAATAAGTTTTATGATACATGGCCAGGGATCATGTACCACAATAAATGATATTGAGTCAGACTTGAAAAATGACAGACTTTCTTAGACTGAACTACCTATGTCACTCACCCTCAAACCTCAATGCAAAATCTCCTATCTTTCTGGTTGAGAATAACAAAATGCAATTCCCACTATAACCCACCAAGGACACTCCTTAACTAGTCTGAAAGGTCACTGCTGGGCAATATAAAAGTCAGTCTTTTCCCAGGAGTCTGGTGAACTGTCACCATGGTGCTTCTAGCCTGTGGACGGAATCCTTGACTCCTGCATCTTTATGATCCTCTCTCCTGTACATTTTTGCTACAAGTTTTGCTCCTAACAGCTAATTGCTGAGAATACAGACCAGAGAGAGATCTCTTTGAGAAAAAATCTGTTAAATTTCTGATCTGCATAGTCTATAAGCTTAGTCCATTTTAACCTCAATAGTAAAACGATTCTAATGAAAATTTACATCTGTCAAGCACACTACCAATATCAGAGTTTAATGAGCCAGGGATTACTGAGAGGGGACACTGAGGCACAAAGCATAAGTCAAATAACTAGTCCAAGGGCAAAGCAAAGAAAATCAGACATCTAAGGCTGAAAACCTCACTAGTTAGACTTCTTGACATCATGTATACCAATCTGCACAAAAACATATTTTTTTTCCTTTTTCCCCACCAAATATCTATTCTTATTCTTTAGGTCACTGGTTTACTTGAGTAAAATTTGCTGAAAAAAGTTTATATGTGACAACAGTTGAAAGAGATGAACAGGAAGATACAGAGATCATAACTCCATTAAAACACATTAAATCTGAAGCACTTTCAGAATCTTAATGCAAGAAAATATTGTAAATGGTGCAGTGTGGTCAAATGGATAAAGTAACTTAGCCAGTCTGCAGACTGTTTTATTTTACATGCCTCGTGAATCCAATTCAGTATGTGGCCATGGACAAGGAACTTAATTTACTTTAGGCTAGTCAGCTACCACCGCTCTGCCACATACTGAACACTATCAAAATATTTAAGGAATGGCTCAGATGGTATAACAATTCTAGGTAATAATTTATTTATATCTTGAACCTGGATAATTTTGTACACAAAATAAACTTTGTTTTTTAAGTGAAATTTTATTTTTTTCTAATTATCAATAATTTATTTCCCTCTCCCTCCCACTAGAAAAAACAAAACCCTAGTAACAAATAAGCATAGTCAAGCAAAATAAATTCTCACATTGCCTATGTCCAAAAATGTCTCTCATTTTGCATATTTGTTAATTATTCCTTTGTCAGGAGGTAGATAACATGCTTAATCATCAGTCTTCTGGAATTATAGTTGATCACTGCATTGATCATTTATTATTTCAAAATTATTTCTTTTTACAATTTTAACATTATAATATAAATTGTTCTCCTGGATCTGCTTATTTCATTTTGCATCAATTCATGGAAGTTTTCCCAGGTTTCAAAGAAAAGTTTATACAAAAATGACTAAGAGACCTAATTCTGTTACTGAATAGCTGTGCAATATTTGGGAAGGTCACTTTATCTCCTCATTCCTCAGCTTCATCATCTGTAAAATGAGGGTGTTAAAAGATCAGATTTTTGTGTTCCTATTTTTGTGATCCCTATGATAATTCTAGTGCTACGGACAAAATCTGCCCAGCTATGTCAAACCACCATATGTAGACAGGAAGACTGTGATTATATCTAGTTGTAGGTCTAATATGTACAGTAATTATGAAGGAGAGTGATGAGTGTAAATGATATTCAGTCAGTCAGTAATCATGTATTAAGCACTTACATGCAAAGGGTTGTGCTGGGAATACAGAAGAGGCAAAAACATGGTCCCTGCCCTCAAGAAGTCCACATCATCAACATACATAGAAGATATAGGTAAAGAGAAGTAATTTCAGAGGGAAGGCAACAACTATAAAATGACAGAAAAATACCTGTGATTTTTATTTATAAAAAATCACAGGGATGGCACTATTAATAGTACTGTGGTTTATTGCCCACACTTATAATGGAAGGAAATGCCACATTTTGGTTAGAGGTTAGTGAAAAACAAGGGTGTAATTTTTTTCCCCATCCAAGTTCATGGATTCCCCTGAAATATATCCCATGGGCCTTTTGGGGTTCTATAGACACCAAGTTAAGAACCCTTGGATTAGATTATTGCTAGGGTCTTTTCTAGCACTAAAAAACATCTATAATTCCATTTCATGATTATATGACCCTCTGTCTACTGCCTTTGTGCCTTGGGACTTGCAGCTTTCAGTATCTGGAATTTCTTTTCTTTTCATTCTTCTCAAGTTTTCTTCAAGACTCAGGTCAAATGTCACCTTCTCCAAGAAGTGTTTCCTGATCCTCAAAGCTGCTGCTGTTCATCTTACCAAAACTACCTTGTATTCATTTTGAGTATACTTTCTATATTCTTATATATGTATATGTTGCCTCCTCTGTTAGAATGTAAATTTTTTGAGGGCAAGAACTGGTTTATTTTTGTCTTTGAAACCCTGGCATAATTCTTGGCACATAGCATGCAGTAATGCAATGCTTGTTGATTGGTTAACAAATAACTAATTGCTAATGAACAAATTACTACTATGTCTGCCAGGCTTTTAAGAATTAATGCACTTCCCTATAACTTACCCGCCAATTGCAATTCAGACACAGCTCCCATTTTTTCCTTTTGGTATCTTTCTTCAATTTGGTTTTCATTATTTTGTAATGTGGACTGCTTCAATAATTGATATGCTTTTGTTTCTGCAAATGAAAAACATATGAAAACACTGAAACCTCTCTTGTCCACAAAGATGTATTATTCTTTTAATTCTGCTAAGGAATTTCTTTTTTACAGAGTAAATTTAAGAAGGCTTTTAATTCCTTTTTTTTTTAACCTGGCTGAATTTAAGAATGTAATCAGAATTCTAGACTTTAACGCAGGATAGGAAAAAATATGAAAAAGCAGAACGTGCGATGCCATACCTTTGGTTAAACCTTTGAATAATGCACGTAAACAAACATTTCTTAATGTATCAATTTTGTGTAATACCAGAGGTAAAAAAACCTGATTAAACCCAGTGGACTTGAAAACCATAAATCTTGAAACGCTGATATGTCGGTATAGTTAAGAGGCCCAATGTTTATCAGTTTCTCTCAGTGGTTCTGGAGACAGGGCCACAATCAAGCTGGCATCTCCCCTTCTACTCCAGTCCTTTCAGCAGGTGCAAGAAAGTCAGAACAGAGAATGATGCTCTCACAAGTTTCAAAGTTACCTCTTTATGGAATGTTTTCAGTTATCTTATATCTGGGTTTGGGGAAGGAACCAGATTTTTGCCTTTCTTTGTATTCCCAGTGCATGGCACAATGCCTGGTTGATGATAAACACTAAATAAATGCTTGTTGACTGATAGGAGATCTATGAGTGAAGCCATACAATATTGCTAACATATGATTTGGGTGGGGTCTGGGTGGCTGTTGTTCAATTGTTTCAGTTGTCTGACTTCGTGACCCCATTTGGAATTTTCTTGGCAAAGATATTGGAGTGGTTTGCTATTTCCTTCTCTAGGTAATTTAACAGATGAGGAAACTGAGGCAAACAAGGTTAAGTAACTTGCCCTGGGTCACACAGCTAGTAAATGTTTGAGGCCAAATGTGAACTCAGGTCTTCCTGATTCCAGGTCTAGCACTACCAAGTGTACCACCTAGTTGCCCTGGGGTCTGGGTAGTAGCAATGATAATAATAGCTAATAAGATAATAATAGCTGAGTCGACTAGATGGCAAAGTGGATAGTCCAGGCCTGGAGTCAGGAAAATTTAACTTCGAATCAGGTCTCAGACACTTATTAGCTGTGTAACCCTGGTCAAGTGACTTAATCTCTGTTTGTATTGGTATTCTTGGCTATAAAATGGGTATAATAGCACCTACCTCCCAGGGTTGTTATAAGGATCAAATGAAATAATATTTGTAAAGCATTTAACATAGTGCTTGGCACATGGTTAAGTGCTATATAAATGTTTATTCCCTTCCCCTAATATATTGTCATATATGCTCGTATTGCATTTTAAGATTTGCAAAGTGTTTTGTTTAATTTGAGCCTTGCAATAATGCTGTGACATATTGCTAAGTGTCTGAAGCAGGATTTGAAATCACGTCTTCCTGATTCCAAGTTCAGCACTTTATCCACTGCACCACCTAGCTGACAAGATTATGACATGGATAGAGCAGACAGTATGGCAAGGGGAGATTTATGTCCAGGTTAAGTAATAGTTGTAGGACTAGAAGGCAAAGGAACACAAATTCTGATGTTCAAGAATATCCGAAGCACAGTTGTTTTGTTTTGTTGTCTTGTTTTATGGGAGAATGAAAAGCCCAAGTGTCTATATAAGGAGAACAAGATAACAGGCTTGGTACACTGAATTTTTTAAAGGCAGCCAGGGGGTGCCACAGTGCACAGAGTATGGGGCTTAGAATCAGGAAACGGGAGTTCAAATAAGGGCACAGATACTGAGTAGTTGTGTGACTCTGGGCAAATAATTTAACCTCTGTTTGCATCAGTTTTCTGTAAATAAGGGTAATAACAGTACCTACCTCTCAGGGCTGTGAGGATCAAATAGGATAATATTTGTAAAAAGTGCTTAGCACAGTGCCTGGCACATGGTAGATACTATATAAGTAGTTATTCTGTTCCTCCTTCCTTTCTATCCCTTCTGAGTCTGCCTTTTTGTTTGTTTGTTTGCAAAATGGAGACAAAAGTTAAGTCACCTTATAAAGTTTCTGGAAAAAGCAATTAAGAAAATTTCTGCAAAAGACTTAAGTAAGCAATGTGCTGACCTTACTATAAACAAACATTTATTGCAAAGACACAAGTATTAAACTGAAGACACCAAATATCAAGTGGGGATGAGAAATTTAAATTTTTTTACAGGCAGAATTTAAGAACAGACTTTCTTTTCTTTTATACTAAAAGATACTAATATCAAAACAATGAAATGCTACACTAATTGAGTACAATTAAAATGAAAAACTGGATGTCACACTTTAAACTTTTATGTTACAAATAATCCACAGAAATGTAAGATCAGTGATTCTTGACCCTAAATGTTACACAGTTTTAGGTGTTCCACAATTATTTCAAGGGGCACTGTGAAATTCTTCACAAACATTTCTTTAAAAGTAAAATCATTTTCACTATGCTTTAATATTAAAATTATATACCACACACTACTTTAAGGAAAGAAGACATTCGCAGGATCATAAATTAAGAGCTAAAAGGCATTTTAGGGATCAGTGAGTCTAATATCATTTTATATAAAAAGATACTGAGGCCTAGAGAGAGGAAATGATTTGCATGATGGGAAATGGGTACATGATATGACAGGGAGTAAGTACAGAATAGGGATTTGAATTCAAGTCCAAATTTTCTGACTAAAATTCTAGCACTCTTTCATTGAAATGTACTGTCCCTACTTTCCTATCCTTTTGACTTCCTTCCTTTCCCCATATCACCTCATTCCGTTCCTCCATTCCTTTCTTTTATATCCTATAACCACACTTTCAATCCCCTTCCTTCACATCCGTGAACTATCAACTTCTTCCATATTTCTCCACATTTCTCCTTTCCCACTCCCCACCATCTCTACCACTTCATTCTTCTTTGGGGGTCAGCAGATTATCAAGATTAAAAAGCATGGCAATCCTTTTAATCTGTTACTTACAAAATTTAAAAAAAAAGACAAACATAAAATAAAAATGAGGGATGAAAAAAAAAACTTGTTATGCATCAAGTGAATCCAAAAAAGCAGGAGTTGCTACCTATCAGACAAAGCAAAAACATTAAAAAAACAAAAAATGGATAAACAAGGAAACTATAGCATGTTGAAAGGAACCATAGATAACAAAGCAATATCAGTAATAAACTTACATACTGCAAATAAACAACTTAGCATCCAAATTCATAAAGGAAACATTATCTGAGCTTTATAATACAGACAGTAACACAATGGTGACAGGAGACTCCAACATTCCTTTATCAGTTTTGGATAAGTATAATAGAAAGGTAAACAAAAGAGAAAACATGGAACTAAACAAATTTCTGGAGAAATTCAGGTTAAAAGACTTTTGGTATCTTTTAAATGGGAAAGCAAAAGAATATACACATTTCTTTGCACCATGTGGAACTTTTACAAAAATTGTACTAGAACACAGAGATATTGCAAAAAAAAATGTAAAAAGACATAAACAGTTAATACATCTTTTGTAGATCATAATGTAGTAAGAACAGAAACTGGTTCAGGGGCCACAAACAAAAAATAGAGACCCAAATGGATACTTATGATATGGATACTAATGAAATCTTATTAAAGTAAAACAGTAAGTCACAGAAACAATAACTATGTAAAAGAAAATGATAATGAAAAAGCAACATACCAAAATTTCTGGGATACAGCTAAAGCAGTCTTCAGGAGAAAAATCATATCTTTACAATCACACATTAACAAAATAGAAAAAGAAAATATTAACGAACTGAATATGCATTAAAAAATTCTCAACAAGGAAACAAACTAAAAATAAGCACAAAAGAGGAGATATTAAAAATTAAAAGGGAAATGAAAAACTAGAAACAAAAAATCCCATTGAAATGATAAAGCTAAAAGCTAGTTCTTTGAAAAAACTAATGAAATTGATAAACCCTAAGCTTATCTGATCTAAAGAGAGAAGAAAATCAAATAAATAAAATAACAATTAAGCCAGGTGAAATCCCGCAAAGCCAGAATAAACAAAATGATCAGAACATATTATGAACAATTAAATGCTACCAAAGCTGAGAACACAGAAGAAATAGAGGAATACTTTAAAAAAATATAAAATACCCAAACTGTCAGAAGACCAGATAGAGATCTTAAGTAACTCAATCTCAGAAAAGGAAATAGATCCAACTGTAAAGAAACTGTCAAAGAAAAAAAAAATAACAATCCTGGACCTGATGGATACACAGGAGAATTCTATCAAACGTCTGAAGAACAGTTAATGTACTCTTACATCACAAATTATCCTACAAAAATTGAGAATAAACTCTATCCGAATCCTTTCATGAGACAAATATAGTCTTAATACCTTAACCAGGAAACACAGAAATAAAACTATAGGTCAATATAAATAAATAATGACTCAAAAAATTAAACACAATCCTATTGAACAAATTACTGCAATTTATCGAAGAAACCATTCATTATGATCAAGTGGGATTTATATTAGGAATACAATGATGGTTCAACATTAGGAAAATAACATAATCAAATCACAAACTAAAGCGTCAGAAACCACATAATTGTCTCACTATATGCAGAAAAAGCCTTGACAAAGTACAAAAAATTTTTTATGCTAAAAATCCTACAAAGATTAGGCATAGAGGAATGTTTTAAAAAAAAATAGAACATAAAAAAAATCTTTCTAAAACCAAAAACAAGCATCATAAGGAATGAAGATATACTAGAATCTTTTCCAATAAATATGGGAGTGAATCAAGGATGCTGACTTTCCCCACTATTATTTGATATAGTTCTGGAAATGCTAGCAATAGTAATAAGATCAGAGAAAAGAATTAAGCAATAAAGACAGGCAGAGAGGGGATAAAACTATCCCTATTTACTTATGACATGATGATTTACTTGGAAAACCCCAGGAAATTAGATAAGGTACTAATGGACACAATTCAGGCTACAAAATAAATCCTCAAAAAATCAATAGCATTTAACTTTGATTAATTAAAACTGAAAATCCAAACAGTGTTCCATGAATGTAATAAAATATTACTGTGCTATAAGAAGTGAAATATGTGATGAATACAGAGAAGCATGGAAAAATCTATATGAACTGATGCAAAGGGAAACAGTTAAGAAAAATATACATAGTAACTACAACAATGTAAATAGAAAGAGCAATGACATCAAAAACCAAAAGTAAATGTAACAAATTTATAAAGATCAACTGGGATTCAAATGAAGAGATACAAGAAGACATCCCCAAAATACTCCCTTTGTCAAGGTGGGAAGTCCATAGGTGTTACACATTATACATATTTTTGGACTTTTTCAGTATATCAATCAATTGTGATCGTTATATGCTACCAAAACCGAGAACATAAAAGAAATAGAGGAATACATTAAAAAAAATATAAAATACCTAAACTATCAGAAGACCAGATAAAAATCTTAACCCAATCTCAGAAAAGGAAATAGACCTAGCTGTAAAGGAATTATCAAAGAAAAAAACAAAACAAAACCTGGACCTGATGGATTCAGAAGAGAATTCTACAGAACTTTTGAAGAACAGTTAGTACCCATACATCACAAATTATTACCACAAATTAACTTAAAACTTAGGCTTTTCCCCTCTCTAAAAATGTTATTTGCCATATCGGGATGGTTTTCAGAGGAGGGGAGGGGGAAAGATACTATGATGATAGAAGAAACAGAAAATAACAATAAAAATGTTTTTTTTTCACTTACTAGTATTTTATTTTTTTCCAATTACATGTCAAGATAGTTTTCAACATTCATTTTTCTAAGATTTTGAGTTCCAAATTTTTCTCCCTCCCTTTCTTTCCTCCCCCCTCCTTCCCCAGGACAGCAAGCAATCTGATAAGGATCATACATGTACAATCATGTTAAACATATTTCCACATTTCACATCATGTTGTGAAAGAAGAATCAGACCAAAAGGGAAAAACCACAAGAAAGCAAAAATAAAAAGTGAAAAAAATATGCTTTGATCTTCATTCAGACTCATAGTTCTTTCTCTAGATGTAGAGAGCATTTTCCATGAGTCTTTTGGAATTGTCTTCGATCACTGTATTGCTGAGAAGAGCTAAGTCTATCATAGCTGATCATCACGCAATGTTGCTTTTACCGTGTACAACGTTTTGGTTCTGCTTCACTTGGCATCGGTTTATGTAAGTCTTTCCAGGTTTTTCTGAAATCTGCCTGCTCATTATTTCTTATAGAACAATAGTATTCCATTACATTTATATACCACAACTTGTTCAGCCATTCCCCAATTGATGGGCATCCTCTCAATTTTCAATTCCCATTGCCTCCACAAAAAGAGCTGTTATAAATATTTTTGTGCATGTGGGTCCTTTTCCCTTTTTATGATCTCTTTGGGATACAGACCTAGTAGTGGTATTGCTGGATCAAAGGGAATGCACAGTTTGTTTGTCCTTTGGGCATAGTTTCAAATTGCTCTCCAGAATGGTTAGATCAGCTCACAACTCCACTAACAATGCATTAATGATACAATAAAAATGTATTTAAAAAAGAAAAAGGCATCATTTAGGTATGGCAATATGAGGTCATAGAGGACTTCAAATTAAATTTAGCTAAAATAATTCCACATTTTTAGAATGGGGATACATAAAGAGAATTAGAGCTAGTAAAAATTGTGTAACAATTCTGTCTTTAGCATTTCTTGAAATCTTTAAGCATTATATAAATTTATGTAGAAATGGTGTTCAAGTTTTATACTAGGACTCTCACAATAACATTCCCCCTCAAAGACCTAGAAAAACTCACTAGCATGCCTACCCTGAGAAAGACCATGCTGTAAATGAAAAGTTTAAGGCAACTCAGCTCTATGTGGTCAAGGAAGAAAAGACTGTGATGGAGTGAAATGTTTGATTCTACATTGTCCTAAATTAGGAAACAATAAATAACTGAAAGTAAGGAACAGGACTAGACATTAAAGTTGCCTAATGTCAACTGAAATTGCCAAGTTAACAACCTTTCTAGGATTACGGGACTCCATATCCTTAAAAACTAGGGGACACTGAACTAAATGACTTATGATCAGATGTCATTTTGGGTTTTCAGTACTCATGCTCCTAACTCAAACAGCTTTAAGTTATTATGATCACTTCTAATTCTCAGAAAATTACCAATCTTTAAGATAATGAGGTACCATGGTTATTTTTACAGAACAGTAGAATATTTAGTTCAAGTAGAAACACCTCCAAAATATGTAGATCATGTTTTGCTTTAGACTTTGTGTTTAGTCAAGTCTACGCCCAGATTTAGTCTTATAACAAAACAAAAATGCCCAAAAACTTGGTAGAGGAAAAGGTCGCAATAAAAATTAGGCAACACTGTTCTAACTCAAGCAACACGTGTCAATCTATGAGGAAAAGTTTAATTTGGACATAATGAAATAAATATACTATTTTCATATCTACTTAATAAGTAAGCCTCTCCTACTTAATCTAATTTTTTTTTGCATGATGGTAAAGGATTACTGAAAATATTTTTGTATATGTATTTCTGTCAATGGAAAGATAGGCATTCAGAACATATGTTGGATAAAGAGATCCAAGAAAGAAGACATCAAGTAGAAGAGCCAGAAAAGCCACAATTTCTCATTTGTTATTCCCTTCTATATGCAAACGTACACCTGATTAAATACTTTTAAACTTACAAATTAAAAAAAAAAAGAAAATGGCTTATACATAAGTGCTCTTTAATAACATGACAAGAATCATAAAATGAATTAAATAATTATTGTAATGATAGTTATAATATATAGAATAGCACTTACTATGAGCTAGGCATTGTGCTAAGTGCTTTACAAATATTATCTCATTTGATCCTCACAACATCCCTGGGAAGTAGGTACTATTATTACCCCCAATTATTATCCCCATTTACAGTTGAAGAAACTGAGACAGAGGTTAAGTCACTTGCCCAGGGTCACATAATAAGTGAGGATGGATATGAACTCAAGTCTTCCTGACTCCAGACCCAGTGCTCCATCTATTGCTCTACACATTTCATAAAGATCTATAACTAAAACAATGTCAGAATGTAAATACATCACTCAGCTTCTGGAAGCCTAAAGAGTCTGTTGCATCTAAGCTACAGACGAAGTCTGACAAAAGGGAACATAATCAAGGACAATAAGAGATTTGTTTAGTAATTAATATGTTTTCCTCTACTGGTCCACATTAGCTTAAGGGCTTATAGAAGGGAGAGGCAGATCTGCAGTAACGCTAATAAGAGTTTTGACTATGTACAACACAGAGCTTTGAATAATGAGAAGCTCCCCTAAATATAAAGGGAAAAGTGATACATTTTTCCTATGAAAGCAAGCATGGAATAAGGAGGCTATGGTGTACTCTAGGAAGAGTATGGTGTACTCTGATGATCAAATTATCATGGCAGACTTTTATTTACTAAAAAATGCAAAAACTTCCTTTTCCAAGATTTGCTCTACTTCAATACTGCATTTTTCAAGTCCTTCTTATATGTGATAACAAACTCAAGCAAAAATGTTTTGCAAAGCATTACATAAAACTCCAAGTGGCACCCTTCAAATCTGAACTGATGTACAGACAAGCTTCTGAACTAACATACTCTAATATGACCTTGAGTATGTAGACTCGCCAAGGAATAACAAGGAGAAATGGCATAGCCAGGGAACCACTTTCAACACAGCTTGACCAAGTGAACTGGTGTCAAAAGAAAAAGAGGCTGAATGGACATTCTCAGAGGATTAATCCTCTCAAGATAAAAGCTAAGGGCCCTTTCACATCAAGCTTACCGAGAAGGGCTTTGCCAAGATGGGCATGTGGAGTGGGAAAAATGTTGGCAGGATGAATGAGTGATTTAGGTAGAACTCTGACCTTAACTTTAGAAAGATTATAAGGAAATCTTTAATACTGTCTTATCTTGACAAAACTAAGTAGAGGTTGAATCAATTGCTAGAATCAGTCATTCAAGTTCATTTACTCAAAGTTAAATTGTGTGACCAAAAATAAAATTTTTAATGTAAGATATTTTAGCTTTTGAGTATTAAATAGTTCAAAAGGAGGCTTTTATCAGCTTGATAAGGTGACATTAATTCTGTTCTAACAATCTCAGCAAAACAATATTTCCTGATCATCCTACTACTTGGGACATGGTTTCAAAGTATTAAGTGTGCACAGAGATGTCCTTATTTTAAGGAAGGTGATGTGAGGAGATGAAGATCAAAGTCCAAACACCTCTGCAAGTATAACTTATCCAACAAAATACACTTCTCTTCTATAATTTTCACTTGGAAATCTTTACCCATCACTCGCTGCTCTAGGGACTAAGGTAAAAGAAAGGCAGTGGCTCCAAGCAGAATGACTAATACTTTCTTTCCTTTAAGTTTTATCTTCTTCATGAAATACACTAAGCCTTAAGTGAGATATTCCTTATGCAATGCACACCTTTTACATGAATACATCCAGGGAGAGGGAACTCTTTACCTCACAGTCCAATTCATTCTACTTTTGAACTGCTTTAATTGTTAGAAAGATTTTCCTTATATTGAGTCTAAATTTGTCTTTTTGCAACTTCTGCCCATTGCTTCCAGTTCTGCCCTTTGGGTACATGAAGGGCAAGTGTAATCTTTTTTCTAAAAAAGAATTTCAAATACCTGGCTTGCAGTCAGGTTTCACCCTGTCCCCCAACCCCTTCTGGACCCCCAAATGCCTCTAGGCTAAACAAGAATATCAATAAGTGAATTTTAGACTTATGTACTTTAAAGTAATACTATGGAAACCTCTGGAAAACTATGGGTCTGTAGATATGAAGACAGGGAAGCCATCAATCAGAGAGGAGGAAGAAGAACATTCAAATTCTCCCTCCCATGGCATGGGGAAGGGGGAATCCATACAAAAGTATAGAGATTTGAGTAGAGACCCTAGAAGTCACCTAATACAACTTCCTTCTCTAGTATTATTAAGAAGTGGTCAATAGTCTTAGTGTGAATACTTCAAATGATGTTCTGAAACTCATCATTTCATTAGGCATCCCCTTTCTAATTTATATGTACTACCTTCTAATGGACTGAAATACACTTTCCTACAAAAATACCAATTAGGTTTAGGTCTTGCCCATGGAATAATATAGGCTATATCTAATTCTTCTACATGACAGCCCTTCTAGTATATGAAGGCAGCTATTATGTATTCTACTTAGATTTTTCTTTTTCCAAGATAAACAGTTTCAGGGTCTTTAACTGCTTCATACTGATATCGGTTTCTAGACCCTTCTCCATCCTGGTTGACCTCCTCTGGATACACTAAAATGTGTGTAGATTTGTCCTGGACTCAAATTCAATGCAACAAACACTGACTGGGCAACTGCTACGTATACATTGCTTTTCAAGTTGCTTACAATCTAGTATGAGGAGATCGAGGATTGGTTGATCACAAAAGGAAGGTACTTAGTTACCATGACAACTCAAAGGCAGGAGAGACAGCTTCTGTCTAGAAGAAATCAGGGAAAAGGCACAAGAGGCGCCATTTCAGTTGAACCTTAAAGGAGATGGGTAGGATTTCAATTGGTGGTCTATCTTCCCACTCCCTCTGTGAAATTCCTACCATTCCTTTTAAAACCTAATTTAATACCACATCACCTACAGAAGGTCTTCTCTCATCCTGTCTCCCCACCCATCCCAGTCACAAGGAATTTTCCTCTTATACCTTAAAAGTATTTTTTCCATTTTTCTTCTCCCTGTATTTCATCCTCAATACTGACTCCCAAACCTTTTCTCCTCCTCAAATCTTCTACCACGTCTCTACCTTCAACACACAGAAGATAACTTAACCTTTCACTTCTCTTAGAAGGCTAATGTCAAAACGAACTCCGCTTCAGTTCCCTTCTGCCGGTCCCCACAACTTTTCTGTATCATTACTAATTTCTTCTCTTTCTGTCTGTTTGCAAAGAGGAATCCCTATTCCACATTAGGCTTAACCTCCTCTTAACCCTCTGGGTTCTTGATCCCATTCTCTCCTGCCTCCTCCAGGAACTTTTCTGTAGAAGGTGGTATTTGAGTTGAGCTTTAAAGGATGGGTAGGAATTCCATAGTTGGAGTTTGGGGAAGTAGAGATAGAAGGCCAACTGAAATTCCACATATTCTTTCAAGCTTGGCTAAAATACTACATATTCCTTATAACATTCTCCCCTATTCTTTTGGCTTACAGGAGACAAAATAATGATCCCCAAGTATCTGAAGGGCTGCCATATATAAAAAGGATTAGTTTTGCTTTGACTCAAAAAGCAGAGCAATGGGAGGAAATTTCAGAGGTAGATGTTAGTTGAATACAAGGAAAAACTATCTAATAATTAAAGTTATTAAAAGTAGAATAAGCTGTCTCAGTGATTTTATTACTAGAATTCACTGTTACTAGAGTTCTTCAAATAAAGACTACCTACTGGGGATATTGTAGAGGGAATTACTGTTCAGGTATAGATTTGATTGGATGACCTCTGAGGTCCCTTTTAGCTCTGAGAATCTGTTCTTGGGGATAAGAAAATATGGTGCTTAGGGACCAGAAACCTTAGAATGCTTTTAGACATCTGAAGAAATACTTCAAAATGAAAGATTTCTGTCTTCACAAATGTTTCTTAGGAGCTAGAGAAGGTATTTTATCAGCTTTGGTGGTAACTTCTTTAAGGTTTTCTTAAAAGACTCATTGGAAACTTCAGGGTAGAGATCATTTAGGTATCATGAGCTTCTAGTCAGGATTACTTATGGTGACATCTTTATTATAAATAAGTAAACACCTTCCCTAAATAAAATCATCAGATGTCCTCATGAATAGAAGAGTTTTTTTTCTCTATAGCTAAGGTGGTCTTAAAAGTGGGAGACAAAATTGTCCCTAGGGTAATTGTCCAAACTCTGTGTTCTCCATTTTGCTATAGTAGCCAGGAATGGGAAATAAGGGTGGTAGCTCCTGTCAGTTGATTTTAAATAAGACCTGAGGTATACATGTATATATAATCAGCAATTCTGGGGCCAGATGCCTAGTCTCCCTTTTCCCCTCCCTGCCTCTATTTCTCTATGGGCATGTCCTCTTTTTGTGATACTTCCTCCCCTTCAAAGCTACTCATAATGTTCTTTTTAACCACATTTTACCTATATAAAATATAGGCACTCACACAGTATGATTTACCCAAGGACCTGACAATCTACTTGAGATAGTCCAATTAGTGACCATTGATTAATTTTCTAATTTGATGACAGAACTACTCAAAAATTAAAATAAATGTATAGATATACAAACTACGTACTTACATAAACAATACGAATGGAAGCAACTGTAAAAGATCAAACAGGCTAAAGAATAAAACTATACCAGAAAGCAGTGTGGCATAATGGATAGACATCTGGACTTGACATCAGGAAGATCTGGATTCAAATTCTACCTTCAACACTTATTAAATATGAAAATCTGGGTAAATTATTTAACCTCTCCAAGCCTCAATTTCCTCATCTCTTAAGTGGGCATACTAATATCTGTAACATTTAGCTTGCAGGATTCTTGCAAGGATCAAATATGAATGTGTGTGTGTGTGTGTATATAATGTGTTGTAAACCTTCCAGTCCTAGTTAAATGTCAGATATTATTCAAACTAAATAATTAAGTTTACTATAAAACACTTAAAAGTTCCAAATGTTTCTTGCCAAAAAGACAACTAACTTTAATGAAAGGGAAAAACTGTTGTGAACTTGGAAACTTAAAGTATGGTAGTAAGAACAAAATGAAAAGTCAAGAAAGACCTCAAACATACATTTTATAAGGCAAGTCAGCCTCTCAATAATAAACGACATTGGCCAAATGATCAATTCACCAATCAGTGAATCAACAAATATTTATTAAGTGTCTACTGTTTGCCAGGAACTGTAATAATCTCTGGGCATCTAAATAAAAAGAAGGAATTAGATTGTCTTATGGAAGTATTGGACCATCAAGGAAATGTTCAGAGTTAAATTATTTTAAAATACATTTTATACCAAATAAGAAACCAAGGTAGCTTTGAAAGATATCAAACTGTCATTTCCCAATAGATAAAAGACCAAAAGATATGAACAACCATATGAAAGAATGCTCCAAAACACTAATAAAAGGAGAAATGTAAACCAAAACAACTCTGATGTTTCACCTCACACCCTGCAAACTGGCAAAACAACAACAATAACAAAATAGTAATACTCAATGTTGGAGGGGTTGTAGAATGATAAGCATATCAATATATTGTTGGTGGAACTGTGAAATGGTTCAATCATTTTGGAAAAAAGTGTGGAATTATGCAAATAAAGTAACAAAAATGCCCACACCCTTTGAACCAGAGACTCCACTACTAGATTTATGCCCCAAGGAAGCCACGGATAAGAAGAAAGTTCCCATATATGCCAAAATATTTATAGTAGCATTTTTTTTTTGTGACTAACAAAGAACTGGAAACAAAGTCAATGCCTTGAACTGATGAAACAAATTGTGGTACACAAATGTAACAGAATATTACTCTGCTGTAAGAAATGAAATGTGTGATGACTACAGAGAAGCATGGAAAGATCTATTTGAACTGATGCAAAGGAAACAAAGTCAAGAAAACAATATATATAGTAACAACAATGTAAATGAAAAGAAGAGCTACACACTAAGAAATCAAAAGTAAATGTAAAAAATTATGAAGCAGGACTGAAGGAGGAGATATTCCCAATCTACCCCTTTGCAGAGGTCAGAGGTCCATAAGTGTTAAATACTGCACATGTTTTCGCACTTTTTCAATGTATCGGTTAGTTGTGATTTTTTTTCTTCTCTAAAAAATTCAATTTGTCTCATGAAATGGCTTTTGGGGAGGGGGGGAGACGGATACTTGGGAAAATGATGATGATATAAGAAACAGAATTTGAACAAAAACTTATTTAAAAGAGAAGATGTCGAATTCAAAATATGTTTTTCCAATAGGAAGTCATTTAAAAGTTAAAGTATTCTGACACTTATAGAACCTATAAACACACAAAACTGTACTTTTAAAAAAACTGTCAATTCTTGTTTATCTGGTGACAGGCTAACTGAATTGTGGTTTATTCTATTATTATATACTTGCTTTCAAGTTTATTGACAACTAAACTCCCATCTTATTAAGTATTTACTTGCTTCTTTGGGCAACTGACCTTCCTCTGTTTACTCTGAAATCTAAACACTTACCTGTCTTCCCCCACTCAAGAGAACATATGACAGAAGGTAAACTTTGTTTCAATTTAAGGAAAGATGTTTTACTCTTGGCATTGAATCGTTTGGATGGAAGAGCTGACTTATTTCTAAGATCCAGTCTAGGTTTAATAATCTATGACTTTATAATACGTGAACAGTGGAGCAGAATGGGGAAGTGAGACAGTTTTCTATCTGTTCCTAAAACCAGTAAAGTGCTGTTATTTTTGTTTGAAGTGAATTTCTAGAACATCACATATATCCATATTCAAATGGAAATCCCACATATATTGAAAAGCCATATAAAATGATGTTTAGATTATTTGTTGTTTTATACTATTCATACCTTTGCTCCCATTAATGATAATGAGTTGAACCCACCCTATCAACATTTTCTACAAATCAAGCTTCAAAAGAAATAAATAATAATTCCAGTATAAAGGCTTAAAAGAAAAAAAGAACCATATTATTCTAAAAGAAATATTAGCGAATTTAGTTTACATGAAACAACCTCTATTACATTATTTTGAAATCAGAGTTAATCACAAACATGTCTCTTAATTATTATATTATAAATTGTGTCACCATAAATCTATTATTTTTTCTATTTATTAAAAAACCCAAATACCATAGATGCAGATGCATGTCTCAGTATTCACAATGGTATATATGCTTGCATAAATATTTAAAGTCAGACCTTTGAATTTATAATGAAGTACTACTGCACCACTTTACAAAATAACGTAATAGTAAATTTAGATGTATGACAAATAGAACTCTGTTCAGAATACTAATTAATGCTGTTGATATCCTAAAAACAAAAAAGTAATGATATCATTCAGATTCCATCTAAACAAGGTTAACACATCTACTCCAGGGAGATCTTAATAAGGCTTGATGAAACCTTATTGCTAAAATTTTTAAATTATCAGACTGGCTTTGTAACTGAGGCATAAGCATAGCTTCTTGTCTAGCACATTTTTTTTCTACTCTTATTCTAATGATACACATTCAATTACTACTGAAAAGAAAAGAATCAAATCAGAAACATCTGTAGTTTGCCATATAATTACTGGATCTTCCCCATGGAGACTGACCTTTTAACATAGATACTAGGACCTGAAAGGCTAAATGACAGGATATTCACATGGTTTAAATGTGTAACATGATTACAAGGAATTAAACAGACACAGTCATTTTCAACCTCAGTTTATGTTAACATAAGCTTTTACTTTATGATCTTATGTTTAATCTCTCTGCTCAGTATGTAGTAGCTGAATTTACTATTAGTGGGATCCACAAGCCACTGAAAGAGAATATTTTGATTATATAATAAGGTTGGATACTGTATTTGAGACTATTAGGCAACCATTACTTTTACCTGTAATAGGAATCTTTTCTACCAAGCTTTCTTCCTTGCTCTCATCTTCACATACACTAGTGACTTCTGAAAATGGAGCAGACAACATGTTTCAAAGTCACACTGATCAGACTGGTTTCATTTTCTTTTAAGACCCATTCCCTTTAATTTTTCACTTTCATTATTTCTTGTTTATTGATCTAAACTATCCATTACTGTTCTTAAACAGGAAACCTACTGTGAACTTTATGGTCAAATATTTCTACTCTGTCTGTGAAGCTTCCATGGAAATGTCCTAAGTTCTGACAGAATCTGAAACACAAAATAACCTATATCTCTTTATCTTTCAGCAGCAAAAGTGTACATCTACCAAAAATATTGGAAAATTATGATTAGCTTAGATTAAAAATTAAAAGACTAAAATTTGACCATTTACTATAGATAAAATGTACCACACCTTAACTATCTGACTCATTATTTTTTGATGAGAAATGTTCTGAAGTAATAACATAATGTCTACGGTAAATTGAAAAAAAATTTAGGGTAGTAAAAAGAAGCAAGTTCAATTAATTGATCTTTAAAATACATTACGGTATTTTATGGAATTATTTCCACTTTCGTGTAATAATTCTGGCCACAAAAGATAAGTCCTGCTAAGATTTTATAAATTGAAAAAAACCTTATTTTCCTCAGAAATTAAAACTTAGCAAAATTATGATCTAATATTTCTGTTTTAGAGGGGAAAAAGATATAGCACTGAGTTAGGTGGATATTTCCCTACACACGGACCAAGCTCTGACATTTCTTATTAGAATGAGAAGGGACATATTTATCAGATGGGAACTACAAAACTGAAAGATGTATTCAACAAAATTAGAATGTTGCTACTCTATAGTCTTCAATGTTTTACTTTATAAATATACCTTGAGAAACTGGGTATCACATGAATGCATTTTTGCTGGGGACAAACCCTTTCACAAGTTACCTTGTTTCCTTGTACCAATGCTGTCAAGCCATTGAGCATGTTTTGCTTGCTTTATTTCACTATTGTCATTCAGAATAGATGGCAAGCTGCAAGATGATTCATTACTGTGAATAGACGACCTATCTTCACACTCTTCTGTAAGGGCTTTTTTCAATAATGCTGTAGCCTACAATATTAAAACACACACACATTTACACAAAGAAATAAAAATAAACTCCTGCCACATTCCTCTTGGTCTGTGATACATCAGTTAAAAAAATAATTTTGGGCTTGACAGTTAACAAAAATATCTTCAAATTATGTTAAAATTCTATTATTTCACATTATACTTCAATCTTGAAAACAATATACATTAACAATAAAATTATCTTTTTTTTTTGAGAACATATTTTCTATAACACATTGTACTATGCCATTTAGGTCAGAGAGTAGGTCATCAATGTATTTATTATTTCTCAATCTGGACTGGTCTATTCTCCCTTGTGTGTGAACATGGTACCTTACCAATTCAAAAATATTTATGTACATATACATGGGGGAGAGAGAGAGAGAGAGAGAGAGAGAGAGAGAGAGAGAGAGAGAGAGAGAGAGAGAGAGAGAGAGAGAGAGAGAGAGTGAGTTAGAGATTTAGTTCATACCTTCATGCCTTGGGTAGGAGATTACTTTTCTGTTAAATATTTTCTGCTTTCTTGGAATGAAGATGGTAAAAAGACAATACCTTCTTCTGATTCTACTGCGACCTTTTATGTCTAGACAATGTATACATTTGAAGATTATTTTGATATATGGTATAGTTGTTAGTATAAAACTAACAAAGATTACTTTCTAGTTGCCCCAGCTGTTTCTGTCAAAGTCCTTACCTCAGTAGCTGTGGCCTAAAGTTATACATTAGAAAGATTCTGCTAACAGAAATAGGACTATTTTGTTAGAGAGAAAAGATATTAGTACTACTAGAAAGCAATACAGGTTTTGGTAAGGTGACAGACTGTTCTGTTAATAGTGACTACTCTTTCAGTTTATCAAGATATTTTCTTTAATGTCAATAGCATATATAGTAAGTGTGAGCTCTCTAGTATCATCAAAGACACTGATGAAGTCATTAAATACATGATCAAGTTTAGGATAAATGCATATATGAAATGAGTCTGATATTTCACAGAATCCTAGCATTCTAGAGCTGAAATAGACATGTCAATCAATAAATATTTATTAGGGGTCAACTATGTGCCAAGTGCTGGGGATATAAAGGAAAGCAGAAGATAGTCTCTGCTCTCAAGAACCTCACAGTCAAATGGGGAAGACAACATCTAAACAACTATGTACTGGTAAGATATATACAGGAGTCCTCATTTCTCACCTGGCTGTACTACTCTGGGATTTCTCTGCCTTCTTTATAAGCCACTGGTCTCTCCAGGCCTCTACAGCAGTTGGAGATGTGAGACTGGAGGTCAGAAGAGAGATTAAAGCTAGATAAAGCTAGATCTGAGAATCATCAGCACAAAGACGGTAATTAAATCCACGGGAGCTAATGAGATGATTAAGTGAAATAGTATAGATGGGAAAAAAGAGAGCCAAGGACAGAACCTTGGGGAACACTCATGGTTAGGGTCCTTAAGATACAGCAAAAGACACAGCAAAGGAATGGTCAGATAGGCAAAAGAACCAGGATAAAGCAGTATCATAAAAAACCTAGAGAAAAGAGAGTATCAAGGATATGAGGGTGCTCAATAGTGTCAAAGGCTGCAGAGAGGTCAAGAAGGATGAGGACAGAAAATTACACTTGATTTGGTAATTAAGAGATGATTGGGATAGACTTAGTTCTTCTTAGCAATACAATGATCTAAGATAGTGGTGGATGAACCTGCGGTCTTGAGGCCACATGGGGCCCTCCAGGTCCTCACATGTGGCCCTTGGACTGAATCCAAACTTTACAGGCCAAATCTTTTTATTAAAGGGATCTGGTCTATGAAGTTCGGATCTACGAAGTCCAAAGGTCTCACACCCCTATCTATGACAATTCCAAAACACTCATGATGGAAAATGCTATCCACATCCAGAGAAAGAACTATGGAGTCTGAATGCAGGTCAAAGCATTCTATCTTTTTTTTTTTCCTTGTGGTTTTCCCCTTTTGTTTGACTCTTCTTTCACAACATGACTAACATGGAAAAACGTTTAATAATTGTATATGTATAGCCTACATCAGATTGTTTGCTCTTTTGGAGATGGGGGGAGGGAAGAAAAAAATCTGGAACTCAAAATCTTATAGAAGTGAATGCTGAAATGCTGAAAAAATAATTGGAAAAAAAATAGTATTAAGTGGTGGAAAAAGAGATCATTGGTAACTTTGGAGGGAGTAACTTTGGTTGAATGATGAGGTGGGAAGCTATACTGCAGAGCTAAGAGGGGAGTGAGATGAAAGGACGTAGACACCCGTTTTGATCTAGACAACCTTCCTCAAGGAGTTTAATTACAAAGGTGAGGAAAGATATGGGATCAATACTAACATGGATGGATGAATCAAAGGGACATTTTTTTAAGGATGGGGAAAACATGGGCATGTTTGTAGGTGGTAATGAAACAGTTAATGGTCAGGGAGACAGACTGAAAATAAATGAGAGTAGGGATGACAGAGTGGCAACCTACTGGGAAAGAAGGGATGGATTGGGATCACTTGTACACACAGTTTTGCATTAGCAAGAAAAAGGGTCACCTTGTCCTGTGAGACAAGGTGAACAAAGAGATAATAGCATACCTGAGAGATGTGAGATGAGGAGATAAGAGGGAGCTCTTAGGAAATGGCCTCGCATTTCTTTTCATTGAAATATAAGGCAAGATTCTCAGTTGAGGGAGTGGGGGTAGGGCAAGTGAGTTATAAAAAATTTGAGGAGGGATGAAAAGGTTGGAAAAGACACTGTGCTGAGTGGAACAATAAGTCACTTAGGAAGGTCTAAAAGGATTGCCCTGTTGCAATAAGGGCCCATTTGAGATTATGTAACATAAATTTGTAGTCAATCCATTCATCATGGTTTTATTACTTTCTTCACCTTCATTTAGCAACACATAAGTAGTGGTGAAGGCAATGGATGGTGGGTGTAATCCAGGATTAAGGTTTGGAAGGGCAAGATCAGGGTTTATTAAAGGAGTTTATTAAATGTGTGTGTGTGTGTGTGTGTGTGTGTGTGTGTGTGTGTGAGTGACATGGCTGGACTTGCCTTTCAGGAAGATCAGTTTGGCAGTTGAGTGGAGGATGGACTGAAGGTAAGGAAAGACTTGAGGCAGATAAGAACCAGTATGCTATTGCAAGGAGGGAGGAAAGGCTGGCTTGCAATGGGGTAGTGGAATGAAAATAATAGAATGAATGATATAATCATTAAGTAAACAATTGCAATTACAAAAAGGGTTGAGAACAATATTATTTTACTGTGAAAATTCATTATACTATTCAGTGAGGTAGGATTCATTTGTGGGGAATAGATAATGACAATCTTTGCTCTGTCTGAATTTGTAAATATGTTATAGCACCTATTTCTTTTCATGGAATCATTCAGTAGCTCTTAGGGTATCCCAATATTGCCAGGTAAGATACATCATAATTTCTTATATGAACAAAAATAACTATCTAAAACTCCATAGCACACTACAACTTTCTAGAGAGTCCACAGAATCACTGAATCATAGATTTAGAGCTAGAAGGGGTCTAAGAAGCCAGTATTTTCTAATCCTATAGTTTCTAATTCTATAGTTAAGGAAACACATCCAGCATGGCTTAGTAACTTACCCAAGGTCACAGAACTTAGAGATGTCAGAGTCAGGATTTGAACGCGGGTCATATGGTTTCAAATCCTGTGATTTCTTCACATTTCAAACCATTGACAGAGTCTTCTTTATCAAGGCACTAGAAATAACTTTAGTGTACAAGTTTACCTGTAATACTTAATCTAGGTGCATAACAGGTAATTTCTCCAGGCCTGTTATTTCTTAGCATTGACTAAAATTATAATTTTAAATTTAATACTTATGTTTTTTCTGAAAACATACATGAGTACTTCTAAAATCTCATGGATGCCTGGAGTTTTTGGTATTTTATACCTCTAGGATCCGCACTTTTTTGAGGGAGACATGATTCTTTAACAACTCTCAGATTTGTTTTCAAAGAATTTCAACTTGATAATTTTAATATGTTACTTTTTAAAGATTGGGTGAGGGGCAGGTAGGTGGCACAGTAGATAGAGCACTGGCCCTGGATTCAGGAGGACCTGAGTTCAAATTTGGCCTCAGACACACAACACTTACTAGCTGGGCAAGTCACTTAACCCCATTGGCTAGCAAAAACACAAAAGAAAAACAAACAACAACAACAACAACAACAAAAAGATTGGGTGAACTTTTCTGGATTTCCAGTAGTCCTTCATTGTTACTTCCCAGTTTCTCAGACTATGGCAACACTTGCTTTGTTCTTTTTTTCTTTCTTTTTTTGCCCCTTTTCTAAATAAAATTCTGATTTTGTCTCAGTTAGGTTTAGAATTTGTACTCTGAAAGAATAACATGAAGTCCTAATAGGTATTTCCTACACCTAAATAAAATAATTAGAAAATAACTTATTCTGTTTGCAAGGTTTTCAAAACCCAAATATAAAGTATAGGTTTTTATCATCCCTTACCTACTTGTATATTTTTGAGGTGAATTTTACTCATATTTTTTATTTTTCATATAACCAGAATTTCTCCCAGTATTCCTCTCTCTTCCCTGTCAAGGGCCATATTATACAGAATTAATTTTTAAAGAACAATATCAGCAAAACTGATCAATACATTAGACAAGTCTGAAAATATATGCAGTGTTCTACACCCATGGATCTCCCATCTCAGCAAAAGAATAGGGTGGGAGAGGTGTCAATTAATATCATTAGAGCCATGGTTTTTCTTTGCCTGATTTTCCAACATCCAATTTTGATTTTTTTATGTTGCTGTGCTTTCCATTTTCATTTAGTCATTGTATGTATTGTGTATATTGCTTTTTTTATTCTGCTTACTTACATAGGTCCATCTGTCTTCCCATGTTTCTCTGTGTTCATGATTTCTTACAATAACATCCCATTATGTAGATGTAGGGAAATTTATCTAGCCACTCCCCAAAAGAGGAGAATCTACTTTGTTTTCAGAGTTTAATTTTTTTTTATTCTTACCACCTCATAAAAAGTTACTTTAAATATTTTGGTGTATAAGAAAATGTCATTCTTATAAATGACCTCCTTGATTTCCAATACGGTAGTATTGATTCACAGCTCCACTAATGATGTTCTAGTATGCCAATTTCCCTTCAAGCTCTCCAACATTGATTATCCCTGTCCTTTGTCACCTTTGACAATCTATAGAAAGTGAGGTGAAACCTCAAGTTTGTTTTGAATTTTATTTCTCTCATTTTGAGTCATCTGGTATAATTTTTCTTATGGTTGTTAAATAGCTTTCAGTTCATTAGAGATTTGTTTTTCATACTCTTGGCCCATTTATCTATTAGGAAAATGCTTTTGGTCTTATATCTGTAAGTTATCTATCAGTCTCGGATACCAAAAAACATATCAAAGAAATCTGACACAAAGATTTTTTTTTCTTGTTTGACTACTTCCCTTACCCATGGTACATTAATTTTGTTCATGCAGAAGTTTTTGTTTCATGTAATCAAAGTTATCTGTTTTATTCTTGCCTCTATTCTTTGTCTGGTTAAGATTATGTACATCACTCATGGTTCTGATCTGCTTCTCTCCTCTATTTTTTATAGTACATCTTTAATAATAAGGTCATACACGTTTTAAATTTATTGTGTAAAATGTGGTTTAAGATGTTAGTCTAAACCTAATTTCTTCTAGACTGCTTTCTAGTTTTCCTGGCAGTTTTTATGAAATGGAGAGTTCTTTCCTAAGTAGTTTATGGTTTCCAGTTTATTGCATTTGCATTGTTTTTGATTCTCCTTGGTCTAGTCTATTCCTTTGATCTACTCCACATCTTTATACCAATACCAAATATTTTTGATGGTTTCTACTTTTTAATTTGAAATCTGTAAATACTATTCCCCTTTTATCTCTAACTTTTTTGATTACTTCTCGAAAGTCTAGATCTTTTGGTTCTCTGAACAAATTTTATTATTATTTATTTAATTTTATAAAATATCCATTTGATAGCTCCTGGCATAGCATTAAAACCGCAAATTAACTTTGGTGGTATTGTTATTCTTATTATATTGGCATGAATTCACATACATGCACTGAACATTCCTCTAGCTATTTAAACTGTTCTTTATCTTTTTTTCAGGAGCAGTTCGTAATTGAATGCAAGTATTTTGTGTGCTTTTGTAGACTAATCTCCAAATATTTTATGCATTTTCTAGTTATTTGGCATGGGATTTCTTTCTATTATTGCCTCCTGGATTTTATTATTATATAGAAAAGCTGGTGATTTCTTGGTAGCCTATAACTTTGTTGAAGCTACTGTCTTAAATAGTAGATTGCAAATATCTATGACTTTCTAAAAATCATCATGTGACGAGTGTCCTTATTTTACTCCTCTATTTATGGGGAAAGTTTCTAATGTATCTTCCTTGCATAAAATATTTGACTTTAATTTTATATTTTTATAATGTTTGAAAAGGATCCATCAATGCCTATATTTTATGGTTTGCTTGTAGCATAAATAAAAGTTGTACTTTGTCAAAAATGTTTTCTTTATTTACTGAAATAATCATGTGATTTTGGATCTTTTTTATGTAATTATGTTTACAACTTTCCTAATGCTGAATCATTCTCGATTCCCTAGCAAAAGTCTAAGTTGGTCCTAATGAATGATTTCTTGGAAGAATTGTGATAGTCTGCTCACCAGGTTTTATTTAAAATATTTGAGTTTATCTTCATTAATGATGTTGGGCCATTGTTCTCCTTCTTTGCTTTATCCTTCCACGGTTTAGGATTTAAGATTTTTGTTGTTTCATAAAATGAGTTTGATAGGGTGCTTTCTTAGTTTGGGGGAATATTTTGTGTAGTACTGTTCTTTAAAAGTTTCATATATTTCTCTTAGGAATCCATTAGGAACATGAGGTTTTTCTTTGGTAGTTCTTTTACAGCTAGCTCTATTCTTTTTTTTTTTTTAAATTAGACTATTCAAGGTCTCCAGGTGGCCCTCTTTTAAAAAGTTTAGATATTTAACATTTTTAAGGTATTTCTCTATTTTTCTTGTATTCTGAGTTTTGTTAGCATATAATTGTGCATAGGAAATTTTGGTAATTTTAAAATCTTATTTTGTTGTGATTTCACTTTGTTTATTTTATTTTCAGTCAGGTTGTCTAAAGGTTTATCATTTTGTTAGTCTTTTCAAAGAATTAGCTTTTAATTTTGGTTATCATTGCTATATTCTGTCTGGTTCACAATTTATTTCTCTACTAATTCCTAAGTCTCCTCTTTTGTGCTTATTTTGGGTTTGTATATTTCTTCACCTTTAAATATGCATCATTGTTAATTTTGTTCACGTATGTTTTTTAGATATGCAGTTTAGATATGACAGCTGCTTTGGTTGTATCCTAGAACTTTTGGCATATTGTTTTATTATAATCTTTCACATAATTATTTATTTTTCTATGATTTGTTCTTTGACCCACTTATTATTTGGGCTTTCATTTTTATCCCCACTTGGGTTGTGTCTTTGTGCTTCCTCAACAGATTACTGTTTTTACTGTCTATAAAGAATGTATTAAGTATTTCTGACTTTCCACTTCAGTATTTCTAACTTTTTTTACAATCTCAGATACCTTTATGCTCTACCATGTGGTCAATTTTGGTCAAAATTCCATGTGGGGCTGAGAAATAGGTATATTCTTTTGAAGTGCCATTTAGAAGCTACCATAAGTCTTTTAGACATAATTCTTTCAGAAATTTGTTGAATTCTATATTTTCTCTATTGAATTTTTAGATTTGTCAATAATTCTCCTATTATTACTTTATTACTGTCATCTCTTCTTATAATTCAGTTAATTCTTTGTTTATGCCTGTAAATGTCAAAGTACTTGGAGCACATAAATTTAATACTGATATTGGTTTGTTGTCCATAGCTCCTTTCAGCATACATTTGCTTTTCTTGCTTATGCTGTGAGCTTTTGTTTTCGGCTGAGAGTATGATTGTACTATGTTTTGAGGAGTGTACTTCAGGCATGGAAAATTTTTTCTGGCTTCTCATTTTCATCCTATGAATGGTTTTTACTCTGTAGATATATTTCTTGTAAGCAGTAGATTGTGGGCTTTTATTTTCTTATCCAACCTGTCAATCTTTTTCATTTGATTGTATTGTTTAATCGATTTACATTAAAAGTTGTAAGTTTCTATCTTCCTGCATTTGTCTCTATTTTTTTCTGAATTGGGGATTTTTTTTTGGTTCCTCTTTAAAAACAATATTTTGTCTCTTCATTTACTTTTTGCTTAATTTACTTTAAGGAAACTTCCCAACTGCTCTCTTTCCCTCAACCTCAAGTCCCCCACATTCTCCTGTTTGATGGCCCTTTCTCTGAGTGAGGCTGATGACTCTGAGTCCCTGATCATGAGGTTCATTTTTACCCCCTGTCCTCATGACTTTTTCTTTCCTATTTGCATGAAATGTTCTCTTTGAGTCCATGTCCTCCTACTCTTCCAGCTGTTAGTTGCTTCCAGGAACTCTGATTCCATTTTCCTAAGGTGAGATGCTATCAATGAAGGCACAACACTTTCTCAGAGGAAATGGCCTCTCTGAATATCAAATCCCTGCACATTTTACCCATTTTACAGTATAAATACTAGCTATCAAAGTCCCCACTGTCATTATAGAATGTTCTCCTCTTCTCCTTGGAAGTCTTCTTCAATGGAATCCCCCACCATTACTGAATTGAGATTTCTCCCTTTCTTACCTCTGTTTCAATACTTCCTTTGCTATATCACTCATTTTCCCATAGCCCTTCTTCCTGAGAAGTTCTTTACCCCTTCATTGTTTACCAATGACATGATTTGAGTGCATCACAAATTCTCCTTTATATTATTCCTATCTTCTCTCCTTTTATGCACCCTCCCACGCTGAAAATTAGTCCCATACCAAAAACAAACAACAACAACAAAATCCCAAACACATTGATTCACTGGTAGGTGGTGTGTTGTGAGGTTTAGTTCATGGTATTTCAGTCCTGTTCTGTCACCTTTTCATATATGACTTCCACTTTCTCCTTTTTCTCCTTGTACTTTTAGAGAGAAATTTCTTAATGGTCTCTCTCTTGTTATTTTGTTGTTGTTGCTTTTAACTTCATGGGTCTCTTTCTAGCTTTTTTTTTTTTCATTTTGCAAATTTGGGAAACATGGCATCTATGCCTTCTCCAAATCATTAATAAAAATGTTAGATAGTACAGCACCAAGCATAGACCCTTACGGAACTGTATTAGAGATCACCTACCAAGTAGATCATGTGCTCAAACCTGAAACTGTGATCTCACTGATGTGGACATTCTTCCAGTGATGCAGATAGCAACACATCTATTCCTTCCCGTCTATGTAGTTTTTGTCCATTCCTCCCAAAATGCTCAGGGCCTTCCTTTATTTTTTCTTGATGTGGAAGAAAATATCATTGGAACCTATGGGGCTCATTTCTCTTGCTTTTCCTTATAACCAGTGCCTTTTCTTTTGATAATATATCTCTTTGATAACATTCTTTACCCTAGTGCATAGCACTGAATTTCTGTTGTTCCTATTATAATGATGATGATGATGATGATGATTTTGAGACTGAGTCTTGCCCAGGCTGGAACTGCATATCCACTCAATTTGCTTCCACTACTGATCAGTACAGAAGCCTTGACCTGCTCTATTTCTGAACTGAACCAGTTCCCCTACCCTTAGGCAGCCTGGTGGCCCTCGCTCCCAGGGAGTTTTCAACCTGCCACTGGAATTAGTGTGGATACACTGCAGTTCAGAACTTCTGAGCTCAAGTGATCCGCCAGTCTTAACCTCCCCAGTAAAAGGAATTAGATATGTGTCACCATGCCTAGCCATAATTATATGTTGTAGTTTACTCACCTATACCATATGCCCCTACAATGACCTCTAGATGATATTGATTATTAATTCTTTGTAAATTATAATTTATATGACTCACAACTACACAAAAACATTGTTAGGAGAAGTTGAGGGTCACTAGAGTTTACAGACTACACTTTCTTTTTTAAAAAACTGGAAATACCTTTCTCCACAGCTGTTATCACTTCTGTATCCCACAGTCTTTTAGAAATTACTGACAATGGTTCAGCAATCACATTATCTCAATTTTTTCAGTTCCCTAGTAAGTTGTGACTTGAACTCATCAAGGGCTGCTAAATGCTCTCTTACTATTTTCCCTTCTTGAGCAGAGGATCACCTTCCTACTAGCCTTTATTGTTCCATGTGTTCCACTTCAAAGATCATTCTTCTTGGCAGAAAAATGAAAAGCAAAATAAAAGTTAAGTAGTGTTGTCTTCTCTCTGGCATCTGTCCCAAACAACAGTCTTATCCTTTCCCCAATCCTCATTTTAGCTACCCCTACTACTTTTATTGCTTTTCACTTTTTTCATATATTTGTTTTCCATTCTTGTGACATTTTCCCAGTAAAAAAACCAAGGTATACACAAAGTAAATGTGCAGTCCTGTCAAAGAAAATGTAGCCAATATAATCTTCATAGAAAATATTTCTGAGTTGCTTTAAGGAAATTTCACATTAAGGAAAATAAATATTAATTCTAAAGAATTTGAAAAATACTTTTGCATTCCCAAGAGTATTAAGAATACATGAAAACAGATGAAAACTTTTTCAATGCACTGAACCAAATAATTTCAATTATGTGTTTAGTGTCCTTAATACTTAAGTATGTGGTGGTGGTGAGGTCCTGAGAGGAGTGTTATCTTGCTTTATGTACTTTTTAGTACAGCCCAATACCTCTGATAGTGCCTTGGAAATAAGGCATTACACATTAAATAAATTTAATTTCAGGAATAAGTTAAAACAAAATCTCAATGAATAAGCAAAGATTTCTATCAAATGAAAGCCAATGCAACAGATGAACCTTTGTTTTCACTCATTTCATAAAATATAATCAAGTGTTCTTTAGAATCCCCAAATCTGGATGGCCAAATGAGTTCTAATATTATAGTAATATAGCTGTTAAATAAAGTAAATAAGTTACAGTAAATGTTCAAATGAAGGATTAAAAAATTAAATTAGAATTTGTATTGCTTGCAAGAGAAATTCTCTGATTTATTACTACAGTTAAATGAAACTTACAAAAAATTCTGAAAATCAAACTACTTATTGGTATTAGTTAACAGTATTGAATTACTCTCTTTGTTAGAGTAAAAAACCTAAGCTATTGCCCTGTACTGATTATCTTCAATTTATCTTGTATATATCCTATTTATACAGAGACATTTTGATGTTGTCTTAGACACCCATTAGACTATGAGCTCCTTGACAGCAGGGATTGTCTTTGCCTTTCTTATTATCTCTAGTACTTAACACAGTGCCTGGAACACTGCAAGTGTTTAGTAAATGCTTAATGACTGACTGATTATTGATAATTTAAAAAAAAACATTGCTATTAAGAACTCCCTAAATAATTATAAGTAAAATAAAACTACTATCTTACTTTTGGGATGTTAAGGACTATAAATAAAGCAACTATAAAATAAAAACTTTTTACTTTACAGAAGTTTTAAATTTACTTTTTGGAATTGACTGAGGCATACAGCATACTCCTTAACAGTTTATAGAGTTTTAAAAAGTGATTAACTTCTCCATCTAATGTACTAGAATACTGGGATACACCATGATATGCTATTAAGTAGCATATTTATTCACATGAGTCATGCTATAAGCCAATAATTCACAGGAAACAAAGAAATATATCCTGGATAAACATAATTATCTCTTTTTCTACCACAGTTTAAAGCAAATGGAAAAGCTTAAAGGAAGAAAAACAGGCATGCTGCTATCATTTAGAAATGACATTCTTTTATGTAGTGAGCTACTTTATATGTAATAAACAAAAATTCAAAATACATAGACTGAACTTAAAATTAAATTGTCATAAATTTGGTTTAGCAGGTATTACAATATTTTAAGGAAAAGATAAAATGATCACTTATGACAAGCTATTAATCTACAGAGAATAAGAGGCTACACTGAGCTTCAAAGAGATTCTGATTAATTTTTCCTTGTTTCTCTACTGAATATTAATATTATATGTATCAAGAACGGTTTAAAAGCAAACACATGACTGAAAATACTAAAAACTAAAATATATCTTCAGAGAACAAATAGTTGTCATTCCCTCAACTGTCTGTAAATTAAGACCTGATATTTCAAAAATGTTCTTTTTAAATAAAAGGAAAATGTATACCAACAAAAATTTCATTTAATAATATATAAATGTGCCAGACTTAAAATTTAACATATCATCTAGCAGACAGTCTCCAATTCAATAAACATTCATTAAGCACCTACTATGTGCCAGGAATTATGTGAGGTGATAGGAATACAAAGGCAAAATTAAAATAGTTCCTGACATCAAAGTGCTTATACTATACTAGAAGGAAAAAATATGTTCAGAGATCAGTAAATAACTATATAACTGTGTGCGTGTGTGTGTGTATACATATATATATATATATATGTATGTATGTATGTATGTATGTATGTATTTAAAATACAAGGTAATTATTAGGCAAGCAATAGGTGAGGTAGAGCACTAAGAACTGAGAGAACCAGGTATGAACTTGTTTGGTAAGTAGCACTTGACCTAAGCCTTAAAAGGACTAGGAGCTTCACAAGATAGGGGTGAAGAACAAAATTTCAAGAAATGGATATAGTCCTTGTTTTTAAGGAACTCAATGTTTAATAGGGGAGACAATTAGAAAATAATTAGGTAAAACAAAATATATACAGGATAAATTGGGGGTAATCTCAGGGAAGCGACTAAGATTGAGGACTGGAAAAGTCCCTTTTTTTGGGGGCTGTATAACATGTTAGTTTAATATGTCGGTAATAATAATACTAAAAAAACAAAATTTAGCCAAATTTTTTTATTTTGAATACAGATAGTAATGATATGTATCAGATCTTCTTAACAGACTGAATGTATTTTTTATTTATTTTGCAAAATATTTGGAAAAGGCTTCTTGAAGAAGATAATAATAATACCTAGCATTTACAGAGTTTTAGGGTTTGCAAAGTACTTTGCAAATATTATCTCATTTGATCTCCACAATAACTCTTTGAAGTATTTTTCCCATTTTTTTTAAGATTCATTAATTTATTTTTAGTTTTCTACATTCACTTCCACAAGATTTTGAGTTCCAAATTTTCTCCCCATCTCATCCCTCCCCACCCCAGAGTGCATGCATTCCAAATACCCCTTCCCCTAATCTGCCCTCCCTTCTATCTCCTCCCCCCTCTTATCCCCTTCCTCTTGTTTTCCTATATGGCAGGACAGATTTCTATACCCCAATGCCTGTATATCTTATTTCCCAGTTGCACATGAAAACAATTTTTAACATTCGTTTTTTAAAACTGTGGATTCCAAATTTTCTCCCTTCCTCCTGCTCCACCCACCCTCATTCAGAAGGCAAGCAACTCAATAGAGGTTATACATGTGTAGTCATGCAAAACACTTCCATAGTAGTCATGTTGTGAAAAATTAACTATATTTCCCTTCATCTTATCTCACCCCCCCTTTATTCCATTCTCTCTTTTGACCTTGTCCCTCCTTAGAAGTGTTTGCTTCTGATTACCCTCTTCCTCTGCCAATCTGCCCTTCCCTCTATCATTCCTCCACTCTCTTATCCCCTTCCCCCTTATTTTCTTGTAAGGTAGGACAGCTT
Source organism: Phascolarctos cinereus (assembly GCF_003287225.1). Taxonomy (NCBI): domain Eukaryota; kingdom Metazoa; phylum Chordata; class Mammalia; order Diprotodontia; family Phascolarctidae; genus Phascolarctos; species Phascolarctos cinereus. Next base: position 156,146,209 of record NW_027555625.1, read on the forward strand.
TCCATACCCAACTGAGTGTGTATGTTATTCCCTCCTTAAGCCAAATCCAAGGAGAATAAGATTCACACATTCCCTCTCACTTTCCCCCACTTCCCCTCCACTGTAAAAGCCTTTTCTTGTCTCTTTTATGTGAGATAATTTACCCCATTCGACCTTTCCCTTTCTCCTTCTCCCAGTATAATCCTCTCTCATCTCTCCAGATATCACCCATCCATCTTCAATTCACCCTGTGCCCTCTATCAATCTATCTATACATATACATACATATATATATGCATGTGTATGTATATATATGTGTATGTTATATATATATATGTATGTGTATATATATAATATATATATATATATATATATATATATATATATAGCCCCCCCCCCAACTACCCTAAAACTGACAAAGGTCAGAGACACTTCTAGGGACCTGTAAATTTTCATTTCTTCCAAGGTGGTATGATAAGGGGTGAGGTGTTTACTCCTTTCCTGGCCTGTGCTCTGGTCTGTGAGGAGAATTTCCTCTCCATTGCCACTACAAGCTCCTCCTCGCCCCAGAACTGCCCCTCAGAATTGTGACCCAGATCCAAGCACAGGCAAAGCAAGAGATTCCTGCCTCAGCACTGGCAAAGAGATCCCTGCAATCCCCCTCTGATTAGCCACTTGATTCCCCCTCAGTCTGTGGGCCAGAAGCTCCGGAACCAGCCACCACCCCGGGGCCACGCTCGGGAACTGGGACTGAGTCCACCACACTTCTCTCTCACTGTAGTAAGACTTTTCCCACTGACCTTCTAAGCTGTCTTTGGCATTCCTGGGTTGAGAAATCTGGAAAGCAGCACAGCTACCTGCGATTCAGTCCTCTGAGGCCTGCTCCAGGTTCACTGTGGCCTGAGCACCCACACCAAACTGGGCTCCTCTCCCTGCCTTGCATGATATACCTTTCTGATCAACCATCCAGGTTGTCTTGGGCTGGAAATTTGTTTCACTCTGTCTTTTTGTGGGTTCTGCTGCTTTAGAATTTGTTTAGAGCCATTTTTTATAGGTATTTGGAGGGGTTTGGGGGAGAGCTCAAGCAAGCCACTGCTTTCACTCTACCTTCTTGGCTCTGTGCCAAAAACAATTTTTAAACATTTGTTTTTAAAACTTTGGGCTCCAAATTTTTCTCCCTTCCTCCCTTCACATCCACCTTCTTGAGAAGGCAACTCAATACAGGTTATACATGTGTAGTCATGCAAAACACTTCCATAGTAGTCGTGTTGTGAAAAACTAACTACATTTACCTTTATCCTATCCTGCCCCCCCTTTATTCTATTCTCTCTTTTGACCCTATCCCTCTTCAGAAGTGTTTGCTGCTGATTACCCTCTTCCCCAATCTGCCCTCCTTTCTATCACCCCCCCCATCCCCTTTTCCCCCTATTTTCCTGTAGGGTAAGATAGATCTCCATACCCAATTGAGTGTGTATGTTATTCCCTCCTTAAGCCAAATTCAAGGAGAGTAAGATCATTCCCTCTCACCTTCCCTCACTTCCCCTCCACTGTAAAAGCCTTTTCTTGTCAGTTTTATGTGAGATGATTTACCTCATTCTACCTATCTCTTTCTCCTTCTCCCAGTATAATCCTCTCTTATCCCTTAATTTTATTCTCCAGATATCACCCACTCATCTTCAACTCACCCTGTGCCCTCTATCTATCTATATATACATATACTTTTCCCCCCCTCCAACTCTCCCAATACTGACAAAGGTCTCATGAGTTACAAGTATCATCTTTCCATGCAGGAATGTAAAAAGTTCAACCTTAGTAAGTCTCTTATGATTTCTCTTTCCTGTTTACCTCTTCCAGCTTCTCTTGAGTCTTGTATTTGAAAATCAGATTTTTTATTCAGCTCTGGTCTTTTCATGAAGAATGCTTGAAAGTCCTCTATTTCACTGACCTGTCCATTTTTTCCCCTGAAGGATTATACTCAGTTTTGCTGGGTAGGTGATTCTTGGCTGTAATCCTATCTCCTTTGACCTCTGGAATATCATATTCCAAGCCTTTTGGTCCCTTAATGTAGAAGCTGCTAAATACTGTGTTATCCTGATTGTGTTTCCACAGTACTTGAATTGTTTCTTTCTGACTGTTTGTGGTATTTTCTCCTTGACCTGGGAACTACGGAATTTGGCTACAATATTCCCAGGAGTTTTCCTTTGGGGATCTCTTTTAGGAGGTGATTGGTGGATTCTTTCCATTTCTATTTTGTCCTCTGGTTCTAGAATATCAGGGGAGTTTTCCTTGATAACTTCTTGAAAGATGATGTCTAGGCTCTCTTTTTGATCATGGTTTTCAGATAATCCAATAATTTTTAAATTCTCTCTCCTGGACCTATTTTTCAGGTAAATTATTTTTCCAATGAGATATTTCACATTGTCTTCTATTTTTCCATTCTTTTGGTTTTGTTTTACAATGTGTTGATTTCTCATAAAGTCACTAGCTTCCAATTGCTCCATTCTAATTTTTAAGGAAGTATTTTCTTCAGTGAGCTTTTGGACTTCCTTTTCCATCTGGTCAATTCTGCTTTTGAAGGCATTCTTCTTATTGGCTTTTTGGACCTCTTTTGCCATTTAGGTTAGGCTATTTTTAAGGTGTTTTTTAAGGTGTTTAGTGTTTTTCTGGGTCTCCTTTAGCAAGCTGTTGATATGTTTTTCATGATTTTCTTGCGTCATTCTCATTTCTCTTCCCAGTTTTTCCTCTACTTCTCTTTCTTGCTTCTCAAAATCCTTTTTGAGCTTTTCCATGGCCTGGGACTGATTCACATTTTTCTTGGAGGCTTTGGATGTAGGAGCTTTGACTTTGTTGTCTTCTTCTGGTTGTATGTTTTGATCTTCTTTGTCACTAAGGACAGATTCTATGGTCTGACTTTTTTTGTGCAGTTTGCTCATGATTACAGCCAATTACTTGAGTTTTAAATGCTTTGTTAAGGTAGGGGTCTGCTTCCAGTGTATAGAATGTACTTTCCCAAGTTTCAGGGGTTTTATGCAGCTGTTTTCAGAGATAACTTGAAGGGACCTATAAGTTTTTGGTTATTCCAGGGTGGTATAATGAAAGGTGAGGTGTTTACTCCTTTCCTGGCCCGGGCTCTCTGGTTTATGAGTGACCACAAGCACTCTTTTCTGCCTTGGAACTGTGAGGAGGATTCCCTGTGTACTGCCACTATAAACTCCAACATGCCAGCACTCCTCCTCACCCCAGGACTGTCACCCAGAATTGTGACCCAGATCCAAGCACAGGCAAAGGAAGAGAATCTTGCCTCAGCACCAAGGAAAGAGATCCCTGCAATCTCCCTCTGATCAGCTACTCAATTCCCCCTCAGTCTGTGGGCCAGAAGCTCCAGAAGCAGCCGCTGCCCCAGGGCGTGCCAGGACTGGGGCTGGGACCTAGCTTCTCTCTCATCACAGTCAGAGACTTTTTCTACTGACCTTCTAAGTTGTCTTTGGCTTTTGTGGGTTGAGAAGTCTGGAAACCACCACAGCTGCCCATGATTTAGCACCCTGTGGCCTGCTCCAGGTTCACTGAGGCCTGTTTTGCCTGCGTGCCCATGCTGGTGTGATAGACCTTTCTAATTATCCATTGAGGTTGTCTTGGGCTGGAAATTTGTTTCACTCTGTCTTTTTGTGGGTTCCGCTGCTCTAGAATTTGTTTAGAGCCATTTTTTTACAGGTACTTGGAGGGGTTTGGGGGAAACCTCAAGTAAGTCACTGCTTTTACTCTGCTATCTTGGCTCCGCCCCATGAACACTCTATCTTTCCCATTTTTCAGAAGAGAAAATAGGTGCAAACAGAAGTTAAGTGACTTGTCCAGGGTCACACAACTAGTAAGTAAGTACCTTAGGTTGGATCTGAACTCCGGTCTTCCTGATTCCAGGTGCAGCATTCTATTCACTGTGTTATATCAGAGCCAAAAAGGTGTGATTTAGCAAATACCCGAAGGAAGTCAGGAAAAGAAGACAGTGGAGATGAGAAGGAAGGGAGTTCCAGGCATGGAGGATTAGCAGAAAAAATATGTGGAGTCTGGAGATGGAATATTGAGTGCTAGGAACAGTAAAGAGGCCAGTGTCACTGGTTTGTAGAAAATATAGTAGAGGGGAGGAGCAGGAAGGTGTAAGAAAACAGGAGGATTTTTTGAGTATGAGGGAGACATAGGCATGTTTGTAGATAGCAGAAGCAGCCAACTGACATGGAAGACATTAGTGAGAGAGTACATATATAGAAGATGAGATGAAATAGGATCACATGTGCATGTAGAGAGATTCATCTCAGCAAAGAAAGAGTTACCTCTTCATGTGAGAGAAGAGTGTAAGCCATGATAGTCATGGAAAGCATCTTGGTGATGTGAAATGAGGAGGATGGATTAAGAGGGGGCACTCAGTGAATGGCTTCAATTTTTTCAATAAAATATGAGACAAGGTTTTAGGATGAAAGGCTTGAGGAAGGGGGAGTCATGGGAGATTTCAGGAGAGATCAAAAGCTTTGAAAAAGTCTCTGTGGTGAGTGGATGGTGCATGGACTAGTGAGACATAAAAGGATTGCCTTGCCACACTGAGGTATAATTGAGATTATGTAACATAAACTTGTAGTACACTCAGTCATTATGGTTTCACGATTTTCTCCAGCTTCATTCAGCAGCACATTAGCAGGAGTGAATGTAGCAGATTATGGGAATAATCCAAGACTGAGGTTTGAAAATCGGAAGATCTTTTATAGGATAAAAGAGCCAGGGACTTGATTTGAACTGGTTTAACACTGGGTCACAATAAGGAAGAGAAGAAAATTTAGCCTGTGCAGGGCTGATAACCTGAGATAGGACTCAGAGATGGGGATAATGGTAGTCACATTGAGGAAGAAGATGAGGGTTTAGAGCTGCAAACTCCAGAGGGAGAGGAGGAATGGCAAAAGATTATGAAAAGATAAAGGAATTTCCAAGGTCATGAACATGAATATCAAATCATGAGGAATGAATTTAGGTAGGTTAACAATGTCCATAGGAATGTATCACACAAAATAATAATGAAGATCTGTTAATGGGGTAGGAAACCACCTCCAATAAATTTCAGAAGTAGGCTTATTAGATAGTACAAAACATTTCAAGGAGCGTGGTCTGGAGTTCAGCTTTGTGGGCTATTTGGCTTGCTTACTGTATCTTTATGGACCATTCATTTGGTTAACTTCCTCACCAGCTGAATGGATAGGTGGAATAGAGGATGGAGAAACGGGTTTGAACAATGGCAAGTGGAGGCTCAGAATCACCAGGATAGGGAGAGAATGACAGGACAGGAGTAAGAATATTAACTGTTGAGGAAGGAGTTCAGGTAGATTATCATTGTCTAAAGGGGTTTAGCCTCAGGTGGGGCAAGGCAAACTTAGTGGAGGTGCAGGTGACAGAGGGTACCTGGACCATTGTGGAATGGCTATTCAGGGAGGCTAGTTCAGGCAAGGCAATCCCTTTAGAGATGTAGTTGGCTAGAGAGGGTTTCTATCTGATTTTTCTACTCCCAATACATTTTTATTTCTATTAGATTTTAGTAGGCACATCTGATGCACAACAAAGTACAAGCATGTGCTATGACGCTATGACTTCAATGTAACGCTACTTGCTTCAACATATTAGGAATTCATGATATTATCTATGTGGGAACTGTTTCTTCTGATGCAGATTAAACTATTATGAAAGGCTGAGCATGTCTGATGAATTGTTAAAATCAGAAAAAATTCATCATCTGGTGGTGAATCCTCTGGTGATAAACCTTTTCAAACTCATTCAAATGTAATCTGTTACTGGGTCCCTAGAACTTACTTGAAGCTAACAATTCAAGTGGTATACTTCAGAGAAAGTAGGGTCACCTCCACACCCTGACAAGGGTTTTAGTAGAGAACAAAGTAATGATACCGTATTTTTTAAAGTAAAAACACTGGAATTTACAGTTAAATATGAGTTGCTATCCTTCACAATAGTCACTTTGGAAAACTATACTGTCATTCTAATGATACAATTATCATTCAAAACATTTGTGGAACTCTTTTCTTAAAACTGTATTAAAAAAAATCAGTTTATGATCTAGGTAAGGTAGTCAACTTTAGGTACTTTATGGTCACATTTAATTTTCAACACAAAACGGCATTGCCCAATACTGTTTACCAGACTTGTCTTAAGATGATTCTGGATTTTTCAACAATCAAATCTACCTTCAACAGAAAGTCTTCAATGAGAATAGTCAGAAATGGACCACAGTCTCTGAAAGCTAATTCCAAAATAGCAATATTCTGACCAATGGTTACTTTGTTGAAAATGTGGATAGTCTCCTAAGATGATGAGACTGAAGGAGATAATATTCATTTTCATGTTTAATTTCTGACTTATTTGTTAATCCTAATAACTAGTTCTGGATATGAGTAAAATCATGTGCAAAAATAAGTTGGGAAAATTAATTATGGAAATTTAAAAACAAATTAATTTTAAAATCAATCAAAGCCAGAAGTCAAAATATCTGTCAATAGGAGTAACGTTCTAAAAATGTGGTCTACTTCTATGGACAGACTTTCCATTTTGTTGCTGTTCAGACATGTCAACTTTCTGTGACCCTGTGGACCATACCATTCATGAGGTTTTCTTGGCAAAGATACTGGAGTGGTTTGCCACTTTCTTCTCCAGTGGATTAAGGCAAACAGAAGTTAAATGACTTGCCCAGGGTCACACACTGTCTGAGGCTGGATTTGAACTCAGGTCTTCCTGACTCCAGACCCAGGGCTCATTCACTGAGCCACCTACGTGCCTCCAGTTTTTGGTCAATGCTAAAGACAGAAAAATCTTAAACTTGGGTCTTATATCTTTAATATGTTTGGTAGTCATCTTGAGTTCTATTGTATTCTCCAAGCCAATAACCAACAGCTACAGTGCACAAAGGAACGTCTATATTCTGTTGAGAAAAGTAGTTTTCAAATTGTATTCTATACCACTCCCAGAGTTTCACAAGGGCAACATCTACTGTTAGATCCCTGTAAAAAGGTGGCTGCAGCAGACAATCTATTTGTTCTCCCACAAAGACTCATGTTGATACTATGTCAAGAGCTGGACTTCTAGGGTACAAAATAGAATACAAAGGCTTTTATAACCTAAAAAGCTGCGAAAGCCTTTGCTGCAGACTTCTGATTGTTATCCTTTCTACTACAGTTCTTAAGGATATTACATATTACCTCCAAATGAATAACAGCATAGTATAAAATGATTACAAAAATTACTAACCATGGAACTCTGGTTACTGTTTTCTCCTATCAAGACATCAAACATCTTGGCTACTTCTCCTTTGAGAGAGATATTGTGTTTTTTCAAGGCAGAAACATGCTTTGATAACTGCTCTCTTAATGGGCTGGAGTTAGATAGTTCTTCAGAGCTGTAAAATAAAAATACAGAAAAAGTGATCAATTTGTCACATTGATTAATGATCACTTACAGAATGAAACCTGAAATGACTAAGTACAAGCTTCTAAAACAGCAATAATCAAAATACAAACTTAATCTTGGGTTCAAAAGGACATGAGCCTTACTAGATTATGTTGCTTGCAATCAGAATATGCTGCTTTGAAAATAGTCTCATGGTCTTTATAGCTAATCCCTCCATATGTATATAATCTGAAAAAGATGAGTTTATTTTCTTACCAAATTTCTTTCAATGAAAACATTATGTTTATTTTAAGAGGCTAAACACAAAAGTATTAACTAGTATTAATAACACTATATTTGAAAAGCTAAAAATCACAGCAAGATCAAAAGTAATAGAAACGCCAGAGGATAATGGTGTAATTTCCTCTTTAATTAGATGCCATCTTTAGCTGTACATATTGGTCATTACTTACTCTGATTCTAGTATCCTCTCATACTTGAGTAGACACTTTTAAAAATTCCTTTTGACTTCTTAACTCAGTGTCAAAAACTATCCTGGACCTTCTAATTGGTTTTCCATCACAAATCCTTGCATACAGCATTTCACAATTGTAAGCATGTTCCCTCTGGAACAATGGTCTCCAACGTGGAGGTTAGGGTCCCCTGGGAGGCCTTCCTCTCTTTGCTCCAAGGACTAATCCCTAGGGGCATGTGATCAAACAATCAGAGGGTAGATAAATGGGAAGCATCTCATCCTTACTCTAAGAGTCAAATCTGAGCTTGTTTCAAATACAACCATACCCTTATGCCTCAACATTCCCCATCCTTCTGCTGTACAAACTGCCAACTTTTCCCCTTCTGAAATAGAGCTTGTTCCTCAGGTCTCCCAGACACCCCCAGCAGTTATCTACACAGGTAGCATTGTAAAATTCAACTCACTTCCTCCCCCAGCCCATAACCTTGGAGCTATGGTAGGTGCCCTTAGAAGGAGGATGGTGGCAGTATTCCTGGACAGAGGCTTGGCAATATGTGATAGGCAAAAGGAAAAAGGGACAAAGGAATAGAGGGTAAAGAATGGTGTGCAGTTGAGCAGATTTACCAAAGGACTGAGAAAGATAGGGAGTAGAGTGTAGTCATTGTAGCGGTAACGGCGTAGAAAGAGCTGAGGGATAGAGGAAATGGTAATTATGATGAGAATGAAGAACAGGATATAAGAGGTGGTAAGTCATAGGGAAAGATGGAATAATAAAATATTAAAATTAGATAACAGAATTTAGGAGTTTATAAACATGGAACCGTAAAACTTAGGTGAAGGCAAGATCAAAGGTATGCCTATCTCTGTGTGTAGCTGAGGTCAAGTGGAAGAGAAACAGACTGAGGCCCTTTAGGACATTTGAGAGATTATCAATATGTACAGAAATGTCTCCTAGTGTAAAAGAGGGAGATGGGGAGGACAGAAAGATTATGAGTCATGCATTCAACTTAATGAGAAAGGAAGGAAATGTCCTGGAGGTTATAGAAAGCAGCTATCAAGATTTAGATAGGATGATAAATTTGAGTAGTGTGAAACTCAAAACAGATTAATTAGGGTCTGAAAGTGGTACTAAGAAGCAAGGAGTAATGCAGCTCCTCAATCATGATCAATGAGATGGAGAGTATTAGAGAAAAAACAGTCAGTAATGGAAAAGATGGTGGGGGAACATGTTGTCAAGAGGGTGTTATTTCTTTCTGAAGAACACAAGATGGAAGGAGTAAAAAAGAAAGAGGTTTAAGATGAAAGGAATTTTGTTACTTGCTGAGCAAGCATTCCCAGGAGCTTGGTATTATTAGAATAGTTTGACTATAAGGAGACAGGGGTATGCTAATTATTTAAACACAACTAAACAGAGTTTTTTTTAACAGAGATATCAAGTTATTTAATCATAAATATGTAAAATGGTAAAATTTTTTTAAATTTCAGGTATTTTATTTTGTGATTGGGGGAGGTGTTAGGAAAACATCTTATTTTCTAATGCTATAAAAAGAACTAAAACAATTTTTCTCTTTAAAGACTGATTATTTCATTTGTGGAAAATACTGCAGATTATAAATTACCAATACTTATTACCCAAAATGTTCAATTCTGTACTAATTTACCAAACTTAATTAATTAGTATTTTGATTTCTAAATCAGTTTTTTGTGAGTTCAATTACAGTAAAGCAATTGATTATGGTCATCTCTCTTGGGTGAACTGATAAAAATTAATTTGTAGACCCAAAAAACTGAAGATCAGACTTTGTAGGAAAGTGATCCCTTTAAGGTACAGTTATTGTCATAAGGCCTAGCCTAAAAGAGACCTCTTTATTTATGATTGCTCTGCTCACTCACAAATAAACTAAGAAAAAATGATGCTAAATTACTTGTACATGGTCATACACCAAATAAAAGATAAATGGAACTACAAAACTGGACTTTTATTTCTGATAGCCAGTTCTAACTCTTAAAGAACTCAATTAATTCTTACCCAAGGACTTCCGCTTCCGGGAACCAAGATGGAAGAGTGAAAAGGTAGTTGCTTTCACTCTCCCCTATCAACCTCTGAAAACCCAGAAAATATCACCCGAGGAAAAAAACCCTGGAACACCTGAACTAGAAGAAAGATGGGGAGCAGCAGCGTAGCAGACCAGCAAATGGGTCTCCCAGTGCCTCAGCAAAAATAAGGGAGGCAGAACTAAAAGGGTCCCCAGGCAGATAAGTACTCTGCAGCATTCATCTGAAAGGAGGTGAAGAAAACAACCTAAAGGCTTTCTAAAGCCCTGGCCTTGCTGATTCCAACAACCACCTGAGCTGTGAGCCCTGCAGCCTCCAATTGTGAAGAAATCCTGAAGCCCAGGTGGTAACAGGACACCAACACCTGGACCTCCGAGTGCCTCAGTGAGGGCAGGTGGAACCAGTGGAAACCAGCTCAGAAAACCACCAGGTGCCTTGGCACTCTACCGGCAAAGGAATCTCCCACTGCATTAGCAGAAACGAGGGAGACAACACTGCAGGGGGCCCCAGGCAGATAAACACCCTGCAGCACCCATCTAAAAGGAGCTGAAGAAAGCTAAAGGAAAGGAAAAGCAGGCAACCTAGAATTGCCTGAAAGTTCCAGCCTTGCTGATTCCAGCCCACAGAGGTAAGCTGCCAGAAACCTACAGCCTCCAATTCCCAGCATAAGAGGCCCCAGCACACAAAGCCAGTGACCAAGACCTAGGCTCCAACACAAGAAGCTTGGGTCAGTACCCTCTGCTCCCCAGCAGAGCTCAATCTCTTTAAAGGCCAGGGAATAAAGAAACACCATGAGTAAAAAGAAACGTACCATAGATTCATATTATGAGAAGAGTGAAGATCAAGACAGAAATTCTGAAGAGGACAACATTGTCAACAAACCCACATCTGCAACAACAAAAGGGAATATGAACTGGTCTGAAGCCCAAAAAGCCTTCTTAGAAGAGCTCAAGAAGGATTTTAATAGTCAAATGAGAGGTAGAGAGAAGAGTCCTTCAAAAATACAATTGGCCAATTGGAAAAAAAATACACTGAAGAAAACAAGTCCCTAAAAAACACAATTGGCCAATTGAAGAAGGAAGGACAAAAACTAACAGAAGAGTATACTGAAGGAAACAAGTCCCTAAAAAACACAATTGGCCAGTTGAAGAAGGAAGTACAAAAACTAACAGAAGAAAACAATCTGTTAAAAACTAGAATTGGACAAATGGAAACTAATGTCTCTATGAGAGAGCAAGAATCAGTCAAACAGAAACAAAAAAATGAAAAAATAGATGAAAATGTAAAATACCTCATCAGTAAAACAACCGACCTGGAAAATCGACTCAGGAGAGACAATTTAAAAATTATTGGACTACCTGAAAATCATGATGAAAAATAGAGCCTGGACAGTATCTTTCAGGAAATCATAAAGGAAAACTGCCCAGAAGTCCTAGAACCAGAAGGGAAAATAACCATAGAAAGAATCCACCGATCACCATCTGAAAGAGATCCCAAATTGACAAGGCCAAGGAATATAATAGCAAAATTCCAAAATTACCAGATGAAAAAGAAGGTGCTGCAAGCAGCCAGAAAGAAACAATTTAAATATCATGGAACCACAGTCAGGATTACACAGGACCTTGCAGCTTCTACATTAAAAGACCACAGGGTGGAACATGATATTCCTAAGGCAAAGGAGCTTGGAATGCAGCCAAGGATCAATTACCCAGCAAAAATGAGCATCATTTTTCAAGGGAGGAGGTGGATATTCAAAAATAGGAGACTTCCAAACTTTCCTGATAAAAAGACCAGAGCTCAACAAAAAATTTGATCTTCAAGTACAGGACTCAAGAAGGACTTAAAAGGTAAATGGGACAGAAGATACAATATGTTGTTAATAAGGGGGGGGCTGTTTAAACCCCTACAAGGGAATATGAGACTTGCAACCCTTGAGAACTGTATTGTTATTACACCTTGTTAAAGGAGTATACATAAAGAGGGTGGATATTAGTTGACTTTGATGTAATGATAAAAAAAATCTAATCAAGTGGGTTAAATGGATCCAAATAAGTGGATCAATCTGATCTTAGAAAATGTACTGAGAAAGGAGGAGGCAGACAAGGGTAAATTACATTACAGGAAAAGACACAAAATCCTATTACAGCAGAGGGAAAGAAGGGGGGAGCATTGTTTGAACCTTACTCTCATCAGATTTGGCTCAAGAAGGGCATAATATAATCAGTTAGGTATAGAAATCTAACTTGCCCTATAGGCAGTAGGAGGGAAAAGGGGAAAGAAAAGGGAGGGGGGAAAGAAGGGAGGGAAGAAGCAGTAAGACTTCATGGAAGAAAAGGGAAAGGGATAATAAAAGGGGGAAGGGACTGAAGGAGGGGTGGTCAAAAGCAAAACACTAGTGAAGGGGGAAAGGAAAAAGGAGAAAGAAAAGCATAAATGGGGGAAAAGGATGGAGAAAAAGACACAGATAGTAATCATAACTGTGAATGTGAATGGGATGAACTCTCCCATAAAAGAAATGGATTGCAGAATGGATTAAAAACCATAATCCTACAATATGTTGTTTACAGGAAACACATTTGAAAAAGAGTGACACATACAGGGTAAAGGTAAAAGGCTGGAGCAGAATATATTATGCGTCAGCTGAAGTAAAAAAAGCAGGGGTAGCAATCCTGATCTCAGACAAAGCAAAAGCAAAAATAGATCTAATCAAAAGAGATAAGGAAGGAAACTACATCCTGCTAAAAGGCACCATAGACAATGAAGTAATATCATTACTAAACATATATGCACCAAATGGTATAGCATCCAAATTCTTACAGGAGAAGTTCAGGGAGTTACAGGAAGAAATAGACAGCAAAACTATACTAGTGGGGGACCTGAACCTCCCCTCTTGCACTAGATAAGTCTAACCACAAAATAAACAAGAAAGAAGTTAAGGAGGTGAATAGAACATTAGAAAAGTTAGGTATGATAGACCTCTGGAGAAAACTGAATGGGGATAGAAAGGAATATACTTTTTCTCAGCAGTACATGGCACATACACAAAAATTGACCATGTACTAGGGCATCAAAACCTCACAATCCAATGCAGAAAGGCAGAAATATTAAACGCATCCTTTTCAGATCATGATGCAATAAAAATTATATGTAATAAAGGGCCATGGAAAGATAGACTAAAAAATAATTGGAAACTAAATAATCTAATCCTAAAAAATGATTGGGTCAAACAACAAATCATAGAAACAATCAATAATTTCATTCAAGAGAATGACAATAATGAGACAACATACCAAAACCTATGGGATGCAGCGAAAGCAGTTCTTAGGGGAAGTTTTATATCTCTAAATGCTTACATAAATAAAATAGAAAAAGAGGAGATTAATGAATTGGGCATACAACTAAAAAAACTAGAAAAAGAACAAATTAAAAATCCTCAACTAAACACTAAATTAGAATATTGAAAACCAAAGGAAAAATTAATAAAATTGAAATTAAGAAAACTATTGAACTAATAAATAAAACTAAGAGCTGGTTTTATGAAAAAACCAATAAAATAGATAAGCCTTTGGTTAATTTAATTAAAAAAAAGAAAGAAGAAAACCAAATTACTAGTATCAAGAATGAAAAGGGCGAAGCTACCACCAAGGAAGAAGAAATTAAAACAATAATTAGGAATTATTTTGCCCAACTATATGCCAACAAATTTCACAATCTTAGTGAAATGGATACATATTTACAAAAATATAAATTGCCCAGATTAACAAAGAGGAAGTAAAATACTTAAATAACCCCATCTCAGAAAAAGAAATTGAACAAGCCATTGATGAACTCCCTAGGAAAAAATCTCCAGGGCCAGATGGATTTACATGCAAATTCTATCAAACATTTAAAGAACAATTAATTCCAATACTATTTGGGAAAACAGGTGAAGAAGGAGTCTTACCAAATTCTTTTTATGATACAAATATGGTGTTGATACCTAAACCAGGAAGAGTCAAAATAGAGAATGAAAATTATAGACCAATTTCTCTAATGAATATAAATGTAAAAATTTTAAACAAAATACTAGCAAGTAGATTGCAGCAACTTATCACAAGAATAATATACTATGACCAGGTAGGATTTATACCAAGAATGCAGGGTTGCTTCAATATTAGGAAAACTATCAGCATCACTGAGCATATCAACAACAAAACCAACAGAAACCACATGATCATCTCAATAGATGCAGAAAAAGCTTTTGATAAAATACAACACCCATTCCTATTAAAAACACTAGAAAGCATAGATATAAATGGAATCTTCCTTAAAATAACAAAGAGCATATATCTAAAACCTTCAACAAGCATTATATGTAATAGGGACAGGCTAGAAGCATATCCAATAAGATCCAGGGTGAAACAAGGATGTCCATTATCACCACCGTTATTCAATATTGTAATGGAAACCTTAGCTTTAGCAATAAGAGAAGAAAAAGAAATTGAAGGCATTAGAATAGGCAAAGAAGAAACAAAGCTATCACTCTTTGAAGATGACATGATGATATACTTAGAGAATCCTAGAGAATCAAGTAAAAAACTACTTGAAATAATAAACAACTTTAGCAAAGTTGCAGGCTATAAAATAAACCCACAGAAATCATCAGCATTTCTATATATTACCAACAAAGCCCAACAGCAAGAGATAGAAAGAGAAATCCCATTTAAACTTACTGTAGACACTATAAAATATTTAGAAGTCTACCTGCTGAAACAAACCCAGGAACTCTATGAACACAATTACAAAACACTTTTTACACAAATAAAATCAGATCTCAATAACTGGAAAAACATCAGTTGCTCATGGGTAGGCCAAGCTAATATAATAAAAATGACAATCCTACCGAAGCTAATTTACTTATTCAGTGCCATACCAATCAAACTACCAAGAAATTATTTTATAGAGTTAGAAAAAATAATAAACAAGATTCATTTGGAAAAACAAAATGTCCAGAATATCAAAGGAATTAATGAAAAGAAATGCAGGGGAAGGTGGCCTAGCAATTCCAGATCTTAAATTGTATTATAAAGCAGCAATCATCAAAACTGCTTAGTACTGGCTAAGAAATAGGGAGGTGGATCAGTGGAATAGGTTAAATATGCAAGACACAGTAGTCAATAACTATAGTAATCTATTATTTGATAAACCCAAAGACCCCAGCTTCTGGGATAAGAACCCACTCTTTGAAAAAAACTGCTGGGATGAGTCTGTCGTTTCCAGGCTAAAATTTGAGGGGCACCTAGCTGGTGCAGTGGATAGAGCACCAGCCCCAGATTCTGGAGGACCTGAGTTCAAATCCGGCCTCAGACATATAACATTTACTAGCTGTGTGACCCTGGGCAAGTCACTTAACCCCACTGCCTAAAATAACAACAACAACAAGAAAAAATGAAGAAAGAAAAAAACTCCTGGGAAAACTGGAAAACAGTATGGCAGAAACTAGGCATAGACCCAAATCTCACACCTTATACCAAAATAAAGTCAAAATGGGTTCATGACTTTGATATAAAGGCTGACACCATAAGTAAACTGGGAGAACAAGGAATAGTTTACCTATCAGATCTATGGAGAACAGAAGAATTCATGACCAAACAGAAGATAGAGAACATTATGAAAAGCAAATTGGCTAATTCTGATTACATTAAATTGAAAAGGTTTTGCACAAACAAAGCCAATGTAACTCAGATTAGAAGGAAGGTAGAAAATTGGGAAAGAATTTTTACAACCAGTCCTTCTGATAAAGGCCTCATTTCTAAAATATATACAGAATTAAGACAAATTTATGACACAAGCCATTCCCCAACTCATAAATGGTCAAAGGATATGAACAGACAGTTCTCAGATGAAGAAATTAAAGCCATCTATAGTCACATGAAAAAATACTCTAAATCACTATTGATTAGAGAAATGCAAATCAAAACAACCCTAAGATACCATATCACACCTATCAGATTGGCCAACATGACAAAACAGGAAAATGATAAATGTTGGAGAAGATGTGGGAAATTTGGAACACTAATACATTGTTGGTGGAGCTGTGAAATGATCCAACCATTCTGGAGAACAATTTGGAACTATGCCCAAAGGGCTACAAAAATGTGCATACCCTTTGATCCAGCAATAGCACTTCTAGGGCTATATCCCAAAGAGATCAAACAAATGGGAAAAGGACCCACATGGACAAAAATATTCATAGCAGCTCTTTTTGTGGTGGCAAAGAATTGGAAATTGAGAGGATGCCCATCAATTGAGGAATGGCTGAGCAAGTTGTGGTATATGAATGTAATGGAATACTATTGTGCTATAAGAAATGATGAACAGGCTGACTTCAGAAAAACCTGGAAAGACTTATATGGTCTGATGCTGAGTGAAGTGAGCAGAACCAAGAGGATTTTGTACACAATAACAGCTATGTTATACAATGACTAAGATTGTTAAACTGAACCCTTCTCAGCATTACAAGGATCTAAGACACCTCCAGAGGCCTCAGGATGGAAAATGCTGTCCACATCCAAAGGAAGAACTATGGAAGTCGAATCGCTATCACTTATTTTTACCTTCTGTTGAGTTCTGTTTCATCTTTCTGATGGTTCTTCCTATTGGTTTTAATTTTTACTTACAACTTCACTAATGTGAAAATATGTTTAATGGGTATGTAAATGTAAAGCCTATATCAGATTGTGCACTGTCTTGGGGAGGGTAGGGGGGGAGAAAGGGGGAGAAAATTTTCAACCCAAAAGCATATGGAAGTGATTGTTGATAAATCAAAATAAATTAATAAAATTTAAAAAATTAAATTAAAAAAAGTCTTACCCAAGCTCATTGGACAAAAATTAAATGAATTAAAGAAAAGTAATTTTTAAAGCAATAATTTTAGTACTGATTTGGGATTGTGGTTGTCTGTCATTTACTTGATTGTACTTGTCTTGGCACCTGTGCTCTATAGCATTATAAAAAGAAACAAAAATTCTAAATAAATAAAACACAAATTTGGAAGGGGTTGATTATTGATATTTACTTTGTATTAGAAAATGATATAAAATAAATGAATGCCATAGAGAAGAAGCAAAGGCCACAATCAAGTAAGTTACATATCTCTTTGGTTTGTCACATAACAGAAGGAAAACATGTTTGAAGTGGTATACAATTAATTCTACATAAATGAATTTACCAAACAGAATATTATAGTTATATAATTTTTTCAATTTTTTCCTACTTTCAATTTATTGGCAACAGTCTGATATTCTGACCAAAGTTTTAAATGAAAATGAAATTTTCAATCATCAGAATTTTATAAGAAAACAAAAAAATAAAATAAATATACTTGGTATACATAGTCATAATCCAAGTAAGAAAGCTGGCACAATTTTTCAACAAAGACTTGAGAGCACAACTGAATAATTGTACTTAAAAGTAGCCACTTATAGGGACAATTAGTTGCACCTGAAAAAAAATAAAATAACAGAGAATTTCTTTAAGATTTTTACTTCAGGGAAAATTGCTAATTGTGATTATATTCATTTATGTTTTATCAAGACACATACTTTCTAACTTTTTAAACTAGGTACAGTAAGTTAATAAGCAAAATGCTTATTATATACCCAAGGCAATATCCATTACATTTTAATGAATTATACATACCTAAAAGTCAAGTAATAATACAATACCACCCAATATTATAGTTTTTGCCTGAAAATCTTTGACCACTTAACACTTAATGGAAGAAAATAATAAAGGGAGGGTTTGTTTTAGGAGGGACTAGGTTGAAATGAGTTAACAGAAGTGATGCAAAAAAAATCAATATAATATCAAAAATACACAGAGGAAAAATAAATTTAGAAGGATACACAATAAGTAAGACAATTTGGTTACTACCTTACTAATTTTAATTTTTGTTTTCCTAAAACAAACTACATTACAGAAGTTCATGCTTTCACATACAATGCCCTTTTTCATTATTCTTGTATGCTATAATGTTTGTGTTTGCTGGTGATTCAGTTCATAATAAAAAATGATAGTAAAAATAAAATAATACTAACAATTCCACTTACTTAAAAAGGCAATATGGCATAGTGGATAAAAGCGGTGACCCTGGAGTTGGGAAGACCTTGTTCAAATCCCACTCCTTACACTTATAAGCTATATGTAATCCTGAAGAAGTCACTTAACTTTTATGTGCTCTCTCTCCCCAGTAGCTCCCCATCACTCTTATTAATGATTATTAAGTAATTGATCTGTAAAGAGTTCCCAACACTAAGAAATCACAGGCTCTTTTTACTATATAGAATCATAGAATATTTTTTTTTCTAATGATCTCAGTTCACTTAGAAATAACACATTATTAAATGGGCAATCTGGGAAGATGGTGGAGTAGGACAGAAATTTCCAGGCTTCCTAGATTTCCTCCACAAACAGAAAATTGTCAGGAAATGAACGTAGAACAGCAAAAATAAAGGGGTAAAGCAGTTGTTCTCGTTAAGACATCTTGAGAGGACCGCAGAGAAGACTCCAGGGGCTGAGGTTTAGTCTGAGTGAAGTGTAAACACCTCCAGGTCAACTCCACTGAATCAACAAACAGCAGGCACTGAGGGAACCAGACTTGGCCTCAAGAAATGTCATCTGAACTTTCAAGTCATTCACAAATTGCCAAACAACAGAAGGCTGAGTGAGGGAAGACTGAGGGACCCCCTACTATTTTTGGAAGTCTGGTGTCAAGGTAGATGGATCCCCTACCCGTATGGAGAAAGAACATTTTTGGGTCAGTATGTCTGGGGCTTTGGGGAGGAAGAGAGGAATCCCTGAGATTGAGCACCCTGCTCTTCCTTTCCCTCCCCACAGAATTCAGAAAACAACAGTAAGAAGGACCTGAGGCCTAGGGCAAAATTACTGCAACTTGGGGTTAAAACTTAATAATAAAAAATATTAAACTGCTAAAATAAGAAAAAATAAAAATGAGTAACTACAGGAAAAAGAACCTGACCACTGACAGCTACATTGCTGTAAAAGAAGGTCTGGGTTCATATTCAGAGGAAGATAATGAGGTTAAAAAAAAAAGCCACTCTTACCCCAATGTGTAACATCAAATGGTCACAAGCCCAAAAAAAAATCCTGGAAGAACTTGAAAAGGAAGTCAAAAATTAAATAAGAGAGAATGAAGAAAAACTAGAAAAAAAATAAAACAATTCCAGAAAATTATGAAAAGATAGTTAGCCAATTGGAAAAAGAGATAAAATTTTAAGGAAGAAAATAAAAAAGGAATTCAAAAATCAAATAAGAAAAAATGAAGAAAATTGGAAAAAAAAGCAATCCAAGAAAATCATAAAAAGAAATTTAACCAATTAGAAAAAAGAGAAACAAAAGCTTAAGGAAGAAAATAACTCCTCAAAAACTAGAAGTGGGCAAGTGGAATTGAATGATGTTAAAAGACACCAAGATATAATAAAACTAGAAAAATTAGAAAAGAATCTGAAACATCTCACTGGAAAAACAATTGACCTGGAAAACAGATTAAGGAGAGATAGTATAAGAACTGTTGGACTACCTGAAAAATTACAATAATAAAAAGAATCTGGATACAATATTACAAGAAATCATTAAGGAAAATTGCTCTGAAGTTCTAGAACAAGAAGGTAAAGCAAAAATAGAAAGAATCCACTAATCACCACTTCAAAGATATCCTAGGATGAAAACTTACAGGAATGTCATAGCCAAGTTTCAAAATTTGCAAGCAACAAGAAAAAAAGTTTAAATACTGTGGAAAAACAATCAGCATTTCATAAGACCTAGCAACTTCTACACTAAGACTGCAGGTCTTGGAACATCATAATTCAAAGAGCAAATGAGCTTGATTTGCATCCAAGAATAACATACCCAGTAAAGTTGAGTATAATCCTGAATGAAAAAAAAAATGTACATTTGATGAACCAAAAGACTTACAGGTATTTGTAACAAAAAGACCAGAACTCAAAGAAAATTTGATATAAAAAGATCCAGAAGAAATAAAGGAAATCATTAAAGACTAATCATAAGGCACTGATAAAGTTTAAACTGTTCACTTATGATATATGAAAATGTTATCAGTATTCTTAAAATTTATAATTACTAAGGTAATTTGAAAGAAAGGTTGTGGCTGAGTTGTGTAAGATGGGGTAGAAACAAAACTGGGTAGAAAAAGGTAAAAAGGAGAAATTATCTCATGAAAATGGGGCATGAAAGGAAGAACTAATACAGAGAAAACAGATAGGGGTGGAGGGCTGGTAATGTTGGAACCTTCTTCTCATTTGGGTTGAAGAGGAAACAAAGCATACATCTGAAGAGGTCCAGAAGTCTTCTGAATTCCTAGAAAGGTGAGAAAACTGGGGGGCAGGGAGGGAGAGAGGCTTTAAAAGGGTGTATAGAATAGAATTAGGAGAGTAGGGTGAGAAGACAAGGGAGGGAATTTTAGAGGGGTGGATAAAATAAGGAGTAACAGGGTAAGAGGAAAAGATAAGTTAATAGGGTAAAAAGAGAGTCTAAGAAGGAAAATAGTGAGTAAAAATAAGATAGAGGGAAATTCACAAATAGTAATTACAACTCTATCAAATCTATAAGATTATGAGTCATTCCCCAATTGATAAATGGTCAAAGGATATGAACAGGCAGTTTTCCAATGAAGAAATCAAAATAATTTATAATCATATAAAAATGTTCTAAATTGTTATTGATTAGAGAAATTAAAATTAAAACAACCTTGAGATATCATTTTACATCTACCAGACTGACTAAAAAGATAGAAGGGGAAAGTGACAAATGTTGGAGAGGATGAGGAAAAATTGGGACACTAATAACATTGTTTGTGGAATTGTAAAATGATCCAATCATTTTGGAGAACAATCTGGAGTTATGCCCAAGGACTTATTAAAATACTTAAACCCTTTGCACATAATAAGAGAACAATGTACACAGTAACTGCAATATTGTTTTAAGAACGACTTTGAGTGAATAATTTATTTCATCTATTATAAACACCCAAATTAACTATAAAAGACATATGAAGACGCTATCTGCATCTAGAGAAAGAACTGATAAATATAAGTATGCATAGAATATTTTTACATACATATATATATATATATGTATGTATGTGCATGTGTGTATATACACACCTATTTGTGTCTATTGGTAGCCACCTCTGATGGGGGGAGAAGAAAAACATTTACATTATTTTGTTATATATTTAAAAGGGATAGCAAGCTGTGCATAGCAGATTTGCAGTTTCATGCATAATCATCTTTTTAATTGTACTATGTTATAGAAATGCTTGTTTTATTTGATAAACTAGAAAAAAACTTATGAACCTTCATAATCATCCTTCAAAGGTAGTTAAGAAATAAGTACCCCTTGGACAAATAAGTATAGTACAGTCTTACATGGATGCATATGAATGTATGTCTGTATATGAGTATGCTTATAGATATCTACGTATATGTAAGTGTATGCATATATGTATATATGTTTGCAAGTGTATATATGCATGTATATATGTATATATACACATGCATACATATATACATATACACACATACGTACATACATATATATCCGCACTTAACTGTAGCCTTCTTTGTGGGATGGGGTGGGGAAGAGGAGCAAGGGGCAGGGAAAAAAGAACAAAGTAAAAAGTGCACATAAAGAACAAAAGAAAACTTACAAGGGGGCAAAGAAAAGATGGACAGCTGTGAATGCAACACATAGTATTTGTTATATAGGCTTTCTTGAAATGGAAATTTATTGCTGTATATTTTGAATCTTCTCTTACTTTCTGCTCTGCAAATGGCAATGCTTTTTTTTTTCTTTTCTTATTTTGTATTTAAGTTTACAATGTTTCTTTTTCTTTTTTATTGTGTGTTTAAGTTTTTAAAAAAAGAAACAAGTATCTCATTTTATAGATGAGGAAACTAAAGCACAGAGATGTTTTATTTAAAGTCCTTCACAACACGCTCCTTTCTACCTTTCCAGTCTTCTCACACGTTAGTCTCCTACACTCATGCTGTGATCCAGTTATATTGGCCTAATTACTGTTCCTCACACATGACGCTATTTCTTAATGCTGCCTTTGCAATGGCCATCTCCCATTTCTGGAATGCTCTACTTCCAATATGCCTTGTATAATCCTGAATGCACAGTTGTTTGCATTTCCTCCATTACAGTGTGAGCCACTTGAGGGCAAGGGTTATTTTTGCCTTTCTTTTCATCCTCGGATCTTAAACACAGAAATGGGCACACAGTAAGTAATAAATGTTAATTTACTGACTCACTCTTCACCTCCACCTCTTAGACTTCCTGCCTTCCTTCATAATATAGCTCAAATACCATCTTCCGCAGGAAGCCTCTCCTTGTCTCTTCCCCATCCCACCCCTAGAGCTTTCCTTCACTGATTACATTCCATTTCGAATGTGTATATCTTATATATACTGCAGGTATTTGCAAATAATATATCATATATAATGCAGGTATTTCTCTCCCCCAGTAGAATGTCAGTTTCTTGAGGGCAGGGACCCCGTTTTTATCTTTCTTTGTTATTTCTAGTGCTTAGCAAAATGCTTGAATATAAAAGGCATTTAATAAATGCTTGATGACTGACTGACATGACTTATAAAGAGTTAGTAATAGAGACAAAAGTGTCAGCCCTACAGAAGATGCTATAAGTGATGATCTACTTAATTTAATTTGATGGACACAGAAAGATCTAACTGTCTCAAAATATCTCCCTCGTCACAGCATTGCCCTTCTACGTAGTTTGAAATGTCCACCCAGCCAGCAAAGGCTGGGTACTGTTTCCAAATGAATGTTGCATTGTTGTTTAGTCATTTTAGTCATGTCTGACTCTTTGTGACCCTATTTGAAGTTTTCTTGGCAAAGATATTGGAGTGGTTTGCCATTCCTTCTCCAGCTCATTTTAAAGATGAGGAAACTGAGGCAAACAGGTTAAGTGACTTGCCAAGGGTCATATAGCTAGTAAACATCTGAGGTCAGATTTGAATTCATTCTGACTCCAGGCACAGCACTCTATCCACTATGCCACCTAGCTCCCCCAAATTAGTGTCTCAGGATGAGTCTATTCGATTAGTTAATCGACACACTGGGTCAAGAAAGTGATACTGAAAAAAAAAGTAAAAGATTACAGAAAAGATAAAATTGAATTGGGGCAACAGGAAGTTGTTGGGGAAAGAAGAACAGATCTGCAGAAATAGTAACCCTGTGAACTTGTGGAGGAGATGTAGAAGAAAAACTTCTATTTCACAAATTTGCCTTGGGAGTAAAGATTAAAATCAAATTACAGTTCAGTTGTTTAAATACTAGAGCATTTAAAATGACACATAGCTAAGTGATTATTTAACAATTGGCCAAAATTTAACAAATTGGTATTAGCTTGTAGTAATTAATTGTAAGTGAACAAAATACTGTTATTAACAACTACCCTTCATGTTTCTAACTGGCTTTATAAAACTGTTTTGGTAGACAGCTACTGAAGGCTACAGATATTAATTTACAGATCTTTGCTAGTAATAAAGAAAGATCGCTTCTTATGAAAGGTTGAGCTAGATGCAGCACTGTAGATCAACAGTCAGATGCTCTATTATGAATGTTATGAAACTATAACAAGTTCAAGTCCATTAGACACAGATATATCATATCTAGCACCCACAATCTCAATTTGGCAGAGAATAATGCAATGAATCATATTATATAACAAATCTGTTTGCAAACAGAATTATAAATGAATATGTGCTTTTTATGTCATACCAAAACTGTAGTTTATGACTAATAGTATATCAATTTTATAAAACAGCTTGGAGAAAGTAGCAAGCGGGTTGGTTAGGCTTGCAACACATATAATTATCTCACAAAACACATACATGGATGAGAAAGATTTCCCTTGCCAGGTTCCTTCTACCACCTTATTAAACATTCTATATTTTAAGATGGTCACTTTTATTTACCTGATTAAAAAAAGTGAAAAGAAGACCTTTTATCTCACTGTCTTTGATGTCTTCAGTTCAGAAGCCACTACTCCTGATGAAGAAGGAAATTTGGTATATTTCCAACACTTCCCACATTTTGTGTACTATTAATCTAGATTTAGCCTACGATTAAAATATACTTGCCATCATCTAATTTTAAGTACATGCTGTGGGATCAATTAATCAACAAGCTTTTTTACAAGGCACTGTGCTAAATGCTACAAAGAAAGTAAAAAAAAAAATCCATTCCCTGAACTTGCATTCTAATATCTGTCTTAAATTGAGATCCTTTTAGAAGTGTCTTAACTAAATTCCCCTGAACAAGGTTCAAGACCCATCTGCTTTACACTAAATTCAACTTAAATAAAATAGTGTTTTCAGTTGCTAATGAGCTGGAGAAGGGCTAAAGGAAAAAGAACCCAGGTAAGAGTTAAGTGTAAAAAAATAAATCACTTCATAATTTGTAAATTATTTAAATAAGTTTTGTGAATAACCACTCTTCTACTTAGCCATCCAGTATAATAACTTTTGCTGGGCTAATAAGGAATATGAATTTAAAATCATAGAGGAACTCTTAGAGGCCATCTAGTCCAACTTCTTCATAAGAAAACTGAGGCTCAGAAGAGTGAAGTGATTTATCCCAGTTCACATAGCTATTATGTGAAAGTTTTTCTAACTGTACTTGTAATACTCTATTCACTCTGTTAACATGCGTCCCCATTTATTTTATTAAATTAATCATAGGCTTATGCAAATAAAGTGACTAAAAGGTCCATACACTTTGACCCAGAGATTCCATTACTGGGCTTATGTCCCAAGAAGGACACTGATAAGAAAAAAAAAAAGTCCCTATATATAGTACACCAAAATATTTATAGCAGCACTTTTTGTGGTAGCAAAGAATTAGAAATGAAGTAGAAGCCTATCAAATGGGGAATGGCTTATCACTGTGCTGTAAAAAAAAATAACGAATGAATATGATGAAAATAAGAAACATGGAAAAGTCTACATGAACTGATTCAGAATGAAGTAAGCAGAATCAAGAAAACTATGCACAATGACTACAACTTAAATGGAAAGAAAGAACCACCACACACAAAAATAAAAAATTAATGTTGTGAAATTATAAAGAATAGGCATGGCTTAGAAAGAAGAGATATAAAAAGACACTCCCATTCTATCTCTTTGCAGAGGTAGGGGGTCCACAAGTATTAAACATTACATATATGTTCAGACTTTTTCAGTGCTCAGTTATGTTGATTTTTTCCTCTACTTTTTTTTGTCTTTAAAAAAATGTTATTTGCTATATGAGATGGCTCTCTGGAAGGAAAGCCAATTCTGGTGGACACTATGATTGAGCAAAAAATAAAAGACATAAGTAAGAACTTATTTTTAAAAAAAACTATTCCAGGCTTAAACAAAATTAGAGCCAATACAATTTCTAGTTTTCAAAACTGTTTTTCAATAATTATTTCAGTGTACAAAATAACTAATGGCAACTCACATGGCCATAATACACAAAAGTTTCTGGGGGAGAATAAATCCAGGATGCTTAAAAGATGTGCTTTGGTCTTGGTCCTGCAACATGTTCTCAGGGCCTTAGAGAAAGAGTCTTATTTTACAGGGTAAGTTATTTAGATATATACCCCCAACATGGCTCTGGAAGCTTAGAAACCAGCCTAGGGCTCAGAAATGTTAAAGGCTAAGATAATCCCAGGAACCTAGTATTGTCAATTGATTGTACAAATAAGGTATCTGAAGTGCCCTGCCCAGGGATGACCAGAATGTTTAAAAAACTAAAAACAAACAAAAAACTTTTATATACAACTTTGCCAACATGCATGAATTCAGATTTTTAAAACAATAATAATAGTAGCTAATATCTATATAGCAGTTTATGTCAACAAAAGCAGATTATCCACTTATTCCTCAAGAAATAGATCATTTAAATCTAACTCAAATTGGGAAATATACATTAAACATGTTACTGTGAGTCTATATAAGCAAACAAAATCATAGGAAAATAGAAAATCAAATAATAGAGAATGTAATAAATTAGAAAGATACATACAATACAGTAAACAAAAATCTAAGCCCTTGGTTTAGATTACTTAAAATACGGTACAACTGCTTAGGATTTGGACTAATGTTATGCAACACTTCTTATTTAGAGCCCCTCTGTATGGCATCCTGACAAATAGAATAAGAATGGCAACCACACAAAAGCATTAATTTCATTACTATAATACCTGACTGGCTTTTCACCCACACTACTACCTCTGTCAATAAGAGCTTCCTCAGGTAAGAGGCATTTAGTGGATGTGTGCCGTAACAATCTCTGAAGCTGGTGAAGGACAACTGCTCCACATGCTTCAAGGTCTTCTTCTTTCAAAATGTCAGTCTGATTACAAAGGCTATAAAATAAAACAGGTGCTGCATGAAATGTTTATTTAAGCACAGACCAACAGCTTATAGAATCTATGGTAGTTCTTCATGGTTTATTGAAATATATCTGTAATATAATCTAGACATAAAAATGCAGCAACTACAATGTCTCTTGACAAAGATGTAAAACAGAGCAATGTTGGAAAACTTGCTTTATAAAGCATGGTAATCAAACCCACTTTTAACTCCTTGATGTCTAAAACTATGCACAATTCTTTAGCTGGGCAATCTCATTCTGTGTACATAGGACAATGAAAGTTTTGGTTTAAAAAGTAGCAGTGTGGTACAAAAGGGTATTGGATATAGAGAACACCTGGATTTGAATCCTGTTGATTCCACCTACTACTTGTGTGACCTTGGGCAGCTCACTTAACCTCTATGGGCCTTGATTTCTTCATATATAAAATGAGGATACTGGACTGGATAATCTCTAAAGTCTCTTCTAGCTCTAAATTTATGAACTAAAGAAAAAGCAAGAGTTATTTTTTATCATCAGGTATTATATCTATAACTCATAAGGAATTTTAAAACTTGTTATTGCTATTGCTATGGATTTAAAGAATAAAAATGATTAGATTAGGTATATCTATTTTCCAAATGCAGAAAAATGACCACTTCTATTTATTCAACAAATACTTACAGACATTGGCATTTAATTTCTTCTTAATTTAGTTCTCACCTACTTTTCTAGTTTTATTTCATAACACTTAATGTTAGTTAATTTCAGACAAATCGGTCTTCTGGCTGTTTCCCATACACAATATATCTCCCGCATTTATGTCTTTGCCCAAGTGGTCTCCCACATCTGGAATGCATTCCCTCCTTACCTGTGAGTTTTGGAATTCCTAGCTTTCTTTAAAACATTGGTCATACCTCCTATGTAAAGCTTCTCCTGATCTCCCAATTATTAACCCTGTCTCTCTCTTGAAATGATTTTGTCTTATTTTGTACATACTTTACATTTACATATGTGTATAAAAGTATTCTACAAATGTACAGAGGTGGGAGAAATCAGGACAAGTTTGGGGAAATATCTGGTAGCGTAGGTTAGATGGAACGTAGAATGTGATAGAATGTGAAGCAGGGATAGAAAGGAAAGTTGGAGATATTGTGAAAGGTCATTTGTTCACAGAGGCAATGGAGAACCACTGAAGTTTTAAGTTCTCTGATGCTAAAATCAGTTCTCCTGTTACCGAGTGACACTGCACTGTCAAGAGGTCATTCCTTAAGTTCCCTATACTAATTCCCCTTCCTGTCCTGCTGTATTGAGAGAAGACATTATTCATCACAAGTTCCTCACTTCTCTACTATTCTATATCATACGCAACTGTCTCTTTTGTTCCAGTCTCTGACAAAGAAGAGGTCTTTCTTGTCAATTTTGACCCATCTACTTGTGCCCTTAATCCCATCCCCTCCTACCTCCTCAGTCTCTCATCCATCAATCTCTCAAACTCAATATATTCAAAATGGGACTCACTACCTTTCTCTCTACATTTTATTTTCCTCCAAACTTACCTATTTCTGCAGAGGTCAGTGCTATCATTCCAGTGAACCTGGGTGTTTCGCAACTTTGGAGTTACCACTGACTGTTCTCTCTTCCTTGCCTCCCAAATACAATCCTTTGCCAGGTTCTGTTGATTCTATTGCTACATTCTCTCTCAAATCTAGTCCCTTCTTTTTATATGGCTACTACCTCAGAGTAAGGAAAATCTGAGTTCAAGACCTGTCTCTGATATATGGTGGCTATGTAACTCCATCACTTAACCTCTCAAAGTGCCTCTCTAGGCAACTCTCCAAGACTATAAGTTGCAGAGAAGATACAAGTCTGCATTGGTTGAAAGAGTTTCCTCATCTGGAAGTTCTATATACCAATGAAATCATAGGTCAAGTAACATTATTCCTATCCATTTCTACTAAAAATTAAATAGCACAAACCTTATTAGCAAGTTAAACCTTTCTTGATCTATGATCGCTTTTTGATAGAGTTCCACAGACTGCAGGCTTTCTTGGGCTAACTTGTTTTCTATGAACTGTAACAGATAGGAGAATCCTTTGAATGTCAAATAATTCCTGCAGAAAGATAATAAAAATCTTAAAGTGATAGTTTTCGATTTTATCTAACCAAGGTTAAGCATATTATTGAACAACTTCTGTCTTTAGGGAAAATTTGAGATTCTTCTTTCAATTTTCATTTAATGAAATTTCATTTCATTCAAAATCCATTTGAATTTCAAACAAATTTATAAACTTTTATTTGTTTAAACTCCAATTTAGGTTGAAACAGAGCAGATTCTTATGAGAACATAAAATGCAAAGAGACTGAGGTTATACAAATAGCATTTTTTAAAGGGAAAAAGAATTATGATATAGATATTTGTTCCTATATTTAGCAACAATGAGAATTACTTCCCAGAAAAAAAAATATTGTATCATTTCTATGGGGAAAAAAAATTCTTTCTAGCTATATAACAACCTTCTCACACTTCCATGAGTATTATATCTTCTGGATACTTTGAATTATGTTTCAGTACCAACAAGGATTACATTAATGTTGGTTTCAGATTTTGTTTTCTTTAGGGAATAGCCCGACAAAATGAAGTGATATTTAACAGCCACAAATAACTTCAAGGTTAAAATATATTTTTTATGTTATTAGAAAAAAATCACTTTTTCACAATCTTTGACTGGTTAATTAAATTAAAAAGGATGATAAAGAACTATAGTTAGTCATACTCAAGATCGAGAAGGATAAAATTTATTTGGGAAGAAATACTTGAGAAAAGAAAAAGTAAAGGCAACATAAATCTGTATATATGCAGGCCTCAATTAAGTAACAACTAACTTACATCCAACTCAAATGTCACCTTCCCCTCCTCTTCAATGAAGCCTTTCCTGGTCTCCTACCAGAAGCGATTTCTCCCTCATCAGAGAAACACTATACTTTATCTATTCTACACTCTATCTGTACTTATTATAGTCAAGCCCACTGGATATAGACAGATACACACACAAGCACATGAATACACATGCATAAACATATTTATACATAAATACAAACATGCATACATCTCTCATACTTGACTATATGGTCTTTGAGGGCAGAGATCATGTCTTATTTATATGTTAGCAGGGGTGTGCTAGAGTCTACTTGACCAAACTGATTACTAATTTTTCAGTGTGAGCATTTACATCCCAGAAATTGGCAAATGCTACAAACCAGGGCTTGATTTATTGTTTTGTTGATTGTTTAGACTTAAGAAAATGTTAATAGTGAAGATTGAACTTAAAAGTGTGCTATAAATATTTTTTGGGGGGCAGAGCTTGTTGTTAAAACATTTATCAGCATAATATGTTAATCTAGTACTGTCATGTTTAACAAATAAGTGCTTAAGAAAAGGGAAATGGAAGGGTAAGGAAAGGAGGGAGGAGTATCCCCTTCCAGATACTCTATCAACTCAACCTGAAAAGTCCATTGTTGTTCAGTTAACAGGGATTTCCTGACTTAAAGAATTTCTTTTATGGGGCAACTAGGTGGTGCAGCGGATAGAGCACTGGCCCTGGCCAGTTTGAGTTCAGTTTGAGTTCAAATCTGACCTCAGACCAAACAATTGAGACTTACTAGCTGTGTGACCCTGGGCAAGTCACTTAACCCCAATTGCCTTAAAAAAAATTCTTTCATACAAATGTGAAAACACTTTGTTTCAGTTACATGTAAAGGAGTAACCTCATTTTCTTTATAGTTTGTTCTGAGTGGAAGGATAGAGAAAGTCCCCACTGCTGATTTCTAGGGTGAGAAAAATCCTGACTCTGACACACACATACCTGTTCGACCCTGGGCAATTAACTTACCTACTCAGTGCCTAAGGCAACTCCTAAGAAATTATCTGCTACATTTCAGAAGTAGAAGAACTGTGTTGGTAAATGAAAACACCAGGCCAGACAGTTTCCCAGCCCTACAAAATCTTATATCCTTTAATAATTCCTATATTCTTAGGAAAATAAGTTCTAAATTCCAAATGACTTACAAATGAACTTTGGAAACACAACCCACTTCTTAATTTAGTGTGTGTTTAAATTTTATGATTTTTTATCAGGAGGGTTCAATGGATCCCCAAAGTCTGCATATTCACTCAGAAAACCACAAATTAACATTATGTGTGTTGTTCTGTATTTTTTTACTTATTTTATTAAACACTTCCAAATCACATTCTAATTTTCTTCAAGTTATACTTGAGAGTTTTGGGGACCCATGAAACGCAGGTCAAGTTTGATACCTCCACTCTAGTTGTTCTGAGATATTCATTCAACGGTAACTGTTAGCAAAGTCTGAAAACAGGATAAGAAATTTAAAGGTAATAATAATATATTTGAGCATAGTGTCAGATCTAATAATCTATTTTTGCTCTTTGAGGAAAACCAAATTTTTATTTAGACCAAAGATAGGTCAGATTAAAAAATAACTCCCATAAGAAAAGGTTTTTTTCTGTTTTTCCTAAAAACTGCACCAAAAAAGTAAAAATTTCACAAATAACAGCTTGTCATTTTAAGGAAAGATTTGAGAGAAGAGAATTTATAGACTAGGATCATCTCTCAAAGCCTAATAGGCAAGAACGCAATCAATAAGGTACCATGGACTACAGATACTCAAATCATATAAGGCTATCTTGAAGTTAATCCTTAATTCAAGAAGGGCTGGATGAAGTTAATCCCCTAGTCAAGAAGGGCTGAGTCAAGGCATTGGCAATGAAAGGATCTTCCACCATTACTGTAATAGTTGGTTTAGACTGAGAGTGAATTGAAGTTATTAGAATATTACATCCCTTTGTAAAAGAAATTGATTACAGCACAGTGTACAAAATGGAGATGTTCCTATCATAAAAGTTAAAAGTGACATTCTTGTTAGTAGAGTCAGAAGTGAAAACTTAAGGACAAAAGATAGGCATTTTAGAGTGCATGAGGTACAATTATCTTTTCAACAATTTAGAACTGAAAATCTTTTATAAGTACCCAAATCAAAATTAGCAAACATTATTTTCAAAAGCAGTCAGAAAAGTTTGGTTAAATGAAAGAATTTTTATATTTAGGTTTAAGCTCAACTTTTAATGCAGTATTTTGTTTCCCTAGCCTTAGATCAATACAATTCTTATTACAATATTTCCCTTACTCTGGACTGAATTTTCTAGGATGTCTTTCTCTGATCCAATTAATTCAACTTGTTAAACCCTTAAGAATGAAATGAGCTCTAAATGTCAGAGTAGCAAATGCACAAAAATCTGGTTATAAGGTTATTGATTTGGTGATGATTATCTTTTATATACAGTATCTACCCTCACCCACCCACATTTTAAAATAATACATTTTTGTATTCCAATTTTGATCTTTTCCCTACTATTCAGGGAGTAAATTTTTATTCTTGAAATATCTATAGAAGTAATTTTATGCCGAATAATTATTATTAAAATAAGCAATTATTTTAGTTTATATGAAATAGCCCTAGGTACAGTCAAAACAAAGCCTCCAATGGCAATTACACTATGATTTGGAGTCACCAATCATTTTTGCATAGATGCAAATCAAGAAGATAGATTTTAAAAGTCCACCTCATAAAAAAAGGACTGTACCCTTAGGAACAGAATCATCATATTAGAGATCTAGAGCTGGAAGTAAACTCAGAGGCCTTCTAGTCAAATTTTTTTACAGTTGAGGAAACTGAGGACCAAGGAGGTGGACATCCTCCTGTACAGCTTAACCTTACTTTCAAATTCTTTTTCTACTTTTGAAAAGGAAAAACAAAGTCCACAATTTGAGTTTTTTTCTTTTGCCACCTAACAAAATTTCAATACTGATGGAAGAAGACACATTAAGCCTTGTTGCTTGTTTATATTTCATTGTGAATTATGTTCATCATATCATTTCCAGGGGATAAAATCTGGTCAGAGGTATTTATGCAATGGTTACCTTAGGGAAGATAGATTAGAAGGGAGATCGTAGAAGAAGGGAAAAGCCTATGGAAAGAAAAGGCTTAGGCACCAGTGACAACAGCACTTCTTAGAATATCTATCCTGGAAACTTTATTTTTAGCTTCCCTTTCTAATCAACTATTTTTCTTTATAACTTCATAACTTTTCCTCACATGCCTTTTTTTAATCAATGTTTATATCATTACATGTATGACTCATATATATATATACACACGTAAAAATATACATATAATATAACGTATAGACATGATATATAATACATGTAGTATATATGTATTATGTATGCATGTAATATCTTTGTATTAGGGGAGGAGATAACATATATCATATCTCTAACTCCTTCCCCAATATAATCAAATAATACATGTAATATATATTAGAGGATATTATGTTACATATGAAAACATAATATATATAAAACATATAATATATATGACATTATATAGCTATCTCCTCCCTTCATACATGGCATATATTTATCTTCTCCCCTAAAATATAATACATATTATTTATCTATCTCCTCAATCAACAGAATACCAGTTTTAAATTATCAACCATCTGAAAAATATCCCCACCTAGATGTAAGCTCCTCAAATTCCATATGCCCCAAAGAGATCTCATCTTCCTTATATGCCCATTGCCCAACCTCCTCTAATTTCCCTATTTCCAGTGAGAGTACCACCTTTATCTCAATCATCCAGATTCTAAACTTCAGTTATCTTTGACTCCTCCCTTCCCCACAATATCAAAAATCAGTTGCGAAGTCTGATTCTATGTCCACAATATACTTTACATTATTCCCTTTCCACCTTCACTAATCTAGCTCAAGTCCTCTTCATCTCTTGTTTGAATTGCTACAATAGATCTTAAATTGATCTGCCTCTTTCCAGTCTTCCCCAATCCATCCTTCATACAGCTGTTAAATCACAGGTCTGACCATGTCATTCCCTTGTTCAAAAAACTTCTCTAATGCCTCAAAGATAAAACACAAATTGAAGCTAGTATCTGTGGGTATACCATCTGGTACCCAATTATTTTTCCAGACTTATTTCATAATACTTCCCCTTCCTTGCACTATCACAAACTGGCCTACTAGCTGTTGTCCAGACTCAGCATCATATCTCCCATCTCCTTGCCTTTCCATAATCTACCCTCTAAATTTAAAAGGTAGTACTTATTCATCTTCACCTCTTAGAATCCGTAGCTTCCTGGAAGTCTCAGCTCAATGTTAAGTTCTTCAGAAGTATGTGGGACAACTGAAAGTTTCTCATATGAAATGGAAGCTATGCCCCAAAATTTAGTTAAGGCTTTAGCATTAGCCAGGCCTAAGTTTTGTTTTCCTGTAAATCATGTGATTGGGTCATACACCTGTTGCCCACCCCCTCCCTTGTTTTGTAACCACCACCCCAACCTTATCTTTGCCAAATAAGGCAATCTTCTAGCTTCCAAGCTTGTTTTGGGTAAAATGTTTCTCTTAGTTTCTGGGTACAATGTAAGGTCTCCTACCACAACCAATGGGGACAAAGAGATTCAGGTTAAAAGGTGGGAGGGTGGAGTTTTCTTAGAATTGTTTGTCTAGGGGTATATAACTGCTTGCTTGCTGCTTGTATCCTGCCTCCCCACACCAGTCCACTCTGGGGAGGTAATGCCCAATTCTCCCGCTGGACTTGCCAAATAAAACTTCTGTTTCTACCTAGAGAAACCTCTGAATTTTTATTTGGGTAGGTGATCTCAATCCCACTCAGAAGTCTTTCCTAATCCCTCCAGTTTTAGTGCTTTCTTTCTTCCTAAATTATCTTGTATTTTACTGTTTTCATGTTGTGGTAGACTCCCTCAGCTTGCAAGCTTCTTGAGAGTAGAGACTTATTTGTGGTCAGTTAGTCAATGCCAGGCACTGTGCTAAGTGATGGGGCTACAAAGAAGGGCAAAAGACATTCCTTGCTCTTGAGGTCACAGCCTAATGCAGAAGACAACATGCAAATAACTATGTACAAACAACACATATACAGGAAAAATGGGACATTTTTGTCTTTGTTTCTACACCACATATCAAAGTCCATTGTGCTCAGGGTTGGGGAGGGTGATGCTTAATAAATTTTTGGTGATTTGAACTCTTTCATTTATAGCTCTTTCAGTAATTTGTTAGTCAAGCTTCACACACAAAGAAATTCTATAATCAAAGATTAGATTTCCAACTAGTCCTTGCTTACACATATTGAACACTTGGGATCATAGATTTAGAATCAGAAGGCCCTTAGGAAGTCCTTTCTCAATAAAGCCCCATTATTGTGAAGACTTGTAGCAAATCCATCTAAGAGTGTTGGTTTTTATTGCTTTAAAAAAAACAAGAGAACAATAAAAACACACACAAAAACCCCAGGTCTTCAACTCCAGAAAGTCACATGTAACCTTTCAAAACTTAGGGCTTTTTTTTTTTTTAGCTATAAAGATGCTACGGAAGGATTTTAAACTTAATTCTTTGTTGTTCAATTTCTATTAAAAAGAAGCTAAGAACTTATCTCAGTCATATTTTGAGAAGTATATACCAAATTAAACACTACCCTCAAAAGATTATTAACATATCAATTATATAAGTTTTTAAATTTTTTATCACAATTTTCATAGGGTTTACAAATAACAAATTATCTGCAAAATGTGCTATTGGCAATTTTGGTTAATGAGGAAACTGAAATACATTAAACTAACAAGAAATAAAACGAGTACCTTTTATACAAAATATGATGAACTCAGGTCTTCCTGACTTCCAGGCCTGGTGCTCTCTCCACTGGGCCACCTAGCGTCCCCCATATGCATATATTTACTTCAATCAACAATTTATTAAGTGCCAACTATGTATGAATTCTTCTAGGCATTCAAGATACAAACACAAATGTGTATATTTTACTAGGGGGATGCAGATAAGTAAATACAGGGGAGATACAAAATAAATGCATAGTGATTAGGTAAGGTCACACTAACAAGTGGGAAAATCAGGAAAGTCTTTTTGAAGGAGGTAGAAGGTGAACTGAGCATTTAAATGAGCCAAAGGTTCCAAGAAGCAAAGGTTGGGAGAAAATGCATTCCAGGAAGAGGGGATAGACAATATTGGAAAAGACCCAGAGTCAGAAAACAGAATCTCATGTTTAAGGAATAACAAGGATTTGCAGCACGGCTGGAGTGCAGTATGTATAAAGCTTGGAAAGATAGGATGGGATCAGATTATGAAAAGTTTTAAATGTTAAAAAAAAAGAATTTGTACTTTATCTTAAAGGCAAAAGGGAGCAAAGGAAGTTTATTGAGTCTAAGACTGATATCACTGAACATTTACTTTAGGAACATCCCTTTGGCAACTCTGTGGAAGATGGACTGGAGAGGGAGTGAGATACAGAATAAAAACAAAGCAATTTTGGCTGGGGGTGGAACTAATACATGAGGGGATCAGGAAAGGTCTCAAGTAAGAAGTAGCTCTTGTATTGAGTCTTCAAGGGAGCCAATGCTTCCAAAAGTCAGACTGAAGCACTCAGAGTTATTTCAAGGATGAGGAACAGTGTGTGCAAAGGCCCAGAGGCAGGAGCAGACATATGTACAGGAAACAAGATGCAGGCTAGCTTGGCCATAGAAATTAGTCAGTAAAAATAGGTTGGAATTGAGTGACACAAGAAAATCATGAAAAACAAGTCAAGAGCTTGCTAAAGGACACTCAAAAAAATACTGAAGAAAATAACCCTTTAAAAAACAGACTAAGCCAAATGGCAAAAGAGGCTCAAAAAACCAATAAGGAGAATGCCTTAAAAAGCAGAATTGGCCAAATGGAAAAGGAAGTCCAAAAGCTTCCTTAAAAGTTAGAATGGAGGGGGCAGCTAGGTGGTCCAGTGGATAGAGCACCGGCCCTGAAGTCAGGAGGACCTGAGTTCAAATCCAGCCTCATATCAAACATATGACATTTATTAAGTGATCCTGGGCAAGTCACTTAACCCCAACTGCCAAAAAGCAAAAAAAAAAAAAAAAGGTAAAAAAAATTAGAATGGAGCAAATGGAAGCTAGTGACTTTATGAGAAATAAACATATTGTAAAACAAAATCAAAAGAATGAAAAAATAGAAGACAATGTGAAATATTTCACTGGAAAAAAAAACTGACCTAAGAGAGAATTTAAAAATTACTGGACTATCTGAAAGCCATGACCAAAACAAAGAGTCTACACATCATCTTTCAAGAAATTATCAAGGGGAGGGCAGAGCCAAGATGGCAAAGTGAAAGCAGTGATTTGCTTGAGCTCTCCCCCAAACCCTCCAAATACTCATAAAAAATGGCTCTAAACAAATTCTGAAGCAGCAGAACCCACAAAATGACAGAGTGAAACAAATTTCCAGCCCAAGACACCCTGGATGATTGATCAGAAAGGTGTATTGTGCCGGGCTGGGATCGCAGCGCGGCGTGGGTGCGCAGGCCTCAGCAAACCTGAAGCAGGCTTCAGAGGACTGAATCACAGTCAGCTGTGGGGTTTCCAGACTCCTCAAGCCACGAATGCCAAAGACAACTTAGAAGGTCAGTGGGAAAAGTCTGTTTCTGTCAGTGGTCAGAGAAGAAGGCAGGGTTTCAGCTCCGTTCCCCAAGAGTGTGGCCCTGGGGGGGCAGCTGCTTCCTGAGCTTCTGGCCCACAGACTGAGGGGGAATCCAGTGGCTGATCAGAGAGGCACTGCAGAGATCTCTTTGCCAGTGCTGAGGCAGGAATCTCTTGCTTTGCCCGTGTGTGGATCTGGGTCACAGTTCTGGGCGGCAGTGCTGGGGTGAGGAGGAGCACTGGCGTGGTGGAGCTTGTAGTGGCTGTGGAGAGAAACCCCTCCTCACAGTTACAGGACAGAAAGGAATACTTGTGGCCAGGAAAGGAGGAAACACCTCGCCCCTTATCATACCACCTTGGAAGAACTGAAAATTTACAGGTCCCTACAAGTATCTCTGAAAACAGCTACACAAACCCCTGAAGCTTGGGACAGTACATTCTCCACATTGGAAGCAGACTCTTACCTTAACAAAGAGTTTAAAACTCAAGTAATTGGCTGGGATCATGAGCAAGCAGCACAAAAAGAGTCAGACTATATTATCTTACTTTGGTGAAAAGAAGATCAAAATATACAACCAGAAGAAGACAACAAAGTCAAAGCTCCTACATCCAAAGCCTCCAAGAAAAATATGAATCAGTCCCAGGCCTTGGAAGAGCTCAAAAGGGATTTTGAGAAGCAAGTAAGGGAAGAAGAGGAAAAACTGGGAAGAGAAATGAGAGTGATGCAAGAAAATCATGAAAAACAAGTCAACAGCTTGCTAAAGGAGACCCAAAAAAATACTGAAGAAAATAACACCTTAAAAAACAGCCTAACCCAAATGGCAAAAGAGGTCCAAAAAGCCAGTGAGGAGAAGAATGCCCTAAAAAGAAAAACTGGCCAAATAGAAAAGGAAGTCCAAAAGATTACTGAAGAAAATACTTCCTTAAAAATTAGAATAGAGCAATTGGAAGACAGTGATTTTATGAGAAATCAAGACACTGTAAAACAAATCCAAAAGAATGAAAAATTAGAAAACAATGTGAAATATCTCATTGGAAAAACAACTGACCTGGAAAATAGATCCAGGAGAGAGAATTTAAAAATTATTGGACTATTTGAAAGCCATGATCAAAACAAGAGCCTAGACATCATCTTTCAAGAAATTATCAAGGAAAACTGCCCTGATATTTTAGAACCAGAGGGCAAAATAGAAATTGAAAGAATCCACAGATCTCCTCCTGAAAGAGATCCCCAAAGGAAAACTCCTAGGAATATTGTAGCCAAATCCCAGTAGCCAGAAAGAAACAATTCAAGTACTGTGGAAACACAATCAGGATAATATAAGATTTAGCAGCTTCTATATTAAGGGACCGCAGGGCATGGAATATAATATTCTGGAGGGCAAAGGAGACAGGATTACAACTAAGAATCACCTACCCAGCAAAACTGAGTGTAATCCTTCAGTGTAAAATATGGTAATTCAGTGAGATAGAGGACTTTCAAGCATTCTTAATGAAAAGACCAGAACTAAATAGAAAATTTCACTTTCAAATACAAGACTCAAGTGGAACATGAAGAGGTAAACAGGAAAGAGAAATCTTAAGGGACTTATTAAGGTTGATCTGTTTACACTCCAGCATGGAAAGATGATATTCATAACTCATGAGACCTTTGTCAGTATTAGGGTAGTTAGAGGGAAAAAAATATATCTATGTGTGTATAGACAGATGGATAGATACAGATATAAGTATGTATATAGATAGGGTGAGCTGAAGATGAAGGGGTGATATCTAGAGAATAAAATTAAGGAGTGAGAGAGGATTATACTGGGAGAAGGAGAAAGGGAGAGGTAGAATGGGGTAAATTATCTCACAAAAAACAGAAAAGAAAAGGCTGTTACAGTGGAGGGGAAACGGGGGAAGGTGAGAGGCAATAAGTGAATATTATTTTCATAGGATTTGACTTAAGGAGGGAATGACATACACACTGAATTGGGTATGGAAATCTGTCTTACCCTACAGGAAAACAGGGGGAGAAAGGGACAAGAGAGCAGGGGAACGACAGAGAGGAGGGCAGACTGGGAAAGGGGGTAATCAGAAGCAAATACTTCTGAGGAGGGATAGAATCAAAAGAAAGAATAGAACAAATGAAGGGCAGAATAGGATTAAGGGAAATTGAGTTAGTTTTTCACAACATGACTACTATGGAAGTGTTTTGCATAACTGCACATGTATAACCTATATGGAGTTGCTTGCCTTTTCAATGAGGGTGGGTAGGGAGGGAGGAAGGGAGAAGATTTGAAACCTAAAGTTTTAAAAACACATGTTCAAAAAAAATGTCTGTCCTACGGGAAAGTAGAAGGAGAAGGGGCTAAGAGAAGGGAGGGAGAGATAGAAGGGAGGGAAGACTAGGGGAAGGGATATTCAGAATGCATGCCATCTTGGGGTGGGGTGAGGGGTGAGATGGGGAGAAAATTTGGAACTCAAAATCTTGTGGAAGTAAAGGCTGAAAACTAAAAATAAATAAATTTTAAAAAAATTGTTTTCACATGCAACTGGGAAATAAGATACACAGGCAATGGCGTATAGAAATCTATCCTGCCCTACAGGAAAACAGAAGGAGAAGGGGAAAAAAGAAGGTGGGGGGAGACAGAATGGAGGGCAGATTAGGGGAAAAGGTATTCAGAACGCATGCTGTCTTGAGGTGGTGGGACGGGAGAGATGGGGTGAAAATCTGGAACTCAAAATCTTGTGGAAGTGAATGTTGAAAACTAAAAATAAATAAATAAATGAATAGAAAAAAATTAAAAATAACTATTTCATTAAAAAAAATAGGTTCATGAACCTATTCAAATCACGAAGAGCATTAAATGCCAAAAAACAGGGGAACCCAGTTCAAGGTGGATATAGGACTAATGTCCTTGTCGCCTTCCATTGGGATTCATGGCATGAAGAGCAAAACAACCAGAATGAAGTGGTTTTCCTTACTTGGATAACCAAGGGAAGCTGGGATCTCATGACCAGGCCTTGCTACCTCATACTACCTCCTCTCCCTCCCCTCCTAAATGGGAAATCCACTGTGCTCTGCATTCATGGGACATCCCCCAGGATGGTAGGTTTGCTACCCTGTTAGCTCAATTTAAGATGATTTATTCCTCAACTCGTGGCTTTGATTTATTTCAGGACTTGACAAAGTGCATGCACTGAAAACTTAACAATCAGTTTGTGAAAGTCTATTCAAGCTTGTTCTAGAACATCCCTGTCACTTCCGTTCCTTTTGTGCATATACTCCTTGAGAAAGCAGTCAACAATAAATGTTCCTCCCCTTCTCTTCACACTCTCCTCAAAGTTGGGCTTTGGACCTCACTCAACTGAAACTGTTCTTTCCAAAGTTATCAATGGTTACTTGACAAATTTAATGTATTTTTCTGAATCCTGATGGATTTTTCTGAATCTCTATGAAACATCTGAAACTGCTGGTCTCCTTTACAGCTCTCTCCTGTTTCTCCTACTTCGTGTCTGACTGTCCAAACCCTGGCTCTATCCTGGACCTTCTTCTCTTTTGTCTCATATTGTCTCACTTGGTGAATTCATTGGCTCCCATAAGCTCAACCATAATCTCTATAATCTGTATTCTTGGACATACATACATACATACATATATGTATATGTCTCTGCCTGTCTTTATATATATATATATGTGTATATATGTACACATACACACACACACACACACACACACACACACACACACACCCCTCTAATCTCTCCTCTGAGCTCACCAATGGTTTTTTGGATATTTTGAACTAGATATCCTACAGGCATCTAAAACTCAACATTTTCAAAACCAGAACTCATTATTATTCCCCTAAAACCTACTCTACTCCAAAACCTCCCTATTTTACTATTGAAGATACTACCATCAATCAGTCACCCAGGCTCACAACTCTTGTTATCGTTGTCAATTCTTCACATGAATTCACCCATATATACAATTTGTTGTTATATCTAGTCATTTCTACCCTCACATTTCTTGAATATATGTTCTTTCTCTCTACTTACTAAGTCACCACCCTTATATAGTCAAGTCAGTCCTTCACTACCTTTTGCCTGGACTATTGCAATAACCTTTTAATTGGTCTTTCTGCCTCAAGTCTCTGTATTCTAATACATCCTCTAGCTGCCATGGCAAGGCAAGAAGTATTTATTAAGCATTTATCATGTACCAGCCACTGTGCTAAGTAGTGGGGATACAAATACAAGCAAAAGAAAGACAGTGCCTGAGCTCAAGGAGCTTACATTCTAATGGGAGAAGACAACATAAAAAGGGAGCAGAAAAGCAGGGGGAGGGGTGGGGTTGTGGAACAAAGGTACACAAGTGGGGACATGATATCACAGTCCAAAAATCAGAAGCAGAGACAAAAGAGGGCAATGAAAGTTGGTCAACCTGAGCCTGTCCCCTAAATGGAGGCCTTGAGAAGACTTCACCAATTGGAGAAGGGAGACAATATGGCAAAGGCATGTTCCAAGGTGAAGAGGCCCCAGGTGCTGAGGGAAGTTCCAGGATGTGAGGGTATGGTGGCAAAGTCAAAAGTCAGAAACAGAACTAGGAGCAGAATGAAGGTTGGCTAGCCTGTGCCCCTCAGGATTCAGGAGGAACTCACCACTGGGAGGAGAAAGCTGGCATGACAGAGGGATATTCCAGGGCAAATACGGCACAGGTGTTTTTCTGAAAGCACACATCTATTCATGTCATTTCCCCTCTCCCTCAGTAAACTCCAGTGATTCCCTACTACCTCCAGGATCAAATATAAAGTCCTCTGTGAGGCTTTTTAAGATCTTCACAACCTGACCCCTTCCTACCTTTCTATTCTTCTAACATTTCACTGCCCTCCCTATAGTCATTACAATGTATTTATTTCAAAATATATTTTTGTATATACTTACATATGTGTATGTTATCTCCTTTAATAGAGGATAAGATCCTTGAATGTAAGGATTGTTTCTTTTTTTTTTTTTAAAACACACCCAGAGCTTAGCACAGTGCTTGGCACATAGTAGGCACTTAATACTTATTCGCTGACTGACTGATCACTCTACTGGAATGGTAAGTTCTTAAGAATGCTTCCAAGTACTTTGAGAGTCTGAGAGAAAAAAAATTGTTTCTAGATTGAAGGAGGGAAGAGTTTCAATGAAAGCTTCAAGGAGAATTTGGAATTTCAGCTAGACCTTAAGCCCTTTAAAAATATTATAGCACTAGATAAATGAGAGCTACTATTATTAAGGCACTTGGCATAAGGGAAGGCAGTGTACAAAAAGGTAATGAAGGTACATGCTACTTTATATTATATTATATATAATTTATATTATATTATATATATTATAGCACTTCCTTATTTTATACCTCCCAAACCAATCTTACTTCAATGTTAAAAAAATACCGTGATTAATCCTTTCTAGGTCTTCTTTTCTTTTTTTTGCTGAGGCAATTGGAGTTAAGCGACTTGCCCAGAGTCACAGAGCTAGTGAGTGTTATGTGTCTGAGACTGGATTTGAACTCAGGTCCTCCTGACTCCAGAGTCAGTGTTCTATCCACTGCGTCACCTCGCTGCCCCTCTAAGGTCTACTTTTCCACATATGTAAAGGGAAGAGTTAGACTTCTATTTCATCTTTTCCTTAGTTTGCTGGGAGCTAAATTGACTATGTTACTGAGCTGCTATGCCTGTTTAAATGCCAGCAAAATGTTTCAAAAGTAGCAAAAAAAATATCTAGCTAAGAAAGTCCTGGTCTAGGTTTAAGGAAGACCCCTTAAGTGGCTTTTCA
Organism: Phascolarctos cinereus; assembly: GCF_003287225.1. Classification (NCBI taxonomy): domain Eukaryota; kingdom Metazoa; phylum Chordata; class Mammalia; order Diprotodontia; family Phascolarctidae; genus Phascolarctos; species Phascolarctos cinereus. The sequence goes on from NW_027555625.1 coordinate 156,188,979, forward strand.
TACTATCCTGGGAATCTATCAACTGGTTCCACCTTCTTGCTCTTGTCATTTAATATATCTAACCTTATCCTCTTTAATCTATTCAGTATAGATTAGACAAGGTAAAGGATCTAGGATTCTCATAACTTTTAGTTTTAGCTTAGATGAAACCCTTCAAATCCACCATTTTTCATCCATTTAAGAAAACCAAAAACTAGAAAGAACTTTATCTAGAAAGAAACTTTTATTTAACTGCTGTACCAGGGCTAAATCCACCTGAAGTCAGTTTTTATATGTTCTAGAGCTAAGGTTTTTACACTTTTAAATACAATAAAACTATTTAAGTGGGAGTATATATGTGGGTGTTCATGGTGGGGGATTTGGCTTCTCCCAAAGGTATTTTGCTAACCTATGATCTAGTACAGCACTTCTTAAACTGTGGCCTATGACCCCATATGGGGTCCCATAACTGAATGGTGGAGATTGTAAAAAATTTGGCAACAATAAAAAGTTTCTAAACACACAACAACCAAAAATTAACTGAAAATCCAACATATAATGAATCTGAGGTGTTTCTGGCAGTGCTTGCTCATGCTGCATCATGAGACTTCACTGCAACCTTAGTTCTAAACACACAACATGTGCACTTTGCATGCCATCAGGCCATGCAATACCAATGAACACTGACAGAAACACCTTGGCTCAGATTTGAAACTACTGTATGTTATGAATTGCAGTGTTTTTACTGTAATACGAAGTGTTCTGGTCTTATAGAAACATCATAGTTTAATTATGGAAAATAAAGACTTTTAATGTTTTCCTACAGTTATTCCTCAGCATGTATCAAATTAGTAAATCTTTGTATTATATTTCTTAGAATGCTTGATTTTTAAAATTGCTGCTATCTCCTTTTATAGAAACATAAGTGTTTAATTGCAGCAAGTATTTGTCGGATATTTTTAAGAAACTCAATGATCTAAACATGTTGCTTCAAGAAAAAAATTGTAACATATTTATGTTAAAAGATAAATTGAAAGTTTTGCTAAAAAAGTTAACATATGGAAGAAAAGGGTGGAAAATGTTTCTTCAGAAATGTTTACCGCTACAGATGATTTTATAATTGAAAATAACCTTTCTGAAGATTTAATTGCAAGAGTTATAATTGATCACCTGAAGTGCCTGGAGATACTGTTTCAGAAATACTTCCCTTCAAATTTTGATTCTAAAACACTAAGTTGGTTCATAAACCATACTTGATTAAAATGAAAAATGTCAGTCATCTGCCATTAAAAGTTCAAGAAGAATTTGCTGAGTTATCAAGAGACATGGGTTTAAAACGAGCTTCCTTATAAAATCTTCAAATGAATTTTGGCTTAGGATTAGGACAGAATTTCTAACAATTTTTGAAATGGCCCTAAACATACTTCTGTCATTTTGTACTACATATTTGTGAGAAGCGGAGTTCTCAACATTGATGATTATAAAATCAAAATATCAATCAACTCTGAAAAATGTTGAAGATGCTCTATGTTCTGCAGTATCAAATATTCTGCTAAGATTGAATTCTTTATGTAAAAATAAACAAGCTTATCTATATCATTAGTATGCAAATTTCCTTTCATCTTTAAATTGGTAAAATATGTATGCCAAAGAATTGTTTAAAAATAAATTTCTTGGGGTAGCTGGGTGGCACAGTGGATAAAGCTCTGGTCTTGGAGTCAGGAGGACCTGAGTTCAAATTTGGTCTCAGACATACAACACATACTAGCTATGTGATCCTGGGCAAGTCACTTAATCCCAATTGCCTAGCAAAAAAAGGTAAAAAAAAAAAATTAAATTTCTTTATTATTTGTTACTATCAGCAAATGTTTGATTTGTATACCTATTTTATATACCTATATGCCCAGGCTCATGTAAAAATTTCTCAGGGTAAAGGGGTTGGGAGTGGAAAACATTTAAGAAGCCCTGATGTAGTCCAACCTCCTCTCCTCACAGAGGAGAAATCCAAGGTCCAAGAGGGTAAGTAACTTGTCCAAGGTTACACAACTTTAGTGACTGAATAGAGAAGTGAAGCCCATGGTTCTGACTCCTAATCCATTGCCCTTCTACCCAAAGTACTTTGCTTTACCGCTTCACAGTGAGTAGCTGGAACTAACAAGTAAGGAAATGAAACTAACAAACAGATATAATTATACTTTTCCATCTGAATGTCTGTCATATATACATTATACAAAGTCATTATAAACAAAGAGCTTTTTCAGCACTAAAAACAAGATTTCTTTTCATATATAGATATTTGCAAAGGATTGTTTTTAAATATACAAAGTCCTTGTATTCAAACAATAACATAACCCACATTGTTATATGAAAATGTTATAAATATATTAATTGCATTCTACTTTGTAACTGGATTTAATCTTCAAGTAAACATTTATAAAGATAACTAATAAATTAATAACCTCAAAAGGGTCTAAAAGTTTCTTTAAAGTGTAAATGATGCCAACAAAACAAATTGCTATTTACAAAAGAAAGTCAAATGCACAGAAGTTCCTCTTCAAAAATCTGATGAACAAACTAATATAAACCATTATCATATTCTGAGATATCAATTCAACCTAATTAACTGAACAGGCAACTCTAAGCAATATACACCTTCATGTTCATGAATTTCCACCAATTCCACCAATAAAAGAAAACCTCTAGTGACCACCTATAGGTAACAAATGAAATGGAGAACCAACTGGGATTTGGTGGAGGCTACAATTCCATAATGATGCAAATTAAGATTTAAACAGTTTAACAATTGAATTCAGCTAATCCTTTTACAGAGGTATAAATGCCTATTCAGCATTGGATTCCAGACTGCCTGCTTTGTTCAGGAGTTAAACAGAAGAATTCACTAAAGATCAATGCCATGCTGCCACCTCTAAAATCTGGTATTACAACAAATAATTTATTAAGGCTTTTTTAGGTTTAGTGCACTTGCTTACTCTGATTCCAAATTTCCCCACCATAAACCCCAAAAAGTTATTTGCAAGCTACATGAAAAATTAATACATATGAAATTATACTTGAAGTTTTATTTCAAGGACTGTAAACTGATGGCTTCAACAGCTGTACATGTGATAACAATGAGGTATAAATTTGTGGACTGTACTGGCAACACAAAACAACTGAAGAAAAGACAAACACATAGTTAAACAGTACTTTTCTTTTTACCAAAATGTCTTACAAAACCTATATTTTAGTGGAGAGCTCATTTTCTATTGTGTTACTATCTGTGGGTGGTCTTTCCAGGGTGCCACTTGAAGGGCATACAATACTAAAAAGAAGGGGAAGGAAGGGACACCAACACAAAGAAAAACAGAATGTATGACAATCTGCAGCAGGCTATGGATCAGGGGTCAGCAAACAACGGCTCCTTCTCTTTACACAGGTTGCTTCCTGGAAACAGTCTGAGTAAGCTGACAGCTTGAATTATGTGTTACATTTTGTAGTGCACAATCCATCTGTGCTAAGTCCCCTTCAATGCAGCTGAAGCAGCATAAGCAAAACCTCTGCCTCCCCTACTCTTCTTTTTCAAGCCCTCACTTTATGTTCTTCACTTTATCATCACTTTAATTCTCAGGACTCCTTTAATAAAAAATAAAACAGAATTAAACAAAACAATGCCAAACTCCTTTAAATTGTAACTGGATGAGTTAGGGAGAATTCCTAATAGGCTAGGGAGCCTTTCAATTAGGTACTGCCTAGAATCCATCACAGGTTATTAGCTCCTCAAAGTCAAAAACTGTCCTAGTGTCCTGCAAATGAGCAGGTGGTCTTAGTACACTTTCTCTTGGAAAAATCACATGGATCACAAATTTACTACCCAAAATGAAGATAAATCAGACCATGTGAAAGAATACAAGAAATAAAATATTTTTACTCTTTTGTAGTTTCTTTAAATCAGTAACATTCTATTCTCTAGTCTATGGCATATAAACTTTTAGTTTCTAAAATTTCTGATTCAGGATCAGAACCAGGCACAGCTATTCATAACCAATATTTTTAAACATTTCATTACAACAAAGGATGAAGGATATAATTGTAAAAAGATATCTGTCTTCTTTCCTCTTGGTTAACTGACTAGCTAAGATTAGGCAGATGTGTACACTTTATCCTAGTAAAGTATTTGTTGGATTCCTGTAAGTTAGCTCCAAATAGCAGACATAACTCAGGACTAGCCACACAGCTGTTCAAAACAAGGAAAACTCTGGAGTTAGAGTCACATAAAGACCAAGTTGAACATAAAGAGACAGGCCAGTCTGATGGATGTGAAATTCATCTCTGACTCAACCTAGTTGTAATCACACTAACCTGGATAGCACAACCCTGATTTCTTTTACAACCAGTTTCCTGATGTCTTTCACTATGATTATTTATGCTTCTGAAATCATCAGTCAAGACATATATTTTAGAGATGTCCTAAATAATAATACTTCTTATGAACTCAGATAAATATATAACACACAAGCCCTCAAACTGAATTCCATTAAATTTTTTTTGTCATAATCACTAATAGCCCATCAATGTCAGAACAAACTTGTTCCTATGTTATATTTCTATGCAGATGACTCCCAGTTCTGTATATACAGCTCTTGTCTGTCTCCTGAGCTTTAGTCCTGCATTACCAATCGCCTATTGTACACGTCCTATAGATATCTTAAACATAACACATTCAAAATATAACCTAAAATCCGTCCCTCTTCCAAACTTCCCTATTTCTGTTAAGGGGATCACCATCACCCATAGTCACTCCCCTTCACAATCTCGGAATTATGGTTGGCTCCCTCACCCTACATATCAAAATTAGTTGCTACAACCTGGCATTTCTACTTTCTCAGCATGTCTTTCATTTATGCCATTCTCTCTACATACACAGCCAAAAACCTATTTCAGGCTCTAATCACCTTTTATCTAGATTATTATTTCCTAGCCTAACTCTTTTACCTCTCTATGCTGTTCTCCACACAGCTACTAGGGATCTTCCTAAATCGCAGGCATGTCCCTGTTACTTCCCTGTTCAAAATCCAGCAGCTCCCTACCTCTAGAACCAAATACATACTTCTCCAGCATTTAAAGCCCTTCACAACCTAGCTCCAACCAGCCTTCCTTGCTTTGTATATTACTCCCTTTCACTCACTCTATGATCCAGTCAAACTCATCTCATTGCTATTGTTGGGGAATTCTTCATCCTAGAGGTCCTAGAATACCTCAGGAGAGTAATTCCCCACCCAGGTCCATTTGGCTGGAGATCAATAAATCAAGAGGCAAGGTTAGAAGATAAAAAGTTTAATTAGCATCAGTGGATAGGCAGTTTCCAGTGGCTAGCAACTCCCCAGAACACAAGGAGATATATACATACATACATACATACATATATATATATATATATATATATATGTATGTATGTGTATATATGTATATATATATATATATATATATATATATATATATATATATATATATATATATATATTATATATATATATATATATATATATATATATGGTTTTACATATTAAGGGAGGCAGCAATAGGAGACTCTCAGGAAAGGTTGCTTAGACACTTTCCTTATGCCCAAGGTTGAATAATGGAGACAGGATTTCAGGTGATTTGGGTGGGGGTGGGGTGGGGTAGGAAATGTCAGCCTAGCAGCTGTAACTTTGGTCTGTTGGGGGTGGGGTATTTCTCTATCATTAATTTCATCAGATCATCTTGGTAGGGTAGGAAATCTCTAGTTAAACTCAGAATGTCTAGGTGGAACTAGAAGTCTATGACAGCAGAGGTCTCCTTCTGAGATAGAATCAGAACAGAATACAGACTGTCTTTATTTACACAACTCAGCAAGAACTGTTTCCTGAACAGATTGCAGAATGGATTAAAAACCATAAACCTACAATACGTTGTTTGCAAGAAACACATTTGAAAAAGAGTGACACATACAGGGTAAAGGTAAAAGGCTGGAGCAGAATATATTATGCTTCAGGTGAAGTAAAAAAAGCAGGGGTAGCAATCCTTATCTCTGATAAAGCAAAAGCAAATTAGATCTAATCAAAAGAGATAAGGAAGGAAACTACATCCTGCTAAAAGGCACCACAGACAATGAAATAATATTACATTAAATTGAAAAGTTTTTGCACAAACAAAGCCAATGCAACTAAGATTAGAAGGAAGGTAGAAAATTGGGAAAGAATTTTTACAACCAGTCTTTCTGATGAAGGCCTCATTTCTAAAATATATAGAGAATTAAGACAAATTTATAAGAACACAAGCCATTCCCCAATTGATAAATGGTCAAAGGATATGAACAGCGGTTCTCAGATGAAGAAATTAAAGCCATCTATAGTCATATGAAAAAATGTTCTAAATAGTTATTGATTAGAGAAATGCAAATCAAAACCACTCTGAGGTACAACATCACACCTATCAGATTGGCCAACATGACAAAACAGGAAAATGATAAATGTTGGAGAGGATGTGGGAAAATTGGAATGCTAATACATTGTTGGTGGAGTTGTGAAATGATTCAACCATTTTGGAGAACAATTTGGAACTATGCCCAAAGGGCTACAAAAATGTGCATACCCTTTGATCCAGTAATAGCACTTCTAGGGCTATATCCCAAAGAGATCAAACAAATGGGAAAAGGACCCACATGGACAAAAATATACATAGCAGCTCTTTTTGTGGTGGCAAAGAATTGGAAATTGAGAGAATGACCATCAATTGGGGAATGGCTGAGCAAGTTGTGGTATATGAATGTAATGGAATACTATTGTGCTATAAGAAATGATGAACAGGCTGACTTCAGAAAAACCTGGAAAGACTTATATGGTCTGATGCTGAGTGAAGTGAGCAGAACCAAGAGGACTTTGTACACAATAGCAGCCACGTTATACAATGACTAAGAATGTTAAACTGAACCCTTCTCAGCATTATGAGGATCTAAGACATCTCCAGAGGCCTCGGGAAGGAAAATGCTGTCCACATCCAAAGAAAGAACTATGGAAGTCGAATCACTATCACTTATTTTTACCTTCTGTTGAGTTTTGTTTCATCTTTCTGATGGTTCCTCCTATTGGTTTTAACTTTTACTTACAACTTCACTAATGTGAAAATATGTTTAATGGGTACGTAAATGTAAAGCCTATGTCAGATTGTGCGCCGTCTTGGGGAGAGTGGGGGGGGAGAATAAGGGAGAAAAATTTTCAACTCAAAAGCATATGGAAAAAAAATTTAAAAAAGAAAAAAAGAACTGTTTCCTGGACTTGTTAAAAAAAAAAGTGGCCTGAAAATGGGCTAACCCAGGTTGAGGATAATGGAAATGCCTCAAATCCTTTAGTGAGTTAGGGGGATGTCTGCCCCAAGCATGTGAAAATTATTTGCCCCCCCCCTCACCTCCAGAATAGGCAGATGGGAATAATATGTGCCAACAGCCACGAAGGTAGCTGAAGAAAGCACTGTGGAGTGCTTAGAGCTTGGCCAGCCATTGAAGATACCAAGGTCATCCACAAATAGTCCACATGAGCATTTGAAGTGGAGGTGTCTCTAAGTTTGCACATCTCATTTCTTTTGTGCTACTGCAATTCTGCTTTGCTCACAGAGCACAGCACCTTCTTTGATGAGGACACACATGTTGGGCTGTCCTGTGCCAGCATCTTCCACGTCTCACAATTGATTCCAAAGTTCTTCAGAGAGACCATGAAAGTATCCTTGTATTGTTTCTTCTGACTCCATATGAGCACTGGCCTTGTGTGAGTCTGTAAAACAGTTTCTTAGGCAAATGTACTTTTGGCATTTGAACAGCTTGGCAAGCCCATTAGAGTTGTGCTCTCTGCAACAGAGTTTGAATGCTTAGCAGTTCAGATAGAGAAAGGACCTTACTGTCTGGTGCCTTTTCTTGCCAGGTGACCTTCAGAATCTTGCTAAGACAATTCAAATGGAAATGTTTCAGTTTCCTGGCATGGTGTTAGCATGCTGTCCAGGTTTCACAGGCACAGACCAATGAGGTAAGTATAACAGCCCTGTAGACCTTGAGTCTAATACTTCTCTCCCACATTTCCCTTCAGCACCTCCCAAATACTGAGATAGCTCTGGCAATGTGTGTATCAATCTATCTCATGACTTATGTGGATATCCTTGAAAAGTATACTGCCATGGTTATCTACAGCACTCAAAATTTCTCCATTTGCATCTATGGATGATGTCATGCTGGCTGGTGGAGAACCTCTGTTTTCTTGGTGTTAATTGTGAGACCAAAATTAGCACAAGTAGAAGGGAACTGATCCGCACTTTGTTCCATCTCAGCCTCAGACACTGCTTTGAGTGCACAATCACAACCAAGGGAGGGACTCACCAATCAGAGGAAGATAAGAATCATCTATAGGATTAAAAGGCTGCTGGGGGTGATGGTGGAAAAGTATGGAGAATCAAAAGCAGAAGGATATTAATGAACATGTAAGGCTTGGGTACTTCCTCAAAAGGAGGCCACATTCTATTTCCCATATCCACTTTTTTAAACAGGCCTACTTGGGGGTGAACTTCATCCTCATTTCTGTCTCCTGAACTTTCTCCTTTACTTTAAAGCTCAGCTGAAGTGCCACCTTCTTTCTAAATGAGGCCTTTCTTCTCATACAGAAGAGACTAATGCCTCCTCCTTCTCCAATTTGCCTTGCATTAATTGTGTAAATATGTTGTATGTACTTATATATGGACATGTCTCCCCCTTAAAAACAAGAATTATTTCATTTTTTTGTCTTGTTTTTGTTTTCCCATTGCCTACCATAGTGCCTCATGATGGTATTTTGAGAAAAACATTCCCACTAAGTTGATGTGATAGGTAACTACTGCCAAATAACACTATCACAACACAGAGATTCCAAAGGTTAAAAACTAAGTTTTATTATGCTTAAGCACAGGTTCAGAGCTCAGAAAAATAACTCTAAACCATGATTAAGGTTCTAACAAAGCATTTATAGTTTAAAATTATGTCAGAGAGACAATTTTTGATATACAACAATCTCTAAGTGGCACAGTGGAAAGAATGCCTGGCCTGGAGTCAGGAAGACTGAGTTCAAATCTGGCCCCAAACACTTAGTACTTGGGTGACCCTGGGCAAGTCACTTAACCCTGTTTGCCTCAGTTTCCTCATCTGTAAAATGAACTGGAGAAAGAAATGGCAAAACACTCCAGTGTCTTTGCAAAGAAAACCCCAAATGGGTCACAAAGAGTTGGACATGACTGAAAAAATGACTGAACAACAAAAAATTTAATATATCCTGTTAGGCTATAAAAATTAAAAAGACTTAGTCAAACAATCAAATTTCATACATCCTCTACAGGAATGGACTTAGTTCTATATTAAAGTTAGGTTTTTAAGGTTCAGAGTTCAAAATGGGCTAACTGAAAGGGGAGATTTACATGCCACAAAGATAACCACAGAGTTGGAGTTGGTTGGAATTCTTCCATAAATAAAGTGAATCAAATTACTTTGGGAAGCTGTAACTCCTATTGGCTTCTTATCTGAGGAATGTTTAAGGCCTTAAGTATATTTTTAACATCCAATGAGACAGATTTCAGCTAGCTAAATAACCTAACCAGGGGAAACAGCCCTGGACACCAAATAATAAAGATTAATAACAAGAAAGAAAATATTCTTATGACAGTGGGTACTTAATAAATACTTCACTGATTACACCTTACTTCAACAATGGAAAATACAACCCTTTCATGCTTTAGTATTCCAGAGCTGCTGAAATTAAAAGAAAAAATTCACAGTGACTAACAACAGCAGGCACTTAATTAATGTTCATTGACTGACTAACTTAGTGGCTAATCTTCTAGAGATGAGCCTCTTTAAATTTAACTAGATTGCCTAGCTGATGGCAGACACATGCAATATGGACCCTTAAAGCTTGGTGGGATTTGCTGGAGCTTCTGTCCACAAGGTCGCCTCCATATCACAAAAAAGCATCAGATAATGTGTTGCAACACACCATTAAAAATTAACTTCAAGGGAAAGAAAAGCTTGGCACCCAAACTCTGTAAATATATTTTTTTTACAAAAAGAACAAAGAATATTGTCAAATTATTTTCAAGTTACAAAAAATAAAGCATTTAAACCAGGCAAAAAAAAATTGTATTGAATTTTGATTTTCCCCCCCACAAATTCTATCACTACTTTGAAGAATATTCTTTCTTCATCCCCATTTACACCTTGGGAAACACAAGTATTAATAGTGTAGAAATGATCTTTAACCTTTCAACTTTAACATTTAACTACATGAACAAGCTCTGTCAAGAAACATTTTATAAGAGTTTTTCCACATGAACAAAGTGCATGCATACAGCAACCAAGTGATCTTGAGCTTTTAAAGTTCTTAAGTGCTTGCTGACAAATGAGTCCATGAAAGCTCCTTCAGAAATGCTATGGTCTATTGGGTCAAAATCAGCTCTTTTTTAAAGTTCCTAAGATTTATAGAGTTAGTAACAGCTCAAAATGAGCCATTAAACGTCCATTATTTTCTACCACAGTAGATAAAAGAATGATCACTGTAAAAAGTCTTTCAATACATATTTACATAATGGAATTTGATTATATCCAAAGAGCTATTACATGTGACTAGTCATATAATTAAGAAATCATTTGAAAATTAATATGTTTTTATGAGTTTACGTATTCTCCTAAGATATTATGCAATACCTTTCCCCCAAAAAAAACACATATTAAGGTTTCAAAAAGAGCAAATAGGTCATGCAAAGATCACTTATTCTGTTCAACAAAGCTTTCAATCTGTTCTCTTCTCCTTTCCCTATCCTATCTTACTTGATCTCACCAACTGATAGGTTCAATTATCATCTCTTTTCAGATGATTTCCAGATATGTACATCCATCCTTGATGTCCCTCCTGAGCTCCAATCTCACCTTACCAACTGCCTTTGAGATATCTTGAACTGGATGTCTCACAGGTACCCCAAACTCCATATGTCTAAAACAGAACTCATTATTTTTCCTCAAAATCCTCTTACCAACTTTCCAAATATTGTTAAGGATATCAACCTTGTTCTAGTCACCCAGGCTCATAACCAATGTCATAGTCAAGGAAGGGAAGGAAAGGGAAGGGGAGAGAAGGGAAAGGAAAGGAAAAAAAAGGGAAGGCACTAAACTATATATCCAATCTGTCATTATATCCTGTCATTTTTATCTGACTCATCTCTCCCTACTCCCATCCATCACCCACTCAGCTACCAAAGCGGTTTTCCTAAAGTGAAAGTCTGATGGTGTCATTCCCCTACTCAGCAAACTCTAATGTCTCCCTATTACCTCCAGGATCAAATGTAAAGTCCTCTGTTTGGCAATTAAAGCCCTTTATAACCTGGCCCCTTGTGATCTTTCTAACCTTCTTGCACTTTACTCCTCTCCACACACTCTAGAACTCAAGAAGAGTGACCTTGCAGTTCCTTGAACTCACAATATACCATCTCCCAACTCTGCCTTTGCACAGGCTATTCTTGCCCACTTACCTCTACCTCCTAGCTTTACTAGTTTCCTTCAAGACTTACCTCAAATCCCACCTTCTGCAAGTACATCCCCCTGATCTTCCTCCTTCTGGACTACCTTTCATCTATTTGGTATATACCTGGTTATTTACATGTTTTTTCTTCCATTCAAATGTGTGATCTTTGAGAGCAGGGGCACTTTTTTTGCATTTCTTTGTACCTCAGTGCTTAGGTCCATACATGGCACATAGTAAGCTTAATTAATACATGTTGACTGACTGACTTTCAGTAATGAGGTAATTGAAGTAAGTTTTATTCCTCTGAAACTGATTATTCTATAAAGCAAAGGACTGTGACTGAAGCAAAAGAAAAAGAACTTATAAAAAATTTATTATGTGTAAAGTATTTACTAGGATGAAAATACAAAAGCAAATCAGACCCTGCCCTCAAAGAACTTATTTATTCTAATAGAAGGAAACAAGGAGTTGGTGACTGGGGCTCTGGGGAAGCAGAATAACATAGCTCTTCCAGGAACAAGGGCAGAGTTGATTTGATTACAGTTTTCAAATCCAGAGGGAATGAAGAAGTGTTGCTGGTGGTTGATGGGCCAAGGACAGCCAAGGAGTAGGGAATGAATGAAGCATGGCTGGGGTCTGCCTGAAATAGTGGGCCAGGTGTGGAGCTACCAGTCAGGACAGAAGAAAAGAGTCAAAACCTCCAGGGTGTGGTTTCTAGTCCTGGTGGCATGGTTGTCAAAAAGAAGGCCAGGGAGTGAAGTGAAGCATGGTTGAATTCCACCTGAAAAAGTGGGCCAAGAGGCACTTTGTAGGTTAAGTCTCAGAAAGAATACAGACTGTTATCATATCTGCAGACTCTGAATGTAGACTTATAACACTGGCTATCTCACAGTTAAAACAGCAGTTGGATAGGATTAAATGTTTATGCAAATCCCCACTGGAAAAAATAGAATTATTTTTACACCATGTAGTGTGATATTATTGTTTTACTTTATTATATATACATTGCTATGCCAGATGATATACCGTGCTACAGTGGTAAAAATGATGGATATAAAGTTCAAGGGCTTTGTCACTAAGGTCACCTCTGTGATCTTAGCAAAGTCATTTCGCCTTATTGGGCCTCAGTTTCCCCATGTGTAAAATAAGAAGACTTGACTACATGGCCTCTAATGCCTCTTTCAAGATTTAAATCTATAATCGCGTTATCTTTAGACTGCATTAAGAATCTGTTACCCTCCCTAACAGACAACTGCAGAATTATATTTTTAAAAACTTGAAAGAAGCCAAAGCTTTAACTCAAATTAAATACTGTCAGGCTGCATACTTACTACACTTTTCAGTTTGTTTTTTTAAAAGAGCTCATATTGTTAAATATTGAAATATGGTAAAATTTAATTATAAGGCAATTAATTATCACATGGGTGAGGGTCAAATTATATTGGTGAAATATAATCACATGTAATAAAAGACTGTCTCTCAATGCCAGAATTATAAAGGGTTCTATGTAACATTGTAAAAGAATATAAGGCAACTTCTAGGTTTAGTTTAAATACTAGTTTCAATCACTTCAGTTTTTTTTCCTAACAAGAAGGAGAGAGAGATGGAGAAGATGCGTGAGAAGAGGAAAAGACATTTTATAATGACTCCTTTTCTCACTTGGAAGCCATACTCAGTTCTACTTAGTCAAGTAAAGAGGTCAAGAAGCATTTACTATGTGACGCACTGTGTGAAGGCTAGGGATACAAAGAAAGGCAAAAACACTGTCCCTACTCTAAATTAGGCAGTATAACTTCAGAAAAACCTGGAAAGACTTATATGAACTGATACTCAGTGAAGTGAGAAGAACCAGGAGAACACAGTAACAGCAATATTGTACAATGACTAACTAATTTTGATAGACTCAGCTCTTCTCAGCAATGCAAGGATCTAAGACAACTCCAAAAGACTCATGATGGAAAATGCTATCCATATCCAGAGAAAAAACTATGGACTCTGAATGCATCGAAGCATACTATTTGCTCTCTTTCTTTTCTGGTTGTTTTGTTTCTTCTTTCTCATGGTTCCTCCCATTGGTTGTAATTCTTCTTTACAACATGACTAATATGAAAATATGCTTAATATGAATGTACATGTAGAGCTTATATCAGATTGCATACTGTCTTGGGGAGGAGGGAAGAGAGGGTTGGGGAGAAAATTTAAAACTCAAAATCTTATGAAATGAATGTCGAAAACTAAAAATAAATAAAATTTAAAAAATAAATTAGGCACTGTATCTAACGGGGGATACAACATGTTAATAACTAGGTTCATACAAGATGTATACAGAGTTAAAATGGAAAGTAATCTCAGAGGGTAGAGGAGAGAAAACAAGATGGGGAAAGGCCTCCTGCAGAAGGAGGGATTTAAACTGAATCTTGAAGGAAGCCAGAGATGATAAGAGTCCCAAGTATTCCAAGAATATATGGTAAGTTATGCAAAGGCACAGAATCACAGAAAGAGTGTGGTATGTGAGTTAACTGCAAGTAAGACCCTGCAGCTGAACTGGAGAATGCATAGAGCAGAATAAAGCGCAAGACTGCAAAGTAAAGCATGGACCAAACAGTGAGAGGTTTTGACTACCAAACAGAGAACTTCACATTTGATTCTGGAGGTAATAAGGAGTCACTGAAGTTTATTGAGGGGTATGTGTGTGTGTGTGTGTGTGTGTGTGTGTGTGTGTGTGTGTGTGTGTGTGACATGAAAAATTACGTAAAGAAAACCATCTAGGCAACTGAGTGGAGAATAGATTAGAATGGGGAAGAGACTTAAAGATTTAGTTGATGAAATAAAAACAATGTGGCAACAGGAAGAGACATGCATAGCATCCCCATTATTTTGTCTAATGCTAGAATTGACCTCATGATCATTTCAGTGAACTTATAGAAGATGAGTTTATATCTCAATATTTTTAATCAAATACAAAAAAGTCATTTTATATAGCTGTACAATATATGTGCACAGAATATTAAATATAAAAGAATAAGAGAATAGCAACTTGTCTCATGACCATTTCTATCTGGTCTCCATTAAAAAAAGATGAGAACGAGATAGTACAGCATCAACAATAAACAACTGGCATTTCCATAAGATTTTAAAGTTTGCAAAGCAAACATTACATATATTATCTCATCTGATCCTCACAACATTCCACTTAGGAAAGTGGATGACTAACATAGACCAATTTGCAATGGCTGAATGATGTAACAAAAGAATGGTAAATTTATAAATATCCTTTTGGAGCAAGGTCTCTTTTGAAACATCACAGGGCTCTATCTTGGGCCCTAGTGTATACAATATTTTTATCAAGGATTTGGATCAAATTTGTCAATAACTAAAAGCTAGGAGTTGTAGCTAATTTTCTGAATGTTAGAATTTGGATATAAAAATACCCTGGCAATCTAAAACAATAAGGCAAATTTTAAAAGGTTAAATACAGGTGTCCTGAAAGTCTTAGTGCAATTTCATGTTATTAAAGCTTATAATTGCCCTAAGATTTTTGGGATACCCTTATAACAAGAATAATAGTAAAGTCCTACACTTGAATTTAAGAATTCAGCTACACCAGCATAAAATGAGGGGAAACATGCAACACAACTAAGATGATAAAAGTCTACTGGTTTTTGAGGGCTAAAATAGGAGTCAACAGTATCACATGGCAGACAAAAGCGATACTATAGTATCAATTTAGAAAGGACACTTAAAAAGTTCAAGTGTATCCAGAGAAAGGCAAACAGAATGTTGAGGGGACTCAAAATCATATCATATCAGATCATACCAGGCTTTTACTCTTCAGGAACTAGAGATGTTTACCATGGAAAAGAAAAAACTTAGAAGGAACATGATCACTGTCAAATCATATTAAGGAGTTACTAGATTTTTTTCTTAGTCTCACTAATGTGGAGAATGAGCTTCAAGAAGACAATTCTGGCTTAATGCATAGGGAAAAAAAGTAACAACTAGAATTGTCCCAAAGTGTAATGATTTACCTTGGTAGGTATTTAGTTCTCAATCTCTAGAGGACTTCAAGCCTCTGAATGAACACTTATCAGGAATGCTGTAAGAGGAAACCCAAGTATCATTGAGAGGTTGGACCAGAAGATTCATGAGGTTTTTATCAACTCTTGAGATTTTGGGATTCTAGCTAAATTCAAAGTGGCATAAAGGGAAACACTAAACTTGATTATTTTGCCTAGGGCAAACTTAAGTCACAATATTTATAACAGTTTGCACAGAATCTGATCAATGATCTTACGAACTTTCTTCACACACACACACACACACACAAAGTTTGATTGACCAGTATTTGTGGTAGGGGTTGAAATGGCCACTCTATGACACTTAGTTTTGTCCCAATTTCAGCTATTGCTAAAAAAAAATAAAACTATTTTAATTAAAGGGCAAAGAAAACTTTTTAGTTTTTCTCTTTTAAAGATTTGTGGCCTGACAACTTTTGCCTTCACAAGTGCCTTCCAACTAGAATTATTTGTACCTCCTTAAAGCAGCACACGCAAAAAAAATTAAAGATCCTGAAATATAATATGCCAAAAGGCAAAAGACCTATTCTTAAGTCTATACCTAAGAATAACTTAATTGATAATATGCAAGTATTCTTTCTGAGCAAACTAGAGATAGGTAGAATCTTTGAAATTGAAATGCAGGATACCAGAGAAATCTATAAAATAAAGAAGTTTGATCAAGTGTTTGCCCATTCTAAAGGGAGAAGAAAAATTGATTATTTCTTCTAGAATCCCACCATTTTCAAACTCGACCCCTACATAAAGTGGTCAGGCTCATAACATATTATACTTTCTCAACAACTAGAGCACATGGCAGAGTACTGGACACAAGGAAGGAAGGAAAGCACCTACGTGTCAGCTACTATGCTAAGCACTGTTCAAATATCTAATTTGATCCTTATAATCACACTGGGAGGTGGGTGCTATTTTTATCCTCATTTTTATGATAAGGAAACTGAGGGTGACAGAGGCTAAATGACTCATCCAGGGTCAAAACTAGTAAGAATCTGAGGACAAATATGAACTCAGATCATTCTGACTCCAGGCTCTGCAATCTAGCTACATTATGTCACCTAGCAGCCTCCAAACTCAAAACACTGGATGTCTTCTCCTTTGCCATAACTACTGATTGCTGTTAATTACTTTTGAATTTTAGGTTATATATAGAATTTAAAATCCAGCTCAAAGGCCACAGTTTGTAAGGACAGCTAGGAATTTCCTCTGACTCCCAACTTTATGTATACGAATGAACCATTAGGTGACCTTACGGACAGCTTTGAGTAGTTGTACCAATTTTCTTCTACTATAACAATATAACCTCTGGATAGAACTGGGGTCAAGAAAGCATTCTATTGTATTTTAAAAACTGTATTGAGCCTTTCTGTCTCCAGTAGCTGCTATGACAGCAGCTAGCTCCCCACACCCCTCCGCGACAGTGGATGTTCCTTCAGAACTTCTCCAGCTTCCTGATCAAGAGCAACAAGCAGACATACAGAACCAAGCTCAATAACCTCAAGGCCAGAAACTCGTTCTGCTACAACAGATTATCAACCTGAAGACAGTGGGCATCGAGCCGGCCACTGAGAGCAAGGGCATCGTGGTGGTGCTGAAGGGGACAGCAGGTCAGAGGAAGCCTGCCACTTCCTATGCGAGGACCACAATCAATAAAAATGCTTGGGCCACACTCAACAGCGTCCAGCACATCATCCGCAAAAATAAATATCAGAAAGATCTCCGTGTGGCCACTCTGCACCAGGCCAGCGCCATCCTGCGGAGCCAGAAAGCCAGTGGTGGTGAAGAAGGAGCAAACCTGCCCACCCAAGAGCACCTGAAGTGCCAGGCCTGCCTTTGGCTAATAAAGTCAGACTGCCCAGAAAAAAAATTGTATTGATTTTTTTTTTATCTTTTCTTACATCACCTATATTTTCAAATATATCCTGTTCCCTCCCTGGAAGCCATCCCTTAAAACAAAGAATAAAGTGGGGGAAAAAAGGTTCAGTAAAAAGAACTAATATATATCAACCAGATGTGAAGCTGTATTCAGTCTCCCAAACCCATAGTTTCCACCTCTGCAAAGAGGAAAGAAGATGAAGATTTGTTATGAAAATTTTACAGCAGTAAGTTTCTATTTGCTATTGTTCTTGCATTTACATTGCTGCAATCACTGCATGGCCAGGAGATCCCTACGTCTTACTGTGGTTTTCTCAGGTTTCTTCTGTATTGATCACACAGTCATTCTTTGTAGCTTGCTGCCATTGCCTTACCTTCGTGTACCAATTCTTCATTGGTCAATCTTCAAATGAGAGGCATTGACTCTGTTTCCAATTCTTAGAGGGCATTCTATCTTCGTACCCTCTCTCCCTCATCCCAGACACAGCCTAACCCTTTGCATACTGTGTACCTGTAGTCAAATAATATACATATGGATTGCTTTGTGATCATCTCCACATGCAGAAAAAGAATTAAGAACACAGTCCTAGTCAATATGCCCATGGTTCCCAAATCCGGCACTGCAGCATCCCTCAGTGAACTCACAGGGTTGCCAGGGGATACGTTAAATTTTTAAGGGAAACACAGCAATACTTGATATTGGTCAGACACCCAAGTGAATAACTTAACTTGAGGGATTTGGTGGTTGGCAATCATATAAACAGTACCTATTATATGTTGCCACAACTCACTAAATGAAAAAGGATGATACTAGGAGGTTCTCATCACTCCTCAGGGGAAAATAAGACTGGGTAACTAAATAATAATATCTGACATTTATTTACATAGTATTTCAAGATTCACAAAATGCTTTATATACATATATTATCTCATTCTCTCTCACAACAATCCCATGGGGTAGGTGTAACACTCCAGGTGGGCACATGTGGCCACCTATTATGTCCTCAAGGAATCCATTATGATCCAGGCAAGTATAATCTATGGGCCTGCCTTACCTTTCCATCAGGTTCCAGACAGGTACCATACTCAGCCACCTACAACTCCTCGAAGTCTGCCTTATCTTTACCTGGGCAACCATCATACAACCCCATACTCCCTTCTAGCCACACACAGCTGCCTAGGATCCTGAGATAACTCTACCCGAGGACAAATCCCTATGGACAATGATAACCTACTTGAACTCACTCCTCAATGATATACTTCTACCCTATTATACCTACCCCATCCCAGTGATGCTGAACCCTCAGTTGCCACTGTTCAAACTCATTCCTCACTCTCCACTAACCATTCTCTTATTCCCACCTCCATTACTCCCCCTATACTCTTTAAAAGCAACCTAACCCTTCTACTCCATAGGTAACAAACTGGATTTCATCTTAAACCTTTTCCTTTCTTGCTGTATTCACTGAGACCTGGCTCTCTCCTAATAAAGGAGGGAGAGTGTAGGGGAAAGAACTGAAGGAAAGAAGAAAGGAAAATAAACATTTATATAGCACCTACTACATGGTGGGCACTGTGCTAAGCACTTTCCAAATATTATCTCATTTGTTCCCCCAACAATCCTGTGAGGTAGGTGCTGTTATCATCCCAATTTTACAATTGAGGAAATAGGCAGAGATTAGCTTGCCCAGGGTCACAAAGCTAATAAGTGTCTGAAACAGATCTGAACAGGTCTTTCTGTTTCAGGACTTTCTGATTTCAGGCCCAGCTCCCTGTCCATGTGCCACCTAGCTGTCTCCTGCAGAACTGGTTGTACTGTCACATATTCACCCAAATTCAGTGGTCATGGTGAAGTTCAATTACTCCTTGCTCTCAGTTACTACTTTCATGCTTTTCTTCTACCACTATCACTCAGTAACTTCTCCTTTGAGCTTCAATGAATCCATACCTACTACTCAATCAAGATTCTGGGTCTACAGATCCCCAGGACACACTACTTTCTGGCTCAGACTTTTTTCTCCCCCACAACTCCTTCCTTCCAACCAGGAAACATCATCATACATAATGATACTCCCTCAAATACCCTAACCTCCCAATTCCTCAACTTACTCATTTCCCATGACCTCCTCTTCTACCCCACCTCTCCTAAACACAGAGATGGTCAAACCCTTGATCTTTCAACATTACCTATAATTGTTCCACATCCATGTTCATGAACTCTGAAACTCCTTCCTCTAATCCTATACTGTTGTCATCTCACCTCTTCTACTGTCTAGCAATTCCAAACCCTGTTCTTTGTCCTCATTGTGACTTCCAATTCCCTGACCCTTAGTTCATATTTCCCAAGGTGATAACTCTTGCACTGACTATCCTCTTTTCCCTTCTCCACCCTGACCTCTGGTGAACCAGTTCAACTCTTTACTGCCTTACTTACTTCAGTCCCTTACTCTTTTAACTGACAGAAGACCATGCCCTTCCCAAACCCAAACTTAGATTATTCCCACCATCTGCTGCTATGTCACCTTCCAACTCAATAAACTCAAATGGTTCTTTATTACCTCCAGGATCAAACATAAAATCTTCTATTTGGTATTCAAAACTTTTTAAAACCTTGCCCTTCCTTACCTTTCCAGTCTTCTAACATTTATTCATGTACTCTTCAACCCAATGACTCTGGCCTCCTGGTTGTTCCTCAAGCAAATCACTCCATCTCCTAACTCTGGCATTTTCTCTGGCTGTCCCTCAAACCAAGAATGTTCTCCCTCTTCATCTCTACATCCTGACTTCCTTCAAGTCCCAGGTAACATCCCATAATTCACAAAAAGCCTTCCCAGAGCCCCTTGAATACTGGTGCCTTTCCTATTATCTCCTATTTGTCCTATATACACTTTGTACAAATGTGTTTGCATGTTATCTTCCCTGTTAGATTGTGAGCCCCTTAAGGGCAGGGACTGTCCTCTGCCTTTCTTTGTTTCTTCAGCATTTAGCATAGTTCCTGGCATGTATAAGGCACTTAAGGCCTACCAACTGACTGTTTTCTTCTTTATCAGAACCTGTAGTTCTTTGAGAGCAAGGACCATCTTCCCTTTCTATGTGAAACTCCAGAACTTAGCACAGTATTTTGCAAATTTTGTAGTTCAGTCATTTTTCAATAGTCACTCCATTTGGAGTTTTCTTGGAAAAGATACTGGAGTAGTTTGCCATTTCCTTCTCTGGCTCATTTTACAGATGAGGACACTGAGGCAAACTGAGTTACATGATTTGCCCGGAATCACATATCTTGTAAATGTGTGAGGCCAGATTTAAGCTCAGGAAGATGACTCTTCCTGACTCCAGGCCTGGCACTCTATTTACTGTGCCACTTAGCTGCCTGCTTTGCAAATAATAAATGCTTAATAAATGCTTTTTCATTCATGCGTTTATTCAAGAGTTGGCGACTAAAAATTTTGTAGAAAATGAACAATGGACTATTTCTGACTACTTAAATTTTAAGAAGGAATATTCACAAAAGGGTGACACAAATACCTAATTTGTATTAAAAAATCTGTAACTTTTTTAAATCATAATTTGAACTTTATATCATAAAATGGTAAATCCTGAAGAACACATTTCTAAGCTTTTGTACTAGAACACATGATTTTCAACAAGAAATTTAAGATGCAAGAGCTTCATTCATGCACTTAACTTAAAAATAGGACTACATTAAAATCATTGCCAATTCTGTAAGATTCAATCTATGATTATATTTTAATGACCTTGAGAAACTAAGGCTTCCATTTAACTTAGTTTAAAAGACAACATTTACATTCTGCTTTCAGTCAAACTCCAGGGGTATTGAGAACAAAGAAACTTTACAAATAATTTATTCAAGCTTGAAGAACACATAACACTTCATCAGCTTACTAGCAGCTGGAAAGCACTAAAATCAATAAGGAAAGAACAAAAGGTCGAATTACTACTGCTTAGTATTTTTATTAAAGAGTCAACTTTGACTTCTAGAGGAAAGATAACTAGTTTATTCAACATTATTTAAAATATTGTGATAAACTAGGATTAAGGAAAGGAATTTTTTATAAAGGTATTTTATTTAGAATGAAATTGCTTCTTTTACTACAAAAAAGCCTTGAGGGAACATAGAAAATTCAAAATGCTACCAATGAAAATAATTTCAAAACTGAAAAAAGTAAATCAAAGCTTATTAACAACTATACCCTCTACCATACTAGAGGAAAGATAGATAATTCTTGATGTAAAAATATCAACCTAACATTTTGCTGATACATGAAAGCATGCATATTTTCTTAAGCCATATTCTTAGGTTTTGGAAAATTAAATGAGGTGAGGCCAGGTATGAATAAGAGAGAGCTAAGAAGATAGAGAGCAACACAGAGAGGTAGGAGGAGGGGGAACATGGAGCAGATTCAAAAAGCACAGCAAAAGAGTATATAATTCCATCTTAAAAAAAAAAAGGATGGAAAATTTGCCTCAGGATGAATTAGATCAGTATAGTCCACAGGCTTTTGAGGATGTGGTCTTTACATGGAAAATATCTTGAATCTACAATTTGTCATATTCTGTTTCTGGGAAATAATTAGTTTTGATGAAATTTAACACACTGTCAGATAAATCTTCCTTTAAAAACCTCTTTAATCACACTAATAATCTGAATGCTCAAAAGCATGAAAGATTGCCATTAATTCCTTGTTTGGTAAAAGACGGAAAGTATGCATTTAAATTACATAATTTCAACTATACCTTCAAGGCAAGAACGCAGTACCTGCCAAATCTAAAGGCCTTTTCTCAATTCTCATCCTTACTGACCTCTCTAGCCTTTGACACTGTTGATCACCTTCTTAGATAATCTTTAAACTTTAGGTTTTCATGGCACTGCACTCCAGGTATTTCTATCTACCTGACTGCTTCTTCTCAGTCTCCTTTGCTGGATCTTCTTCAGGTTACGCTTATTGGGTGGGGTGGGGGGGAGGAAGTAAGGCAATTGGGGTTAAATGACTTGCTCAGCGTCACACTAGCTAGCAAGTGTCAAGTGTCTGAGGCCAGATTTGAATTCAGGTCCTCCTGACTCCAGGGCTGGTGCTCCACAGAGCTACCCAGCTGCCCAGGTTATGCCTGTTAACAGTGGGTGTCTTCCTCAAGGGTTTATCCTTGGCCTTGTTCTCTTTTACCTCTTTACCATTTTTTTTTTGGTGTTCTCATCAGCTCCCTTAGTTTCAAATTATCATCCCTATGCAAATGATTTTCAGATTTATTTATCCAGATCTAACCACTCTCCTGACTCTCCATCTCGCATTGTTTACTGGAAATCTCAAATTAGATGGCCCACAGACATTTCAAACTAAACATTTCCTAAAAAGAACTCATTACCCTTTCTCCCAAATTTTCTCTTCTTCCCAATTTCCCTGCTAGTGTTGAGGGTATCGCCATCTTCCCAGACACCTAGCCTCACAACCTCAGTATTATCCCCAACTCTTCACTCATGCTCAACCTACATATCTATCTACATATCGATATGGCTTTGTGCAACTCTGACTGACTCAAATCCAAACCATGCACCAGTCAAAATATCACCCTGTGATGTCATTGGTCCTGTCAAAAACAAAGGACAAACAACAACATATCTATCCAATGTGTTACCAAGTTTTGTTGTTTCCACCTTCATATCTCTTCTTTACGTTCCCTTCTCTCACAACCACCACCCTGGCATGGGACATCATGATTTCACTCCTGGATTATTCTAATAACTTTCTGATTGGTCTCCCTGCTTTATTTCCCCCAACTCCATTCAGCTGCCAAAGTGATCTTCCTAACATGCAGTTCTGACCTTGTGTCATCCCCATCCAATAAACTCCAGCGGCTCCCTATTACTTCTAATCAAATACAAAATACTCTGTTTGGTATTTAAAGTTATTTACTTCCTGGGTCCTTCATTTCCTATTTACTTCTATTTCTAGCTTACTTCAGGATTCAGTTCAAATCCCATATCCTTCAGGAGGCCTTTCCAAGTCCTGTTCCTATCACCTCCCACTACTAGTGTGTTCCCTTTGAAATTACCTTCCACTTAAATTGCATATATCTCAACTGTACTTAATTATTTAAAGGTCTTCTCCATCAGAATGTGAATTCTTTGAAGACAAGGACCAAGTTTTTAATCTTCATTTGTATCCTCAGCATTTAGCACAGTGCCTGGCAAATAGTAAGTGCTTAATAAATGCTTGTTGAATAACCAGGAAAAAAAAATCTAACCCCAATATATGTTTCTATGCTTAACCTTATACTCTAGCAAAACTAGTCTACTTGCTGTTCTCGGAAATGCCTTCCAGCCTTTGTACCTTTATTTTCATGTGCTCATGTCTTCATTGACTCAGCTAGAATGCAAATGACTTTAGGAAAGGTACTACTTCTTACCAACAGTTCAACAAATTAATCAATCCACAAAAAATTATATTAAATATCTGCAGACCTGCCAGGATGATGGAGTAGGAAGAAGCAATACAGTCCAGCTCTCCCACAACTACTCCAACAAAGATCTAAGAAGCATGCTAGATTGAGTAGTGATCAGGAAATCTAGGAGAAACTACAGTGGGTCATACAATTGGTATGTACAAGTAGAAGTCTATGGAAATGAAGAACTGGTGGGGGAAGTAAGGAACCTCACTTTCATCTGAACTGGTAAAAGGAAGATAAAAAACATACACACAGAGTCTGATGTAGAAATACATTCAACTTAACAAGAAAACAAGACAGAATAAGGAAAAAAAGATATGGAAGATAACAGAGAGGGAGGAATGGAGGAAGAATAAGAGGGAAATTCAAGGAGAGATTATTTACAAGCAAAACAAACCCTAAGCTTAGAGGAAGAAATGAAGGAAGTAGTTTAAAAGGAAAGAAAGGCTGAGAACTGTAATAAAGAAAGAAAGGAGATCAAAAAGACAAAATCTACAAGAAAATAAGGTAAAGGGAAACATACAATTAATTATCATAACTGCGAATTTGCCCTGAAAACACAAAAGGATAGCAGAATGAATCAGAAAGCAGAATCCAACAATATGTTGTTTATAAGAAACAAAGATGAAACATAGAGACTAACAGAGTTAAAATAAGGGACTAGAATAGAAACTATTATATCTCAAACTGAACTCAGAAAAGAGTTAGCAATCATGATCTCAGCCAAGACAATAGTAAAAACAGACTTGATCAAAAGAGTTAAATGAGTAAATTTCATTTTGCTAAAAGTTATCATAGACCAGTGGTTCTCAAAATGTGGTCCATGGACCCCTGCAAGTCTCCAAGACTCTTTCATGAGGTCTGTAAGGTAAAAACTATTTTCATAATGATACTGATTATTGCCTTTTTCTCTCATAAGTGTATAATAGAATTTTTCAGAGGTTCCATGATCCATGAATTAAAGATTTAGCTATACACATGAAGATTAAGTTAATATTTCCTCCATAGAATTGTACTTTTGCCTTATAGAGGGACAAATCTACATGTGTGGTAACACTTGCTATTTTGTTAGGATTTTTCCATCAGCATCAACTAACCATTGAATCTATAATGTGAATATATGGCAACAAATACAAGTGGTACTAAATATTCAAAGTGCTTTTCTGAATCTCATGGGTTATCCTCGAACAAATATATTGCCAATACTCTTAACATGAATTGGGGTAGTGGCAACCAAACTCTCCTAATAGACAACTGAATTCTTTACCATCACACAGTTGAAAAAAAGTGCTAGTTTCACTTAAGAATGTCCTTAATGATACAATAAGAATTAGTAATATTATTTAATTTAGACCATTGAATAAGATATTTTTATTATTCTGTGAGATGAAATGTGAAATATAAATAAAGCACTTCTGTTACATACTGAAATACAACAATCTCAAGCACTTGTGCAATTGTTTGAGTTATAAACTAAACTAGCTGCTTTTTCATGGAACAAACAATATTTTTACTTGAAAGAACAACTGACAAACTTTGAATATTCAGACATATATATTTGGATATATTTTTGAAAAATGAAAAAAAAGTGAGCTTGTCACATCAAGGAAAACAATTCACAATATTTGTTGCCAATTATAAAATTTGAGCTTTCAAGTGAAAAATGGAATTTTGGAAAACTTTTATCTGCCACTGTGACCTTGACAGCTTCCCAACACTTAAAAGACTTTCCTGATGAGATCAGTGGTAATATTAATGAATAAAGTTTTCTGATGTTATATAAAGAAATGTGTCAACATTTAAAAGATCTGCATAACTCAGTGAATTAATATGGTAGTGAATTTTGGTAACAAAGTACAAAAAGTTCACTGATATGATTTAAGACTCCACATTGCAATTAATCTTTAAGAAACTACCATCTGTCAAGTTGGGCTGCAGTATCTAAGAAGATTATGTGGAATTATATGAAAAGACTATTAAAATACTCCTCCATTTTGCAACTATCTAACATTTTCTATCTATGCATATCAATAGAGAGATCTTCATAAGGCCAGATTTTCTTCACATTCTTCAACCAAAATATTTCACAATAGATTGAATGCAGAAGCAGATATAAGAATCCAACTGTCTTCTGTTATACTAGACACTAAAGAGAATTACAAAAATGTAAAATAATGCCATTCTCACTGTTATTTTTTTGTTATTGTTGTTCTGGAAAAGTTTTTTTAAAAACAGAAATATTATTTATAGGAACGTGGAATACATTTGTTATTATTTTTAAATAAATTAATAAGTCTTTTTAAATGATCAGTTTTTATTTCTAATATGTTAAATATTGGTAGATATAATCCAAACAAATGAAAACTCTTTAGAGTCCTCAGTATTTTTAAGAACGTAAAGGAAATGTAGGGGCAGCCAAGTGGCACAGCAGATAGAGTGTCAAGCCTGGAATCAAGAAGACTCATCTTCTTGACTTCAAGTCTGGCCTCTGGCATTTAGGTGTGTGACTCTGGGCAAGTCACTTAACCTGTCCTCATCTGTAAAATCAGCTACAGAAGGAAACGACAAACTAGTCCAGGGTCTTTGCCAAGAAAACCCCAAATGGGGTCATGAAGAATCAAACGCTACTTAAAAATGACTGAACAACAACAAAAGGAGATCTCAGACTAAAACCTTTGAGAAACATTGTCACAGACAATGAATTTATTTTAATACTTATCACATATGCACCAAATAGTACAGCATCTAAATAATTAAAGAAAAAGCTAAATGAGTTACAGTAAAAAAACAGATAGGAAAACTACATAATAGTGGGAGGACCTCATGTACTCCTTTCATTAACCTAACCATAAAACAAAAAGGAAAAAGTTAAGAATATGAAGAGTCTTAGAAAATTCTATATGATAGATTTCTGGTGATTACTGAATGGTAGTATAAAAGAGTATACATATTTCTCATCAATGCATGGCAACTTTACAAACACTGGCTATGTATTAGGGAATAAAAACCTCACAAACAAATGCTGGAAAGGAATAATATTAAACACATCCTTTACTGACTACAATGCAGGAAAGCGCTATTTGAAGAAAGGATGAAAAATTGACTTAATCCTAAAGAATGGATGGTCAAAAAACACACCATAATCACTTAACCCCATTGCCTAGCTGGGAAAAAAAAAACCCACATCATAAAAATGACAGATAATGTCATTAAAGAGAATGGCAATAAGACAACATATCAAAACTTGTGGAATGTAGGCAAAACAGCCATTTGGGGAAATTTTATAACTCCAAATACTTTCATAAACAAAAGAAGGAACAGATGAACAAAATTGGACTAGCAGCTAAAATAACCGCCACCCCCCAAAAAAAATTCCAATGAAACAGTAAAATATAAATCCAGATAGAAGAAAAATAAATTATCAGTATCAAAAATAAACAAAAAAGAAATTCATAACAAATGAAGAAAGATATTTTAGAAACTATTTTGCCCAACATTCAGGCATTTTTCAGTCATGTTTAACTCTTTGTGACCCCATTTGGGGTTTTCTTGGCAAAGATACTGAAGTGGTTTGCCATTTCCTTCTCCAGTTCATTTTACAGATGATGAAATTGAGGCAAACAGGGTTAAATAGCTTGCTCATTAGTAAGTGTCTGAAGCCAGATTTGAACTCAACTTTATCCACCGTGTCACCTATCTGCCCCCAACTATATAATAATAAAAACCAACAATTTAAATGTAAAAATATAAAATTTATATGAATTTAAAATTTCAGTGTTCATGAATAAAGTTTTATTGGAACACAACCATGCTCATTTACATATTGTTTAGCGCTCCTTTCACTCTACAACAACAGAGCTGAGTATTTGAGACAGAGACAGTATGTGTCGCTCTTATCGCTTCATACTGTGTAGCACACTACAAATTGCAATGACAATTATAATAGTATTTCAAGTGACATGTGTATCACTGTGCCACAATACTTTATTTTATTTTTAGTACTGGTGCACCTCCATTATGTCAAAACAAGAAAAAGGAAAAAAAAGGTTTTATGACAATTTTTTGAGCTCAGGCTGAAATTGAATTTTTTCTGAATGAGAATTGGCTTCCACCACCATGACTGAACACTGAATGGCTTTCAAGATTAGTTTTTGCCATATACTTGATGTTTTTTAATGAATTCAACCTAAAATTGCAAGGCAAAATGAAATTTATATGTGAAACATGCTGCAAAAATGCAATTTGATGGCAACTAATGTTTGATTCACAAATAATGACGTCAAGCTGCTTTATATACTTTCCATGCTATCAAAAGTTAAAACAAGAAGTAAAATATCCATTCTCTTACACATTTGCAGCAGATATGTTTTCTGAGCTCAAATTACAGTTCCAGCAGCCTTTGGTAGACCTCAATGAAAATATTAAAGAAATTTCTATATTTCAAAATACATTTAATTGTGCAATTGAGCAGATAACACCTAACTTTCAATTGGAAGTGATTAATCTGTAATATAATGACATGCTAAAAAGCAAATATCAAGAGAAGAATTAAATAGCATTTTGTAAGTATCTTCCAAGTGATGAATATGTTTAATTAAAATCAAATGATCAGTGTTAGGCAATATCTATGTGAAAAAAACATTTCCAAAGATAAAATACATAAAATCTCATTACAGATCAGCAATAGCTGATGAATGTTTGAAACTGATATTGATAAAGAGGGACACTAACTTTGAACCCTAATTAAGTGGTTATACCCCCCCCAAAGAATTGCATTCTTCTCACTAGATCTGTATAACAAATAATTTATAATTAGTTATTATAATTATATTTTTATTTTAGTAAAAAATCTGTGGAAATTTGTTTTCTCTCTTGTTATGTAAGTAACAACTTAATAGTCTCAAAGTTGTCTCTTGGCCCACAAATCTTAAAACATTTACTATCTGGTTCTTTACAGAAATTTTGTTGATACCTGTATGCTTACCCTATGTACAGGGACAAACTAGAGAGTTTTCCATTAAGATCAGGAGTAAAGCAAAATGTCTACTGTCACTAGCACTATGTGATTAGTGACAAAAATGCTAGCTATAGCAATATGACAAGAAAAAGAAACTGAGAGAATGAGCATAGGCAAAGAAGAAACAAAATTATCATGTTTTGCAGATGATGATATATAACTTCAGAATTCCAGAATGATAGTTAAAAATTAAAAGAGTAAATTCCGTAAAGTTGCTGAATATAAAATAAATTCACACAGATTGAAGGCTAGACATTTTATCCGATCCTTATGACCTCTAAAATCAGAAATAAAGCCATTTTAGCTGTCTCCATGGTCTAGGACACCAAGAATTCAAATAAGGTAAAAACTCCATGAACCAAGCTCTACGGGGTTCTTACTAAGAACCTTTCCCCCCATTTCCCAGTATGCTGCTAGAAACAACGCTGCAGACATCAACCCACAGGCTTGTAATAGAGCTCAACTCCATGCTCCAACTGACTGTTCCTCTTTCTCCCAATGGTGAGGATATAAAAAACCCCAAAGATCAGAATTTTGTGTAGGCCACAATTAACCTCTGGCAGAACTCTGTGATATAAGAGAGCTTTTCAGGAGTACAAACGAACAGAGGGAACAGGGCAGGATGTATGTCCCACCTTGTAATAAGAATTCAAATCTATGACTTAACCCTCATCCCTTTCTCAGTACCCTGGAGATCCAAACCACAAATGGCAGAAATCTGCTCAGTGGGAGAATGCTGTTTGCTTTTGGTACAGAGAACTGAGGAAGAGAGGGAATGCAGCAAGACATATGTGTGTGGGGTAGTGTGACACTCCACTAAACCTGAGAAAAAGAGCCCAGCATCCACCTGGGGTCTGTTCTGTCCCCTCAAAACTCATCTAGGATAGAGACCTAGACTGTTAAACTGAACTACCCAAGAGGGCAAGATGCTTTGTGATGGAAAGCTAGGTGGAACAGTGGATAGAGGGCGTGCCTGGAGGTCAAGAAGACCTCCTGTTTAATCTGAAGTTCAAATCTGGCTTCAGACACTTACTAGCTATGTGACCCTGGGCAAGTCACTTAACCCCTGTTTGTCTCAATTTCCTCATATGTAAAGTGGAGATAATAATAGCAGTCCCTAGAGTTATTATGAGGATCAAATGAGACAATAATTGCAACATGCTTAGCACAGTGTCTGGTATATCATATTACATTAATGTTAGCTTATCATCATTATCATTATTCAGGCCACAGAGAAACTCCCATTAAAAGGGAGAGAGACAGAAAATAAGCAATAGTGGAATATAAAGGAGAAAAAAGAAAAGATTTCAGGAAGAAGAAAACTCAAAGAGTATGAGCATAAGCAGCGAAGACATGAACAGCAGAAGGAAATATGGCCTTCATATCAAATAATAATAATAACTTTTATGCAGCTTTTATACACTTACTATGTGCCAGGCACTATGCTATGTGCTTTAAAACTATTATCTCATTTGTCTTCTACCTTGGAGATAGATGTGGTTATTATCCTCATTTTACACATGAGGAAATTGAGGCAAACAGAAGTGAAATGACTTGCCCAGGGTAACACTAGCTAGTAAGACTCTGAAATCAGATTTGAACTCAAGTCATCCTAATTCCCCACCTGGCATTCTACTCACTGCACCATCTAGCTACCCCATGATAAAAGTGTTCAGATATATTAAGAAATAATGCAAAACAAAGGAAAATGATTTAATACTTAATAAGGTAGAGAACCTTGTGGATTTTGAGGAAAGCAAGGAACCAAAGCATGCTGTTCTTGAAGGATTTAAAAGGGAAATGAGAATTATGGGCAAAATTCATGGCCTACAGAGCAGAAATAATTGCCAGGATTAAAAACAAACAAAACTTGAATCTGTGATGGTAAAACATGTGGAAGAAACAAAAGAGATAACTGATGGGAATGCAATTACATATAAGTGAAAGGCAGGGAAAGACAAGAAGAGAACCAAAAAGTAACAGCATTAAAAGAAAGCATGCTTTCCATACAAACAAAACAGTGATCTTGAACATAGGATGCATACAGAAAAGGTAAGAACTGTAAGTCTCTGAGAAGAATGTAACAAATCAAAAAAACCTGAACATCATAATGCAAAAAAAAAAAAAGCAAGAAAACTGCCCAGAACACTTCTGCATGCAATAAACGGGGACAGAGAGAGAGAGAGAGACACTGAGATTCAAATATAAAGGAAATTTGAATAACACTAGACTATCCTACACTTATCAGAAAATACAAGAGAGAATGGAATGAATTCCAAAGAGCAATGGAGCTCAAGATGGAGCCCAAAGTGGCCTACATCTTGTAAATGCGAGCCTACGCATAAATAGAAAAAAGACGAATTTGCAATAACAAAAAGGTGCTCAAAGCATTCTTTTAATAAAAACTAGACCTGAAGAGATTATTTGTTTCTCAAACACCCTCCATCACAGAAATATAAGAATGATAAACAAATATAGCAAACAAGGAAAATAACAAAAGAGAGACCATTAAGAGATTTCTTTCTAAATGCACAGGAGGAGACAAGAGTAAAGCAGAAGTCACACAGAAGTGATGGTGGAGAAACAGACCTGAAACACCATGGAATAAACCTCACAATACGCTGTCTTTAGATTAATCAGTGCTGTTTTGTGGGATTAAATTATAAAATGAGAGGGTATGTAAAAAAAAGGAAAGGGAAAAAAGAACAGAGGGGAATGTGATGTACCCTAATCAAGTCAAAGGCTAATAATGAAGGTAAAATAACTCCTATAGTCTCTCAGGAAGAAAAGAGCCTACAGGAGAATGGGCAAAGAAGAAAAGGAAGGGACTAAATAGGGAGGAAAGAAAGAGTGAAACTGTGTTTCAGTGGCGGGAGGGAGTACCACCTAATAATGCTCCTATGTACAAAGAGAGATATTCTATAAAAGGAAACAGGAATCTTACAATGGGTATGATCTACAAGGATTTGATGCCTACAGAAATCACTTTTCCTGCCTCAGGGAGCTCCTGAGGGCAACCAACACCTAGAAGAAGGGGTTGGGGGAGGAGGGAGGATGGACCAGGGAAGGAATTTTAAGGCAAATGGGAGTAAAAAATGACCAATGAGAGAGCAAAGGTAAAAAATCCATTGTACAATAAGAGATGTAAGAAGAATTCTACCTTGGGGCAATCCTACCCTTTTCTCACCTGTAAAAACTGGTGTTTCTCTAAGGGTGAGGTGCAAAAGAATAAACAAAGCCAGGGACAAGCTCTATAGGGCAATAACAGGACATTTTTAGAAGCCAGAACCTAAAATAAGTACTACAAAAATTTAATTCCATGAGGAATACAAAGAATAAAGAAAAATTAAATAAGTATAAGAGCAATGAACCAAAGAATAAAAGTTTAGAATAGACACAAAGGCAAGATAAACAATTAAGGAAGTGAAAGAAATACTTTTGAGAAAAAGGTGCAAAAAAATGAAATTTTAAAAACTAATAAAAAAAACCAAATTGAAGGGAAGGAAAAAGAAAAAAGGATTCTATTTGACTGAGAAGAAGGAAAGAGAAGAACTAAATAACCAAATAAAAGCTAGAAAGAAAAAGCAACCAATAAGCAAAAGTCAAAAACTAGGAAGAGTAAAACACAGGGGAGGGGGGGTTTAAGGGTGAGAGGGGAAGAAAACCAGTAGAAATAGGGCAGCTATAAAAGATTAAGCTAAAATAATTAAAGAGATATAGTATTGTGTTTACAGTAGAAGTGGAAAAAAAAAGTGAGGAAAAACAATTTTGGAGACAAATTGAGGAAAATATAAACCTAACTTTTCAAACTTTAAATTTCGATGGATTAAACAATCCAATAAAAGGAAAAAGAATGAGAAACTGCATAAGAAAACAAAGTCCTACAATCTGTTGCTTACAAGAAACATATTTAAAAGCCAAAGACATAAACAGAATAAAAATCAAGGGTTGGAAAAAAATGTACTAAGCATTAAATGAGTCCAAACAAAAAAGTTGCCATCATGTTATGAGACAGCACATAAACAAATATTCAAAACATAAAAAGAATAAGCAAGGAAACCATATTATGCTAAAAGGAACCATAGACAAAAATCAATCAAATGCTTATACTCCAAATGCCTTAGCATCCAAATTCACAAAGGAAACATTAAATGAACTACAAGAATACATAAACTGTAACACAACAGTGACAAGAGATTTCAACATCTCTCCCTTAGTGTGAGGGAAGTCTCGTGGAACTATAAACAAAAGGGAAAATATAGAACTAAACAAACCGATGAAGAAATTAGATCTAAAAGATTTATGACATCTTCTAAATGGTATTGCAAAAGAGCATGCATATTTCTCAGCACCACATGGAAGCATTCAAAAACTGACCAAGAATTAGGGCACAGAGATATTGCAAACAGATGTAAAAAGGAAGAAATACTAAATATATCATTTACAGACCATAACAAAATAATAAGAGTAATCAGGTCAGGGACCACAAACAAAAGACACAGACACAAAGAGATTTTTTAAATGACATTTTAAACAATGAGTAGGTCAAAGAACAAACCACAGAAACAATCAATAATTATGTAAAATAAGATGACAATGTTGTAACAGCATACCAAAATTTCTGGAAGGCAGCTAAAATAATCCTCAGGTGAAAAAATCATATCCCTATAAACTTCCATTAACTAGACAGAAAAGAACACTAATGAACTGAATGTGTATTCTAAAAAATTAGAAAACCAATAAATAAACCTAAAATAAGTATGCAAGACGGTATATTAAAATTACAAGAGAAATAGGTAAAAAAGGGAAAAACATAGAAATAATGGATTTAATAATTAAATGGATGAAATAAAACCAAATGCTAGCTCTTTCAAAAATACAAAATACCCAAATTGACAGAAGAACAGACAGACTTAACTGAAAGTCAGAAAAGGATATAAAATTAGTTATAAAGGAATTATCAAAGAAATAGATTCACAGGAGAACGCTGAAGAACAATTACTATCAATACTGGAGAAATGGTATTCAAAAATAGAGGAAGAAAGCACCCTACCAGAATCCTTTTATGGAACAAACATTGTCCTAATATTTAAATCAGAGGATAAAACACAACAGGAAAATTATATACCAATATCATTAATAAATATTGAATCAAAAATTTTAAACAAAATTCTGTCAAACAGACTACAGTGATTTATCCAAGGAATCATTCCTTATGGCCAAGTTAGATTTATACCAGGGATGTAAGAATGCTTTAACATTAGGAAAACAACATAATTAACTGACTTAAAAACCAAAACATCCAAAACCACATGATTATCATTATATGCATAAAAAGCCTTTGATATCAAAGTACAACATTCTCTTATGCTAAAAACTTTAGGAAACATAGGTATAAAGCAACTTTTTAATATCATAAAAAGCATCTAAGGCAAAAAGCAAACATACGTAATGTGGATGCACTAGAACTTTTTCCAATAATTTTGGGAGTACACAAGGATGTTCACTCTCTCCACTATTATTTTATATACTTCTAGAAATACTAGCAATAATAATAAAACAAGAAAAAGAAATTAAATGAATAAAACTAGGTAAAGAAGAGAAGAGCAGCTAGGTGGCTCAGTGGATAGAGTGATGGACTTGGTATCAGGAAGACCTGTGTTCAAATCTGACCTCAGACACTTGCTAGCTGTATGATCCAGAGCTAGTCACTTAACTTCTATTTGCCTTAATCCACTGGAGAAGGAAATGGCAAATCATTCCAGCATATTTGCCAAGAAAAAACCAGAGACAGTATTGGCATGCTATGATCCATGGGGCCATAAAGAGTCAAATATAACTGAACATCAACAACAAAGAAAAAGAAATAAAACTATCCTTATTTGCTGAAATCATGGTATACCTGGAAAACCCTAGGGAATCAGCAAAGGTGGTAATCATTTGACAATTACTTCAGCAAAATAAGACTACAGTATAAATCTTCAAAAATCAACTGCACTTCCACATAATAATAACAAAATACAAGTGGTAATAATAGTGAGGGAAATCCCATTCCAAATAACTACAAAATGTATACAGTAACAGTGGATTGATCTACCCAAACACACAAAAGACTTGAGTAGATTCAAAGTGCTCCTTAAAGAAATAAAGAACAACTGAAACAGCTGAAGGAGAAATCAGGGCTCGTGGCTGGGCCATGCCAACCTAATAAAAATGGCAATACTACTAAAGTTAATTTCTATTTTTAATGTTGTATCAAATAACCAAAGGGATACTTTATAGAATACTCTGATCATATAATGAGAAGACAGGACTCATTGGAAAAGACCCTGATGTTGGGAAAGATTGAAGGCAAAAAGAAAAGGGGATAGCAAAAAATAAGATGGATAGATAGTATCCAGAAATAACAAACATGAACTTGTACAGATTTTGAGAGATAGTGGAGGATAGAAGGACCTGGTATGCTACTGTCCATGAAGTCACAAAGAGTTGGACAGGACTGAATAATCAAACAATAACTGAAAATGAATCTGACATAAGTGAGGTTTTGAGGGAAGGGTGCAGGTAGATGGGAAAGTGGAGAAGAAAGTTTATTGTCCCTCTTGTCCAGACAGCACAAAGGCCAGGAACTTTAAGCTTCCAGGGTCAGGGAAATATATAAGCCATCTACACTGGCTTTCTTCCTCAAGAATTCCTTCTCCCAAACCTGTCCCAATGTTCTTTGCTTTATTTCTTTCTCCAGTGTTCATCTCTTGCCATTCCTCCCCCTTTTCTTCTACAATTATTAGATTCCTCTTTTATGGGACTTATTTGCATAGTTGTAATTATTTTCATTACTATTTACATTACTAATTACACGCATTACTATTTACATTTATTTTGACACTATAATCTTTTTCATCCATAGTGTAACTCATCTCTATGACTCTTACCTTATTTATACCCCTAATAATTAAATTTCTAATAAGTGTATCAATAGAATATTATTTATTGGTGGAGATATTACGATACATATATCTATGTTGATTATACAGTTTAACTCATCCCACCTATTAGAGAACTTTCTAAGGTTAAGATGCTGTACCTAGTATGTATAGGGAGATAATAGAAGAGTTAAAATAGTTTGTAACTAAATATAACACAAAACAGCGTGAAAGTCAAGAGAAGAGGCATAAAGTGCTTTGAGCTTTGTAGCTTCTGGCTAGGAAGATCAGGAAAGAAACTGTCAAAAGGGTAGAAATACACCTTAAGGATAAACAGGATTTCAACCAGCAGAAATGGTTGAAATCCAGCAGATATGTGGAGGGTAAGAAATTTCAAGCATGACATAAGTAGAGGCAATGATGTCAGAAAGTTCTAGTTGTAGTCAGAGAACAATGAGTAATCTGATTTAGTTGTACTATAGGATATTTGATAGGAAATGTTGATTGGTATCAAACTATTAAAGGCCTCCAATGGCAACCTAAAGAGTTTGGGACTTTATTCTATAAAAAGTGGGGGGCCAATGAAGCTTTTTGAGAAGAGGAGTAATGTGTTCAGAACTGTGCATTAGAAAAATTAATTTTGTAGCAATATATTGGAATAGTTGTAAGAGGGGAGCCTGTAGATAGGGTAAACCTGAAGGTAGTAAAATGGTTTAGGTGTGATATAATGAGGGCCTGAAGTAGGATGGTGTCATTGATGATGCAAAAAAGAGGTGAGTGTAAGATATATCAAAGTTGAAATAGGACTTGACAATCAAATGGACGTGGAAAGTTGACTAAGGGCAGAAGTAAAAAATGACTGAAGCAGAGGTAACCAATCAGAAGGATTAATGTGAATATTTTTTTTGAAGGAGTGTCAGGAGTGTAATGATAAGTTCAATTTTGAACACACTAAGTTTGAGATGCCAAAAGTACATCCCTAGATGACTAATTCCAAAGCTGAAAATATGAGACTAGAACTCAAATGAAAGGTTATGACTAGGAAAATAGATCTGAGGGTCATCTTTACTAAAGGGAAAGTTGAAGTTGTAGTACTGAATGAAGTCAAAGAAGAAAGAGAAAAGAAATATAAAATCTTCATATGTACTTCAAATACCTCCTGCTTTTTTGATGCACTCAGTATTTTTCTGATTGCTTGCCTAAAGGTATATTGTGCTCCAAGTGTAAACTTTGCACCTATAGGCAATCAATACACTGGAAGGGGCAATAATAACATCATAGAATCTCAATGTTTGAAGGAAACTCAGAGTTGTCTTATTCAACCTGTGTCTTAACAAGAATTCCCCCTAAAATATACTTGTGGAAAAAAAGACTCTGATTGAAGATTTCCACAGATGGAGCGTTTACTTTCTCTGTAGTTACTAAACTCACAGTTTTGCCTAACGCTGAATGTTGTTCCAAAACACCTTCAGCTGTTTTGGAAGCCATAGGCACAGGCAGCTATTAAGATTCTATTATGCTCTGGCTAGTTTCCTCTTTATATAAGAAGCTGTATGGCAAAGAGTCTCTACTCACTTCCTCCTCTAGGTCTAAACCAACATTTAACCCAATCAATACCCCAGAATGACTTGAATAAATATGCTAAGGTATAAGCTAATCAAAAAGACTAAGTGAATTTATTACTAATACTAGTTCTTGGGGAAAGACAAAATGATAAAATGTAAAAAGACTTCATTATGAATCAGGAAGCCTGGTTTCTAATCTAAACTCTATCATTAATTAGCTACACTGGCCACTTCATCTTTATGTGGCTTGGTTTCCTTATCAGTAATGTATGAAGTTGGAACTACATTATTTTTAGTTAGTTTTCCTTTCAGCTCTAAAAGTGCTATGATCATACTTTGGAATTTATTCGGTTTTCTGAGTAAACATTCACTCAACTTAAAATACTAACTCTTCCTACCTATTATCTTAATTTAATAACCAAAATAAATCATTACAAAAATATTTCAGGTATGAGCTCATCAATTTGAACTTAAGTGTTCAAGGATGCATACTAGTTACTATATAACGAATTATTTATCTATCCTTTGGAATTCACACTCTAAAATGGACAACTTGCATGGATAAACATAGACATCTGGTAAGTGTATAAACAAATACACCGATATGACAGCTATAGAAAGAGCACTAATAAAAGAATAAACCATTATGCAAATTTGCTGTGTACAAGGTTTTTAGTTAATTCAGTTGGGTTCCCAGAAAAGTTAGCTATCTGAAAAACCTGTTCCACTTCAACATAATTGCAAAATAGATTCTTATTTCCTAAAATAAGGGGAAAAGAAGAACTTGTGAATTAACTAGATATTATTTAGACATAAATGCTATCAATTGTCGACCACTATGATTCCACAATATTCATATTTCTCAAAGCTATTTCATAAAAAAAGAAATTAGCCTTTAGAGAAAAGACTACTTATAAGTTCCAAGGAACTTACATATTCATGGTTGTGTGTTCAATAATACATTCTTAGTGGGATGGTCTCCAAAAAATGTCTACAATTAAAAACAGAATAGGAAAAAATTTAATGGCTTACTCTCTTGTTGGTGAATTAGCCGAGGATTCCTTTTCCGAGGCATGAGAGATTATAGTTTGCAAAACACAATTATTTTTTTCAGCAGATAGGGCATCTCTCTCTTGCTCAGCACAGATTGGTTTTAAGGCCTCTATTCCATCTACTTCATCAACCTTGTCACCCAGATTGGGGTGTAGTTCTGTAGTACTGATAATCGGATCATCTTCACTCACAGAAACAGTAAGGTCACTGTCACTGCTTAAACTTTCCTCTTCATGCTTCTGCATGTGTTTGGTGGGCCTCTGATTTTTTAGGTCTTGATGATGATCTATTAGAGACAATGAATGAGGAGGCTATTTTTCACCAATTTCAAGGGAGTTAAGATTTTCTACCTCATACAGTGAAGAGTTAATTATAGGTAATAAGAAAAATTTATCCCAGCATTTTGAACTTAATTTCCTGTATACAGTACATATAAGCTTTTACATGTATTTTAGAACCTCACAGGCAAAATGGAGCAACTTTAAAATGGGACAATGAACATTTTCACTTAAAATACACTTTAAAAATCAACAGAACTGAAGTGGTATAATAACAATAGCTGAAATGTACATAGGCTCGCAAAGTGCTCCACCAACATTATCTTCTTTGATCCTCACAACAACTCCTCTCAAATTCTGCAGGCAACTTTGAAAACAAGGAAATAGAAGGAAGAGGAAGTAAAGTGACTTTCCCAAGGTCACACAGCTAATTGCTGGAGGTAGGTAGATCTAAACCCAGACCTATATGAGTGCAAGAGTAGCACCGTATCAATTACATCAAATTGTTTGTTTCTTGCCTCTTTCCTTCATGACAGAAATACAATTATAAAGTTACTCTGCTCCTCACTTTACCTAGACCAGTGCAAAAAGACATGCACACACACACACACACAAGTCTTACCTGAGAGAGTTTCCCAAGCACAATGATTTTCTTCTGACTGTGCATTTTCAGAGGCACAATATTCAGGGACAGGTACCAGTGGAACTGGCTGTTTAGTTTTTTCTTTCTTTCTTTCAATATGTTCCTGTGTCACTATTCCTTCTGATCCCTCTGATCTGTAAGAACTGTCACCCTTCAAATCAGTGGTTCTGTCCTCTGGACTTAATCTTTCCTGCAACAGAGAATTGAGTTTTGCAGACTTTTTGCTTTCGGGTAAATGACTCTTGCCATTATTTGTGTTGCTTACTATCTCTAAGCAATGAGTTTGTTCAACCTCAGACAATGCTGTGGATGTGACTGGCATTTTCTCAGCAATCTGAAGAGATGTCTTTCCATCTATTTTGTCAGACTTATTTAAGCACTGTGTATCACTATTCATTTGTACTCCATAGCTGTCTGTCACATTACTTCTCTCTGCTGTCTGTTGGCATGAATGTGGGTCAGAAATTGAAAAGCTCTTTGTGGGCTGGGAAGATTTCCGCTGTGTACTGAAATCTCCAGTGCTTGAGATGGTTGGCATTTGGCGGCCCATAAAGATTGTTGCTGGATGATACAATCCTCTTGACATGGCTGTCCCCATGTTAATTCCTGATGGCTTCACAACTTGCAGTGCCTAAAAAGAAGTTCAAAGTTAAACACATTTTATATAAGATGACTGTGCTGTTTTCAGAAAGTAATATCAAGTTATACTATAGGAATATTTACATTAGTACATGTCACATTTAAAAAACATGTTGCTTCCAAAGGAAAAAAAAACTGTACAGGAAAAGGAAAATACTCTATAAAATTCAACTCTATGGAAATCAGTTGCATAAAATAAAAGTATTGGTTAAAAACCATGAAATCTACATTTTCAAAAGCAGATTAAAATAGTGACTCAAAATGGATACGTAATATAGGGTGTCTGCAAAATCTTAATGCAGTTTTAAGCTTTAATAGCTTAAATAATAGCTATTATTATCAATTATATTACAACAATAATAGTTATTAGTAGAGCTTTAAATGCACTAAGACCTTCAGAACACTTTGTATTATAAATTTAATAAGTATTTTTAGAGAACTTATTTAAAACTATAGAGCTATAGTTTATAACAATCATGACTCCTATTTAAATTGCAATTACTTATATCTTTTGCCTGAGCACTTTAAAGTAATTTACAAATCAACTAATTCATAAATAATTCCAACAAAATATTTTTTTCCCTATTTAAAAAAAAATTAAATTATTTGATCAGGGTCATATAGTAAGTCAGAGGTAGACCTGGAAATAGGAACAATGTCTAGGGTTTATGAAGTACCTCTATTTCAAAATATTAAAGAACTTTCATTATACCTTATTTACTTTAATAGTACAATGGAGTTAGAAGGGAATAATATAGTTATTCTTATTTTATAGATGGAAAAATTGAAAACAAAGCCACACATGTGAATCAGCAATAATACCAAAATTAGAGCTCCATTTACTCTAGGCTAGTTCTTTCTAAAATTCATCGTCATAGATAAAACTAAAATAAGCAATTTTATAATATGAATCAAAACAAAAAATCCAATGTATAAAATGCAAAGTCAATAAAAAGGTATTAACAAAAATTAAGTTATAAAACTGATATTAGGAAAATCCCTTCTATTAATAAATTAAGAGCATATCCAGTCATTATTGAGGGATATTAACATGAGCATGCTGCTTCAGATTATGAAACCACACTAGTCAACCTGTTAAATATAAACTTTTCATACAAAATGGTTCCAAAGGGTATAATACTGAGGAGAACTAGGACAAAGCTGAGAAGAGGGACAAAAGCTTTAATGGTTCATTCAATGTTGAGCAGACCAAGGTAGAAATTAGTTCTCAAACTTTTCATAGAATTATAAGATTTGGATCTAGAAGGGGATAAAGATTTACTCAACCAACCTCCTTCCTCCTCCTCCCACCCCAACCCCTATCCACTTTATAGACGAGGAAGATGAGGCCAAGAGAGATTAAGCAATTTGTACAAGGTAAAAGCAGTACTGAAAAAGAGATATGGGACCTAAAATCAGATCTTCTGGTTCCAAATCCAGTTTTACTTTCATTATATTTATTGATTAAAGGATACACATACTTTTCCCATTTACAATAAGAATCAAATCAATTCATTTTACATAAGTCACTGATTTCTTGTAGCAATATTTTAGCAGCTATTTGCATTTACTGGTGATGCAGCAGAATTTACATGACTTTGTTTGCTCAGCATCAGGCTATGAATGAAAATGAAGATTTTGGTGTGATTTTGATCACATTAGAGAGTCTTAGTTGAAGAAAAGCTTGGGGTCAGGCAGCTTCCTCATACAGGCCACCAAAATGTTGAAGTTTAGGGGTGCTAGGACCCTGAAATCACAACATATGAGTCCTGCCTGAAAGAATTCAACCTAAGCCTTCTTTCAGCCAAAGACAAAGTTCATTAGAACAGCCATCATATTGGCCAGAATCTGAGCAGTGGCTAGATTTTATGAATCTGAGCCCAGAATCATTTTTTAAAGACATAAAATATATAGGATTACAAAGAAAACCAATTATATGGGAATACGGTTAGCAAAATATTTTAAAATACAAGTTCATGGCCCCAGGTTAAGAACCTCTGATCTAAAATAATCTTTAATCTTATATTTCAACCTGAAAAAATGACACTAGTGACATTTATAATGCCCTTTAAGGCTTACATAGAGCTTTATGTACATTACTTTTAATCATCACAAAAACCTTGAGAGGTAGGAACTCTCCAATATCCAAATGGTTCTAAAATATTTGCACTGATGTAAGTATTCCCTCCAACAAGGCAGATTATAGTCCATTCATATCTGACCATTTTATGTGCCTCATATCCATAATTTCCCCATGGGAGTCCACCCAACCTAGTTAAGACTTTGCTCATGCTCTCTAAATATCAAAAGTATAACAATGAAGCATGCTGTAGGTCTGTCACTTATTTCTCATTCCTGCCACATTATCACCCCATTGTCTTCTTTCAATTATACATTTCTTTGAAGGAAATACACTACTTCTGTATAAATTTTTGTCTGCAATATGCTGTAGCCTGCTCATGCCCTCTATAGCTCACTCTATTTTTCCTTGGGTAGTGCTCAACTTTCAGTCTTTGGAAACCAAAATATTCTTATAATTCATAATCAGGCAGTATTACCTGAGAAATACTGTACTAAAAAGACAAGTCCTACTTTCAGAGAGAAATGGGGTAATTTGCCACCAGCTCCTCTACTTGGCTTCAACTTCATCACTATCTTCATCATGCCCCACTAAAGATAAACTTATCACCAGGACATTTATTATAACGTAGATTGCTCCAGCTTCACTACCTCATCAGTATCTTTGGCAGCGTCTGCCTCTGTGATTGGAGGGCTAAAGGGTGGAGCAAAAAACTCCTCCCATAACCTCCCTTTTTTAGAAGATTCAAAATTCCAGACATTTCTTCATTTGTAATCTGCTGCTGTATTTGGTTTCAACTGCACGGTCTTTTCATCATGCCCCTTCACCGGGTACCCTCTGGCACTCCTCTTCTCCTTTTCAGTTTCTTTTGTATATTCTCCCCCTGACTCCTTTAAGACTATAAACTCCTTAAGAGCAGAGATTTTGTTTTTCTTATTTGTATCCCCAGTGCTAAGCATAATGCTTAGCATACAGTAACTGCTTAATAAATGTTTATTGCATCATCATAATTAAAGGAACTGGACAAACTATGTGAAAGAAAATGGTAATGATGACACCATATGCCATAATTTCTGAGATGCAGCTAAAGATTTGAGGAAGGCCCACAAAACTTTAACTTGTACAATGCTTATCCTAATGTCTTTTCTCTGGTTCTCTGCCCCTTCTTACTATATAAGGACATGGTTTGCTTCTTAAATTCTTATAACTGCAAGCGCTCTCATTTATCACTTTGAGAAATGAAAATGAATTAATATTGCTTACTATTGAAAATGTATATACACAAACAAATATCTAAATTAATAAATAAAGCCCTTATTCCTTTGTTAGAAGCTTGTGTATAGGGAGTTTATTCCCCTTTGGAATCTGTAAGAGCATTTCACATATAGAATTCTACATGGACTTCAGAGAATAATTCAAAGTCATTCTCTGTATACCTGCCAGAAAATTGGCACTTATTCTGTGTTAATTGACTCATTTTTTTTCTTTTATCCCAATAACCAGTCAAGAAGGCTTCCCCTCTTTCCCCAATAATAAGTCCAAAGTAAAGTACCCATCTGGGTCCAGTAAGTCTCATAGCACCTGGCATCATATATATGTTGTAGCTGAGTTGTTTTAGTTGCGTCCAACCCTCCATGACCCCATTTAGGGTTTTCTTCGCAAAGATAATTGGAGTTGTTTGCCATTTCATTCTCCAGTTCATTTTATAGGTGAGAAACTAAGACAAACAAGGCTAAGTGACTTGCTCAGGGTCACACAGCTAGCAAATATCTGAGGCCAGATTTGAATGCAGGTCTTCCTCACTCCAAGGGCAGTGCTCTATCCACTGAGCCACCTAGCTGCCTCCTAGGCAGAGGTTAAGTGACTTGCTCAGCAAAAGTAGCAGATAATACTTTGTTCCCCACCAATCACCAACTTGAAATTCCCATTCCCAAAAGGCAACAACAACAAAGTAGTAGGAAGCATATACTGCACGTGTAGAATGCATATACAAAGAAGACAAAGTGGGAAATTATCTTTAGAGATGCCCCACCACTACAATCTGAGGATAGCCTTATCATTGACTCAATGGATACAGATTTGGAGGAGAGCAATACCCCACACCTATCTCCAGTCATCTGTAAAGAATATCCTTTAACAAATCTCTTTGGGACATGAAAGTTTTCTGCATGGGTTTTCTTTTCCTCACTCTAGTGAGTACATATGAATTATCACTAAATCACTCACTTGGAGATATGTGCCACAAATGAAAGAACTGAAGTGGGTAGGGAAAAAGTCTCATTTTAAAATTCTTTGAATTCAGGGAGGCCCCATTCCAATAGCAGCAGTTCTCAGAGGAAAAATTATAACTCTGAAAATATATACGAACAAAATAGGAAAAGAGAAGACTAACGAACTTAATAAGAAATTTTTAAAATCAGAATACAAAAAATAAATCCAAAATAATTATAAAACAGGAAATTTTGAAAATTTAAAAAGAAATAGATAAATTGGAAACAAAAATGGCCA
Organism: Phascolarctos cinereus; assembly: GCF_003287225.1. NCBI lineage: Eukaryota > Metazoa > Chordata > Mammalia > Diprotodontia > Phascolarctidae > Phascolarctos > Phascolarctos cinereus. The sequence continues at coordinate 156,233,635 of NW_027555625.1, forward strand.
GATTATTAAACAAACTAAAAATTGGATTACTGAAAAGACAAATCCAAAGAAATTCTCAGCTAACTTAATTAAAAAGGAGAAAAATCAAATCATAAAATAGAAAATGAAAAAGTTAACCAAAAAAAGAGAATTATCAGAATCTACTATCCACAATTATATAACAACAAAATTGATCATTTAAAAGAAACCACTACAAAAATACAAAATACCCAAATGAACAGAAGACGAAATAAAAATCTTGATTCAATTTTAAAATAACAAACTGAACCAGTTATAAAGAAACTAAAGAGAAAAACAAAACAAAACAAAAAAACCCTGGTCCTGATGGGATTTACACATGAATTCTACCAAACTTTTAAGAATAATTAATACTTAGACTACACAAATTATTCTCAATAATTGAGAAAGCAAACAGACTACCAAACTCCTTTAATGATACTGCTCCTTCCAGAGATTGTGCCTAGGAGGAGCTAAATGACTGAGCTTGGTACTCCATAGGACTATGCTGATGCTGGGCCATTTTTTTCCACCCTGTAGCTTCACCCTATAAATCAAACCTCCAGAGACCAGACCTGGGGACAGTTAAGGTACTTAGTTCAATGTTCCCCAAAGAGACTACTGACAAAAAAAAAATACAACAAAATGTCCATAAAATGATTCACTGTGATCAAATTGGATTTATACCTGTTCACAGAATTTCTCTCTTTTTACCCTCTATAATACATGTTGGTACATAAGCTATGATTATTTTCATAAGCATTGCAATATGAGATGACTACACTATGCTATGAAATGTTTCTAGTTGCCTTTGCATGGAGAATAAAATCAACTCTGCTAAGTCTTTTATTTGCTGCTTCTTCCAGTTTAACGTAGGAAAGATAGGTGGTGCAGTGGATAGAGCACTATGCCTGGAGTCAGGAAGACTCAGTTCAAATCTGGCCTCAGAAACTTATGAGCTGTAACCCTGGGCAAGTCACTTAACCCTGTTTGCCCCAGTTTTCTTATCTGTAAAAATGGACTAGAGAAGGAAATGGCAAACCATTCCAGTATCTTTGCCAAAAAAACTCCATTGACAGTACTAGCATGCTATCGTCCACAGAGTCACAAAGAGTTGGACATGATTGAATGACTAAACTACATCAACTTTACATTAACTGAAGAATATATAAACATATATATATATATATAATATATATACAAATTAATATTATCTAAAGTAAATCAGGATTGAATACTGTCTTTTGTAAACCACCTTATAGTATATGCACTGTAAGATAATCTCACTATGTACAGACACTTGTTATGTAATAATATTACCTACAACCAATTCTCTTTGATATTCAGGAAGCCTCTCCAGTCACTCACACTCAGTTCTATGATTCTTATTACTTCTAATAAGATGGTGGCAATCCACAATTAAATTCTATTTATCCCAGCTACGAAACAGAAAAGATATGGACAATCATTTGAATGTCACTTGTGAAAAGCACACTTGTCCCTTAATTATAAGCTCACTGAGGGTACCTTTTATTTGTACATATAGATGACTCATGTAAAGGTTTATGCATAGGTGAGAGAGAAAGCATATAGGTTGACAGTTAATGATATTTCATTGGTCACCTTTTTTTGATATTAAAGAAGTCTGAGATACCCCCACCCCATATTTGGTATTGTCTCCTTCCTTAGATATCTCACATATTGACCTCTCAACATTTTAAAATTTATGCCTCTACCACCATGGATCTCTTCTATATGTACTTGGTCTGATTTGGCTGCTTTTCCCATTTTTGTTCTCTTTAATGTCATTTTTACTTCCCTATAGGTACATCTGGAGCTGTGATCCCAGGATCCAAGTATGATCAGGTTTTACTGTCCCTGGTAGTGAAAACATTTTTATTTTTATATGTTATATATTAATAAATTATTATATTTATTTTATTTTTATTACAATAACTTATTACTGTAATCACAGGTATTTTCCATTTTTTCTATTCATTGTTCTGTTTTCATCCTTCAGTACTTTTGGGTTGACTGAGCTGAGTTGAATCTCTTGCCAAAGTTTATTAGGCTGGTTTTATCCTCTACTGTTTATCTCTGCTTTTATGGGATGATATTGCTCAGAATCCTCTATAATCCTTCGTAAGATGTTAATACAAGTTCAAAATTCTAAATCAATGTTGCCTTTGACCATCTCCCTGTTTGACAAGTAAATCAAATGGTTGCAGACTAATTCACTTTCTGAGTTCTTTATGTCTCCTTGCTGTGGAAATAGATTTATGGTGGTTGAACTTTTAAGTAACTTTGCATACTAGGTGTCACCATATCCAATGCTCATTTCCCATTTTCCTTGTTAATTATTTAATCAAATCTTTTATCTAACAAGTTGGTGGTCTCACCATATACAGACAGCTAATTGAAGAATAGCTCCCAAATCAATAACAAGTTTTTTCTTGTCAAAATATAATCTGCATTTTTTATTATTATTTAGTGGTCCCTACCATTTAATACCTACAAATACTTTTCTGAAAGAAAGTGCTCATGATACATGATGCTTCTGTGCAGTTTACAAGTCTGTAGCTACTCTCTTATGTTTCTAAACATTCTCATTTTTTTCCTACTTTTCACTAAACTAGTAAGTATCAGAGTATATGTTAATATATTTTATTTTTATTTGTTGCTTTTTTGGTGAGCAATTGGTGTTAAGTGACTTGCCCAGAGTCACATAGTTAGTATCAAGTGTCTGAGGCCAAATTTGAACTCAGGTCCTCTTGACTTCAATACCAGAGTTCTATCCACTGCGCCACCTAGTTGCCCCATATATGTTAATTTAACTGAAACATCTTATAAGATTCTTTTTATAGAATTTCTCTATTTCTTGATCTTTAGTAACTGATACTGGTACATAAGCAGTTATTTTTACGACAGTCTTTTTTTGCAAATACTTATTACTAATACAGCAATATGAAATGAGCAAATATCCCATGAAATCTGGCTTCTTTTTGCCCTTGGGCACACATTAAAACGAACTCCACTGAATTCCTCATTGCCTTTTTCTGAGGAGTACCTATGACCCATCCATCCATTAAATTGCAACTTCATTCTTTCTTCTAACAATTTATAATGAGAATGTCAAGACTGACATGATTCAGCTCGTCCAATAGTAAGTCACTAGACCTTATTTTCAGAGTGCCAGCAGTAAAATTCAAGTTTATAGATGGTCTAAAAGCTGTGTAATTCTTAGCACACTGCCCCACTTCTGCCACATTCACTGAAGAAGGACAAAAGTGTATCACAAGACTGAGAGCTACTTTGTACTTTTCTTCGCTGAATATGTTGCCGTGGTCAAAATAATACAGCACCCAATGGTCAGCCTATGGGTGCTAAATCACTCTATAATAAACTGGGATTGTCTCACAATGCAAAGTTAGTACATTAATGGGTATGCACTCAAGGATTTTCTAGGATGGTAGAACCTGCCAAAGCTCATGTTCCACTGGAATAGTTTTTGAGAACCCGGGGTCTTCTCCATTCCATTATAAGTTATGCTTAACATTTTACAACTGACTAAAAGATTTAGAAAATATAAATTCCAATTGTGCTTATTGTTTGTTAATTACAAAAAAGCAGTACATAAAAGGCTCTTTCCCACTAAGGTGCCTTCCTTCTTTATACATCAAAACCACTGAAAGAATGACAATAGAAATGACCTTGTTTGGAGACTTCCAGATCACATGAGCAACAAGACGGAGGACTAGACATTTTCTTTGATACCCACAACCTTGCAAAAGTTCTCAAAAACATAAATTATATGCCAAAGATAAAGCAACTTTAGTTGCCTCCTTGGATGAGGATACCCAGAATCAAAAAACAAAACAAAACAACACAGAACATGAATTGACACTCATTAATCCTGAGCTCACTCAGAACCCTTCCCCTACTTCCCATGCTACCAGCTGCAAGGCTGCACTAGCAGAAGCAAAGACCTAACACATCAGTTTTTAACAAAACACAATCTCACAGACCTCCCCTCTGAAATGCTGGTGAGTAGGGAGACAACAAATAGCACCAGCACTGCAAAACTTTGAACTATCAGTGCTAGGACAAACAACCCATAGCATCAAAGCTGCAAACCCCCAAACTGATCATGCCAAAACAGACCATTCTATAGCATGAACATAGCAGCTTTCTCAATTGTTGGTGCCTGGTCAGAAAACCAAGAAACAGAAGCAGCAAGATAAGACATTGTGTGTGTTGTGGAGATATGGGCTGGGGAAGAGAGAGTGCATTGCTCTCCACTACCTCTGAAGGAAAAGACTCAGCAACCAGATAGGACCAGTTCTGTCAACCCAAAAGTCATGTGGGGCAAAGATCTAGGCTGATGAATCATGAATTTCTCAGTGTGGGAGGAGGCTGAAAAGGTTTGAGATACAACCTCCAAGAAAACCACTATTAAAGCAAACACAGTCAGAAAGCAAATGATAGCAGAAAATAAGGGGAATGGGGTGTTGAAATGACCAAAGACCTCACGAAGAAAAAAACTCCTTGGAGCAACTGGTACCTAGAGGGAGTTGGAGTGGATAGACATAAGAAGGAGATTTTGAGGTAAATGAGGAACAAATGTAACCAGGGAAGGACAAAGATCAATGATGGGCTGTATAAACAGGGATGTGTATGAGTGGGGTTGATGTAGGGGATGTACTCTATCACAGGGCAATGTCCTCTCTGACACTTGCAAGAATTGGCATTATTCTGTGAGTGAAGCACAAAAGGGAACCAGTCAGGCAAGCTCTACAAGGAAGTGGCAGAAAGTACCTAGGAGAGACTAGAATGGATATCTTGGAAGTTTGATTACATGAGGAATACAGAGAACAGGGAGAATCTAGATAATTTTAGGGGTCATGAACCAGAAAATGAAGGTATAAAGTAGACAGAAAGAGAAGATGGATAATGAAGAGGGTGAGAGGAATCCTTTCCGGAATGAATAAAGTTTTGAAAACTAATGAATAGGAATAGTTGAAGAGTAGGAGAAGAAGAGGGAATCTACTTGACTAATAAAGAGGAAAAAAGGGCAGAGGTGAGAATTATGTCAGGAGATAAAATCAAGAGAGAAAATGGAACTAATAAGTAAAACTCCAAAAGGAAAGGGATAACAGATGAGAGGAGGGAATCCTGGGTGAAGGGAAGAGAGGCAGTAGGAAGAGTCAACTTTAAAAAGATTATGGTAAAGTAACTGAAGAAACATTATACTATGTTTACAGCAGAAGAGGGAAAAATCATAACTTGAAAAGAAATCAGTATTGGAGACAGATGGAGGAAAATACAAACCTAACTCTCATAACATTAAATGTGAATTAATTAAACAAAACAATAAAATGAAAAAAGTGACAGATCAGATAAGATAATGGACTCTTACAATCTGTTACTTAAAAGAAACACATATAAAAAACAAAGAAAAGAGCGAAGACAGCAGATTAGAGGGAGCACTCAAGCTAAACTCTCCCAACAAATTTTTAAAATAATCCATCAAATCAAATTCTGGAGTAGTACAGCCCACAAAATGTTGGGATGAGACATTTTTATAGTCCAAGACAACTTAGAAGGTCAAAAGGAGAGGTCTGGGGTGATGGCTGGCCAGAAGCACACATGATAACAACAGCTGGGGGCCTTGGAGACAGTGGTGACAGGAAGAGCAAAAATCAGAAGTTTAGGGGCTTCTCAGCACACAACTGGTCAGAAAGAAATTACAGGGAATCCCAGTGCTTTTGGGGTGTTTTTTTGCAATATAGCTAATATAGAAATATGTTTTGCATGACTACACATGTATAATGGATGTAATATTACTTGCCTTCTGAATGGGTAGGGAAGGGGCTGGAAGAAAGGAGAAAAATTAGAGCTCAAAATTTTTTTAAAAAATGAATGTTAAAAAAATAAAAACACACCAAACAACAAAAACAACAAAAAAATGGGGAGTGGAAAAAAATTTACTATGCATTAAGTAACTCCAAAAAAGCAGGAACTGTAATCATGATACCTGACAAAGCAAAAACAAACATTCAAAAAATAAAATGGATTAAACAAGGAAAGTACATTATACTAAAAGGAAACACAGACAACAAACCAATATGAATAATAATTTTATATACTTCAGATGCCACAGCATCCAAATTCATCAAGCAAACATTATCTGAGCTACAAGAAGACACAGACAGTAACACAATAGTGACAGAAGACTTCAATATGCCTGTTTTGAGTAAGCCTAAAAGAAAGATAAACAAAAAGGCAAAAATACGTAACAGAAAAAATTTCTGAAGAAACTAGAGATAAAAAATATGATGATCTTCTAAATAGGATTGCAAAAGAATATGCATATTTCTTAGACACATGGAACTTTTACCAAAATTGACTTCGTACCAAGGCAGAGATACTACAAACAAAAGTAAAAAGACAGCAAGAAAGCAGGGACTCAAGTTTTAATCACAGTTCCAGGAATGAGAGGAGCACTAGTACTTGTCAACACAAGGGAGCAGAGGCCCTTCCTGGGTAAGGGGCAAGAATGCAGATCAGGAGACAAATGACCAAACTTTCCCCCATATCACAACACCTCAGAAGCACTAAAAACTTACAGACCTCCTAGCAGTGAAAACAGCAGTATGAAAATGCCTAAAGCTTGGAACAGTGTCCACTCCTTCCTTTTCCCCAGAGATGAGCAGAGTCCCACTCTAACATAAAGTTCAAAGTCAATAAACAGGCTGGTAAAGTGAGGAAATAACAACAAAAAGAATCTGGCCACAAAAAACTATGGTGACTGGGAAGCTCAAGACACAAACTCAGAAGACAATGATCTAAAAACTGTACAAGTGAAGCCTCAAAGAAAAATGCAGATTAACACAAGCCCTAGAAAAGCTTTAAAAAAAAAAAGAGCAAAAAAGTTATTTTTAAAAAGCAATAGAGGGGCGCAGCCAAGATGGCAGAGTAAAAGCAGTGATTTGCTTGAACTCTCCCCAAAGCCCCTCCAAATACCTATAAAAAATGGCTCTAAACAAATTCTAAAGCAGCAGAACCCACAAAAAGACAGAGTGAAACAAATATCCAGCCCAAGATAACCTGGATGGTTGATTGGAAAGGTCTATTGCACCAGACTGGTAGAGGAGTGCAGTTCAGAGTGGGTACACTGGCAAAGACCAGGCCTCAGTGAACCTGAAGCAGATCTCAGAGGACTAAAATACGGGCAACTGTGGTGGTTTCCAGACTTCTCAACCCATAAACACCAAAGACAACTTAGAAAGTCAATAGGAAAAGTCTGTGACCTCGGTGAGAGAGAAGCTTGGTCCCAGCCCCTGATCTGGCAGAGACCTGGGGTGGCAGCTGCTTCCAGAGCTCAGCCCACAGATGGAAGGTGAGAGAGGATTATACTGGGAGAAGGAGAAAGGGAGAGGTATAATGGGGTAAATTATCTCATACAAAACAGACAAGAAAAGGCTTTTACAGTGTAGGGGAAGCGGGGGAAGGTAAAAGGGAATGAGTGAATCTTATTCTCCTTGGATGTGGCTTAAGAAGGGAATAACATACACACTCATTTGGGTATGGAAAGCTATCTTACCTTACAGGGAAGGGGATTAGAGAGCAGGGGGGATGACAGAGGGGAGGGCATATTGAGGGAGGGGGGTAATCAGAAGCAAACACTTCTAAGGAGGGACAGGGTCAAAAAAGTGAATAGAATAAACAGGAGGCAGGGTAGGATGAAGGGAAATACAGTTAGTTTTTCGTAACATGACTGCTATGGAAGCGTTTCGCATGACTACACATATAAAACCTGTATTGAGTTGCTTGCCTTCTCAATTGAGGGTGGGAGGGAGGGAGGAAGGGAGAAAATTTGGAACCCAAAGTTTTAAAAACAAATGTCAAAAATTGTTTTCACATGCAACTGGGAAATAAAATATATAAGCAATGGGGTATAGAAATCTATCCTGCCCTACAGGAAAATAGAAAGAGTAGGGAATAAGAGAAGGGGAGGGAGAAGATAGAAGGGAGGGCAGATTAGGGGAAGGGTTATTCAGAATGCACACCATCTTGGAGTGGGGAGAGGGACGAGATAGGGAGAAAATTTGGAACTCAATATTTTGTGGAAGTGAATGTTGAAAACTAAAAATAAATAAATAAGAAAAAAAGCAGCAGAGGAAGAACTGGAAAAAGAAATGAGAGCAATGTAAGAAAATTATGAAGAGAAATAACAGCTTGGTAAAAGAGGCATTAAAATACTTAACAAAATGACATCTTTAAAAAACAGGTTAAATAGTAAAAAAGGTACAAAATGTCACTGAAGAAAAAACTCAAAAAAGCACACAATTAGCAAGATAGAAAAAAATACAAAATATCACTGAATAAAATAACTCCTTAAAAATTAGAATTGGACAAATGGAAATTAATAGCTTCATGAGGCATGAAGAAACAATAAATCAAAGACAAAAGAATGAAAGAATAGAAGAAACTGTGAATATTTTATCAGAAAATCAACTAACAGGAAATGAGAATGAGGAAAGATAATTTAAGAATTATTGGAACACCTGAAATCCATGAACAAAAAAAGAACCTAGACATTGTATTTCAAGAAATTATAAAGGAAAACTTCCCTGCTACCTTAAAATCGAGAGCAAAATAGAAACTCAGAGAATCAACCCATTCCTTCCTGAAAGAGATCGAAAATGAAAACTCTTAGGAATACTGCAGCCAAATTGAAGAGCTCCCAAGTCAAAGAGAAGATATTGAAAGCAACCAGAAATTATTCAAATTCCACAGAGCCATAGTCAAGCCACATTATATTTAGCAGCAACTAAAATAAAAGAGTGGAAGATTTGGAATACAATATTCTTGAAGGCAAACGAACAAGAATTACAATCAAGAATAACCTATAAATCTATCAGGGAAAAACAGACATTTAATGCAACAGAGGACTTTCAGGCATTCCTAATGAAAAGATGAGAGATGAAGAGAAAATCTAACTTTCAAACACAAGAAAAAAACATAAAAAGAGAAACATGAAAGAGAAACTCTAAGAGATTCACATAAAAAGAGGTGCACAAGGAAGACTTTTTATGGTGGAGTAGAAAATGGGCACAGGGCAGGGAAAGGGGCAAAACCTCACTCTCATCTAAACTGGTTTAAAGGGGAAATACATACATACACACACACACACACACACACACACACACACACACATATCCCTCTACTCAGTTGAGTATAGATATACATCATACCAACAATGAAGAGGAGGCAGGGCTAAGAGAAGGGGGAGGCAGTTTACAGAATCAAAATAGACTTTTGAGGTGAAAGGGGTTAAAAAAAGAGAGGGAGTGAAGGACAAATAGAAGAAAACAGGACAGAGGGAAATAGATATCAGATATCACAAATGTGAATGAGATGAACTTACCCATAAAATGGTAAATGACAGCAAAAGTTATTAGAAACTAGAATCCAACAAAGTGTTGTTTATAAGAAACACACTTGAAACAGAAAGATGCACAGAGCTAAAATAAGGGGCTGGAGAAGAAGCTATTAGGCAGCTAGATGGCACAGTGGATAGAGTGCCAAAGCGGGAATAAGGAAGAACCCTGTTTGCCTCAGTTTCCTCATCTATAAAATGAGTTGGAGAAGGAAATGGCAAACCATTCCAAATGAATTGGAGGAAATGGCAAACCAAGAAAACCCAAAAATGGATCACAAATAGTCTGATAGGACTGAAATGACTGAACAACAAAGGCAGAATCTATTGTGCTTCAGCTGAATTAAAAAATGGCAGTGAAGCAATCGTGATCTTACATAAAGCAAAAGCAAAAGCAGAACTAATTAAAAGAGATAATTGGCAAAATTACATTTTGCTGAAAGGTACCATACACAATAACATAATATCAGTATTAAACATCTATGCACCAAATGGCATAGCATCCAAATTCTTTAAAAAAAAAAAATTAAATGAGTTACAGGACATAGACAATAAAACTATACTATTTGGGAACCTCAACTTACCTGTTTCCCACCCCTCCCAGAACTAGATAAGTCCAACCATAAAATAAATAAAAAAGAATTTAAGGAGATGAATAGAATAGAAAGGAATATACTTTTTTTCTCAGCAGTATATGGTACCTTCAGAAAAACTCACCATATACTAGGGCATAAAAACTTCACAGACAAATGAAGAAAAGCAGAAATATTAAATGCATTTTTTCAGACCACAACGCAATAAAAATCACATTCAATAAAAGGCCTTGGAAGTATAGATTAAAAATTATTTGGAAACTAAATAATCTAATCCTAAAGAATAAGTGAGTCAAAGGGAAAAAATCACAGAAATAATCAATTTCAATAAAGATAATCATAATGAGACAACACACAAAAATTTGTAGGATGCAACCAAAGCATTACTTATTGGAAACTTTATACCCCCAAAACACTTACATCAATAAAAAAGGATATGTACAGTTTTATAGCCTTTTGAGCATAGTTCCAAATTGTTCTCCAGAATGGTTGAACCAGTTCACAACTCTACCAACAGTGCATTAGTGTACGATTTTTCCACATCGCCTACCTTCTGGCACTAGTCATTTTCCTTTTCTATCACATTAGCCAATCTGATAGGTAATAAAAAGTGATGGGATAAGTAAATTAGGGGAGCATGGAAAAATTTACCAGTGAGACCTATGGGTAAGGGAAGAGTTTTATAACCAGAGATAAAGAGGGATAATTTTGATTGCATAAAATTAAAATGCTTTTGCACAAACAAAACTAATGCAGCTAAAATTAGAAAGCAGGAAATGAGAAAAAAAATTTACAACAAATTTCTCTGAAAAAGGTATTATTTCTCAAGTATATAGTGAACTGAGCCAAATTTATAAAAATAAAAGTCATTCCCCAATTGATAAATGGTCAAAGCTATGAACAGGCTGTTTTCAGAAAAAAAAAAATGCTCTGAATCACTACTGATTAGAGAGATGCAAATTAAAACAACTCTGAGGTTAGCACCTCATACCTATCAGATTGGCTTATATGACAGAAAAGGAAAATGACAAATGCTGGAGGAGAGAAAATGGGGGAAAATATGGACACTAATGCACTGCTGGTAGAGTTCGAAACTGGTTTAACCATTCTGGAGAACAATTTGGAACTATGCCCAAAAGGCTATAAAACTATGCATACATACCCTTTGATTCTGCAATTCTACTACTAGGTCTATATCCCAAAGAGATCAAAGAAAAAAGAAAAGGCCTATCTGTACAAAAATATTAATAGCAGCTCTTTTTGAGGTGGCAAAGAATTGAAAAATGAGAGGATACTCATCAATTGCAGAATGGCTGAACAAGTTGTGGTATATGATCGTGATAGAATACTACTGTATTATAAGAAATAGTAAAGGTTAAGTTTTCTGAAAAAGCTGGGAATATTTATATGAACTGATGCAAAGTAAAATGAGCAGAACCAAGAGAACACTGCACAAAAAGAAAAGCAATATTGTAAAGATGATAACTGTGAGAGACTTAGCTACTCTGATCAATACAATGATCCACAACAACTCCAAAGGACTCATGGTGAAAAATGCTATCCACCTCCATAGAGAGAACTGATGAAGTTTCTGTGGAGACTGAAGCATTTTTTTTTCACTTTCTCTGTTTTTCTTGTTTTTTTTTGTTTTTGTTTTTGTTTTTGGATTTTTTTTGCATCATAGCTAATATGGAAATATTTTGCATGGCTTCACATATATAATGGGTATCATACTGCTTGCCTTTTCAATGGTTGAGCTAGGGGCTGGAGGGAGGGAGAGAATTTGGAATTCAAAATAACAAAAAAGCTCATTAAGTAAATAAATAAATGCTTGATAGGGAGGGGAAAAAAAAAGAAACAGCTAGAGGAATAGTTAGCCTTCATAGCAAGGCCATATACCATTAAACACTACCAAAATTAGTTTGCACTTTTAATACGATACCAATCCAATTACCAAGGGAATACTTTATAGAACTTGGTCAAATAAGAGTAAAATTCATTTGGAGAAACATCTCAAACACTAATGGAATTGATGAAAAGAAATACAGATAAAGGGAGAATACCATTTCTAGACCTCAAACTATATTACTATCAAAACCATTTGGTATTGGTTAAAAAACAGATAGCTCAATGGATCAGAGTGGAGAAAAGAGAATCAGAAACAATAGAATTCAACAACCCAGTATTTGTGAAAGTGGAAAACATCAGTCACCTAGGGGAAAAATGCCTTATTTGATCAAAAAATCTGCTAGGAAAGCAGGAAAGCAGTCTGGCAGAAATTAGACTTAGATCAACACCTTTTACCATATTCCACAATACATTTTAAATGGCTACATGACCTTAATCTTAAATATTATACTATAAAAAATTAGAAGAGAAGCAGATCATAAATCTCTCATCATATCTCACCATACCTCAGGTATGGTACTGCTAAAATTAATTATCTGAAATAAAAGAAAGTGAGGACTGAGCATTCATGTTTTAATTTGCAAAGCTAGGATTTGCATATCCAACACGGTCACATGACTTCTCAGATGTCAGAGACAAGGAATGACTTACAGAGCTGATTTTTATAAGGGAGGAATAAAAAAATTACAGAAATTTGTTTTGAATATAATTCAATTGGACAAGACAGGTCATTTGATCAGTATGTTTCTCCCTGGCTTTCTTAACCTGACAGTAATATCTAGCTGTCAAAGTGAGATCACTCCAGAAGTCCTTGCCCTAGAGGTGATGTCTTTTGCAATCAGAAAGCTCACTGGGAAAGAGGAACTTGTGGTTTGGATTCAGCAGTCACCTCCCACCTTCCAGCTGCTAACCTTGGAAGATTCATTTTTCAACTTAACCTCTAGCTTGAGAAAAAGGGGAGCTTATCCACTATATTGGAAAAAGGAACTTAACCTTTGGTTAACCCCCCTTTTTCCAACTGCCAGAAAGGGGAACTTAGCCCTTAAAAAGAGCCTTATAAATCTATGATTATTTTATTCCTACAAAGATATGTCTTACTCTAAATTTCTGCTACTAAATGATAAAGTCTTATCAATCTATCTATTCACTAAATCTGCAGGTAATCTAGAGCTGTTGGGCTAGCTTTTCCTAAAGAAGGGAACTTAATCCTATCATCAAACTAAAAATAAATCAGTGTAATCGACTAATGATTTCCCTTTCAGTACAAGATATATTCTTAACTAAACATGAGATAGAGGCAATTAAAAAAGATAAACTAGATAACTTTGAATATGAAATTGAAAAATTTTTGCACAGAAAAAATAATGCACCTAAGATAAGAAGTAGTTGAATGAAAAAAAATCTTTCTACCAAAGTTCTCTACTAAGAATTTGGTAATCTAGATATAAACTACATATATGTATGTATGTGCATATGTCTATAACTAATAACCATTCCTCTCAACAGAGAAGTGGTCAAAGGATATGAACAAACAGTTCTCAAAAGGAGAATTGCATAAGTCTCCTGTTTAGCAACTTCCAGGAGCCAAGATGTTGGAGTAAGCAGTAAATATCTGTAACTGTCCCATATATACCTCCAAACAACCATAAAATAGCACCCCAAAGCAAATCCTGGAAGAGTACAACCAGCAAAAAGATGAGGCGAAACAATTAGCCCCAAGAAACTTGGAAGATCTGCAAGAAAGGTCCATTTCACTTGGGTAAAAGAGGAATGCATTCTAGGACAGGAAGTGTCTCAGCAAACCAGCAGCAAGCCTCAACAAACCAATGGGAGATCCTGAGCCCCAATGTGGTAGAGCAGGCAAAAGCCAGGGAACCAGCAAACTCCACCTCTGAGGACCTCTATGGGCTTCAGCATAACCCTGGGCAAACAGGCAGCCTCCGGCATGACAAGAAAGTAGGCCAGACCTCCATATGCTTCAGTGTAGCACCAGGGAAATGCAATAACACCCCAACAGGCCTCAGAACACTACAGATACCAACACTAGAACCCCAGCTCAGCACCAGGTAAGCTGCCAGACCCCTACAGCCTCCAGCAGCACTAGCTACCCACCACTGTACCCACTCAGCACAGCACCAGACATGAGGTTCCACAGGGGGCCTCAGAGCAACATCAGCGCAACACCAGGTAAACAGCAAGGGCCTGTAGCCACTGGCACAAGAATTCTGAGATAGTGCCCCTTCCATCCCTGGTGCAGAGCTCAAATTTAAAGAAAGGAAAAAGGGGAAAAAAAGATGATCAAAAAAACAACAAAAAAAGAATCTGACCACAGAGTTATTATGGTGAAAGGGAAGACCAAGACACAAACTCAGAAGAGGACAACAATGTCAAAACACCCATCAGCAAAACTCCAAAGAAAAATGGGAAGTGGGCTCAAGCCCAGAAAGAACTCATGGAAGAGCTCAAAAAGGAGCTTAAAAATCATACAAGAGAAACAGAAGAAAAACTGGGGAAAGAAACGAGAATGATGTGAGAGAATTATGAAAAAAGAGTCAACAGCTTAGAAAACTGCTTGAAAAGTAAAATTGGCCAAATGGAAAAGGAGATACAAAATTCCACTGAAGTAAACAAGTAAAAGAAAGTATAAAAGCTAACTAAAGAAAACAATACCTTAAAAGTTTGAATTGGGCAAGTGGAAGCCAATAATTCTATGAGACATCAAGAACCAGTCAAACAAATTCAAAAGAGTGAAAAAAATGGAAGAAAATGTAAAATACTTCATGGGAAAACCAACTGACCTGGAAAACAGATCCAGGAGAGAAAATATCAGAATCATTGGACTACCTGAAAGCCATAATCAAAAGGAGGACTGGGACAGCATTTTTCAAGAAATTATCAAGGAAAACTGCCCTGAGGGCCTGGAACCAGAGGGCAAAACAGGCATTGAAAGAATCCACTGATCAGCTCAGGAAATCTCAAAATAAAAACTCCAAAGAATGTTATAGCCAAATTACAGAACTATAAAGTCAAGGAAAAAATATTGCAAATGGACAGAAAGAAACAATTCAAATATCAGGGAGCCAGAATCAGGATTACACAGGACTTAGCAACTACAACATTAAAGGATGGGAGGTCATGGAACATGATATTCCGGAAGTAAAGAAGCTAGTACTACAACCAAGAATCACCTACCCAGCAAAATTAAGCATAAACTTCAAGGAAAAAAACTGGTCATTCAATGAAATAGAAGGATCTCAAACTTTCATAAGGAGAAGACCAGAACTGAACAACAAAAAAAAATGATCTCCAATATCAAAACCCAAGAGAAGCCTAAAAAGGTAAAAAGGGAAAAGAAAACATAAGAGATTCAAAGGAGCTGAACTGTTTACATCAGTACATGGGAAGATGATACTTATAATTCTTAAAAATTATATTCCTAATAGCACAGCTAGAATGAATATACATAGAGAGCATGGATATAAGGTGAATTTGAGGGATAATATTAAAATAATTCAGGAATGAGAAAAATATACTGGGTGCAGAAGGAAGGGAGAAATAGAATAGGATAAATTATTTCACATGAAGAGGCATAAAAAACTTATTACAGTGGAGGGAAAGATGGGTGAGCGAGTGATGGACATCATTTGAACCTTGCTCTCATCAATATTAGCTCAAATAGGGAATAACATACACAATTAGTTGAATATAGAAATCTATCTTCCCCAACAAGAAAGTAGGAGGGGAGGAGATTAGGTAAGGGCAGGATAGGGGGTGGAGAAGGGTGACTGACAGAAGAGAGAGCAGATCAGGGGAGATGGCAGACAGAAACAAAATACTGTTGAGGAGAGAAAGAGTAAAAGGAGAGAGAGAACAAACAGGAGGAAAAATAGGATGGAGGGAAATACGCAGCCAGTAATTATAATTGTGAATGTGAATGGGATAAAATCTCTCATAAAAAAGAAATGGATGGTAGAGTCCTACAATGTGTTGTTTATAAGAAATACACTTGAAACAGAAAGATACACACAGAGTAAAGGCAAAGGACTAGTATTATGCTTCAAATGAAGTAGAAAAAAACAGGAGTAGCAATCCTGATCTCAGAAAAGCAAAAGCAAAAACAGATCTAATTAAAAGAGATAAAAAGGGAAACTACATCTTGCCAAAAGGTACGACAAAAAATGAAGTAATATCAATATGAAACATATATGCATCAAGTGGTATATCATCCAAATTCTTAATGGAGAAGTCCAGTGAGTTACAGGAAGAAATAGGTGGCAAAACTATACTAGTGGGGGACCTCAACTGTCCCCTCTCAGAACTCAATTATCCAACCAAAAAGTAAGCAAGAAACAAACTACAGAGGTAAATAGAATATTAGAAAAGTTAGATATGACAGACCTTTGGCATGATTTAGAGTCCAAGGGTGGGTAACCTGCTGCCTCGAGGCCACAGGTTTCCCACCCCTAACAGACGTAAAGGGTGACAAACTTAGAAGAGCAAGGAACAATATATCTATCAGATCTATGGGAGAAGAAGAATTTGCGACCAAACAAGAGATAGAGAGCATTACAAAATACAAAATAGATTGTTTTGATTATGTTAGATTAAAAAGCTTTTGTACAAACAAAACCAATACAGCCAAGATTAGAAGGAAAGCAGAAAGACGTGAAACAATCTTTACAGCAAGTGTCTTGGAGAAAAGCCTCATTTCTTAAATATATAGAGAACTTAGTCAAATTTACATGAATACAAGTTATTCTTCAATTGATAAATGGTCAAAGGATATGAACAGGCAGTTTTCAGATGAAGAAATTAAGGCCATCTATAGTCATATGAAAAAATGCTCTAAATCACTACTGATTAGAGAAATGCAAATTAAAACAACTTTGAGGTACCACCTCACACCTATCAGATTGGCTAGTATGACAGAAAAGGAAAATGATAAATGCTGGAGAAGATGTGGGAAAATTGGAACACTAATGCACTAATGTGGAATTGTGAAGTAATCCAACCATTCTGGAGGGCAATTTGGAACGATGCCCAAAGGGAAACCAAACTGTGCATAACCCTTTGACCCAGCAATACCACCATTAGATCTACATCCAAAAGAAATAATAAAAAAGGGATAAGAACCTTCATGTGCAAACATATTTATAGCAGTCTTTTATGTGATGCCAAAATATTAGAAATTGAGGGGATGCCCATTAATTGGGGAATGGCTGAACAAGCTTTAGTATATAAATGTAATGGAATACTATCGTAATATAAGAAATGATGAGCAGGAAAATTTCAGAAAAACCTGGAAAGACTCGTATGAACTGATGCAAAGTGAAATGAGCAGAACCAGGAAAACATTGTACACGGTATCACTAATATTGTGTGATGATCAACTATGAATAACTCAGCTCTTCTCAGCAATATGATGATCCAAGACAAGTACAAAGGATTCACAAAGGAAAATGCTATCCATATCCAGATAAAGAACTGATGGAGGCTGAATGCACGTCAAAGCAGTTTTTCACTTACTTTATTCTTT
Organism: Phascolarctos cinereus; assembly: GCF_003287225.1. NCBI lineage: Eukaryota > Metazoa > Chordata > Mammalia > Diprotodontia > Phascolarctidae > Phascolarctos > Phascolarctos cinereus. The sequence goes on from NW_027555625.1 coordinate 156,251,111, forward strand.
CTCATGGTTTTTTTTTCCTTTTGATTTGTTTCTTCTTTCACAACTGTGACCAATATGGACAGATTTTTACATGATAGTACATGGATAAACTATATCAAACTGCCTACCATTTTCAGGCAAGGGGAAGGGAGGGAAGGGAGGGAAGGGAAGGAGGGAGGGAGAAAAATTTGGAACTCAAAATCTTGTGAAAATGAACGCTAAAAAATTGTCTTGACATGTTACTGGGGAAAATAAAATATTATTTAAAAAAAGAATTGCAAAGTATTTACAACCACACAAAAGAATAATCCAAATTACTAGTAAGAAATACAAATGAAATCAACCTTGAAGTTTCATTTCACATGCTACAAATTGGCAAAGATGACAATAAAGGGTAATACTCAATGCTGGAGCTGTAGAATGACAAAACAATATACTGTTGGTGGAACTGTGAAATGGTACACATTTTATAAAGTAATTTGGAATTACGCAAATAAAGTGACTAAAATGTTCATATCCTTTGAACCAGAGACTCCATTACTGGGCTTATACCCCAAGGAAGCCATCAAGAAGAAGAAAGATCCCACATAACACCAAAATATTTATAGCAATACTTTTGTGTGATAACAAAGAATTGGAAACAAATCAAATGTTGTCAACTGGGGAATAACTAACAAATTGTGGCACATGAACATAATGGAATATTGCTGCACTCTAAGAAATTGGAGAATAACTAAACAAGCTGTGGTATATGATTGTGATGGAATACTACTTTGTTATAAGAAACAATGAAAGGAGATAGGTGTAATGAATACAGATTATTAGCATGGAAAGATCCCTATGAACTGATGCAGAATGAAGAAAGTAGATATACACAAAAAACATATATAATATACACATACATATATATATATATGTATGTAGAGAGATATGAAACAACACCCCTGAACTTATCAGTTTGTAGAGGTGGGAGGTCCACAGATGTTACACATTACACAGGTTTTCAGACTTTTTCAAATAATGATCAGTTATGCTGATTTTGTTTTTCCTCTTTAAAAAAAAAAAGCATTTCTTATATAGAATGGCTCTCTGGGAAGACTTAGGGGAAAAGTATTCAGGATAACTATGATGATGTAAGAAACAGCAGCAATGAATAAAAAAACACACAAAAAATTCAAATGAAATAACCTTGTTCAATGATTCTCTGATCATAAATATCAGACAGAACAAAACCAGGGAGACGTATGCTGGTCAGTGTTTTGCCTCTGTGATGGAATAGTTCCAGCAAAGAATCTAAATTAAAGACAATTTCTTTTAGATAATAATGTTCTATAGATATTCCTATGTCTGGTTAATGTTATCCTGGTTCCAACAAGCTCTGAAATACTGCAATATAAAATACTTGGTAGTCTACCTGCAAAAACAAACCTGGGGATAATACACAATTAGAAAACACTTTTCACACAAATAAAGACAAATCTAAATAATTGCAGAAATATTCATTGCTCACAGGTAGGTCGAGCCAACATAATAAAAATAATAATCCCACCTAAGTTAATTTATTTATTCAGAGCCATAACAATGAAACCAAGAAAGAATTATTTTACATAGTTAGAAAAATAGTAACGAAATTCATTTGGAAGAAAAAAAGGTCAAAAATATCAAGGGAATCAATGAAAATAAAAATGTTAAGGAAGGCAGCCTCGCAGTTCCAGATTTCAAACTATGTTACAAAGCAGTAATCATCAAAACAATCTGACATTGGCTAAAAAACAGAGTGGTAGATCAGCGAATAGATTATGTCCACAATAAACAGTAGTAAATAACCAGCATAATCTAGTGCTTGATAAATCCAAAGATCTAAGTTTTGGAGGTAAAAATTCAACATTTGACAAAAATTGTTAGGAAAACTGGAAAGCAATCTGGCAGAAACTAGGATAGACCAATATATCACACTGTATACTAAGATAAGGTCAAAATGGATAAATGATTTAGACATAAAGGGTGATATCACAAGTAAATTAGGGTACACCACGAAAAAACATACTTGTCACATCTATGGATAAAGGAAGAGTTTATGATCAACAAAGGGATAGATTTTATTACAGAAAGTAATATAGATGATTTTGATTACATAAAATTAAAAGGCTTTTTGCAAAAACAAAACTAATACAGCCAAAATTGAAATGATATCAGGAAATTGGGGGGGGGGAAATAGCAAGTTTCTCTGATAAAAGTTTCATTTCTCAAGTATATAAGGAACTGTCAAATTTAAAAACAAAAGCCATTCCCCAGTGGACAAATGGTCAAAGGATATGAACAGGCAGTTTTCAGAAGAAATCAAAGCTTATCCATAGTCACAAGAAAAAATGCTCTAAATCACTACTAATTAGAGAAACGCACATTAAAACTCTGAGACACCTCACACATATCAGACCAGCTAACATGACAAAAGGAAAATGACAAATGCTGGAGGGAATGTGGAAAAATTAGGACACTAATACACTGCTGGTGAAGTTATGAACTGGTTCAACCATTCTGGAGAGCAATTTGGAGCTATGCCCAAAAGGCTATAAAATTGTGCATACTGTTTGACCCAGCAATACCACTACTAGGGCTGTTATCTCAAAGAGATCAAAGAAAAAAATAAAAGACCTATTTGTACAAAAATATGTATAACAGCTCTTTTTTGTGGTGGCAAAGAATTTAAAAATAAGATAGATAGATATATTCCCCCCATACACCTACATAAAAGTATTTCTTTACACTTTTTTTTTTGGTTTAAAAAATGCCCAAGTGGCTCCTTGTTCATCACTAAACATGAATTCCTAAGATTGACACAGTTTCTCCACATCCGTACCATTTGACAAAAAGCTATGAGGTCACAGGTAAAGTGCACATCTAAAAGATTCCCTCTTCCAATGGACCTGGGTAGATAGTAATGTCTCTTTACAGACCCTGGTTCCCAAAATTGCTACATTCGGCCTGTGACTCCATAAGCCTCACATGATATACTCCTGTCAGAAGACAGGAAAATCTGACAAAAATCTCATAGCTCAAGGAAACAAGACTCCTTTCTATAAATAAGGAAATATCAATATCCTGACTTTTTGCCACCATGAAATTTGAGGATCTGAATGCTAGCTGTTGGTACCCACACTGTGGGTCCAAAGCCATAGATTCCTCATAGCCCTAGAGAAACATCCCATACTGAGACTACTCTGTGGCTCTTTAGCAACTGTTCCTGCCCAGTTGATGCCAAGAATCACTTGACTATACCAAAATTCTACCTAACAAATCTGCTTTCAGATACATTAAATTTTGTGCCTGAATTGTTTTTTCATTTTCTGGTATGGCTGTGAATTTACCAAAAAAGTCAATTTAGGAAGCATTTGTTGCTAAGTGGCAATAAGCCTCCCCAAATCCTAATTCAATAATCAAAGTTCTGAATATCGTTTTCATCCTTTTACCCTAACGCCTAAGCTCTCCTGACTACCCCTCTAAAGACAAATAAAATTAAATCCCTGCACTCAAGATTACAATCTAATCTAACATGTACAACATAATCACAAGGCAGAGGGTGAGAAATAACCATATGAGATTTATAAATTAATAAAAGATTTTAGAAAAAGGAGAGATTGCTTTCAATTTCCTACATCAGCCTAACTGAACTACTCATCTCTCTGGATGATTTGCACTTTCTTGCCCCTGAAACTTTGCCCCCCAGCCAAGAACATCCTAGTCCTTCATCATTCAGTGTTTAGCTTAAATGCAATCTTCTTTAAAGCTTTCCTAATGACCTCCACCAGAAGTATACTTTTATTCCTCAGAACTTTTAAAGCTCTTTATACCACTCATAGCATTACTTACTTACATAGAGGGTAGCTATTTGTGTTTACATCTAATCTCATCTACTTGAGTATAAACCTCTTGAGGACAAGAATTGTATCATGTTTACTGTCATATTCCCCACAGAATTATAGAACCACATGCATTTACTACAAAACTTTATGCATTCTTTCTCTGCTAGAATTTAGTTGAACTAGTGAGATCTTATACTGTGCCTTAAAGATAGTCATGTGTAGACTCAGATCATGAGCTAATTAATATGGCTACCCAACTGAGTCTAAAATTTAAACAATACAATTTGTACTTCAAGAAATTGTTCAGAAATTAATAAACAACATGTAGATGTCGTGTGGCATTTAGTAGAGATCCAGCTTTAAAACCAAGAAAACCTGGGTTCAAGTCCTGCCTCTAACACATATTGGTTCTATGACCCTTGGGTAAGTCACATAACCTCTCAGGCAATTCTCTAAGACTTTAAGTTGCAGAGAAAGCATAGATTTGTGCTGGTTCAAAGGAGTTTTCTCACTAGGCACTCTCTATACCAATGAAATCAAAGATCTAGTCTCTATCCCCAAAGATAATATGTTATTTCAATTAAATATGTCTAATTTAAAAACTGAATATATGTCCAAGTTGAAAAGTTAAAATATGAATTTCTTAAGATGTTAATATGGCTCAATTTTTATTTTGGCTCAGAATTCTAGGATTAAAAAATTACTCAGAAAATTTTAGAGAAGATACTCTTAAATATAAATAAAAACCACCCTGTTCTAACTGTAAAAACATTTTAAAGGATGTGAACACCTATGTGTTGCTCCAAAACAAGTAAACCTACAATAACTTGCTTCCAGTTTTTGAAAAAAGTTAGTGGTAATATGTGTAAGAAATCAATCAATCAATATGCATTTATTAAGAAACTACTTTATGCTGGATCCTGAGCTAAATATTGGATATACACATAAAAATGAAAAACACAAAAGTATATTTTTGGGTAGGATAAAAATTCAAGATCGCAAATATGAAAACCACCCCACATTTTAAGTGTCGTTGACACTGTAATACTAAGAACACGTATATCCAGAATGGTTGAGAAGAAATAAAATGATTTAGATTTAAAACATGTCAATTATTTCATGGTGAAATGACAAACAGGAAAGCCTGCTCAATGGTTCAGGAGTCCAACACTACATATCCTATTTTGTGTACATCTAATGGAATATGAATCATTTGTCATTAAAGGCCTTCTTAGATAGGTCAAGGTTGCCAGAGTTCATTGCTTTGTATCTTATAGTTTAAAGAATGCTCTGAATTCAATGTTTTTAACTTTTTAATCTATGGGGGAAGAAAAAAACTTCCTATAAACTGAGATTAATGCCTGCTAATGCACTGAAGAAAGAAAAACTGAAACCTTCCCTCTACTATAAAAACAAAATAGTGTGGCCTCTGTTTCTTTTCTGATAAGAGTCTTAAATACCAAACAGCTAACTGCATAATAACATTTACTGGCAGCCAGGCAGCCTGCTTAGCAGATATATAAAGCAGGTAAAAGGAGAAAAAGTTAATTTCTTGGCTGAATGATTCCATCGGTAGCTATAGGGCAAACTAGAAAGTCTTTTAGTAAAGTAGCAGTTGATTCTTCTATCAATCTGCAGCACACATACTCTTCCAAGGAATGCATTAAATATGAAAATCATATCCCGTTATCATCTGTTTCCAGCTTTCAGCCCAGTAAGCTTTTCTTAATGAATGCTGTAGCCTAAGGGACAAGCATGCTGTTGGCTTTTCTGAATAATGGAGTGATGCTACCATTTTTGCTTATTATAATATCGACTAGCTGAGGGGGTTTCACACATAGTCACAAGTGACTACTCTTGCCAGCATGCTCCAAGTTATTACAAGATGTTTTTAGACATTTCATCTAAAAGAGCTTTACTGCTTTTAGTGAAGAAAACATCTATGGTCTTGAACTGTATCATTTATATGGAGATAGGAAGAAGGATTAGAAGCCTGCATTATGGCAGATATATAGCAGAATATATTTAAGTATTCCTTGTCAATCTTTTTGTCTGTTGCTTAGATATGCAATCATTTTTTCACTTCTGTGAAAAAGGTCAAAATGTACAAAATTATAAATACAAAGCAAGAATCAAAATAGTACATTTTGTTTATTTTTCATTTAGAACACATTTTAGAGTTTATAAAATCATTGTTTCCTAGGGAAATCAAAAGGTAGACCAAAAGACATTCAGTTTTCCTTTCTTTGATTTTTGTTCTTTATAGTAACAGAACTGTGTCTTTCAGTAAATCTAAAAAGAATTGAAAGCAATAATTCAGTCATTAATATTTTTTCATTTAAGATTTAATCAAAATGTATTTTGAAACAAATTATTTTCAATAAAATCTTCATTTAAAATTATTAGCACTTTAGAAATCCTTAGGATAAAATTTACTTATTTAAACTTAAGTACCTTTTCTTGATTGTCTTGGAGTATGCCTTTCACTCCCAGGCTATTTTTTGTCAATAGGTGTATCTTCTTTATTTGAGCTTCACATTCCATCTAAATACAAATAAAGCCAAAATCATGTTATGACCAATACATGCCTATTTCACCAATTAGTTATAGTGTATAATAAGCAATAAAGTAGAAAATAAGAACTGATTCTTGTCACTCAGGAATTCTTATCTCAGAAAATTAATGACATCAAACAAGATGGAAGATGTCCAAGAATTCATGGGATCATAGAATCTACAGACGTTATCTATTACAATCTCCTCATTTTACAGATGAAGGATCCATTTTATAAAATTTTGCATATATTTCCATATACCCCCCCCAAAAAAAGTTTACTGAGTTTTCTCTCATCACTTATCAAGGCAAGGAAAGCCCTAATACAAGAAGCAGCTAGTTGATAAATTTGTTTGGAGATCATATTTAAAAACTTGTGGCTGTCTTTTCATTAAGTTTGGCTTCGTGTAAAACAAAAAATTTAGTCCTTGTCCATATTCTACGATGCCATATCAAATGTTTGATACTATATATACAAAGCTATGGAGTAATTAACTTAACCACAAACTTAAAATTTATTACATTACTTTACAATGAACCGTAAGCATGAAATCTAAATTTGCTAATATCACAAATAACTACAGAAAGATAACCTTCATCAACAGCACATTTCTATTTGAAGTGTAATAATCAGACCGCTACTTAAAATCAGGGCAAAAAAAGCATTGTTTCCGTACGTTGTTAATTAAAACCTTAAAACATGATTCAAGACCATGGTCATGTGTGTGTGTGTGTGTGTGCGTGTGCACAATTCAAAATATATCTGGCTGATAAATAATAAAGCTTATAACTCAGATCTTAATCTAATAAAAGACAAAATCTGCACCTTACTTTCAGACATAAAACAGGCAATAATGTCTGAAATAGATTTGGTTTCTTAAAATATTTTAAAACTCTAAATTTCATCTGCTGCCCTGTTTTTGCTGACACTTTAAAAAAATTTATAGACTACTATGAATATAAAACAGATTAATAATCTCACGTGGGTACCATTTTTAGTGTTTTAAAACAATTACAAATGATTGAAAAAAAAATAAGCCAAGAAGAAGATAAAGAAAAAGGCGACCAAGGAAAGAATCTGTTTCCTTAAATATAGAAACTACTTCTTCAAACATATTACATAATTTTCTTAGCCCTTAAAGCTAAAATTGGACATTCTGTACAGACTTAAAGGAAAAGTATTTTTAAAGAAAAATACTAACAACAAATACATAAGTTTAGTTGGTCAAAACAGAAATTCTTTACTTCCATACAGAATATTTTACCTAGCCTATAACCTGTAAACATGATTATAACCAGTTTTCACAAACCTTACATGCACACTGGAATTGTGCCAGTGTTTCACCATTCTCTATTCATCCATTTCTGAGTAGTAATTGCCAAAGCCAGTGCCTGTTCTCAACAGACACAAGTGTTTATTCAACTCATTCTACCCTACTAAATGTGAATTGATAGCAACATAAGGACTTAAAAAAAAGGTAGAAAAGCACATGTAGGAGTCCAGTAAGGATTGATATCAACGCATTTGAAAGATTTACTGAATGGTGAGTACTTTTTTCCAAATTAACACTGTAAATAGAAATTGTACATTTTGAAATCAGAATTGATAACTGAGATAAAATGTGATTTTTCACCCTGGGAATAGAGCTCCTCTAAAAATTGTTTACTCTTTCCTAGCCTTGTAACTTGAACACACAATAGAGGTAGTAGAATATAAAGGATAAAAAGCTCTTTCTGACACATATTGGCTGTGTGAACTTAGACAAGTCACTTCACCTTTCAGGGCCCCGGGCAGCTGTGCAACTGTTAGGTTGCAGAGCAATTGCAGATCTGTATTGTTAGATGGGGTTTTATCACTGAGTTTCTCACACCAGTGATATTACAGGCCCAGACAAAGGCAGATATGAAAGAGAGATTATTCCAGGTCTTAGCACAGTTTTAAACTATTAAAATTTATATTTCAAAACCAATTCTTAGTAAAATAGAATAACCACCACATTATTATTTGCTGGATTATATAATATTCAGATTTACATTTCTACATCTATAAATTTAGATAACTACTCAATATATGTTACCCTTTCAGCTAGTTAGGTTATTTTCCAAATTAATTTTACAAATTAACTAATGAACATATTATATTATATAATGAACTATATTATATAGAATATAATCTACACTAAATACTTGACAGCAATCCTTCCAAAACCTTTTCTATTCTAGTTTTTAGTACTGGATGAAAATTCAGGGACCACATACATTCAGGGACCACATGCCTAAATTTCAAAGGCCATCTCAAGTTTTCTTAATTTCTTCTCCATTCAGGCATCACAGTTTTTATTATTTTTATTTTTATTTTACAGTACTTTTATTTTTATTTTCTTAGTATTTTCATAGTATCTTAACAGCCTATTTAATCTCACCTGACAAAAGCAGCCTACTCCACCTCCTTTCCTTCCAAAATATCTCCTTCAGGCAGTATTCCTTACTATTAACTTTCACTACTTTAGATTCCAAATTACTTCTATTCACTAGCTTCTGATTCTAGGCACCTCCATAAATAGTCTCTCAGATCTCACTTTGCAAAATACAGCTTTAGTAAAATCCAGGGTATTAAACTGACTCAAAAAGTATAAGCTGATCTTTATGTTAACTATTTAGTTTGCACACTGTACTGGTATTATACTTGATGTACACTAAGTCTGAATATGGAAGGACTTTTATATTGTATTCATGGCTTACTACCGAAAAACATTGATACAGCACAACATAAAGGACAGATGCATAAACTTAAATGTCTAGCAATTCTTTTGTTCCTTTTGTTTAGTGCATCTAAAACAGCTTTCCTTGAGGCAATGCTTGTCTAGATAGGCTAACAAGAGATTCTGCTTCTGGCATAATCACTAGTATTATCTTGCCAGTATTGATCATTTTATTCTTTGCATCCTCAGCATCTAGCACAGGGTCTGGTGTACATAATAAATGTTAGTGCTTAATGAATGCTTAACTATTAAATCTTTCCTTATTATTTATTTACTCTGTTCTAAGTATATTTCTTCATTTCCTTCATCTTATCTGCCTCTTTTCTGTAAGTATGTCTACCATCATCGTATAGTGACTTAAGGGTCAGGAAGACCTAAATTTAAATCCTACTTTAGTCACTAACCAGAAGTTTGATCCTAAACAAGTCACTTCATCTCTCAGCTTCCTCATTTGTCAAATGAGCAAACTGTATTAGATGGCTTCTAACCTCACAAGCAACCCTACATGATCTCTATGATCACAGAGTTCATTCTATTTTTGCTTCCTCAGCTTCATACTTCATAATCAACTCTCAATAATCATCATGTTATTGTTCACTGTTTCTTGTGATATTTGTATGTTTCAACATTTCTAAATTTTGATAACCAGTGAAAATATCTCTTTAGCTAACAAGTCATGTTATTTTGATCACACTTTCCAAATTAACTGAACATATCATTAAAGTTCAAAAGTGCTATTAAAATACAGATATACAATTTTATAATTACAAGGAGCAGAATTATATTGATTTTACTTTCTTAATGCTGCAGTTGCATTTACTAGCAATTTATTGTTACTGACAATGTATATGTCCCACAGAAATTCTGCTACTAAAGATTTTAAGTTCCTGTGAGGTAGAGTATAAATTTCTCTGAGGGCAGGGGTCAGAGACATTTTTGTATTTCACAGTATAGTTGGCAGAGTGCCTTGCATGTAGTAAAGGCTCAATAAACATTTATTAAATTTGGACTGGGAATGTAAACAATAACCAGAATAACAGCAATAAAACCCCTAATAAACATAAAAAAAAATAAATCCAAGAGAAGTCATTAAAACAATTCTGTTACAATTGTATTAAAGTTAATATGCTCATTTTAAAACAATTTGTAAATAGAAATATACATTCATGTTTTTGTTCTGATTTTATTTTCTTTTACCTGTAAATGGAAAGTAAAAAGAGTATGATTTTCAAATGAATTTAAATAAATAACATCAAAAGTAGTTACAAAATTGGGGGAGCAGAGAAGAAAAAACACAACACTTCCTAAATACTCAATTTCAACTTTTGTTATTTCTATTAGGTCTGTTTTTCCATCATATAACTAGCAACTGATTAAGTGGACTGCACAGTTTATTTAACTAGATAAAAAAAAATATTAAAAATCAGATAGGCCAATTTTTCAATTAAATTTAATTCAACAAATATTTATTGAGTACCTATTATGTGCAAGGAACTATGATAAGTAGCTATCAAGGAGTGAATAAGACAGAGGCCCTACCCTTTAAGAACTTAGCCTAGAAAGGAGAAAAAGACAAGTTCCCAAGTAAATATAATATAAAATATGTTTAAAAATGTTTAAGAGAGGTAAAAAGAAAATGTTGTCTTCAAAGGCATCAGTGAAAAGCTATATAGCTATGACTAAGAAATTAGGACATCTTTTTTAAAAAGCCACTCTTTTTTTTTTTTTTGGTTAGGCAATGGGGTTAAGTGAGTTGCCTAGGGTCACACAGCTAGTAAGTGTTATGTGTCTGAGGCTGGATTTGAACTCAGGTCCTCCTGAATCCAGGGCTGGTGCTCTATACACTGCGCCACCTAGTTGCCCCCTTTAAAAAGCTACTCTCAAAAAACATTAGTCCAGTTTATTCCTCTCTGAAGCATTTAGATTAAGGAGGCTGACTGTCAGCTATTACTTAAGAAATAACATCTAAATCATGTAATATTGCTCACTAATTTGCATATATAACCAGTACTCATAACAGGGCAAAGTTAGAGTCACTGAAGTCATGACTGAAAATGTCAATACCAATATCTTCTGGATATTCACTTATTTCACATTGTTTATGTTCTTGAAAAGCAATACAACCACTTCTGAAAACTCTTGAGAGTTTCAACAATTTCCCACATGGTAACACATCTGGTCATCAGAACAGTATGCTAGGGATGGACATGGTGACTCAAGAGGTCTTTAGAAATTCTGTAAGTTAGAGGGTCCCAAAACTCCACAAAGCTGGTAAATTTTATACCTGCATATGACCAGGAAGCTGCATCAGGGAAGCTGGCTCCCAGGAAGAGCTTCAACTCTAGTAGGAAAATCTAATCTCTGTCAAGGAGGGGAAAAGGAGAGACCTAAGCCTACCACATGTTGTTGGGGGTGGGTGGGGGGAAAAGAAACATTTGAAAATATTAGTCCTATCATAGTGTTAATTAAACATCTACTATGTCACAATGTGCTTAGTGCTAGGAAGAGAAAGACAAAAATGAAAACAGTCCCTGCCTTCAAGGATCATACATTCTACTTGGAGAAAAAACAATGCTCACAGATAAGTAAATTAGACACAAAGTAAATAAAAAGTAACTAGAAAAGGACAGGTCAGGAAAAAGCTTGTTTACAAAGAGGAAGTTAAGCTGAGCTGAGGTGAAGAGGGACAAAAACTGAAGGCCTATGAAAAAAGTAGGAAATAAGATGTGTATAAGTAACAGCAAATAGAATTTGGCTAGAACTTGAAGTAAGAAATAGTGAATAATCAACCTAGGAAGATAAATTAGTAAGACTGTGAAGGACCTTAAATTCTGTGGGTAAATCACTTCATTATTTATTAATATTGTTTGAACCTAGTTTTATGTGGATAGAAAATTGTCTGACTTAAAGCTTACAACAGACATTAGGCTCACCTTAGAGATGTTATCAGGAAGCCACATGTCTTCAAGGAATGCTTAGATCCCACCCAGATCTGGTTTTGGGTCTACCCAAAACTTATCTTTTGGGTTCCCCAAATTGTATTAAATGTTTATACTTACCTGCTGATATATATCTTAAGCAGCCTTACCTGGGAAGATCTCTTTTCTGGAAATTGCCTATATGCAGTTTATGAGCTGGTACCATTGTCTGAAATCTATGTAATATAACACAGAGACAAGAAGAGGGAGCCACATTTTTTCTGGCTCTCTCCTCTGCGAGGCGACCTAATATAATTCTTTATAAAAAAAAAATTTCTGGTTTGGGGTTTGTTCTAAACCTACAGTTATGAAGTTGGATCCCTGACAAGTGGCCTAAGTCAATCTGAAGGTTTTCCAAGAACATGGAAGTTGAGTAAGTCTCCATGATCTCAAGATTGTGCTTCGATGGGTAGGACTGACCAACACAAGATCAAATCAGATATTGTGAGGGGCCGGTGAGTGCCCTGGGGTTCAAGTCAAACACAGAATTAGGACAGGGGACTCTGGGTGTTCAGAAAGTTAAAGGGCTGTGTTTGGCCTTAATCCAGGTAAAGACTCAGGTGAAGTCAGAGTTAATCCAACTGCCCTGATTGACAAACAAGGAATCTCCTTGGCTTAATCACCTGAGGGCTTTGAGACAGTGCTGCAATCTAGTAAAATCTGGTTAAAATATGGCTGGTCCTTTGATAGAGCTTTCTTTATCTTTCTCTCATTTTCTTTCTTTTCCTATATTTCTCCTCAATTCTCCTATGATACTTAATCTGAGACTAGCTGGCAGCCACCCAGAGATCCTGGTGAACATGGCATTATTATGTAGGAGTAGAAAGCAGGGCCACCACTTAAACCTCATGACCTGTCAAAGAGGAAGTGAGGACCAACTCTGATCAACCATTTGCCCAAGATTAGTTTCACTTAGGACAGCCCCAAATTAGTGAGAGTAAACAGTAAGATCGGTTTTAACTGGGACTTCCATTTCCAAAGTTCTCTGGCATACACAAGGTCATATTTGCCTTGGAGATTTTTGAAGCAAACATCCAGTCAGCATCAAGACTGCTGCAAATAATAGCAGAAAGGTGGCTTACAAGAGTGAGGAAGATTAATAAAGTCTCATACCTAAAAAAAGCTCTCTCAGCTATTTCTAAGAGAATGAGCAGGGACTTACTCTCACTGACCTTTTTATTAGACTTTCGGTATGAGATAAAAAAAGCAAAAAGCAAAAACAAAAACTGAAAGATACATTTTCTCTCTGCCTTCAAAGCCCTGGCCAGGTTGCAATTGCAAATATAAAAGACAGAGATGAAATGAAAGGAAATCTTTTTCCTGGTTCGTTGAAGTTTATGACGTTATAAATTAATTAGAGACTAAATTTGTAACTGAAATGCAATATTTTTACTATGAAGTTTCAAACTGTGGTTTAAAGGTTTTTGTAACTACTGAAATATCTCAGTGGATTTTGGATTAAGATTATGGGTGGAGTAAAAAGGTAGTCACTCTCACTCTCCCCTATCAACCTCTAAAAACAGAAAATATCACCCCGGGAACAAAAAAAAAAACCCTGAAACAGCTGAACTAGAAGAAAGACGGGGAACAGCAGTGCAGCAGCCCAGCAAACAGGTCTTCCAGTGCCTCAGCAAAAATAAGGGAAGCAGCACTATGAAGGGCCCCAGGCAGATAAGCACCCTGCAGCATTCATCTGAAAGGAGCTGAAGAAAGCAACCTAAAAGTCTTCCTAAAGTCCCAGCCTTGCTGATTCCAACCCAACACCTGATAGGCTGTCAGAACCCTACAGCCTCCAACTGTCAATCAGGAGGAGATCCTGAAGCCCAGGTGGTAGAGCAGGCAAACACCAACACCTGGACCTCCTAGTGCCTCAGTGAGGGCAGGGGAACGTGGAAACCAGCTCAGAAAACCACCAGGTGCCTGGCACTCTACCACAAAGGAATCTCCCAGTGCATTAGCAGAAAGAGGGAGGCAGCATTGCAAGGGGCCCCAGGCAGATAAACACCCTGCAGCACCCATCTAAAAGGAGCTGAAGAAAGCTAAAGGAAAGGAAAAGCAGGCAACCTAGAATTGCCTGAAAGTTCCAGCCTTGCTGATTCCAGCCCAACACAGGTAAGCTGCCAAAACCCTACAGCCTCCAATTGCCAGCATAAGAGGCCCCAGCACACAAAGCCAGTGACCAAGACCTAGGCTCCCAACACAAGAAGCTTGGGTCAGTGCCCTCTGTTCCCCAGCAGGAGAGCTCAATCTCTTTAAAGGCCAGGGAATAAAGAAACACATGAGTAAAAAGAAACGTACCATAGATTCATATTATGAGAAGAGTGAAGATCAAGACAGAAATTCTGAAGAGGACAACATTGTCAACAAACCCATCTGCAACATCAAAAGGGAATATGAACTGGTCTGAAGCCCAAAAAGCCTTCTTAGAAGAGCTCAAGAAGGATTTTAAAAGTCTAATGAGAGAGGTAGAAGAGTCCTTAAAAATACAATTGGCCAATTGGAAAAAAAGTACACTGAAGAAAACAAATCCCTTAAAAAACAATTGGCCAATTGAAGAAGGAAGTACAAAAACTAACAGAAGAAAACAATCTGTTAAAAACTAGAATTGGACAAATGGAAACTAATGACTCTATGAGAGAGCAAGAATCAGTCAAACAGAAACAAAAAAATGAAAAAATAGAAAATAAAATACCTCATCAGTAAAACAACACCTGGAAAATCGATCCAGGAGAGACAATTTAAAAATCATTGGACTACCTGAAAATCATGATGAAAAAAAGAGAGACAGTATCTTTCAGGAAATCATAAAGGAAAACTGCCCGAAGTCCTAGAACCAGAAGGTAATAAAAAAGAATACACCGCTCACCACCTGAAAGAGATCCCAAATTGACAATGCCAAGGAATATAATAGCAAAATTCCAAAATTACCAGATGAAAGAGAAGGTGCTGCAAGCAGCCAGAAAGAAACAATTTAAATATCATGGAACCACAGTCAGGATTACACAGGACCTTGCAGCTTCTACATTAAAAGACAGTAGGGCATGGAACATGATATTCCATAAGGCAAAGGAGCTTGGATTGCAGCCAAGGATCAACTACCCTGTAAAAATGAGCATGATTTTTCAAGGGAGGGGACAGATATTCAACGAAATAGGGGACTTCCAAACCTTCCTCATAAAAAGACCAGAGCTCAACAAAAAATTTGATCTTCAAGTACAAGATTCAAGAAAGACATAAAAAGGTAAATGGGACAGAAAGATACAAAATGTTGTTAATAAGGGCAGACTGTTTACATCCCTACAAGGGAAGATGACACTTGCAACTCTTGAGAACTGTATTGTTATTACACCATGTTAAAGGAGTATACATAAAGGGAGTGGATATTAGTTGACTTTGATGTAATGATAAAAAAAAATCTAATCAAGTGGGTTAAATGGATCCAAGTAAGTGGATTAGTCTGATCTTAGAAAATGTACTGAGAAAGGAGGAGGCAGACAAGGGTAAATTACATTACAGGAAAAGACAGAAAATCCTATTACAGCAGAGGGAAAGAAGGGAGGGGGTGAGCATTGTTTGAACCTTACTCTCATCAGATTTGGCTCAAGAAGGGAATAACATAATCAGTTAGGTATAGAAATCTAACTTGCCCTATGGCAGTAGGAGGGAAAGGGAAAGAAAAGGGAGGGGGGATAGAAGGGAGGGAAGAAGCAGTAAGAGCAAAGAGGAAGGGAAAGGGATAATAGAAGGGAGGAGAGACTGAAGGAGGCGGTGGTCAAAAGCAAAACATTAGTGAGGAAGGAAAAGGAGAAAGGAGAAAGAAAAGCATAAACTGGGGGGAAAAAGGATGGACTATGAAAGTTGAATTGCCATCTTTTTTTTTCTCTTCTGTTGAGTTTTGTTTCCTCTTTCTGATGGTTCCACCTATTGGTTTTAATGTTTACTTACAACTTCACTAATGTGAAAATATGTCTAATAGGAATGTAAATGTATAGCCTATATCAGATTGTGTGCTGTCTTGGGAAGGGTGGTGAGGAGGAAGGGGGAGAAAAATTTTAAATTCAAAAGCATATGGAAGTGATTGTTGATAAATCAAAATAAATTAATAAAATTTAAAATTTTTTTTAAAAAAAAGATTATGGGCAAAGGCACATGTCTTTATTACTCTCTCCCCTCCCTAGAAAGGCATATACAATTCTTCATGACCCCATTTGGGGTTTGTTGTTGTTGTTTTTTCGTCAAAGATACTGGAGGGGTTTGCCATTTCCTTTTCCAGATGGGGAACTGAGGCAAACAGGGTAAAGTGACTTGCCCAGGGTCACCCAGCTAGTGTGTCGCTCTGAGACAGAGTGATAGATGCATTGTTTTAGTAGCAGGTGATTTCACCAAGTGGAGAATAAACAGAACAAGAGAGTTCGACTAAACAGAATTTAATTGTTTAGGTAAATTAGCTATGCAACTCAAAAAGTAAAAGTTTAGCAATTAATTGGTATTGCATAAGGAAATTTGTACAGGAAAGATTCAGTGGAGTGTTAGACTAGAATATGGGGGGGAAATATGAGATGGGCTTAAGAAAAGTAGCAAAGATAAAGTGAAATAATGAATTAGAGTATAATAATACAGTTTTGAAGTTTGTAGGGCTTTAATCAAAGTCCACTGGAAGAGAAGAAAAAACAAGAAGGTTTAAACAAATAGAGATAAGAGGAGAATAAGTGGAATCTTAAGGAAGGTGGAGCCCCTTTGTACTGACAGTGTGAATGGAAGGTAATAAGAAGTAAGGGTTTAGAGTTTTAGAGAGGTTTGAGGAAGTTTTTGATCCCACTGAGATAATAAGGATATGAAAAACTTTTTGGAAGGATGCCTGTTAGCAATTTCAGATAAGACAATACAACATCTATCAAACAGAAACTATAGAAATAAATTTGCAGCACAGAACTGAGTCGTTGTGGTTTGGTCGTTTCAGTCTTGTTTGACTCTGTGACCCCATTTGGGGTTTTCTTGGCAAAAGAATTGAGTAAAGCATACTCAAAGTTTGTCCTTGAAGGAACTAGAAGGGTGTGTTTCCATCCTTAGAGCCTCATGGGCTCCAAAAGAGGGATATGGGGATGTAGGACTGCCACCATAAATCTCTGAATATTAGCTAACTCAAAGCAGTGGGCTCTGTAATTTGAGGCGTTGGAAACTAATGGCCCTTACGAAAACTGAAATTTTGATTACCAATTGTTACTGTAAATCCAGATTTGATTTGGTTGGTTTGTCCTGAAATTAAATGGTCTTATTTAAAGATGGATGTGTTCTCCTATTAACATAATTGTGGGAAATCAGAACTTAATGCCAAATCTGCTTGATATTTGGCATTAAGGCAATATGCTTGGCAACTACATGGATCAAGAAAATGTGAGTGCAAATCTAGTGTCAGACACTTACTAATTTTGTGACTCTGAGTAAGTCATTTCACCTCTGTTTGCTCCAATTTCTTCATATATAAAATAGGGCTAAAAATGACACCTATTTTCCAAAGTTGTTGTGAAGTTCAAATGATATAATAATTGTAGAGTATACTTAACATAGTGCCTGGCACATAGTAAGTACTATAGGAATGTTAGCTATTATGCTTTTATTAAGTGTAATTACTTAAATGATTCAATAATTTTGGCTTTTGAGTGCAATTAGTATAGAATTAGTATAGAATGGATAAGATAATTCTATAAGAGTATGCAGAAATACATTCAACTTAATTGATGTTTTTTGGCTGGGAAAAAGTTTTGTGTTATGTTTTAAAATCCATAATAATACTGTTTATATTATTGTCAGGCTTCTAATATTTTAATTATTATTTTTGGAAAATTATTGCCAGAGAAATTACATCAATCTGAAAAATCATACCCAGAGGGTGATACAATTGTATTACTAGAAAATTAACTTTCTCTTTTAATCTGGATGCTTTTAATTATGAATTGAGCTATTAAAGAATGTGGTAATAATGTTTGAAAGTGTTAAGTTTTTAATTAGGTATATTTTGCTTTAAAATGGTTAAAGTGTGAGGGCACTTTCTATTTGGGCAGGGTCATAAGATCTTATCAGCATTGCTGACAGCATGTTATGATATTCTAGAGCAATGAAGTTGTTTGATGAGAAACTACGACCTCTCACAGCTCAGGTAAAAGGGCTTACAAGTTTCTGTAAAAAGGAGTGATTCTTATCTGACAGACTGGCCATCACTTATGAAAATTACAAAATCGTACTTGGAAAAGTACATACTGAAGTTATGTCTTTGAATCAACTTAGTATCTATACACCTTAGATTTAAGCATTTTATTTTTGCCTTAGAAGTTAATAGGCAATATGGATACTTATTAGTCTGGAGGCTTGCAGCAAGTATTCAGAGTCTGTGAACTATCTGATATATTCATTGTATGTGTGAAACTCCAGAATGTGATTATTCTTTATTTTTAATGATTGATTGATTTCTATTCCAGGATGGATTTAAACTAAAAAGGATGCATATGGCCTTGTAGTGTTTATTATTAATTGTCATTGCAACAACCTGAGAAAAATAATAAGCTGTGATTAATGGAACTTGCTATTTGAGGTGAAATCTCTTGGGACTATAATTTAATACTGTTCTGAGTTCTGTGTGTGTATACATATATATGTATATGTATGTATATATACATACATATCACCAATGAGGGGATAGGATGATAGGATAGAAATGAAAGTTTTTATTTTAATGGAGTAGTAAACTTCACTTTGAGAAAGCAACAAGATTAGATTGTTGTCCTTAAGAACTATGACATATACATATGTATGTGTGTATACATGTGTATGTGTACATGTGTGTGTGTATCTATGTATGTGTATTGGCTTTGAAATGTTTCCAACGGGATACACAGGCTTTAAGTATGTTTTAGTAATAAGTTCTCAGAATTGGAGTAAGGATTTTACATTTAAAATCAACTTAATAATTGTAAAGAAATATTTAAATAATTTTTTTCCTGTTTTGAAGTTTGTCTGATAATATTTAGAAACCAAAGGGCTCATTTTATAAGTTTGATCTTCATGAATGCTTTTTAAGATTCCTTCTTCAGCCCACAGATGGCATTATCCATATCAGTCAGGTACAGGCTTCCAATAAAGATAGGAAGAGCAAGTGGTATGTAAAAACTTAAATTCTCTGAACTTTCAGATAAATTGTAAATTCCTAATTTTCTAAAATTTAATTTTTTTGTTGCATTCTCAGTTCTGAACTGTCTCCCTTTCTCCCTTCCCACCCTGCACTACAGAAGGCCACCATCTGACACAGATAGATAGATGACAGAAAGAAAGATAGATGGATACACAGACAGACAGATAGATAGATAGATAGACAGATATAAAACCATACTATGCATACTTCTATTTATTAGTTCCTTCTGTGGAGATGGATAGCATATTCCTTGTCAGGTCCTTTGTAATTTGTTTGAATATTTGTATTACTTAAAATAGCTTAGTCATTTACAGTTATTCTACGAACAATATTGCTTTTACTATATATGATGTTCTCTTGGTTCTGCTCATTTCACTCTTCATTATTTCATGTAAGTCTTTCCATGTTTTTCTAAAATCAACCTGCTCATCATTTCTTATAGCACAGTAGTATTCCATCACAATCATATACCACAACTTGTTTAGCCATTCCCCAACTGATTGGCATTCCTTCAATTTCCAGTTCTTTGCCACCACAAAGTGCTACTAAAATATTTTAGAACATACAGGTTCTTTTCCTTTTTCCCTAACCACCTTGGGAAACAGACCTCATAGTGGTATTACTGTATCAAAGGGTATTCACAGTTTTATGACTTTTTGGAAATAATTCCAGATTGCTCTCCAAAATAGTTGGATCAGTTCACAGTTCCACCAAAAGTGTATTAGTGTCCCAAATTTTCCATCCCCTCCAACACGTCATTTTCTTCTCCTATAATTTTAGTCAATTTGATAGGTGTGAGATGGTATGTCAAAGTTGTTTCATTTGTATTTTTCTAATCAATAATGACTTAAAGCATTTTTATATGACTATATATATATGTACAGATCTATCTTTGCTTTCTTCATTCAAAAACTGCTTGTTCATATCGTTTGACCATTTATCAATTGAGGAATGACTTGTATTCTTATAAATCTGACAAATTGCTCTATATATTTGAGATGAGACCTTTATCCTGGAAATTATCTATAAATGTTTTTCTCCAGTTTTCTGCTTTCCTTCTAATCTTGGCTACATTGGTTTTATTTGTGCAGAACCATTTTAATTTAATGTAATCAAAATTATCCATTTTATATCTCATAATGCTATCTCTTGTTTATTCATAAATCCTTTCCTAGCCATAAATCTGATAGTTAATATGCTCCACATTCTTCTAATTTATGTGATATCTCCCTTTATATCTACATCACATATCCATTGTGACCTTATCTTGATAAATGGTATAAGATATTGGCCTACACTAATTTCTGCCAGACTGCTTTCCAGTTTTCCTAACAATTTTTACCAAATAGTGAATTCTTATCCCAAAAGCTAAAACCTTGATATTTGTCAAAAACAAGGCTATTATAATCATTTACTACTATGTATTGTATGTCTACTCTGTTCCAATGATCAACCATTCTATTTCTTAGCCAGTATCCAGAGAGTATTGATAATTTCTGCCTTATAATACAGTTGAAGATTTGGTACTGTTAAATCCCCTCCCTTTATATTTTCCCCTCATTATTCCTTTGATATTCGTGACTTTTTGTGCTTCTAAGTGAATTCTATCATTTTTTTCTAGCTCAATAAAATAATTTTTTGGTAATTAATTTGAGATGGTATTGAATAAGTAGATTAGATAGAAGTGTCATGATTAAAAATGTCAAGACCAATATCTTCTGGACAATTATTATATTGGCTCTGCCCACCCATGAACAAATAATATTACTCCAATTATTCAACTCTGACTTTATTTGTATAAAAAGTGTTTATAATTATGTTCATAGGTTCCTAATTTGATGTCCTTCTTATACCTCTGTTGTTAATAGGGTTGTTTCATAAGGTTTGAGCTGGTTTTCACCATATAAACTAGTTAGTGGAAAACTAAATTTGAGGTTGTACTAAATTGCATTGAGTCTCATGACTGGCAAGTTTTAGCAACACTGACTAGGGAAACTTTCCAGGTGACTTGGAACCAGAGATGCAGATATGCTAGGAGAAAATCCCCCCCAGAGCTGCCCTAAGAATGTGGCTGATTGCAGAATTTCCAAGGGAAGATGTTTCTAGGGACTAGATGACTATATGACTATTATGTGACAGCTGGGACTCAAGATGAAATATGCTAATTAAATCAACTTTGGAAGTGGGTTGCTAGAAACACAGACATTTGATATTATTTAATATTGATGATCATTACTGTATTTCTTTGGCTCTAATGTTTCATAGTGTTCATGCTGCTTGCAAGAGGGGTATGTCCAAACTGCTTTTATTTACTGTTTGGGAATCAAGGTCATTCCTCCTGAAACTTTTAGTTAATTAAAAGTCTGTCTTCTGTTAATATTAACCTCATCTGACCAAAACTTGACTTATGGAATAAGAGGGTTAACAGTTTGATACTCCTCAGGCTGAAGCCAAAGGATGAGTGTGAGCTTTCCAAAGTAATTTAATTATTCATTAATTCCCCTAGCTAACTGTGTAAGGTAGAATTTACCTGATGTCTTGGTTACCTTGGTGATATGTAAATCTCCCCTCTCAATTATTCTATTGTAACCTTTTAAATATAATTTAATCTGTAATCTGACCCAGTTTACCTAGAGAGTTTATTTAACTTTTATGACATAAAAGGAACATGGGATTATGGTTTTTTGTGATTATTATTGTTCAGTCATTTCAATTATATCTGACTCTTCATGATCCCATTTGGGGTTTTCTTGACAAAGATACTGGAATGGTTTGCGATTTCCTTCTCTAGGTCATTTTACAGATGAGAAAACTGAGGCACACAGGTTTTAGTGACTTGCCCAAGGCCACAAAGCTAGTAAGTGTCTCAGGCCAGATCTGAACTCAGGAAGATGGGTCTGAGTCTAGGCCCAGCACTCTATTCACTTCACCAACTGGATTCCCAGTAGCATATATGCATTTTTTCTTGCTCTTGTTTTCAATACCTGGGAAATTTCCCTATACTGTGTAGTGCACTTGTGTCCCAGTGCAAGTCTAAGCCCCCTGACTCACAGGCCCTGAGGCAATTCCTCAAATTTTGATCTCTGATGAACAGATACTAGGAGAAGTTTGTCACCAATCTGGTCCCTTTAAACAAAATAAGCAGTGAAGAGGACAGCATTGACTTGGATTATTTTAATAAACTTCCTTTGAGATCTTAACTCAGCTCTCTGTTTATGAGAATAGTGGACTTTTAAACGTCCAAAAATAGGGGAATTCTGACTAATACTTCATTATTTATTATTTATTAATATTGTTCAAACCTAGTTTTATATGGATAGAAAATTGTCTAACCTAAAGCTTACCACAGAGGGTCAGGCTGACCTTAGAGACACTCCAAGGAAGCCAGATGGCTGCAAAGCAGGCTTAAATCCCACCCAGGTCTTGTTTTGAGTCCACTCAAAGTTTGTGATTTGGGTTCCCAAAATTATATTAAATGTTTATATTTAACTGCTAAAATACATCTCAAACAACCTTATGTGGGAATTTTTCTTTTCTGGAAGCTACCCACATGCAGTTCATGTGCTTGTACCCTTGGGTAAACTCTATGTAAGATTCAGAGACTGGCAAAGGCAGTCACACTTTTTCTAGCTCTCTCTTCTGCTAAGTGACTAATAAAATTCTTTATAAAAATTTTTCAGGTTTTGGGTTTGTTCTCAGCCAATGCCAAAGGAGTGAGAATCTTATCCTCAAAGCAATCAGACACCACTGAAGCTTCATGAGCAGGGGAGTGATGTAGTCACATCTGAACATCAAGAATGTCAATTTGCTACAGAGAACTGAGTCAAATTTATAGAATACAAGTCATTCCCCAATTAATAAATGGTCAAAGGATAAGAACAGGCAGTTTTCAGATGAAGAAATCAAAGCTATCTATAGTCATGTAAAAAAATGCTCTAAATCACTATTGATTAAAGAAATGAAAATTAAAACAACTCTGAGGTAACATGACAAAGCAGGAAAATGATAAATATTGAGAAGATGTGGGAAAATTGGGACAGTAATACATTGTTGGAGGAGTCTGAACTGATCCAACCATTCTGGAGAGCAATTTGGAACTACACCCAAAGGGCAACCAATTTGATCCAGCAATACCACTACTAGGTCTGTATCTCAAAAAAATTATTAAAAAGGACATGCATAAAAATATTTAGAGCAGCCCTTTCTGTGGTGGCAAAGAACTGGAAATTGAGGGGTTGCCCATCAACTGGGGAATAGCTGAACAAGTTGTGGTATAGGAATGTAATGGAATACTATTATTCTATAAGAAATGATGAGCAGGCAGATTTCAGAGAAACCTGGAAAGACTTAACATGAACTAATGCAAAGTGAAATGAGCAGAACCAGGAGAACATTGTACAGAGTAACAGCAATATTTTAAGGATGTTCAACTATAAATGACTTAGCTCTTCTCAGCAACACAATGATCCAAGACAATTCCAAAAGACTCAAGGTGGAAAATGCTATACACATCCAGAGAAAGAAGTGATGGAGTCTGAATACAGATCAAAGCATACTATTTTCATTTTCTTTATTTTTTCCGTAGTTTTTTTCTTTTGTTCTGTTAAATGACTAATGTAACATGATTAATATGGAAATATGTTTTACATGGTGACACATATATAACCTATATCAAATCGCTTACTGTCTTAGGGAGGAGGGGAAGGAGAGGAGGAAAAAAATTTGGAATTCAAAATTTCATAAAAGAATGAATTTTTAAAATTGTCTTTACATTAATTGGAAAAAATAAAATACTATTTAAAAGGAAAAAAAAAGAATATCAATTTGGTAGCCAAGTGGAAGATAGAATGCAGAGAGGACAGCACGGACAGGAAGAGTCCAAATAAGCGGTAAGTGCAGTAGTTTAGGTGAGAAGTGATGAAGGTCTGATCTAGTTAGGTAACTATGGAAGTGGAAAGAGAGGACTAGACCTGAGAGATGTTGTGGAGATAAAACTGACTAGATTTGGCAACCTATTAATGATGCCAAGGTTGCAAACCTGGACATAAAAAGTAATGTGAGAAGTTGGTGATGTGGAACTGGAGTCAGGAGATGAGAGACAGATATAGATGAAATAAGAGACATTTACAATAGAGATGACAATTGAATCTAAGATCACAGAGCTTTGGGGCATATACAACCTTAAGGGACAAGAAATGTATGATGTTCCAGTAAAGGAAACTTAGAAAGAATGGTCAGTCAAGTTTCAGGAGAAACAAGAGAGGCAAGTTATCTCAAAAATTGAATTTAGAGAGTATTCATGAGGAAGTAGTGATTAACAAAACAACACGGAAGGTGAGGACTAAGGAAAGATCACTAGATTTAACAACTAAGAAATAATTTTTTAATATTTAAATTTTTATATAACATTACTAAACATATTCCACAAAAACATTAACAGAAGTACTCTCCTTAAATAAATTCTAGTAAAGCAAACTGCTTTATGAAATGTGAGTTGTATGAATCACTACTGAGAGATATTTATTTGAGACTAAGTACCTAGTATTTACTTACATGCTTACATCCTATTTTCTCTGATAGAAGGTTAACTCCTTGAAAGCAAGATCATTTCACTTTTGTCTCACTATCTCCAGCACCTAGTGTGTCAGAGTGGGCTAGAGATTGAACCTGTTGTTTCATTAGTATGAAATGGTAATGAAATTCTCTAAAGATACAGATTGGCAACTTCTCTACAACTTAGTAGTATTAAAGTGTTATTTAGAGAGTAAATGACTTGTCTAGAATCACACAGACATGATGAGTCAAGAGGTAAAACTTGAACTCAGGTCTTCCTTCCTGATTTCAAGTCCAGCTCGCTAGCTATTGTATCACATAGTGGGCCCTTAATAAATGATCGATGATTGACTGATTCAGAATCATTTCCTACTAATTCCTATTTTTGAAAGTAGATAAGTAAAGGCTATATAACAACATTTTACCTTCATTTTCTGAAGTCTGTCTGTATTTCTGGTGAAGCTTCCAATATGGAGCTGAATCTGATGACATTGTTTTAAATATTCTTGGTTTCGAACATGAGCCTTTCTTTCTGATTCACATATTTCTTTCAGGTATTTCTTTAGTTTTATATACTTCAGTTTAGTTCTAGAAAACAAATGCAGATTTTAAAAAATAAAATTAGATTTTAAGCAACAAACTTAAGAAAATATTTTCACATGTGCATAGAATTATTTTAATACAATATTCAAAAAGCATGCTACCTGGATTATTCTGCCCTTAATACTTTAATTTCAAAAGCTGAAAGTTATATCTCTATGGGAAGAAAATTAAAGCAGCATTCCTTAAGTATTACACTGGCTAGATATGATCATAGCTTTCCTAAGAAACTTATACAAAACTATATTATATTATTCATGGCATAAAGACCTAGTAAGATTTACTTCATACACTCAAATGTGATTTTTAAGTACTATTGACATAGACATGTTAAAATAAATAACATATTAGCAGTTTTACCACATGGCAGGCTATTTTTAAATTATCAGCTCAATTGGAAACAGGACGAAATAGCAAACTACAACTCAGAAAGCATTAAAAGTGTCTAATTTTTAATTGTTTAAGAAAGGTTGCATTTAGAAAACATAAATAAATGCTTGCTATAAATTATAAGCTAACTTTCATGAAACTGTCTTCTAGTGTTTGGTATCACAAAATAGCTGACATTTATAAATGGCTTTAAGGTAATGTGCAAAGTATTTTACATATTTTCTCTCTCTCTCTCTCTCTCTCTCTCTCTCTCTCTCTCTCTCTCTCTCTCTCTCTCTCCCCCCACCTCCCTCCCTTCCTTCTCTCCCCCTTTCTTTCTCCCTAACAACCTGTGACATACGTTCTGCCTGTATTTTTGTCCCCACTTGAGTCTCTCCAAAATTAAAGTCCAGCATTCTTACTTTTAAAAAAATTTAGCATTTTATTTTTCCCCAATTACATGTAAAAACAATTTTCAACATTTGTTTTTAAAAATGAGTTCCAAATTCTCTCCCTCCCTCTCCACCTCCCTCATTAAGAAGGCAATTAGGTTTTGTGTGTGTGTGTGTGTGTATTAATTCATTTATTTAGTTTTCAACATTCATTTCCACAAGATTTTGAGTTCCAAATTTTCTCCCCGTCTCACCCTTCCTCCCACCTCAAGACTACATGCATTCTGAATACCCTTCCCCTAATCTGCCCTCCCTTCTATTGCCCTGCCCTTCTTTTATACCCTTCCCCTTCTATTTTCATGTAGGGCAGAACAGATTTCTATACCTCATTGTCTGTATATCTTATTTCCCAGTTGCATGTAAAAACAATTTTTAACATTTGTTCTCAAAACTTTGGGTTCCAAATTTTCTCCCTTCCTCCCTCCCCAGCCACTCTCACTGAGAAGGCAAGCAATTCAATACAGGTTATACATGTGTAGTCATGCAAAATACTTCCATAGTAGTCATGTCATAAAAACTAACTACATCTCCCTTTATCCTATCCCACCCTGTATTTATTCTATTCTCTCTTTTGACCCTGTCCCTCCTCAGAAGTGTTTGCTTCTGATTACTCCCTCCCCCAATATCCCTTCCCTGCTATCATCCGCCCCCACCCCCTTTATCCCCTTTCCCTCTATTTTCCTGAAAGGTAAGATAGATTTCCATACACAACTGAGTGTGTATGCTATCCCCTCCTTAAGCCAAATCCAAGGAAAATAAGATTCACTCATTCCCTCTCACCTCCCCCCACTTCCCCTCCACTGTAAAAGCCTTTTCTTGTCTCTTTTATGTGAAATAATTTACCTATTCTACCTCTCCCTTTTTCTTTCTCCCAGTATAATCCTCTCTCACCCCTTAATTTTATTTTTTAGGTATCACCCCTTCATCTTCAACTCACCCTGTGCCCTATCTATCTATCTATCTATCTATCTATCTATCTATCTATCTATCTATCTATCTATACATACACATAATTTTTTCCCCTCCAACTACTCTAATACTGACGAAGGTCTCATGAGTTACATATATCATCTTTCCATGCAGGAATGTAAACAGATCAACCTTAATAAGTCCCTTAAGATTTCTCTTTCCTGTTTACCTTTTCATATTTCTCTTGAGTCTTTTATTTGAAAGTAAAATTTTCTATTCAGCTCTGGTCTTTTCATCAAGAATGCTTGAAAGTCCTCTATTTCACTGAGTGTCCATTTTTTTCACCTGAAGGATTATACTCAGTTTTGCTGAGTACATGATTCTTGGCTGTATTCCTATCTCTTTTGCCCTCCAGAATATTATATTCCAAGTCCTCTGGTCCCTTATGTAGAAGCTGCTAAATCTTGTGTTATCCTAATTGAGTTTCCACAATACTTGAATTGTTTCTTTCTGGCTGCTTGCAATATTTTCTCCTTCACCTGGGAACTCTGGAATTTGGCTACGACATTCCTAGGAGTTTTCCTTTTGGGATCTCTTTCAGGAGGTGATCGGCGGATTCTTTCCATTTCTATTTTACCCTCTGGTTCTAGAACATCAGGGCAGTCTTCCTTGATAACTTCTTGAAAGATGATGTCTAGGCTCTTTTTTTGATCATGGCTTTCAGATAATCCAATAATTTTAAAATTATCTCTCCTGGATCTATTTTCCAGGTGAGTTGTTTTTCCAATGAGATATTTCACATTGTCTTCTATTTTGGGGTTTTTTTTCCATTTTTTTTGTTTTGTTTTGCAATGTCTTGATTTCTCATAAAATCACTAGCTTCTGATTGCTCCATTCTAATTTTTAAGGAGGTATTTTCTTTAGTGAGCTTTGTGGACCTCCTTTTCCATTTAGCCAGTTCTGCTTTTGAAGGCATTCTTCTCCTCACTGGCTTTTTGGACCTCTTTTGCCACTTGGGTTAGTCTATTTTTTAAGGTGTTATTTTCTTCAGTATTTTTTTGGATCTCCTTTAGCACGCTGTTGACTTCTTTTTCACGATTTTCTTGCATCATTCTCATTTCTCTTCCCAGTTTTTCCTCTACTTCTCTTACTTGCTTCTCAAAATCCTTTTTGAGCTCTTCCATGGCCTGGGACTGATTCTTTTTTTTTTTTTTTGGAGGCTTTGGATGTAAGAGCTTTGACTTTGCTGTCTTCTTCTGGTTGTATGTTTTGATCTTCTTTGTCATCAAAGTAAGATTCTATGGTCTGACTTTTTTTTTTGGCACAGTTTGCTCACCTTCTCAGCCAATTACTTGAGTTTTAAACTGTTTGTTAGGTAGGCATCTACTTCCAGTGTGGAGAATGTACTGTCCTAAGCTTTGCAGGTTTTGTGCAGCTGTTTTCAGAGATACTTCTAGGGACCTGTAAGTTTTCAGTTCTTCCAAGGTGGTATGACCAAAGGGGAGGTGTTTACTCCTTTCCTGGCCTATGCTCTGCTGTATGAGTGACCACAAGCACTCTTTTCTGCCTTGGAACTGGGAGGAATATTTCCTCTCCACTGCCACTACAAGCTCTACCATGCCAGCTCTCCTTCTCGTTCTAGGACTGCCACCAAGATCCAAGCATGGGCAAAACAAGAGAATCCTGCCTCTGTGCCAGCAAAGAGATCCCTGCAATCCTCCTCTAATCATAGGCTTGATCCCTGCTGTGTCTGTGGGCTGAGAGCTCCTAGAAGCAGCTACCGCCCCAGGGCTATGCTGGGACTTGGGCTGGACCTCGATCTTCTCTCACCCAGATCTGACAGACCTTTCCCACTGACCTTCTAAGTTGTCTTTGGTGTTTGTGGATTGATAAGTCTAGAAACTGTGACAGCTGCCCCTGATTCAGTCCTCTGACACCTGCTCCAGGTTCACTGAGGCCTGGTCTTTGCCTGCATGCCCATGCTGAACTGCCTTCCTCTCCCAGCCTGGCGTAACAGACTTTTCCAATCAACCATCCAGGTTGTCTTGGGCTAGAAATTTGTTTCACTCTGTCCTTCTGTGGGTTCTGCTGCTCTAGAATTTGTTTAGAGCCATTTTTAACAGGTATTTGGAGGGGTTTGGGGGAGATTTCAAGCAAGTCACTGCTTTTACTCCACCATCTTGGCTCCACCCCTGAAGGCAATCAGTTTTATATAGGTTATATATGTGTAGTCATGAGAAACATATTTCTATATTAGTCATGTTGTAAAATAAAACACAGATCAAAATAAAACCCCAAGAAAAATGAAGAAAGTTTAGAAAGTATGTTTCACTCTGTATTCACACTCCATTGCTTCTTTCTCTGGGGATGGGTAGCATTTTTCACCGTAAGTTCTTCAGAGTTGTCTCAGATAGCTATATTACTGAGAATAGCTAAGTCATTCACAGTTGATCATCTTACAATATTGCTGTTACTGTGTACAAAGTCCAGCATTCTTCCCACTGTGTCTCAAGACACATATGATAATTTTTTTTTAATGTAAGTTCTTGAGGGCTGGGACTTTTGTGTTTTTTGCCAGTCAGTCAGTAGCAACTGGAGGGAGGGATGGTATCAAGGAAGGACTAAAATAGAAGATGAGTTGAGCTTTGAAATAAACTAGGGATTCAAAGAAATGGAAATGAGGAAGATGTGCATTTCTGGCACAGAAGCAACCTGGGCAAAAGAGGAGAAAAGAATGAACTATCACAACAAAAATGTGTTTGGCTGTACTGCAGAATGAAAAAAGGGAAATTATTTGTGAAGCTATAAAGGTAGGGTTGAACCAGGCTAGGAAAAACCTTGAACAGTTTCTATTTTACTCAAGAGGTAACAGAAAACTATGGAAATGTATTCAGCAGGGGAGTGACATGACTTGTACTTTAGGAAACCAATTTGGCAGCAGTATGGAGGATGAACCTATCCCAGAGACAGATCTGAAGCAAGGAAACCAACCAAGATACTATTATAATAGTCTAGAGGAGAAATGATGAGGGCTTGAACTAGGATGAAGTGAAAAGAAAGGGACAGATGCAAGGGAAGTTACAGACTTAGAACTGACAAGATGTAGCAATTGATTAAATATAGGTAGTGAGGGAGAGTGAGAAGTTATGGGTGACTCTTCAGATTGTGAATTTGGGCTACTGGAAAAATGGAAGTGACCTTGACATAAACAGGAAAGTTTGGAAGAGGGGTGGATTTGGGGGAAAAGAAAATGAGTTTTGTTTTGGAAACATTTGGGTTTGAGATGCCTTTGGGACACATCCAGTTAATAAGTCTAATAACCAGTTGGTGGTGTGGAACTGGAGCTAGGAGAAAGACCTGGATATTTTAAATTTGGAAGCCATCAAGATAAAGATAAAAATTAAACTTGAAGTTGGGCTGGGATGATAATAACTGACAAAAGAGGAAGCAAAGCTGCTCAAATCTTTGTTTTTATTTTATCTGAAAAAGAAAATGACTTGTACACTGGAAATGACAGAACCAAAAGGATTGAGAGGAAGTTGATACCCAAGATGAGTAAGGAGATAGTAAGAAGAACCTAGCTACTCTAGAGGAAGTCAAGCTTCCTGTCCCAGATAAACTGCATCCTCAACTTCCAAAAAAACTAGCATATATGATTGCTGAGCCACTGCTGGTGATATAAGAAAGATCACAGAAGACAGGAGAGGTACTACAAGACTAAAAATGGCAAATGTTATCCCAATTGTCAAAAAGAGGTGAAGAGAATAGAGTAAAAAATATAGGCCTATTAGCTCTTTTTTAGGTGAGGCAATTGGGGTTAAGTACTTTACCCAGGCTCACACAGCTAATAAGTGTCATGTAAGCTCTTTTTTTAAAAAGCTAATTTTTATATAGTACTCGAAGGTTAACTAAGCAATTTACAGTATTTTCTCATTTGATCCTCATGACAAATCTGGTAAGTAGGTGATATTCTTATTCTCGTTTTGCAGATGAGAAAACTGGGGCAGATAGAGAGTTAGTAACTTGTCTAGGGTTACATAAGTATCAAAGACAGGATTTAAGTCCAGGTCTTCCTTACTCCAGATATAGCACTCTATCCACTGAGCTACCTAGTACAGCTTTCCTGGGAAATCTCTAGAATGCACTGTTAAAGAAATGGTTAGAAAATATCTAGAAAGAGAGGGCTAATTGTAAAGAGCCAGCATGGCTTCATCAAGAACAGGTCCTGCCAGACTAACTGTATTCCCTTTTTTTTGACAGGGTTGCTAAGAGAGTAGATGAAGAGAATGCTGTGGATATAGTTTACCTAGGTTTTAGCAAATCTTGTGATAAAATATTTCATGCAGTACTTGGGAAGAAGATGGAAGATACATGGGTTAGATGATAATATAATCAGACGATTTCAGAACTAGTTGGACAGCTATACTAATAGAGTAGTTGTAAATGATCCAATGTCGACCTGGCAGGAGGTTTACAGTGCAATAACCCAAAGATCTGTGCTTGACTCTGTACTGTTTAACATTTGCATCTATGACTTAGATAAAGGCATAGATGGTGTCTTCATCAAATTTGCTTATGACATAAAGCTGTTAGAAATTGCTAATATAATGGATGACAGAGTAAGGATCCAAAAGGATCCTGACAGGCTAAAGTATTGAGCTGACTCTAATAATATGAAATTCAATAGGGACAAATGTAAAATCTTGCATTTGGGTACAAAGAAATTAACTTTGCAAGTATAAAATAGGGGAAGCATGGATAAATAGCAGTAGTTCTGAACAAGATTTTGGAGTTTTAGTGACCTGCAGGTTCAATATGGTTTTTTTTAATAGGGAAAGGGAGAAAGGAGGCTAGCAAAACTGATGCCAAAAAAAGACGGTCATTGAAATATTTTCTTAAACACACAGAAAAGAAAAGAATCAAGTTCAAAACAAAGCACAAACAGGACAATTTTTAAAGTAATGTAAGGGATTCATTATATACCATTTTTTAAAAAGTGGTATTAAATGGAGATTCATGGTTTCATATACAATTATCTTTTTGTGTTCTATTACACATATTGAAATGTTATTTTTTAGTGCTTAGGTTTCAAGTTAAAAATTTTTACTTTAACAGAAAAACTATCAAACATCAAGAAGAATAAAGACTGAGAAAATGGAGTAAGATTCAGCAATTAAATGATCGACATCTTTGGGAGATGATTGAGCTAATTAAGGACATTCAGAAGCCAGAGTTGAGAAGTGACCAAAAGAAAAGGAAATGGAAGAATTGAGAGTAGAAGTTTTTTCTAGGAATGTGGCCATGAAAAATAGATACAAGGATATACAAAGGGGATAGCAAAGACAAGTAATGGGTTTTTTTTAAAAAGGATAGGAGAAAGCTAGGCACATTTGCAGACAGCAGGGAAGAAGCCATTGGAAATGGAAAATAATTAGACAGTGTGGCTGACTGTGGGAGCGATGTAGTCAAGAAGATAGAAGGGGATAAGATCAAGGGTAAGTGTATTAATGTTGGCCTTAGTGAGGAAAAAGGCCTCTACCCTAGTAGAGACCAAATAAACGAAGAAAGAATCAGGGATGATGTCAAATGGTTTTGAGATGTAGAGATGGGGACAAGAGGGACCTCAACTAGAAGTCCTATTTAAAGTTGAGCTGATAGTTTTACAATAAGTTTGTCACATGATGAGGCTGCTAATAGCTGTGAATGGTCTCTAGTTTTTCAGTAAAGTATGAGACAAGATTGTCTGCTGACAGGTGAGGAAAGGAATAGTGTGAGGGACTTAATGAAAGAAGGTCTGGAACAACTGTTTTGGGAACTGTAAGAAAAAAATCAGTTACCAGATGAAATTTGCATCCATAAAGGGATGAAATTTGCATCCACAAAGGGATGAAATTTTCAAAATTTGTTAGAACAGTAAAATGCCTTGTCCCATTGCTGCTGGAAATTTAGTATTTCTATCATTAGCAGATTACATTATTAAGCAGTCTGCATCAAGGGGAAAAAACCTCCAAAGATAGGAGGGAAAAAATCCACCTTCAAAACAAGAAATCTTAGAGATTTCTAAAATGACTCAAATTAAGACCTCCAAATATCTCACCACAGACCAGTAATTTCCAATAAATTCTTTGTATTTATGCTAGCATGCTAGCAACTGTATGCTTTCACATAATTATCATCCTTCAATTTCCCCTCCTGACTGGATGCTTCATGACTTTCCTTCTCTTCCACCCCCACCACAGCTCGATAGTCTCCTGCTATTTCCTCTCCAGATTGGGTTGGTTGGGAACCAACAACTGAAGTGGGGATAATGCTAGCAGTAGTGGTTTTTACAGCTTGGCCTAGAGCCACGCATGTATATATATATATATATATATATATATATATATATATATATATATATATATATAGACAACACTCAGTAAAAATTTATTCGTTTTATTTTTCCTTAGTCCTCTACAAGTATCCACCCTCATAGAATAAACCTCCATCCAAATTCTAAGGATATTTTCTCTAAAATCAATCCCCAAATCTGACTGTTGAAGTATATAAATTGATCAAATTATTCAGAATCTACTGTCCTATTTTAATGTCTCTCCCTGAATTCTCTAGTGATCTACAATATATAATTATAACATATAATATAAGAATAAAAATAAAGCTTAGAGACAGCAATAGCCAAATCCTAACAAACTTGGGGCTACTGAGTAGGAAGAGCGTATGTATCTCAGACTATTTTAATTTCACTGTTCTATGAATGTATGAATAATCACAAAAACTACTTTATACTTACTATGCTGCACCTCTTTGCCACTGTCCTGTCTTCTCCTGAAACTGGACACTAGAATAATAGCAGTTCCCATACCAGTCCATGACTAGTTCACTTTCTGAGACTGAGGCATCTAAGGCTCTACTGTTCTTTTTACTATGGTCCATATGGCTGTGTTGTCCTTGTCTTTTCCATTATTGTCAGTAAAATGCCAAGTAAGCCATAGATTTAAGGCAGGAAGGGACCTCAAAGATCAGCTAAACTAATCTCTCTTCATTTTATAGACAAGGAAACTGATGCTCAAAGAGGTGGGCAGAGGGCTTCTCATTTCTTCATTTCCCACCAGGCTGCATTCCTCTGGTCTCTTCCATCATGCCCCAAGCTGGCTACCTTCTCTCCCCACCCCTCCCTTCTTTTCAGCTCTCTTTTCTATGTTGTCTTCCCCACCAGAACGTAGGTTCCTTGAGGACAGGGACTGGCTTTAGATTTGACTGTATCTGTATTCCCAGAGTTTAGCACAGTGCTGGCACGTAGTAAGTACTTAATAAATGCTTGTTGACTAACTGACCATTGCCCAAGGTTACTTTTAAAGTAGCAGATGCAGATTTGAACAAAAGATCTTTTGAGTTAATATCCAATACTCTTTTCACTAAAGCACAACTACCTCTAGATTTAAAAGCCAACAGATAATTCTGATAATTAAGATATGGATATGTTTAATAAATAATAAAAACAGGACAACTGGCCTTTATTTTTGCTGGGTAAGATTCTCTCATTATTCACTTATGATTTTGACATGAGGTTTCATTTTAATACTATTTCATAAAAAAGTTTTTATAAGTAAAAGTCAAACATTCTCAAAGTAGATCTCAAAATGCATAAATTCTAATACTAAGAATGTGTTCTACAAATTTATTTGCTAACTATAAATTGTGCATGCAATCATATCACTTTTCATAATTACTCTCACGCATCAATGAACAAACAGATGTCAGATGATCTTGGTGCAGCAACTTGGTTGAAGATCAAGTAAGAAAATCATGCATTAACCATCATACCGGCTATTTCTTTACTCCAAAAGGAGTAAATAGTGCCTTTTTCTGACAGCGTATGACAAAAAAAGTGGAAATCACACAACAAAGACATAATGAAAAGAATGTAATTTTCATTTTGTTTTAATTTTTCCAAGCAAATCCACTTAAATAATACATTTTATAATTTTTACATCATAAAAAAAGAATAGCAAAGGTACTATGAAAACACATGCTGTACAATGATATTTGAAAATATGTAATATTTTAAGCTACATAGTAGCTTATGTAATATATATCTAATAACAGGTATAAGTTATATTAAAAACTATTGTCACTATTATTACTTACCTACATAGATCAGATTGGGAATACTCATAAAGTTTTCTTTCCAAATCTAATCTCTTCTTTTCACTGCAGTATTAAAAGAAAATGCTTCATAAGTAAATTAGCAACAAAATTAATATGCAAGATTTGTAAAAGGGTCTAGCTTATAAACATGCCTCTGCAACAGTTTGTGGTGCCCATGTTTAATAATAAAATTAACTAACATTTATATAGCACTTTAAAAGTTTTACAATGTGCGTTCCTCACAGCAAGCCTGCAAGGTAGGTACTGTATTATTATTCCAGTTTTGTTGATAGGAAAACTGAGACTCAGAAAGGCTAAGTGATTTACTCAGAATCACAGCTTAGAAGACAAATGTTAGAACTGCATCTTTGCATAAGGTCTCCTGGCTCCAAATTCAGAGCTTCTCACTGCCTCCATCCAAGCAACAGATATACTCAGAGGTCAACAGGGATGTCAGATATGTAAAAGGACAAAAATTAGAAAAAGGAAGGATTCCCAAAGCAAATATAGAAACAGCAAAAGGAAAGGGTACATCCCAGGAATCTTTGGAAAAGACTTTTTCACAGTAGATTTTCATGAAAACAAAAGAGAAACAGAGAAGAAATATTTAAATGTAAGGCCAAGATAACATTTTCTGCACATACTAATCTAACTTGCCTTTTGACATTATGGACAGGATTACAGTGGGGGTACAAAGAAAAACTTAATTCTGGGCTTAACGCAGGCCAGATCTCAGATGAGTTTGGCCCCACTGGCTAGAATTCAAACTAGTTTTCCTATCAGTATTTTAACTCCCTCAAATTTGTCTTACTATTTTTTCAATAATGCCTTTATCTCACTGTTCTTTACTATTTCCCAGTAACAAATATAAACAAACAAGAACAGTGAAATACAAACTAGGGAGGAAATAAAGTGAATCACAGAATACAATTTAAATGTGAATAGTCTGATTGGTGTCAGAAGTCTGATTGGTGAGTGAAGTATCTTAACTAACCACAACTAGCCCACCTAAGGCTGCAATTAAGAAGCTTTTTTGTGAAATAAAAATTCAAATATCTCAAAGATTTTACCTTACGGGGAGAAAACTGGCAAAGACAAAATATTCAAGGAACTAAAGTCTATAACAGTATAAGTGGAGAATATTGCATATGTTAGTTTTGCTGAACTTTTTTTCCCTCTTTTTATTCTCTAAGTGATGGCTCCCTTGGAGAGATTAAGGAAGACAGGAGCAAATGGAAGGAATTAAAAACAAAAACATCAATAAAAATGTTTTTTAAGATGTTCTTTAAAATTAGCTAGTTTTACTAGCTAGCAATGATGGTCTCATTGGAAACAGAAGTTCAGGTTTATATTAAGTGAGAAAGATACAAAATGGACCACAACAGTTACTAAATATTTTTAGGGTTTTAATATTTTCATTAGATACACTGCCTGATTTCTTTAAGATTTATTCTTTTTTTTGGCTGTGGTAAAGTGTTGGGTTTTTTCCCCTTATGGCTGGACCACCATCTTGACTGAAATTTTCTTCAATCTTGGTTTTATTTTTTATTTATGGTCATAAGTCATATTATTTAAGTTGAAGAACAGGTTATGGGGGGGGGGGAACGACACACATTCATAACAGAGAGTCCAAGGTGGAGCCCTAGGGGAGAGAGAAGAAGGGAGAAGACAGGGAGACGAGAGCCTCTCCTCCGTCCCTGCTCTAGACGGGATTGATCCTGATTTCTGAGCCTTGGTCCAGGGTACACAATGAAGCACACAATAAGATGAGGTTCCAGAGGCTACAGATTTAGGAAACAACAAAGGGTGGCCAAAGTTACACATCCAACCAGAGGCGGGGGGCTGGGATTCTCCTTGGATCAGCAGCACCGCTTCCTTTTGGGAATTGAAGCATAGTGATAAATTCCATCCCACTTATTTCAGCTCTTAAGAAACATTCTTGTAGTTAAAGTGTTTGTGCTAAAGAATTCCTTTATCTCCTCTAACTTCTAGTACTTTGCTTCTAGTTTCTTTGAATATGCATCCAACTAGTAAGCTGCCAGCTCAAGAGCTGCTATTTGCTCCTCAATTAAAGTGATCTGATTTAGATAAGGCTGAAGTGCTGTATATTTCTGGTTTAAGTCCTTTATGTTTCTACTTATGTTTACTGCAAGATCTTTCATTTCTAGATACTTCAAGCTAGTCAGTTTGTTGATATTTTCCAGAAGTTTATAGTCTTCACTGGTGGCTGTCAGCTTGCTTGTCAGGTACAGGGCAATTTTGGAGAACATGTCTTGGCACAGCCCCGAGATGTCTGCCTTGGCAGGCTCCGTGGCCTCTTGGGCCTTCTCCACCATGGCATCATCTAGGCTGGTTAAGGTAAGACGAAGAAAGGCTGGAGGGAAGGACTGTGATGGGGGAAGGGGGGGGAAGAAGAGGGTTAAAAAGGGCCAGTCTTGGTTTTCGCAACCCAATATAATCCCAGGTTTTTCCTTTCAAAACTATTCATCTAATACCTGTCTTGGAGACACTTTATTTTCATCTCATCCACTGTTTGTGCCTGTTATCTACAAGGGCTTTGTCTTGGATCCTCAGTTCTATTTCCTTTAAATTCTTTATATAGTAGTTTCCTAGTCTTTGTGACTTTGATTACTACCATTCACACAACAGAATTTTAATTTAAGTTCAAGATTGATTTTGGAATATTCCTAAACCTGTGGACATTATGTCCAGAACCAAAAGGAATTTCAGTCTGTTTTCATGTTTTATTTTTCCCCTTAGTATTGTATTCAGAATTTTACACTTCAAGAGAATGATGGAATTAATTCAAGATTCACTAACCAAAACTATAAGGAAACTTCTAGTGACCTAGAAAATTCTATGGAAATGTATTCTCTTTATGTTGATGCTTAAATAAAGTACTATGAAATAAGTCATATCCATTAATTAATCCATCCATTACTTTCATTACTATTCAGCCCCTTCTGTTCAATTCCAGTATTCCACTGAATTGTGACATGGAGAACTGGGAAAGGTTCAGAGAAAAAATACAAAAATTATTAACCTTTCATGATAGAAAAAGTTAAAGGAGTCACAAAGTTATTCATCTGAACAAAAGGCTAAAAATAATGGCCTTTAAGAATAATAATAATAATAGAGAGATAGTTGTGGCATAGTAGACAGTGTTGACCTCAGAGTCAGGAAGAACTGGCTTAAAAAACTGGCTATTTCTGAAATAGACTGGTTAACTGCAAGATTTGGGGACATGTCACTTAATCTCTCAGTGCCCCATGCAATTCTCAAATCCAAATTTCCTAAACTTTTTTACTTCATGGACCCTTTCGGTAGTCTGGTAAAGCCTAATGATTCCTGTTAAAAAAAAATGTTTTTAAATGCACAAAATAAAATAGATGGAATTACAAAAGATATTTTAATAAACAAGCTTACAAACTCCAGATACATAGTTCAGTGGTGTCAAACTCAAATAGAAACACGCCACTGGCCAGTATATAAGAAACATTATGGATTCATATTAACATAGAAAATCACATACTAACATTATTTATGATTTACTGCATTTTTGCTTAATTTGTTAAATATTTCTCAATTACATTTTAATCTGGTTCACTGTACTTAGTAGTGTTGTGGGCCCACTGTTTGACATCTCTGTTCTATGGTAAAAATTTCAGACCAGGTGCCAATCTATACTGATATTTTCTCACCAGGAGTTCCCTACAAAGTAATCCCATGCCCGGTCCAAATAAGAGATGACATTTATATAGCATTTTAAGGTCCGCAAAATACTTTACAAAGAATATCACATTTGATCAACATTCCAAGGTAGATGCAATTATCATCCCTAATTTCAGAAGAGGAAATGAAGACCTGCCCAAGATCATGTCTAAGGTGGAATCCAAACCCAAATCTTCTTAACTCCAAATCTGGTGCTCTTTCCAGGATGCCATTTTGCTTCAAATGTTCACTTCAACACAGCAAGTGTTTATTATGCATCTACTGTGTGCTAAGTCCTATGACAGCCTTTAGATACAAATACATAAAGAGCTCTTATTCTCTCAATCTCTACTAAAGACAAAGCAAGAGAAAATGGGCTTGATATTTAATAAAATATTTGGGTATAAGAAATAAACCTCACTAAAAGGACTACTTAATATAATAATGAATGCCAAAGATAGCTGCCTTCCCTGTTTTCCTCTACTGGACCAATACCAGAAGTCCTCAAACTCTCCCTACTCCCATCAACATAACACTCAGACTCACTGGGCTCCACAACAGTACCCCATTCTCCAAAGAACAAAACCTTTGTCCCCTTCCAAAGGTTTCACTCTGGCCTAGAACCACACAAACCCAACCAATATAGGCTGACTAGACTGGGCTTCTTTCCCCAAACAGAGAAAGATGGGGGAGGGAGGTGCAATTGGGGTAGAGGTGGGAGGGTAGGAAATACAGAAATGGAATAACAAATGAATTGATAGCTACAGCTCCTAAAACCAAAGGAGTCTCAACCCTTATATTTATCCTTAGTCTGCATATTATTGGTATAATCAAATGTGTGTGGGGTTTATATATCATAACTGGCACATATGTAAAAGGCTCTAACTCCCTTTCTCGTTCTAAATATAAAAAAAAATGCTAGTCTCAGACACCTTTGGCTACTTAGAATTAACCTGCAGCTCTAGGAAGCACTAAATTCCTGGTTGCAGGTTTGGCCTTACTTCTTACATGCCTAACAAAATTGAAACTCAAAAGTATGAGTAAAGTGCTACTACTGTACTTTTTACATGAGAGAATGCCATTGATGGCTTAATATGCTATTAATAAAATTTACAACTTCATCAGAAGAATGTATGGCTATAATCTTATGATTCTTTAATGAAACAGTATACCAACTCACATCAAAAAGGAAGAGACAGCAGTTCCTCTCATAATTACAGAATTTCAGAGTTGGAGCAGACCTCATCTAATCCAAGTCATACTGAATAAGAAACCCCAACACCATGCCTAACAAATGATTATTCAGTCTTTACTTGAAAACCTCAAATTAAGTGAACAAGCTACCAACAGATTCCTTTCCATATTTAAATAGTTCTTTGTTATATTAATATACCAAGTTTCCCCTTATGTCAAACTCAAAATTTCATCTTTGCAGCTTCTATCTATTGCTCCTAGTCCTTCCACGGAAGGTTAATTTCTCTCTTCCACATGACAGTCTTTCAAGTACTTGTACACAGCAATCATGTTCTCTCCTAAATATTCCCTGTTTCTTTTTTTTAAATTAATTTATTTATTTTTAGTATTCAAAATTCATTTCCACAAGATTTTGAGCTCCAAATTTTCTCCCCATCTCACCCCTCCCAAGACTGCATGCATTCTGAATACCCCTTCCCCTAATCTGCCCTCCTTTCCATCACCCCTCACCTTTCTCTTATCCCCTTCCCCTTCTATTTTCCTGTAGGACAGGATAGATTTCTATACCCATTTGCCTGTATATCTTATTTCCCAGTTACATGTAAAAACAATTTTTTCATTTGTTTTTAAAGCTGCTTTGGGTTCCAAATTCTCTCCCTTCTTCCCTCCCCACCCACCCTCACTGAGATGGCAAGCAACTCAAAACAGGGTACGCATGCGTAGTCATGAAAAACACTTCCATAGGAGTTATATTGCGAAAAACGAATCCACCAATCGCCTCCCAAAAGAGATCCCAAAATGAAAACTCCAAGGAATATCTGAGCCAAATTCCAGAATTATCAGGGCAAGGAGAAAATATTACAAGCAGTCAGAAAGAAACAATTTAAATACTGTGGAACCACAGTCTAGATTGTGCAGGACCTAGCAGCTTTTACATTAAAAGATCAGAAGGCATGGAATATGATATTATGGAAGACAAAGAAGCTTGTATTGCAACCAAGAATCAACTATCCAGCAAAACAGGGGAGGAGATAGACATTCAACAAAATAGGGGACTTCCAAACTTTCATGATGAAAAAACCAAAGCTGAACAGAGTATTTTAAAATACAAGACTCAAGAGAAGCATAAAAAGGTAAACAGGAAATGAAAAAAAAAACCCACATGTTATTCAATAAGGCTAAACTGTTTACACCCCTACATGGGAAGATAACACTTGTTACTCTCGAGAATTGTATCTTTATTATGACATTTAGAAAGGGTATACATAGATAGAGGGTGTGGATATAAGTTGGCTTTGATGTAGTGATTAAAAAAAATCATTAATTAAGAGGTGAAAAAAAGGATTATAATGGGAGAAGAAGAAAGGAGGAGGCAGAAAAGGGTAAATTACATGAAGAGGTACAAAGACCTATTACAGTAGAGGGAAAGAAGGGAGGGAGGGAGGCGAGCATTGTTTGAACCTTACTTTGATTTGGCTCAAAGAGGGAATAATATACACACCCAACTGCATATAGAAATCTGTCTTACTCTGTATGAAATAGAAGGGGAAATGGGAAAGAAAAGAAAGAGGGTGGATAGAAGGGAGGGAAGAAGTAGTAAGGGAAAAGGGGAAAGAAAAGGAAAGGGGGCTGATAGAAGGGAGGTCAGAAGCAAAACCTTGGTGAGGAGGGAAAGGGAGAAAGGAGACAGAAAAGTATAAACAGGAGGGAAATAGAATGGAGGGAAAGATACAATTAGTAATTATAACTGTGAATGTGAATAGGATGAATTCTCCCATAAAACGGAAGCAGATAGCAGACTAGATTAAAAACTATAATCCTACAATACACTATTTACAAGAAATACATATGAAGCAGAGAGATACACACAGAGTAAAGGTAAAAGGCTGGAGCAGAATATAGTCTGCTTCAGCTGAAGTAAAAAAAAATAGGGGTAGCAATCTTGATCTCAGACAAAGTAAAAGCAAAAATCTAATTAAAAGAGATAAGGAAGGAAAGTACATCCTGCTAAAAGGTACATAGACAAGGAAGTAATATAAATACTAAACCTATATGTACCAAGTGGTATAGCATCCAAATTCTTAGAGGAGAAGTTAAGTGAGTTACACGTAGAAATAGAAAGCAAAACTATACTAGTGGGAGAACCTCAATCTCCCCCTCTCAGAGCTAGATAAATCTCACCACAAAATAAACAAGAAAGAAATTAAGGAGGTGAATAGAATTTTAGAAGAATAAGATATGGTAGACCTCTGGGAAAAAAATGAATGAGGACAGAAAGGAACATACCTTTTTCTCAGTGGTACATGGCACCTACACAAAAACTGACCATGTACTTGGGCATAAAAACCTCCCAATCCCACATAGAAAGGCAGAAATATTAAACGCATCCTTTTCAGATCATGATGCAATGAATATTACATGTAATAAAGGGCCACGGAAAGACAAACTAAAAATTAATTGGAAACTAAATAATGTCATCCTAAAGAATGAGTGGGTCAAACAACAAATCATACAAACAATCAATAACTTCATGCAAGAGAATGACAATAATGAGACAACATATGAAAACTTATGGGATGCAGCCAAAGCAGTTCTTGGGGGAAATTTTATATCTCTAAATGCTTACATAAATAAAATAAAGAGAAGATCAATGAATTAGGTGTGCAAATATGAAAGCTAGAAAAAGAACAAATTAAAAAGCCCCAATTAAATATCAAATTGGAAATTCTGAAAATCAAAGGAGATTAATAAAATTGAAATTCTGAAAACTATCGAACTAGTAAATAAAACAAAGAATTGGTTTTATGAAAAAAAACAATAAAATAGATAAACCTTTGGTTAATTTGATTTTTAAAAAAGGAAGAAGAAAACCAGTATCAAAAATGAAAAGTGTGAATTCACCACCAATGAAGAGGAAATTAAAAGAATAATTAGGAGCTATTCTGCCCAACTGTATGCTAATAAGTATGACAATATAAGTGAAATGGATGAATATTTACAAAAATATAAACTGCCCAGATTAACATAAGAGGAAATAAAATGCTTAACCCCATTTCAGAGAAAGAAATTAAACAAGCCATCAATGAACTCCCCAAGAAAAAATCTTCAGGGCCAGATGGATTTACAAGTAATTTCAACCAAACATTTAAAGAACAATTAGGTCCAATACTACATAAACAATTTGGAAAAATAGGCAAAGAAGGGGTCCTACCAAATTCTTTTTATGATACAAATATGGTTCTGATACCTAAACCAGGAAGAGTCAAAACAGAGAAAGAAAATTGTAGATCAATTTCCCTAACAAATATAGGTACAAAAATTTTAAATAAAATATTAGTAAAGAAATTACAGCAACTTATTATGAGGATAGTACACTAGGGCCAAGCAGGATTTATGCCAGGAATGTAGGGTTGGTTCAATATTAGGAAACCTATCAGCACAACTGACCATATCAATAACAAATTTAACAGAAATCATATGATTATCTAAACAGATACAGAAAAAGCTTTGGACAAAATACAATACCCATTTAAGAAACACTAGAGAGCATCAATGGAGTTTTCCTTAAAATGATAAGTAGCATCTATCTAAATCAGTAAGCACTGTACATAATGTGGAGAAGGTAAAAGCATTTTTAATAAGCTGGGGTGAAACAAAGATGTCCATTATCACCACTGTTATTCAATATTGTACTAGAAATGTTAGCTTTAGCAGTAAGAGAAGAAAAAGAAATTGAAGGAATTAGAAGAGAAAATGAAGAAACAAAGCTATCACTCTTTGCAGATGATGTGATGATATACTTACAGAATCTTAGAGAATCAACTAAAAAACTACTTGAAATAATTAACAACTTTAGCAAAGCTGCAGGATATAAAATAAATCCACATAAATCATCGGTCTTTCTATATATTACTAACAAAGCCCGGCAGCAAGAGATAGAGAAATTCCGTTTAAAGTAACTGTAGACATTATAAGATATTTGGGAGTCTACCTGCTGAGACAAACCCAGGAACTATATGAACACAATTACAAAACACTTTTCACACAAAGTCAGATCTAAATAACTGGAAAAACATCAGTTGTTCACATGTAGGCCAAGCTAATACAATGAAAATGACAATTCTACCTAAATTAATTTACTTATTTAGAGCCATACCAGTCAAACTACCAAAAATTATTTTATAGAACTAGAAAAATAATAAGAAAATTAATCTGGAAGAACAAAAGGTCAAGAATATCAAGGGAATTAATGAAAAGAAACACAAGGGAAGGTGGCCTAGCTGTAATAGATCTAAAACTGTATAATAAGGTAGCAATCATCAAAATTATTTGATACTGGCTAAGAAATA
Organism: Phascolarctos cinereus; assembly: GCF_003287225.1. Taxonomy (NCBI): domain Eukaryota; kingdom Metazoa; phylum Chordata; class Mammalia; order Diprotodontia; family Phascolarctidae; genus Phascolarctos; species Phascolarctos cinereus. The sequence continues at coordinate 156,295,717 of NW_027555625.1, forward strand.
GAGTATTGGATCAATAGAATAGATTATGTACACAAGACACAGTAGTCAATGACTATGGTTCTCTACTGTGTGATAAACCCAAAGACTAGCTTCTGGGATAAGAACTCACTATTTGACAAAAACTGCTGGGAAAAATGGAAAATAGTATGGCAGAAACTAGGCATAGACCAAAATCTTATACCATATAGCAAGATAAGATCAAAATAGGTACATGATTTAGACATAAAAGGTGAAACTATATAAGTAAATTAGGCAAACAAGGAATAGTTTACCTGTCAGGTCTATGGTGAATGGAAGAATTTATGACCCAAACAAAAGATAAAGAATATTATGAAATGCAAAATGGATAATTTTGATTACATTAAATTAAAAAAGGTTTGGCACAAACACAACCAATGCAAGCAGGATTAGAAGGGAAACAGGAAGTTGGGAAACAATTCTTACAACCAGTGTCTCTGGTTGTAAAACATATAGAGAAATTATTCAAATTTATAAGAATACAAGTCATTCCCCAATTGATAAATAATCAAAGGATAGGAAGAGACAGTTTTCAGATACAGAAATGAGTCAAATTTGTAAGAATACAAGTCATTTCCCAATTGATAAATGGTCAAAGGATATGAATAGGCAGTTTTCAGATGAAAATATTAAAGCTATCTATAGTCATTTGAAAAAATCTCTATAGCATTATTGATTAGAGAAATGCAAATTAAAACAACTCTAAAGTACCATATCACACCTATCAGATTACCTAACATGAAAAAACAGGAAAATGATAAATGTTGGAGATGTGGGAAAATTGGAACATTAATGCATTATGATCCAACCATTCTGGAAAGCAATTTGGAACCATACCCAAAGGGTTATAAAACTGTGCATACCCTTTGATCCAGCAATACCACTACTAGGTCTGTATCTCAAAGAGATCATAAAAATGAGAAAATATGTATAGCAGCCCTTTTTGTGGTGGCAAAGAATTGGAAATTGAGGGGATGCCCCATCAGTTGGGAAATGGCTGAACAAGTTGTGGTATATGAATGTAACGAAATACTATTGTGCTGTAAAAAATGATGAGGAGGCATATTTCAGAAAAACCTGGAAAGACTTGAATGAACTGATGCCAAGTGAACTGAGCAGAACCAGAACATTGTACACAGTAACAGCAACACTGCAGGATGACCAATCTTGATAGACTTGGCTCTTCTCAGCAATGCAATGATGTAAGTCAATTCCAAAAGACTCATGATGGAAAATGTTATCCACAACCAGAGAAAGAACTAAGGAGTCTGAGTGCAAATCAAAGCATGCTATTTTCTTTTTTTTTCTTTCTCATGGTTTTCCCCTTTTGTTCTGATTCTTTTTTCACAACATGACTAATTTAAAATGACTATACATGTATAGCCTATATCAGATTGCATATCATCTTGGAGAGGGAGAGGGGAGAAATTGGAACTCAATTAGAATTCAAAATCTTATAAAAGTGAATGTTGAAAACTAAAAAAAAGTATATTTTTAAAAAGAAAAAAAAACAATGGATGTAATATATTAGAAAGAACATCAAATTATACTCAGAAAACTTTGCCACTTTCTAGCTGTTTGAGCTTTATCAAATCACCTAAATTTGCAAAGTCATCAATAAGTGTTTATTAAGTGCTCAGTATGTACTAGCTACTTAATAATTTTTTGACTTGCTTAACTTAGCAAGTTTGTGTGAAGCCTCAGTATTTTCATATATAAAATGGGGATAATATGTCCTTCCTTTTTTCTAATCAGTATAGAAAGATGATATTGTTAAAGCTACTTTGCAAAACATGAATATATATATATATGCAATTGAATATTATGCAATGAATACATGTAATAACATCATACATATAAAGATATATGTAGAACTATATAGTAAAAAAAAAAGGAAGGGCTTTGGCCACAGTAGCCAAGCAGTGCCCTTCCATTTGCTCATAACATCCTCTATAATGGCAGTACTCTCACCCCAACTAACCACAATATAAGCCACAAGGCCATCTCTCATCCCAGTCTGCCAAGACTTTGCCAAATGTTGTTGTCATTGCTCTAAAATTAGCACCTTCTTACTTCAATGTTGGAATAAAATGAAGGACTCAGAAATCACTGAAAACTGAATGGAGGAAGTTTACTTTGTCCTAACATAGCAAAGATATGCAACAAGGTTACAGTGGTATTTAGATTCTGTGGACTCAGCCCCACTCATATCTATCTGCAAACTTCTCTGGTCAGTTGGTCATCAGGGTTCTTCTAACAAAAATATTGACTCAAGTGGTGTTGGGCACCCACTAAATCTGAGCAGCAGCAAGTACATGGGGTTGGAACCTTTTATGGGTACATCAGGGATACTGGGGCTAATCAGGTTGTGCGTGGGAAAGACAGTTGTGTCAGGGTCAAGGAAGCTGTATCAGAAAACCACTGTTCCTATGATATAGCAGGTACCCCTCAATTTACCTTCAACCTATGACTAAAAACTGTGTGGGGGCCATCTCCAGTCATCCTGATCTATATCTTGCCACTGGACCCAGATGGCTCCAGATGAGAGAGTGAGGCTGGTGACTTTGCACAGCCCTCCCTCACTTAAATCCAATTCACAACAACAACTGCATAGTGAGAAATAAAGCTGCCAGTTGGCATTTGTTCCTATTTTGGTGCCCTGCTATGAATTGGGGACCTCTTCTTGCCCTGGTGCACAGCCTCTCTCTTATGTTGGAGTGCTTATAGTGTGCTCCCTGGCCAGACCCCTTCCCCAGTGTCCACAGACTTTTCTGTCTCCCTATGCCACCCATGAGCAGGAAAAATGACTTACTGCGAATTTTTCTTGGATTTCCCCATCAAGATTCTGACTAGTGTTGTCTAGATCTATTTGAAGGAGAGTTCTTTTTTTTGGGGGGGGGAGGACAGGTGAGAAGTAGAGGAGCACTCTCTGTACTTCTGTATTCCTCATATACTCCCTGACGTGGAAAGTGAGACACCAACAAACTTTAGTTCTAAAAATACTACTTTCTCTAGACTATAAAATATGCACTAAAATTTGTCAGTTCAGAATTCAGAATCATAAAGTTAACTGGCTGACATCCTTAGAGATAGACACTGGTCAAGTTTTTGTCTTTTTGTTGCCAAAGCCTAACATAGTCCATGGATCACAGCAGGTGCTTAATAAATGCTTGATTGATAAATATAAACAAACCACCCTTGTGCAAATAATGAATATACTACTATAATAGGAAAATGAAAAGTATTTCCCAGGTACTGAAAAAAAGTGCTGTGTTATGTCTTTATTAATTACATAAAATAACAGAATATAGTCATGCTGATATCAGGTTAATTGATTTCTCTGGATGACAGGAAAACTACCTTAGGTAGATAAAAACTGTGTAGAGGTAAGGCAAAAGTTTGCCAATTATTTTTTGCAAATAACTAAGCTACTGACTGACCCATACAGGTTGCTACTGGACATTATTGCTATATGGTATGTTCAAAAACTAGGTTAGAACTTTCTAAATGTACTTTTTTCAGGAAAAAGTAATTTTATTTAAATTTTATCAACCCTTTCTAACTTTTCCTCATGTAGAGTTATTTTTAAGCCTTTTAACTGCATATACTATTTCTCTGGTACCCAGAATCACAGTCCAGTATCTTTTTCAATACTTCATAGATTTTTTTGTTCAGGCATCCAAAAGCTGGCCTTCCCACTGGCTGGCCAATTGCTATTACTTTCATTTTCAATTACTTTTGCAGCAAAGGTAAGCTATAGAAATTGTTTTGGAATGTGTAGTACTTTTTTTTTTAAACTTTAAGTAACAAATTTTCATCCTATTAAAATCAGATGTTTCCAAAAGGTTCCTCACTTCAACTCTGACAAAAGGCATTCTGGAAAAGCTTTAGTTTTCTTAATTTATGTAATCCTTCACTGAAAATCTTTTCTGGATCTCAACCACTTCTCTTCTTACCCACTCCCCCAGTAACATGCAAATATACACACCTGTACTCTAAAAATGTCATCCTTATCTCAACCCAAATGGACATTTAAAGATAGAAATTTTAAAGGAGGTAAAATAGAAAAATCTGTTTCATGTGAAATTGTACTGTATTGTAATTGAAGCTGACACAAGACAGCAAAATCTCCCAGGACAGCAGCAACTTCTTGGCTCTAAGACAAGGGTTCTTAACCTTTTTTGCATCATGAACTGGGCAGTCTGACGAACCGTACAGCCCCCTTCTCAGAAAAATGCTTTTAAATGCATGAAGTAAAATACATAGGATTATAAAGAAAACCAAAGGTTAGTGAAAATAATGACGAATTTTTTTCCTTCCAAGTTCTGCCACTCCCTGAAATCTGTCCATGGACCCCAGGTTAAGATCGTCTATCTTGGGAAATACAGTGCCTTTCCTCTAGAATTAAGGGTCACTGACGTCTAAGTAAGGTGAGTTTAAGGCTGATCATTATAGGATTGCTTTTGCCCCAACCAACTCCCCAATGATAAGGGCGGAGAGGGAAAGGAAGGAGAGGGAAGAGAGGTAAAGAGGTAGGGAGATGAAGGGCAGGGAAGAGAAGGAGAAAAGGAAAAACGACGAGAAGGAAAAGGAAGGAGAAAGAGAAGGGAGAAGAGGGATGAAGGAAAGGGGAAAGGAAAGAAGTGAGAGAGAAGGGACAGAGAAATGGAAAAGTAAAGAAGGAAGGGAAGGCGATGGGAAAGAAGGAAAGGAAAAAAGGGAGGAAAAAGAGGGTAGTGAGAAGGGGAGAAAGGGAAGAGTTAGGAAAAGGAAGGAAAGGGAATGAGAAAGGAAGAAAAGAGAAGATAGACAAAAAAGAAAAGGAAAAGAGGAAAAGAAAGGGATGAAGGAAGAAAAGACGAAGGGGAAAGGAAGGGAAGGAGAAAAAAGAAGAGAAAGAATATGGAGAAGAAAAGGGAAAAAGAGAGTTAAGAGGGGAAATGGGAGGGTAGGGGGGAAATGGGAGGGTAAGGGGAAAGAGGAAGAAAAAATGAAGGAAGAGAAGGAAAGAGGAGGAGGAAGGAAAGGGCGAAGGGGGAAAGAGGAAAGGGGAAGGGAAAAAGCAGAAGGAAAGGAAAGGGGGAAGGGAAGAGGGAAGGGCAGAGGCAAGAGAAGGGGCGGCCGCTCTCGCTCGCAGGCCAGCCGCGCGCAGCAGCCACCGCCCCCGGCTTGGCCACTGAGAGCGGACGAGGGACGCCCCGCGCTAAGACACCACCCCTAGCCCGGGAAGGGGCGGTCTCGAGGACCTCGACCACCCCGGCCCCGCCCCCGGCCTTGGCCCCGGCCCCCCCTACCTGTCCCTCAGCGCGCCCTGGAGGCGGCCCAGCTTCTCGTAGTAGTCGGGGCCCGGAAAGGGGCCCCGCGCCGAGCCCTGCGCCATGGCGCGCGCCCCCGCCGCGCCGAGTCCGCCTGCGTTACCGGGAGAGCCTAAGCGACCGCCCCGGCATGCTCTGCGGCACAGCTAGTCCCTCCCTCCCGCGCGGGAGGGGGCCGGGGGCGTGGGGGGTGGTGCTAGGCTACTACAGGCAGGGCTGGGGGACGCAGCAGCTTCCTGAGCTCTAACCCCGCGCCTCCCTTCCCAGGAGCAGGAGCGGAGCCGGGGCTGTGGATGAACTGCCCCTCTGCTGTCTACTTTGTCTTGTGCATCTCATGTTCAGCTTGTCCACACACGTGAAAGTGGAGTGGGAGCGAGGGGGGGGACACTGCCGTCAGCATTGCACCGTGCTGTCTTGGGGCCAAGCCACCACTCTTGGTCTACTTGACCCCAGAAGGCAGAACCGCCGGCCTACTTGCTGTTCCTCAATTGCCCAGCCCTGGCCATTTTCTCTGGCTGTCCCCCACGGCCTGGAAAGCCCTCCCTCTTCATCTCTGCTTTCCCGGCATCCCTGGTTTCCTTCCAGTCCCAGCTAAAATCTCACCTTCTACTAGAAGTCTTTCCTAAGCTGCCTTCACTCTTTTCTTTATTTCCATTTTCTCTTGTATATATATAGCTTGCTTGTACGTAGTTGTTTGCAGCCATTAGGCTGTGAACTTGAGCAAGGACTGCCTTTTGTTTTTCTTTGTAGTGCCTGGCACGTAGGTACTCAATAAATGCTTTTTGACTGATCAGTGAGTGAGTACAGAAATCCATCTTAAGGCCAGATCTACATAGTAGCAATTACCCTGATAATTCAGGGTTGTGATTTGTGGTTGTGGTTGTGGTTTGTTCTCTTTCTGGAAAAGGACCTTGACATCAGGGAGATGATGGTTTACTTGCAATTGACTTTGATTTGAGTGCAGGGTCACCAGCCTCACTTTCTCCTCCAGTGCCCTCTGGGTCCAGTGGCCAGATATAGATCAGGACGACTGGAGATGACCCAGGATGCAGTAGTGGGAGACATTGCTTAAAAAGGCTAAAGTCTTTTCAGGTTCTCTTTGAGTGAGGCAGCACCCATTCAGTGAATAGGCTTCTTTAATGGGTGGCCTTTTAATAAAAAAAAAAATCAAACTAGGAGGTGAACACCCACAGATTTGCTGGCCGAAAGAAAAACAGTTACTATTTACATTCACTATGAACCAGGAGAGCCCCCCAAAAAAAGTGGTGCTTAGGCAGGGACATATTGTCTAATCAGTGAGATCTAGGGTGAAGTGGGTTTAATGCTTGTTCTTTGAGAAAGTAAGCTAGCCAGTAAACCTCAAGTTAGCCTTCAGCCATCAAAATTTACCTTCATTTGGGCAGAACACTGTCAGGTAAGGGTGTGATGTCCCATTTGAGGAAAGGAGAGAAGAGGAGAGGAGAGGAGAAGACGGGAGGGAATGTTCTGAGTTGCCCAACTGGAACTGGCCAGGTGAACTGACATTTGGGCAGTTCGGACTATGCACAGATTGTTATTTGTCTTTCCTTCTCGAAGAGGACTATGGCATCAGGGAGATGATGACATGACTTGCAACTGAATTGGATTCAAGTGAGGGAGGGCTGTGCAGGATCACCGCCTCACTTTATCCTCCAGAGCCATCTGGGTCCAGTGGCCAGATATCAATCAGGATGACCAGAGATGGCCCAGCAATTCAAGATATTGAATATACTGGGAAGAATCTTCCACCAGTGGAATGTAAGCCCCTTGAGGGCAGAGATTTGTCTTTCAATTTATGTCTAGACTTAGTGCCTCACACATAATAGGCACTTAAGTACTAGGCAGGTTAGACATAGGTCACAGTCTTTAAGTGTCTTAGTAAAAGATCTAGAGTTACTTTGATCAAAAAAGTAAGCACCCCAAAAAAAGCATATGAAATCTACTACTGACCTATACTCAAAAGCTTCCCACCCCATGCCCCTAGTTTACCTGCTTAGCTTTGCATTTTAGAGGTATGGGTAGAATCACCTCTAGTTCACCATGAAAGCTTTAGAGGAGGACGTAAGTAGTTTGGATGCCATTAAGCCCATTTCACAGATGAGAAACAAAGCTGAGAGCAGGCCTGCACAACATACACACACCTGTGAAAAACGTAGGGTTGCCACTGCACACTCTCCTGTCTGTCATGTGACCCAAGGCAACTAACCATCATCTGTCTGTCTCTAGTCTAACCTGTCTGCAGCCTGAAGAAGTTTACAAGTTGTGCAGGTCTGGCTTAGCAATTTCCACAGGTAGCTAATGATGGAGCTGCAATTCAAACCCACATCTTTATTTTTATTTGCTAAGCCTCTTAAATTCATTGAAGTAAATGTCTCTATTAAAGTGTCTCCTGCATAAACTTTTGTTGTTATTTCAGTTATGTCAGACTCTTCATGACCCCGTTTGGAAGTTTTCTTGGCAAAGATAGAGTGTTTTGCCATCTCTTTCTCTAGCTCTCATTTTACATTTGAGGAAACTGAGGCAAACACGGTTAAGTGACTTGCCCAGGGTCACACAGCTACTAAGTCTCTAAGGCCAGATTTTAACTCAGGAAGATATCTTCCTAACTCCAGGCCCAGTACTCTATCCACTTTGCCAAAAGATTGGCCAAGAACTGCATCATATGTCTATGGCTACAGAAGTTCTTAGCCAAACAAGAGATAGAGGTTTGTTATCACAAAGAATTAAATAAATTAGTTTGATTAAATGAAATTGAAAAGCTTTTTTTTCAGGAACAAAATCAATACCAGTAGGATAAGAAGAGAAGTTGCCAGTTAGGGGGGAAAAAACTTTACTTCAAATTTCTCAAGTTTTTTATATCTAAGATATATAGGTAACTAACACAAAGGTCAAGAGCTATTCCTCAATGGATAAATGGTCAGAAGATATAAAGTTCTCAAAAGAATTATAAAATAATAACAATCAAATGAAAGATTGTTCTGAATCATTAATAATAACAGAAATACAGATCAGAACAACTCTGAGATTTTGCCTTACACCCAAGAAATCAACAAAGGTGACAAAAGATGGGGTTAGCAAATGTTAGGAGGGTATAGAAATATAGGCATATCAATGCACTTGGTGGTGCTGTAAATAAATTGGTTCAATCATTTGGAAAACACTTTACTCAGAAAGTTACTAAAATGTTCATACTTTTTAAAAAGTCTCAGAGATCCCACTGCTATAGGAATATACTCTAAGGAAGTAAAAGCTAGGAAAAAAGCTCCCATATAAAACAAAAATATTTAAAGCTCTACTACTTGGTGTGGCAAAGAACAAAACAAAGTGGATGTGTATGGTTTGAGGAATGACTAAATGAATTGTCATATTGAATGTAATGAGGCATTACTATGTTATAAGAAACGAGGGATCGGGAGGATACAGAGAAGTATAGGAAGACGTAGGAACTGAAGCAAAGTCAAGTTAACAAAACCAGGAAAATAATACACACAATAGCTACAACAATGCAAATGGAAACAACAGCAAAGAAATAATACTCAGCCTCGAAGAAGAGAGGTGAAATTGCACCTCTCTTGTCCTTCATTGTAGAGGTGGGGAAAAATAGGTATGGAACTTGGCATATATGATCAACTCAGTAAATGTGTCATTTAGTTTTATGCTTTTTTCTCCACTTCTCTAATTTATGATAATGAATGGACCTAGTGGAAAAGGGGAGAAGGGAGAGAGGTATATATCTTTGGAAATAAAAAGATGTCAACTTTTTTTAAAGTATCTCCACCTAATTGGCAATTAAGTTTAACCCACAGTTGCTTTAATAAACTTTCCTGACTAGGCTGTGAAAAAAGGGCTCTAAATAGCTACAAGATCCAATCCTCAATAACCAAAATAAACACCCTGATTTCTGGATAAAAATATATAGTGCAATAACTCTGATAATTTAGGTAAAAGTAGGGTTTTGTTTGAACTACCGCAGTAATTGCATCAAACTTCTTTGTTTCAGTTTATATAGACCTGGCTAGAAGATGCTTACAAATGTCCTCTAGTCACAAGCTGGACCCAGACTTTGTAAATCATGAAACTGCTAAATATTTTGATTTTCTCTATAAAATATGTCTAGTGTCACTTTGCTTATAAAGTTCTTTGAGATTCTAAGATGGGAGACACTGTATAAATTTGCATGAAATGATTCAAGATAGCTTTTCTGCTTTCAATATCATAGAAATAGCTTCTGTTCAAACTCTATCCTTTCAGTGATTGATGTTCCACTGAAAATCTCTATTATGTTGGTGGAATTAGCACAGAATGGCAGTTTTCTTAGGTCTTTTAAAAAATTGTAAAATAAATGGAAATTCTGGTATCCCCTTAGCCATATAACTATATGCTTATGAAATCAGAAATACATATATTTTTAGAATAAATGTTTAGGTTATCATGCAATCAATAAAGACATTTAACAAAGTATAAACTGATGAACACATAGAATTTCTTTAAATAAAATGAACACAGTTAAAAAATATCTTGCATTCGAATAGTGCTTTTAAAAATAACTTTTACATAGACTACTTTATGTTTATAAGAATTCCTTGAGGTAAGGCAGTTATTATTTTCCTCATTTTACAGATGGGCAAACAGGCACAGAACAGTAAAATGGCATGCCCAACGTCCCAAGACTGTTAAGTGGCAAGAAGAGGGACACAACCTAGGTTTCCAAACTATTAACCCAGTGGGGAGTTTTTTTCTCTATTATTATATTTGTTTACACTTATTTAGTATATATTTTGTATTCCCTTATGTGTGTGCATATTATTTTCACTGAAAAAAAAAGTGAGATCTTTAAGGGCAGGAACAGTTTCATTTTTATCTTTTTATTCCCAGTGCCTGAGGGCACATAATAGTCAGTCGATAAATATTTTATTAAGCACCTACTATGTGCCAGGCACTGTACTAAGTGCTGGGAATATAAATACAAATTTTTAAAAACACAATTCCTGCCCTCAAAGAGCTTACAATTTAATGGGGAAAGATAACATATAAAAATAACATATAAAAGGAAGCTGAAAAGGAAGGGGGGCAAGTGGAAGAAGAGGTGGTACTCATGGAAGCATGATGGAGAATTCCAAAGAAGTCCAAAAGCAATATAGCTTGTGGAAAAGGGAAGAAGACTGTGTTGAGCCTCTTTCTTAAATAGAAAACCTGGAGTTCATGACCCTATCGTCTAATCAGTAGTAGACATATAATAAATACCTGTTGACTGATTTTTCACACTGCTTTGAACTTTTTCCCTTCCTTTCCTCCTTTTCCCCCCACTGTTCTTGTATCCCAAAATAATTATATCAAATTTATTATAATGAAGAATGAAAAAACACATGTTATATAGACTCTTCATGCTTACCCTGATGGTTTCATAATTGACTAAAGAATGTAACTTAACACATTACTGGTAGATTAACACGAGAATGCCACTACCCTACTTCATAAGCAGCTTAAAACAAATAATGTGTTTTCTATTTCTTCTAAAATTTTGAATATATAAAACTTCAGCTATTTTCAGTGACTTTTGTGAGATTTCAGAAAGATCTATAAACTCACATCCACTCATTTCCTCACCATTTGCCTGTAATGGGACCATCACCCTTACCTCCGCACCACCACTACTACATTGGACTCTGCCCCAGAATCACCCTGACTGATAGATGAGCTAGTGGATATTCTTGCCCACAGCTAGGTCTCCAGGATGCCTGCCAGCCAGCTCTATGCTATCCCTACCTCCATCTCCATTTGTTGTTCCCCTTTATATGTTGTCTTCTCCCTTCTCCCTTGTAGAAGGTAAGATGCTCATGGTCAAGGACTGTTTTGTTTGTTTCCTTGTATCCCCAACGCTTAATACAATGCCTGACACAAAATAAGTGCTTAATAGGTGTTCTAGCTAGCTAGCTAGCTGACTCCAATTTATTTTGTATCTGACTTGGAATAAGTTGGTTGTCTCAGAAGTGCTGGGAAATTAGATTGTCAAAAATAGTGTAACCCAGGCTTCTCTGGGCATACCTAGTTTTAACATGAAGACTCCCTTGAGCGGCTTCTTACGCATGCCCAGTTTACTTAACATGGAGCCCACTGCATCTCCTACCACATGGGTGGAGGTAGCCTTCTTTGGCCACCTGTGTCCTTAAAAGTGGCAAGACCAAGACACTCTTTTTTCAGCTGTATTCTTTCAGTCATCTTTTCAGCTGTGCTCTTTTCAGAGGCTGTTGTCTGCTGTACCAAGTCTGGACACCATGACCTGAACCAGTGAGAAGGAAAGGAAAATCCTTCCCACTCCCCTCCTCTTCTTTTGCCCTGGCTCTTACTTGTTTCCATCCTGTTTTGTTTGTTCTCAATTTTAGATCCTAAGGACCATAGGCTGGGAGTTTGAGCCATTGTGGCTTTGGAGCCAGGGTGGAGACAGGGTGATGCAGCAAGACAGCCCAGGATGAAAACCCTGAGAAGCCAGGGTGCCTGGGATTTGAAATCCCCAACCTCTCCCCACCTGCCAAAGGAGGCCAGATTTGAGCTCAGGTCCTGCTCTACCCACTGCTACACCTAGCTGCCTATACACACACACACACACACACACACATATATATATATACATATATATATATATATATATATATGTATATATATATACATATATATATATACATATATATATATATATATATTTTTTTTTTAAAATAGGTGGATACTTTAATGAGGCATTTTTTACAAATAGGCTTTGTTTATAAAGGCCCCAAGGGTAGGATTTGGACTTGGAACTTTGACTGTGCTAAGTCATGAACCTAACCACTTTTTCTTCCCCAAAGACTGAGGTAGTTCAGAAGGGCAGAGGATTATGCCTCCCACATGTTGGGGAAATAAATTTGTATATTTGTTATTATGCCTCTTGAAGTAAATATTCTTCTGTAAAAGCTCCTATATTATATTAGGCTTAGATATATAGGTTTATACTATAAATACTAATAAACTCCAAATGAATGTGTGAACTAAATATTAAAAGTCACATAAAAATAAAGGAAAATGAGAAGAGGTACCTTTTAGATCCCTGGTTAGGGGTAAAATGCTTAATCAAGCAAAAGCTAGATGTGGTCATAAAAGATAAAATAAAACAATTTCATTTACTTAAAATTAAAAAGCTTTTTGCATGAGAAAAATCAATATAGTTAGACTAAGAAGAGAAACTGTCAGTTGGGGATTTTTTGGCATCAAATATTTCTGATAAAAGTCTAAAATCCATGAAGTTTGTGGGAGATAATGAGACCAAGAGCCATTCCCCAAAGGATAGTCAAAGGGCATGAACAGTTTTCAAAAGAAGAAATGCTGATGATCAACAGCCATATTAAAACCACTTCAAATCTGAAATGATAAAACTCTGAGGTTTCTTCCTACAGTCATCAAACTGGCAAAGATGATAAAAGACGGAGTCAATGTTAGAGGGGCTGCAGAGAGATAAGCAGACTAATACATTTGGTGGTGCTGTGAATTGGTCCAAATCAGTTTAGAAATAGTTTGGAATTATTTGAAAAATGTCACTAAACTCTTGATGCCCAGATATCACAGACCCACCTATAAATAGAAGTGTTAGGTACAATGTCTATTCCATATAAGCTAGACTAGTTTTTATCCTAAAAAGACAATGAAATCACCCTTAACACGTAATTAGGCCACAATACTAAGGCTCAAACCATTGACATAGTCTTCTGACTCCTTAAGTATAAATGCCCAGTGTGTGAAGAGTGTATTCCTCTGACTTATCAGATGTCTCACTGCTGTATTAGTCAATGAACACACTCTTCTGATCAACAGCACTGTGGCAAATGCAGAAGTGAAGAAAGGTTTCTCTACCTGAATCAATGCTGTATCCTAGATGAATAACTTTCCATGCTATCATTAAGTAAACTAGACAGCAAGGTGGTGCAATGGATAGAATGCTGAGCCCTGACTCCGGAAGACCTAAGTTCAAATCCAGCCTTAGATACTTACTAGCTGTGTGAGCCTGAGCAAATCACCTAACCTCTCTCAGCCTGTTTCCTCATCTGTAAAATGAGGGCTCACAAGGCTGTTGTGAGATTCAAATGAGATAATATTTGCAATGGGCTTGACATAGTACCTGGTACTTAGTAGGCACTTAATAAATGCTTATTCCCTTCCTCCCCTTCTTTTTTTTTGCATAATGATAGATAATTCACAAATGACTCATTTCGTTCCAAATTAGAACTTTAACCACCAGTCAGGCCTGGTCCTGAACACTTGGTATCCCCATCCAGTTTGAGTCAGAATGATCTCGTGGCTAATTTCATGGTTGAAGTGGGAAAAAGGTGAAATGTAGAAAAGAGAGCCTCTAGTGAGTGATTGGATGGCCAGATGCAGGAGCTATATATCTGCCTTACTTCTAGCTGCATACATGGATAATTTTCTTCTACGGTAGCCTAAAATATTCTAATAAACCTGAAGACATGTGTGACACTGTTTCCCACATGGGGCTCTTTGTGTAGCTTGACTACTACCCTCCTTCAGACCTACAGAAACACTGCATGCTGACTTACTAATTATGCAGGGAGGGAGTACAATATCTCCGTTGTCCATCAAGTGGGCTCTTCTTGTGCCACCAGCTCAGCTTTGTCAACTACCTTCTCTGGTACATGCTTGAGTTGACCCTTTCCTAAGAGGTTGAGGTATTTCTATTGACCACCAGAGAATAAATACCTAGACTGGTCCCTGACTGTAAGGCTAATCTGTAGAACTAAGCAGCTTTGAAAGTTGTGTCTAAAATTTAATCAAAATATTAAAATATGAAATCCACTATCTGTAGCTAGTTTAGAGCCTTTATCTTATAATTAATTACCTTTACCTTTTCAGTTCACTGACCACTATATTCATAGATTCAGATACTTAGTAACCTGAGATAAAATGAAAAGAAAACTAGATCAAACATTCCTCTATGATGATACACACCTCCAACTATCTCCTAGCTGCTCTTCTGTTTCCCTCCCAGATCTTGGTGTGTTTTCAGGGAGAATTCCGCACAGACCCAAGCTCTTGTAAAAAGATTAGAGGGAGTGGCATTTTGTGCCACACCTCAGACTGGTAAGTAAAAAGGGAAAGTGGGAGAGATGATAAAAGGATATCTCTCCCCATTGCAGACTCATTGACTAAAAGAGAAATTAGCTTCCCCAGTCTACCAGCCACATGGGATTCATAGTAGTTGGCTGTTTCAGCAATTCTAAATCTTTTCTTTAGAGATGCCATCTTCGCTTCAGTCTCAAAAGCTCTTCTCATGGTGTTACAGTTTCTGTCTAGCATTAGGCAGGGCTGTATTTCCACCACTCTAGGTGGAAGATGGTCACTCAAAGCTGCTTCTGTCTCTCTCTTCCAAAAGGCTGAATTGCAAAGAGAGGAAGAGAGAAAGTTAAAAGAGGATGTTATAATGTATGAGTAACATCTCTTTTGTCTTATAGTGCCCTATTTCTGCCCTATTGCAAACAAGAGCTCACTAAGGAAGGAGGAAAGGTAACCTCTTGATTGTGCTAGGATCATCAATAATTGCTTTGCCATTCTCTTTCTGTGAATACTCTTCTTGGACTCAGAAGAAACCAATAATTTTTTAAAAAGATAGGAGGCAAGAAAAATTCCCCCAGGCTACACATGAAAAATTTTTAAAAAGCCTTTTCCTTCAAATTTGAGTTAATGTGTTAGATGAAAAACTAACTTGAAATGTAATGTTAATTTTAAATGTGAGAATGCATCTGCATCTTCAGTCACACAATAAACTATTTAAATATTTATTTTATATAGAAAATAAATAAATATAATGGAAGAAAGTGTATCTCTATCCCTTTTTGTAGGATGGAAATTTTTTTTTATAATTGAATTGTCTATTCTCTATATTTGGAGGAAAATCTCAACATGAAATATGATTAGTGTTCAGTATTTCATGATCACAGAAACAAGGGACCAAAGAAATCAAGAGCTGATGAAAGTAGGATGATCACCAAAGCAATACTTTTTTAAGAGGATTACGTGAAGTAAATATTTTGGGATATTTGTCCCTGGCAGAAGTCTAAATAGACACTGCTATACTCACAAATAATTTCTTCTGTATAGAATGTTATTTCCTGAGCTAGATGACTTACTCACCAATATAGTCAACACCAGTGCTTTACAAGCAGAATATATTTTATTTCCTTATAGATGATTTTCAAATCACTAATTTGCTCATCTGTGCAAAATCAGAATTGACTTACTGATGGAAACAAATAAATTTGTTTCAGTAAATCAATAGCATGGAATTGATGCTCTACTATCACAAAGTGGGTTCTTTGCTAAGGTGCAAACTAATAATGAATGCAAATGACCACCTCTTTAAAAATCTGAGGTATATGTCAGAATAAGAAGAAAGTCAAGGACGTAGGTGTAAGTGTACTGTGGTCATTCATTAAAAAGCAATATTTTTTTTTAAAGACCTTAAATATGCTGACTTGAAATATTTCTAAATTGCCATTGGGCCATTTGTGAAGTTTTGATAGCAGTTAATCCATAAGAAAGAAGTACTTGCCATGGCAACCAGTACAACATATGGTACTAAGGCTCCCAGGAAGGTAAAAAACAACATTATCCTTCTCACCACCTGAATGACGCAAGATTTCAATATTTAATGTGTTTTCATAAGTCTTAATAATCTAGTTAATGAATTATGTTTCTTGATGATGATCTTTTCTTTTTCCTCTAAGGCCAAATTACACTTAAGATTAACCAGCAAAATCAACAGTCTTTCTCCTTTAAGTCAAGAATTTTACTTGGGATCTAAGATAACTCCAAAAGATTCATGATGGAAAATGATATCCATGTCCAGAGAAAGAACTGTGGAGTCTGAATGCAGATGGAAGCATACTATTTGCTCTCCTTTCCTTTTGTTGTTTTGTTTTATTGCTTCATTCTTGTGGTTCCTCTCATTAGTTCTAATTCTTCTTTACATCATGACTAATGGGAAAATACACTTAATATGAATGTATAAGTAGAGCCTATGTCAGATTGCACACCGTCTTGGGGAGGAGACAGGAGAGGAGAGAGTGGGGGAGAAAATTTAAAACTCAAAATCTTGTGGAAGTAAATGTTGAAAACTAAAAATTAATTAATTAATTAATGATTGATACTTGGGGGAAAAAAATTCTGATTCCCCACTGGGATAATGAGAAGGTCAGAACAAAGAGCAATTTGGAACTATGCTCCCAGAGTTATTAAATTGCATACACCCTTTAACCCAGTGTTATGACTACTAGGTTTATAACACAAAAAGATCAGAGGAAAAAGAAAGCTTTTCATAGTGGCAGAGAACTTGAAACTAAGGGGATGTGCATCAGCTGTTAGAATAGCTAAACAAACTATGGTATGTTAATGTATGAGAATTTTATTGTGCCAAAGTAAATTATTAAAGGGACAATGTTTTAGAAATCTAAGAAGATTTGTATGAATTAATGTACAGTGAAGTGAACAGAACCAGGAAAACAATTTAAGCAATAACAAAAACATTGTAAAGACAACTTTGAAAGACCAGAACTCTGATCAATGCAATGAGCAACCATAATTCCAAAGGACTAATGACAAAGCATGCTACCACTTAATAATAATAATAATAATAATAATAATAGCAAACATTTATGTGGCACTTACTCTGTTCCAGTCACTGTGCCAAGTGCTTTAGAAATTATTATCTCATCTTATCCTCACAATAACTCTGGGAGGTAGGTGCTGTTTTTATCCCTGTTTTATAGATAAGGAAACTGAAACAGACAGAGGTTAAATGATTTACCCAGGGTCACACCAATAGTAAGTGCCTGAGGCCAGATTTGAATCAAGTCTTCTTGACTCCAGGCCCAGGACTCTCCATTGAGCCTCCTAGCTCCTGACAGAGTGGACTCAAGGTATAGAATGAGACATATATTTTTTTGGATATGGCCATATGGTCAATGTGGGAATTTGTTTTGCTTGACAATGCATATTTGTTACAAGGGTTTTTGATTTTCCTTTTTTTAATGGAGAAGGAGGATACAGGAGGGAAAAATAAATTTTTATTCATTGGGAAAAAATTAAATTAAGTTTTAAAAAGATAAGTCACTGAGTATGAGGATGCTGTGATTTAAGTCATGGAAAGTCTACGTGATGAGTGAGTGACGGATGAAGAAAGGATGAAGGAGCCTAGTTAGTATTGAGCAGAAGAATGAAGAAACAGCAGAGGGCAAAAAACCAACACTATAGAAACTGTGTAAAGGACCTCTGGACTAGGCAGCTGACTGAAAGCTTCAGCTATGAAAGCGTAACCAATTTATCCAGTATATATCTTGTTTGTAATAGCTGTTTGCATGCTTTTCCCCACATTACACTGTGAACTTCTTGAGAGCAAGGAATATTTTTTGTCTGTCTTTGTATCCTCAGTGCTTAGCACAGTGCCTGACACTTAGTAGCATAATGCTCATGAATGCTTGTTGACATACTGAGTGACTGATTAAAGATTGGAATTCATTGGATGACAACTTGAGCATCAGTTATTGCCCTTCAGCACCACCTAGAGTTTGAGAGAGGTGAAGCCTCTCAGACCTGTATGTTAGTGCTTTCTTCTCTAGATAGAGAAGGAAAAGCAGAGGGGAAAGATAGGCTTTGGAGCTTCTTTACTGAGCACTCTGTTTCATGTGATGATTAGATAACACAGCATTCTCACTTGTCTACATTGCCCAGAAAAAGCCAGTCTAACAATTTGTCAGTTTCTGGCCTAAAATGAACTGTTAGCTAAGAGCATAATACTTTCTCAGCACCTTTTAAGTTTAAAGGGTTAATAAATGCTTTGTTAGTTTGAAAGTAAAAGAGAATAAGATTTGCCTGGCTGGAGAGTGAGGACAGTTAGAAGGGAAACAGTTTGCAGAGAAGCCAATGCAGATATTCCTAATAGACCGATTATATCAAAGCCCGAAGTGCAGAGTTGTAAATTACATCAAGCACGCTGATTTTTCTTACTCAGGTGACTCCCTGACACATTTCTGTGTGTGCACACTCTCCCTCAGATACTGAGTATGTTGATGAGAGAATTAAGGCTCAGATTTAGGTGTAGATTATTCTTGCGTTTTCTTTAATATGTCACCAGCATCTGTGATGCTATTATTATTATCTTTTGCCTTCTTGCTAAGTTAATGAATATATTAAATAAGTCAACCATGGTCTGCATTAGTTTCCCCATCAGCAAAATGGAGATAATAATTATTATCTACCTGCCAGGATTGTTGTGAGAATAATATGTGATAATACATGTAAAGCACTTTGCAAATCTTAAAGTGCTACTGTATAAATACTAGCTATTATTACTATTGTGTTTGAGATCTAAGAATGTCATCATTGTGAGTAGCTAGTTTGTATAAAAGGAAACAGATCAAGGTGAACCTGAAAGCCAAAGTGGAGAGTAAGAAAAGTACATTATCTCACATCGGAATTACCCCTAGGTAATCTGAAAGAGTTTGAATTTAGCTTCATGGTGGTCTTTCTTTGGGCAACAAAATCGAACAGTCTGAGGGCGGGCTGGAGTGAACAAACCAGTTAAGAAAGGGAGTGTCTACATAACCTATGTGAGAAGTGTGAAGCCCTAGAAACCTCCACACATTCATTACACAAATGTTCATGTTATTAAGACATATTAAACATAGAAAGGTTTTATACATATAGGAAGGACTTGTGTCTAAACCCACAGTTGGGTAATAAAACTCTATCCCTTCTCAAAACCTTCCCACAGGGTCCTACACAGTCCTTGCAGCTTAGAGTACAGCATAACTCTCACTGTGTATATGTATACATATAGATAAAGACACACACATATTTGGGTTTGCTCCTAGGGAATGAAGTAATCTTTCCCTCCTAGTTGGTGCCATATTCCTAGTGGTGAAAGAATTTAGGGCTGCAAGGGAGGTGACTTCTCCTTCCCTAGCCCTACCCTCCATCAGGACAATCTACAGCACAATCACACTACTAGTAAAAGATAAGAACTAAACTTGCTGCTTCATGTTTTTGTTGCTTCTCTGCACGTACATTTCATTACTGATTACTATCTCTCCATTCCTTTTACCAGTTTCCTGGCATACAGACTCATCAGACTTCTTCCTTCATCTAGGCCCTGTCTGAGGGGGGAGGACAGGGACGTAGCAGGAGCAGCCTCATAACCCTCTTTCTCCCTTTCTGACCACTGACATCTCCAAGTCTACTGGGTCTGATTGCTCTCAGTCTTTCAAAGTCAACTTCATTCCTCTAATACAAAAGGGCTCCTGGCTTTAATATGTGCCTCAGAAGTCTCTCCCCGGCATGAAGAGACTTATATATCCATCTTCTCTTGGCACATGCCCCTTACACTAGAGATACAATTTTAATCGAAGAGCAAATTGTACCAGTGAATTTCCCATGCATTATCTTGTTCTTACAATAATTCTGTAAGATAGGTAAGGTGAATATTATTACTGACCATTTTTATGGAAGGGTAAACTGAGGAACACAGTCTGCCTAGAAGAGCAAAGTTAATTAGAAATAGCAACATCTGAGGTAGAAGTTTATGTTGTGCTTTAGAGCACAAAACAGCCCTATCAGGCAGGAAATACAAGAATTATTATTACCAATTTATGTATGACAAAAAAAAAATACCTGGGGCTCAATGAGATTAAGTCCCACAGCTAATAAGTTCTATTTCCTGGATTCAAAATGAAGAACCTTTTCCACTATATTGTGTTATCTAGAAACCTAGTAATTGTATCATTTTCCTACTTGAAATCACGATGAACGGGAAACAGTCAAAATTAAGATACTAAATTTAATACTTACATTTTAATAAATTTAAATGTAATTTAAGAGGTTTCTTTTTATTAAATCCTAATTTCTTGGAGTCAGTAAACAAAGGTTCATTGGGGTTGCTTTTAAATTACTTAATTTGCTCACTTGTAAAAAGTCAGATTTTATTTACTGATATATATGAGTGTTTCTTTGCATTTTCAGTAATTGGAAATTTGTATTTAATGTTGTTACTATGTAGTGAATTTCAGAACAGTAGCTACATAATTTCAAAAGGTTCATCACTGACTTCAAAAAGCATAATTGTTTTCAAGAAGCTTTAGCATTGAATATGAAATTAAAAAGCATCAGATATGAAAATAGAAAAGTATTTGGTTTTTTATCCTGCAATACAAGTAATACTGTTTTAGAAGCAAAAACCTTGCCAAAGAAGATGCTGATATTAAGGAGCTGTGGAAGTGTACCTTAAAAATCAGTAGAGTATGGTAGAGAAAACCATCTGATTAGAAGCTCTAAAAACTGGGAAAGAAAATAAACGTTAAACCATTCCGTTAAGAATTTTTGCTTTATAATGCCTAAGTACTTTAAGTGTAAGGGATTTTTTCCCCCACTACCTCATTTAATTTTGTGTAAGGGCAAGACAACATTTTAAATGAGTAAACATTGATGGTTTGCCTTGTGATCTCTTAATGAGTCGTGAATCTCTCTGATTGGGTAAAGAAAGGAATAGCTGATATCCTGATTAAACAAACTAGTAGTCACACCTGGTGGGGATTTTAAATAGCTGCAATTAGGTCAATAGAAGCCAGTCCAACAGAAAAACAGTCAGGAGAGCCTTGAGGAGGCAAATTTTATTACCTGTACCAGAGAGCATCAAGGTAGGGGCAAGTGAGCCCAGAGGGAGTGTAACACTTCCCTCCTTGCCACCCCCTACACAGACCAAGTTCTTGGCAAGCAAAGATTAGTAGCAGAGCATGCAACCATTGGACACAATAAGGATAAACATGGACAAGCATGGACACAGAGAGATAAAGACACAGAAAGGCCTCCATGGGAAAAAAACAAAAAAACCAAACTTCAGAAGAGAGTGTGGCAGAGAGAATACTAGTTATGAATTGTATAAAGACACTTATCCTCAATAGTTCCCCAGAAAATTATCTACACCTAAGGGAAACTTCATGAAGACTCCATCAAGAGAAGAAAGGACTTCCCATTGCTAGGTACCCCTAGCATGAGGTACCCCTTTGCCACATGAACTCAATTATTCTTGAATCTTGAATTTGAGGCCACTCTCTGCAAAAAAAACCTTGTGTCTGCAAGGGTAGAGCATGCTTTATAGAAAACCTTATACTAAAAGCTTATTGAAGCTACTGACTGATTAGTGGCCAGCAGTAATTCTAGAAATCCAATTCTGCAGGGATTAGCCCTAGAACACTAGGCGTTTTATCCCCCTAGCCTGGCATTTTCATTAGCTGTCCCCTATGCCTGGAACTTCTTCCTCATCTCTGCCTCCTGGCTTCCCTGTATGAGTTGAGAACAAAAGATTCCTAAACTGGAATAATTTAGAAAGAAGTTTATTAAGTTGTCCAGAAGAAAAAGAGGTGGCCCACCACCCCTAATTGTCAGTAAGTTATACATTTTATAAGAGTCAAACAAAGGAGCAAGGAAATAGTAGCTGACTGGCCAGCACAGAGACAGTTTCCAGATAAGACATGTGAGTTGCTTGAGATGTATAATGGGAGAAAACTTCTTACATTCCTGTTATTGCAATTGCAATGTCAAACACCTCTAACTTACTACAATGGGATGCAAGTATGAATGATCTTACTGTTTTAAATTTTATTATTCTGAATTTGTGGTCACTAATAGTTATATATTCATGTATAAGATTAAGGCCTTAAAGTATCTCATTCTGTCTGGATGATTTGAGGGTATATTAGATAGGTGTGTTAATCTTTAGATCTGATTGGATTTCTAGTAAGCATAACCTAATACTTGAGTTAAGCATTAAATGAATGTAGTCCCTAAGCAATAGGTCTGGTTTCTCACCCATGCAGAGCCAAGCTCAAATAATACCATAAAGTTTTCTCACAATTTCCGTTCACCACCTGAACTTGTTACTGGAAAATCAAATTGGAGAGTAACACTCTTCCACAACTGCCTTGGGAATGAGGTCTATTCAGAACTTCCAAGTGAAAATGTTTTTAAGTATTAGACGGCTACATGAGACAGGTAAGATCTATAATGAATTACGTTGATTAAAGGTAGTTTAATCTATATTTGACTGAGTTTATTTATAGAGGAAATGTGTGAGTTTAATGACATTGAAAGAAGCATGAGGAGTGAATTTGTCTTCTTTTTTTTAACTTTTGTGATACTTGTGGTCATATGTTTTTCAGTGTCTGGGAAATCTCTCTATATTTTGTAGTGCATTTATTTCCCAGTGCAAGTCTAAGTCCCCTGACTTCTAGTCTCTGATGCTTACCCAATTTGATCCTTCTGACTCTGAATTGCCATTAATCTGGTACTTATCACTCCTTAGAAGAATTCTATCAAACTCTTGGAAAAAAATGAGGAGTGAAGGAGATGCCTCCACTGACTCTGGTTATTTTATATCTTAACCTACCTATCTGCTTCTGTAATTGTGCTTCTGCTAGTATAGGGATGTTGGGCTCAAAGCCCCAAAGGGGGGAAATTGTGAAAAAACTTTATTTGAACCTGGCCCTGCGTGGCTGAGAAACCAGACCTGCTGCCTAGAGACTACATTCATTTAATGCTTAACTCAAGTATTAGGTTATGCTTACTAGAAATCCAAGCAGATCTAAAGATTAACACATCTATCTAATATACCCTCAAATCATCCAGACAGAATGAGATACTTTAAGGTCTTAATCTCATACATGAATATGTAACTATTAGTGACCACAAATTCAGAATAATAAAATTTAAAACAGTAAGATCATTCATACTTGCATCCCATTGTAGTAAGTTAGAAGTGTTTGACATTGCAATTGCAATAACACGATTCACTCACACACACACACACACACACACACACACACACATATATATTCTTTTAAAAAATATATATGTAAACTCTTGTAGTTCACCTGCCCTTGTTATAGAAATTTGTTATGAAAGGAAGAAGAGATATGATAATAGCAATATCAAGACCATCCCTTTAAGGGCACAGACTGACTTGACATAAACATAAAACTTAACTCTGCTTGATTTCAGGTAAGAGTCAGTTAGTCTTTATTTTAGAACAGTAAATTATACAGCAAAGTTCCACATTATTCACAGGGTATTGTAGCCAGGTTTAGAATTAACTAGGTGAGAAATTTTCCAGTTGACAAGGGAAATTGCACATTAGGGAAACTGAGTCAAGAGTTTCTACCTTCTCCTAGCAAGTTCAGCCTTTTAACCTTCCCAGGTATAGACATCCACCTGTAGCAGTTCTTAGATTGCATCCCTTTTGAGAAGCACTTCTCTTTTCCCTTACATGGTAGATTATTGGCTTAGTGACAATTCTGGCAATCATACCTGAAATCAAAACTCAGAATAATATCAAATTATAGTCCCAAGAGATTTTACTTCAAATCACTAATCACAGCTTAGGTATAACTATTATTATTGCTTTTCCATGTTGTTGCAATAACAATAAACACATATAATCCTTATCCTGTACATCCTTTCTTATTTAAATATTAAAAATGCTGGAGCAGATATCAGTCATTATAAACTAAGAAAATAATCACATTCTATGATTACACACATATAATGAATACATGGTAGGTCACTCAAAACCCAGAAAACACTGGCTACTGTAAACCTTGAGGCTGATAGATATCCATATCTGAAGGTATTAGATAGTAACTCTTAAAGCCATAATAAAATGTTTAAATCTGAGATCTATCAGTACTAAATTAGTTCAAAGCTGTAACTTAAATACATATTAAGTTCACTTTCATATTTTTCCTAAGCAATAACCAATATATCAAATAAAAATCACTCTTTATATAATAAACTTATAAGCCCCTTTACTTCAACTGTGAGAGATCCAAGTTTCTCATTAAGCTACTTCATTATCTTAGAATTTCACTACTTTCTTTCAGCAACTTCTCTCATGGAGTCAATAAGATTTATGACCTCACTCAGGCTAAAGATATGGGGGAGACTGAAAATCTGGCAAGTTCCTGAAAAACTTCTCAGATATTTACAAAGTCTGTGGTACTTTCCTAAACTCTAAGTTATTACATCATCATCATCATCATCATTCATTCATTTTATGCAAAATATATCCAATTAAATGCTTGATAAGGTTTTTTAAAAAAAACATAACAATAATAATCTTTATCAAAAAGAATTAACTTTCAATTGATACAATTGTACCACTCCTCTGGATATCAATTTTCAAATTAACAACATTTCTTATACATTAATTTTCAAAAAATCACAATATAAGAAAAATTAAAAGCCTAATAATAACATAATATTACAGATTTTTAAAAGATACCACAAAACTTTTGCCAGTCAAATAATGTCTATTCAACTGAATGCATGTCCAAAATCTCTTACATAGATAATTATTCTATCCATCTATCCATTTGGTATTCTATACTAATTGCATTCAAAAGATCAGTATAGAACAATTGCACTTTTAATTCTTATTGAAGCAATTTCTAAACATGTCATCTTGATACCAAATATCAAGTGTATTTTCCACTAAGGTCTGATGTACCTATAGAGGCTCAAACATCACAATTACCTCACTTTAAATTGCATTGTAATTTAGTTTTAAGGCAAACTCAATCAAATCAAATGTGAATTAACAATCACAAATGGCATCATTCAAATCTCAGATTTTCTAAGGAACATTAACTGACAACACCTCAAATTATAGAGCTTTATGCTTTTACTTAGTTCCATTCCAATGATTTATGGTGGCACTCTCATATTCTCATTCTTCTTAAAATATTTCAGAATTTACAAAAATCTTCAAGCCATAATTTGAAAATTTACAGCAAAAATACTATACTTTAATTGCAAATTTAGTTTGTAATTAGTTTATAATGCAAAAAATGTCTACAAACCAGGAAAAAGTTTCCTTTCTTTGCCAGCTTTATCTCTGTAATCCCAAACTGGTGAGGGCTGAAATGACAAAGAAAGCATCTTACAGATTTGTTTTTTAATTTTTCTTTCCTCCTAAAATTTTATCTCCCACTGAAAATCTGAAGTGGGAGTAAGTTCCTACTTACTGAGATGGAGAATTTAGCATCAGATTACAGAAAGCTGGAAGAATTGTTTCAAGTATGAAACTTCATTACTTTCCCACCATTCTAAACTTTCTGACTGCAGCAGTCTTAATGGCTGGCTGCACTTTCTCCTTAGCAATCTTCCAGTGTAGCAGAATCTATAAATAACACTAGACACAAGACAAAAATTTTCCTAAGAAGCTTGTAGGGAAGGTAGAGAGGGAGAAAAGAAAGAGTTGCCTACTGTTGGGGTGTGAGCATTCTGCCCACAGTAGGCTCAACCCTGCACAAGTTTATTTTGATTATTAAACCCATGAGCTACCCTATTAATTTGGGGTAGTCCTAAGTAAATGAGTGTAAGACTGTTAGGCAACCAGTTCTTTAGGGTCACTTAATCAAGAGATAAAGGATTCTTTTCTGGCAGGTGACATGGTTCAACTGACAGCCCTTGCATTTGCTGCTGCCAGTATATAGTCACAGTCCAGGTATACTGTTTATTTTCTAAGAGTCAGGGGAGAGTAAGAAAAGTACAGGAAGAGAAAGAAAAAGAGAGAGAGAGAGAAAAGAAAAAGATCTACTGGAGGACTGGCCAAATCAACAGAGAGCAGATTTCTACCCCCTCCCCATAGTCTTGGTTGATCAGTCCAAGAGGAATACGAATTTGCCCACAAGGGTAGCTAGGCTAGTTTTAATCCTCCCTGAGTAATTCCCCAGGTCAAGATGGTGCACAGCCCCCTAGCTTTCTGGACACCCAGAGTCCAAATTCCCAAGACCTTGTCCAGAGCCAGAATCAACTTGACTGTGTTCTACCTGAACCACAGGAGTACTCACCCAGTTTTTACTGTGAAGAGTAATCTTGTCTAGGTTGAATCCCACCTTTTAAGTTAACTGTCAAAGATCCTATTTCTGACACCAATATATAAATAATTTATGAAAAAGATTCTTAAACTGGAAGAATTTAGAAAAAAGTTTATTAAGTCATCCAGCAGAGGATGAAAGCCAAAAGAAGAGTTGGCCCACTCCCCCCAAGTGTCTCTAAGTTATACATATTATAGGATTGAAACAAAGAAGCAAAGAAACAGAAGCTGATTGGCCAGCACAGAAGCAGTTTCCAGATAAGACATATGGGTTGCTTGAGAAGTATAATGGGAGAAAATTCCTTACATTCCTTGCATAAACCTTTGGACCTGACTGGATTTCTGGTCAGCATAGTCTAGGTCCCAAGTTAAGCATTAAATGAATCTAGTCTGTAAGCAATAGATATAGGTTCTCAGCTATGCAGGGCTGAGAAAAATGCTATGAAGTTTTCCTATACCTGGCTTCAAGTCTTAACTAAAGTCCTATTTTCTTCAAAAAGCCCTTCTCAGTCTTCAATAACCTTAGTGCCTTCCCTCTGTTGATTATCCCCAATTTATACTGTATACATCTAGTTTACATACAGTTGTTTGCATGTTGTGTCTTCCCTGCCCCCCCCAAACTAAAACTTTCTTGAAAGCAGGATTTTTTTTTTGCCTCTCTTTGTATCCCCACTGCTTAGAATTTAACAAGTGCCTGGCACAGAGTAGGCACTTAACAAATGCTTCTTGCTTGACTTTAAGATCCTTAAAGTAATCAACTGACTTCTGGGAATCTGGACTGCTAATACAAGTTTGAGGAAGAGGTCCCACATGGGGGACTACAATCACATATGAGAGTTGGCAGGAGCCACAGAAGTTATCTAGTCCAACTCTTACCTAAACAAATATCTTTCCTTTACAACAAAACTTTGCTTGAAAACATCAAATGAGTGACAACATACTATCTTTGAGGTAGGGCATTCCACTTTTGGATTACTCTAATTGTTTTTTTTTCTTTTTTAAATAGTATTTTCTTTTTGTCTAGTTATGTGTAAAGACAATTTTTAACATTATTTTTTTAAAATGTTGACTTCCAAATTTTTTCCCTCTTCTCCCCCTCCATAAAACGGTAAGCAATTTGATATAGGTTATATATGTGCAATTGTGTAAAATATATTTCCATATTAGTCATGTTGTGAGAGAAGAAACAGATCAAAAGGGGAAAAAACATGAAAAAAAGTGAAAATAGTATGCTTTGATCTGCATTCAGACTATATCAGTTCTTTCTTTGTATGTGTTTAGTATTTTCCATCATGAGTCCTTTGGAATTGTCTTGGATCATTGTATTGTTGAGAAGAGCTAAGTCATTTATAGTTGATCATCCTTACAATATTACTGTTACTGTGTGCAACATTCTCCTGGCTCTACTCACTTAACTTTGCAACAGTTCATGTAGGTCTTTCCAGGTTTTTCTGAAATCCATCTGAGAATGGCTCTGATTGTTAAGAAGCTTCTCCTTAAAAGTTTAAATTTGCTTCTTTTCAACTCCCACACATTGCTCTTAGTTCTGTTCTATGAGATTAAGCAGAAATTTAAACCCTGTCCTCATGACAGCCTTTCAATTACTTATCAGATCAAAGAAGTAGAGGAAACCTTAGGGATCATCTAGTCCAAAACCCTCCTTTTCTAGTTAAAGAAATCAATACCTATTGGTATTAAATGATCTTTCCAAAGTAAGAAGGTAATAAGTAGAAAAGTCAGAAATTGAATGTAAGTCCTCTGGTTCTAAGTTTTTCTCCTTCCACAGTATCATACTGCTCTTTGCTCTATGTCAATTAGCCCAAGTTCCTTCAACCAGTTCTCATATAGCATGATTTCAAGGCCCATCTTGGTTGTCCTCCTCTAGATATCCCTCAGATTTTCAATTTGCTTCAATTTTTTGTGCCCCAAACTGAACACAATACTCCAGATGAGGACCAGGCCATAGTATAATGGACCCTAATTTTGAACACCCTGTTTCTGTGCAGACTAAGGTTTCATTAGCTTTTGGGATAGCAATATCACAATGTTGACTCTTATTGAGCCTGTAGTTTACTAAAACCCTCAGATCATTTAAAGATAAATTATATGCCCTTGTGCAGCCCATTTTATACTGGTGAAATTGACTTTCTATACTTAGATATAAGAATTTGTATTTATCCCTTTCAAATTTCATCCAGTAATGTAGCTAGAGCCTATATAGATCTTGGACCCTGGCTTTTACTTCATACCTTAGTATGTCATACCTTTTTTTTTTAACCTTATCATTATAATACTTGCATAAATTAATTAATTAACCATAGGAAAGATTAATGCAAGATCACAAATGCTTTCCACATGTATTTTACCCATTGTTATTGGAATCAAGAAACATAACACACATAAATTAGATTAAGTTATCAGAACTGCCTATCCTTAAAAACCCCCCAACAGTGTATGTATATACTACATATAGTGAGGAAAAAAGATAACTGGTCACCTAGAGCCTGAGGCAGATAGAAAGAAACAAACTCAGTGGTTCTGCATTATGGGGTGGAAGCCAAAATGCTGAATAATCTTGGAGCCAGAAGAGCATCTGAAGGAGGAGGAGCCATGGGCAGAAGAAGAGCAAATAGAAAAGAAAAAGGGAGGAGAGCAAAGAAACAGTCAAGGGTCAGGAAATATGAAGTTGTTAAGCCCAGTTTGCCTACAAACATTTTGTGGGACTCACCTAATTTAATTTACAACAATAAGAATCTTTTCCAGATTCAGGCTATTAAAAGATATTTTATCTTTTTATCTAATTTTATCTATGTATTATCTAATTTTATTTATTTATTATCTAATTTATTTATATTATATATTATACAATTTATTTGTTATCTAATTTTATCTATTTATTATCTAATATCTAATGTCATTTTATCTAATTACTTTAGCCAGTAATACATCATTTTGCAAAAGATGGAGTTTTCTATTACAGCTAAAATTTAACAACAGCAACAATAAAAAATATGTTGTAGAGATTCATTTATTTTGCCAAGTTCTATGTTAGAGCTCTTATGTAATTACAACTCTCATTGAAGTCAATTGGAATTATGCACACAGAAGGGCTCTGGGATCAGACCCTTTGTTGACAGAGAGAAGCACTTAAAGAAGGTAAAAAGCTTGAAGATCCAAATCCGTGGACTCAAAGCAAAGCTGAACCATTGTCTGGGTTGATTAATGAAGGCTTTAGCATGGTGAAATAATATGGTTTACTAAACGATGCTCCTCCAGCATCGAAATATTAGAAGCACAAATGTCAGTCAGTAGGATGGTAACCTCACTAATGTATTTTGAAATTACTAGACTCTCTTAAAAAATCACTTTTGGTTTATTTCATAATTATTTGCCACTTTGATGCACTTCTTATCGGGTTCAACAAGTGCTCCTAACTACAAAGGTTTAAAACAAAGGGAAGTGCTAGATATATTTCTTACAACTCAACAGACAGGTTAATGGAAACCCCAACAAAGGACTTTTGAGGTCTCTTCAAATTCTAAGTTTCTATGATTCTAGTTTAGGGGTAACATGATTATGCTTCTCGTGTGTGTGTGTGTGTGTGTGTGTGTGTGTGTGTGTGTGTGTGTGTCTGTATGTCTGTGTGTATATACATATGTGTATGCATGCACACACACACACACACACACACCTTAAGACTAGAGTCACAAACAGCACAAGATGGACTATTTAATCAGAGTGAAAAAAGGAAATCCCTTTTGTGCTGTTGAAATGGTGACTTTGGAGCTATTATCCTAAGGACAGAAAGAACTATCCTAAATCCCTGTGAAGGAAGCAATGAAAGATTAGAAGGAAAAAATAAAACTATTAATGAAGCATCTATTGTGTGCAAGGTACTGTGCTAAATACTTTTACAAATAATATCTTATACATAAATATTATCTCATGTTCCCTACAACCCTGCAGGGAAAATGCTATTATTTCCCTTATTTTAACAGCTGAAGAGATTGAGGTAAACAGGGGTTAAGTAACTTACCTTGGATCAAATAGCTAGAAAGTATTTAAAACATATTTGAACTCAGATCTGCCTAACTCCCAGAAGCTAGGTGGTGCAATGAATAGAGTGCCAAGCCTGGAGTCAGGAAGACCCAAGTTCAAATCTAGCCTCAGACATTTATTTATCTGTGACCCTGGGCAAGTCACTTAATCCTCTTTATCTCAGTTTCCTCATCTGTAAAATGAGCTGGAGAAGGAAAAGACAAACCACTTCAGTATCTTTGCCAAGAAACCCCCAAGTGGGGTCATGAATAGTTGGACAGAATTGAACTGATTGAACAACTTCCTGATCCAGGTCAAGTGCTATGTCCATGAGGACACCTAGCTGCCTTTTTAATTGAAGACGGGCTTTTGTGGCTTGTAGATATGTATCTTTAAGAGAAAAGAATAGTGATGTGCTAATGTAATGTTCTAGTCTATGTATATCCAATAAAGTAATTTTAGGAAGACTCTCCTCACTCTAGTTTAAATTTCCAATGATTCTTGTCTAGACTATTGTAGTAATCTCTGAACTGATTTTCCTTCCTCTAGTTTTTCTTCTCTCCAATGCATACTTCACCCACTGATCAAGTTATCTTTCTAATTCCCTACTCTGATTAAATTATTTATCTACCCCAAAACCTTCATTGGTTTGCCATTAATCAATATAACCCATGTCCCAAAGCCCATTGCCATGAGACTTTTCCCCTACTGGTGGAGGTCAACATTCTATGCCTGTGTAAGCAGCAGGGAGGAGTTGGTAAGAGTGGGAGAGAGGAGAGCCTCTCTCTCTTTGAACTGCTTCAAATCTCCTCAGTCAGTACCTTGGCTTTTTGCAAGTTTCTTCTTCATGCTCTTGAATTTCTTTGCATTGCTTCCAGCTTCAATAGAGAATATGGATAATGCCAACCCTACTTCAAGTTGCTGAAGGGAAAATGACTTGGAAAATGACATGAGAGAAACTATCTGTCTTCATCATGCCCCTATCCTCAGCTTGTTACACTAGAGACTTTGAATTACTTTACTCCCAATGGGAAACATCATTCTGTTTTGTCTAGTATATTCTATATTGTCTAGTATATATCCTCCTGTGCATACTTTTTCTGACTTCCGTTTTTTTGCTATTCAGCATGGATAAATAGATTTCTTTGCTATTTGCTATATGTATTTATTGCAGAACTGGTATTTGGTAAGAAGAGAATTAAGGCTTCATTATAAAGTGTGAGGTCCTGCTTCCCTCATTAATGAAACAGTGATCAGAAGTAAGCTTGAACCTGAAAACTACATCCTTTAGACTAGCAATATTTAAGGGAGCAAATAGATATATAATTATAGTGTCATGCCCCCTCTCTCTGCGGAGAGCAGAGTGGTTAGCTTCTGGTCCCAATCTTCTGCATCCCCTCTTGGCAGAAAATAAAGTCTCTTTTGGAGAAGGGTCAAGGGAGAAGAGGTTAGAAATGTAAATTCTGCCTCCCTTTGAGCCACACAATGATATGTTCATGCTACATGTCGGAGACAACATTCCTACATAGACATATACTATCTACCACTTGAACATAATGAAAAAGTAGATAAGGAATTTGGGAACATCACTGTGAAATTGTAAATACAAGTGATTCCCCTGAGGACAAAAAAGGAAGCTATCTAAAGGGACTAATGTAGATCAAAGGGATATTTTTGCCTAAAAAGACATGTATAAAAAGTAAAAGCAAGGGCAGGTAATGAAGCATGAATTTGAAAGAGTGTTATGATCCTTTAATAATACTGTCAGGAGAATCAATTTTTAGAATGAGTTGACAATTTATGCTAAGGGGGGAAAAGGGCTTTTAAAATTGTATCAAGAAGAAACAGAAGATCAAAGAAGAGAGGGGCCTTCTGCTTTGCGAGGATAAGATAATTATAACGTTGATAAAAAATATAGTAAAACTACTTAATCTTTACTTTCTTATTGTTTCCACTGGCACATAGTAGACTAGAAAGAAGAAAAAAATCAATGAATAATCAGGAATTGAAATCCAAAACAAATGAAGGAATAGTGATAGTAGATATCACTGCCCTTGAGTTTGAGTCACTAAGTCCAGATGAATGTCATAACTATTTCATACACTACTGTTTCAGTCATGTGAATATATCCCATAGTAATTTTGTTGTTTAGTTGTTTGTCATGTCGACTCTTCATGACCCTATTTGGGGTAAAGAACATATAAACGTGATTTCTGAGACATTGTCAATGATCTTTGAAAGATACAGGAGAAGCAAAAATTTCACATGACTACAGAAAAGCAAATCCTGTACCAACTTTCAAATGAACAAAGAGAGTAGACTCTACAAACTATAGCTACTAAACTTGACTTCAAATCTCGGGGAAAAAAATCTAAAATTTATTATTAAATAGATTACTGATTAACATCTAGAAAAGGAAACAATGATCATGATGGATTAGCATGGTTCTCTCAGGAACATACGTCAGATTAAATTCTTTCCTTTTTTAACAAGTTTTCTAAACTGAAGATGAGAAGAATGATATATACTTAGCATATGTAGGTCTTGGTGAATCATTTTACAGAGTCTTTCATATGTTTTTGGAAAATGTAGAAAGATGTGGGCTGGACTGTAGTACTAGTTTGATGATTTGGGACTGGTTGGCCAAACTAAAAAGTAACATTAGGAGATCAGTGCCAAGACAGAAGAAGGTCTCTGGTAGGCTATCCCTAAGGTTTCTGTGCTTGTCTCTGTTTTATTTAACATTCTTTATCAATGGGTTAAAGACATAAATGACATGATCATCAAATATACAAATGGCACAAAGCTGGTGAAAAGTACAGATATTTTGAATAGCAGAGTCGTCTGAACAAGCTAGAATGAAAGGAAGTCAAATAAGATGAAATTCAATATGGATAAGTATAAAATCCTAAAATTGGAAACTTCACAACTATAAAATGAGGGCTATGTAATGATATAAATATTTGAAAAAGATCTGGAGGTTTTAAGGGAATGCAAGCTCAATATTGTTATCAAATGAAGATAAGAAAGGGACTTAGGAAATTGCTGCCCACATCCTCTGCCAAATGTTATCAAGAAAGATGACATTATTTATCTAAAATCAGAAGATGTCCTTTGCAGCTGCTTTTTCTAGTAGCAGAAATGAATTTATATTGAGCTATCTACATTAGCTCAGTTGAGTCCCCTTGCAATAGTATGCATTTGAGAACCTAGTTAGGATTATAGGTTCTATATACTCTTCACTTCCAGCAGACAATCTCCTTTTAGACAAATTATAATGGAAATATACTATGTAGTTCCTCCTGGGCACCAAGGAAAGGTAGGTTTACTCTTCAGTTTCATCAAAAGAAACTTCAGAGAACCTAGATTGTCATAGTACAGGTTGTTATTTCCCTGCTATTGGCCTTTTTGTGACTATAGGTTCTGTCCCAGTCTTGTGTTGACTACTCATTCTGTACCTTGTCTATGCTGTTATCTCACTTTGCTTTAGGTCATGTCATGGTTTTCATTCTTTCTAGATTCCCCTGGCACCACATTCTCCAAGGTCCGGGATCACCCTTTTTCAATGCAACATGTTATGTCCCTAAAATAATAGCTAATATATAATAATACAGCTAAGCTATAGTGCTTAAGGTTTTCAAAGTACTTTATATATGGTATCTCACTCGACTCCATAACAGTCCTCTGAAGCATTATTATCTTCAGTTTACAGGAGAGGAAACCTAGGCTGAGTGATTTGCACAGGGTTATACAGCTAGTGTCTGAGGCAGGATTTGAACTTAGGCCTTCCTGACTTCAGGTCCATTACCTTATCCATTTTACCATTTAACTATCAGACCTAACAGAGAGAAATTCTTGAGGCAAATTGTGACTGTGTAGGACTAGATTCATGTAGAACTTTTTTTGGAGAATCAAGAGACTGTCTTATTTTCTTACTCCCTTCCCTCGTCCTTAACTCCCTCTGTTCTGTTCTTTACTTTTAGATGCTGGAGCTCTCCTTCACCTACATATATTCTCTGGATACAATACCTTTTACAAACTATATAACCTCTCTCTCTCTCTCTCTCTCTCTCTCTCTCTCTCTCTCTCTCTCTCTCTCTCTCTGTTTCTCTATGTCTCTGTATCTCTCTCTCTCTGTCTCTGTCTCTCTCTCCCTCTCCCTTTTTTGTATATATGTATTCCTGCTCTGTTTCCCCAATATCTTTAATAAACTCAATTCAATATTTGTTGATTCAATGAATTAATAATTTAAAGTAAATTCTATAAGTTTTGAGCAGTCAATAAATATTTATTAAGCACATATTATATGTCAGGCATTGTGCTAAATGCCAAGAACATCTTAAAGACTATTAAATTACTGGAATGCACCACCTCCAAAGTAACAAGTGCCCTTCCATGAGAAATCTTTGAGCAAAGACTTGATGACCACTTGTTGGGGATATTATATAGAGTATTCCTGCTCAGTTATGAATTGGAATACATGACAGCTAAGGTCTCTTCTAATGCTGAGATTTCATAATTATACAACTCTACTATATTTCAACTCACATATTTTAGAGCTGCCATATTGTCATGATTGATATGTCCCAAAAGAGATATATGTTGAAATATTTCTGTGGCCATTTAACTCAGCTAATTAGGAAATTGTTCTAATTAGTGAAGAACTGCAATTTAATTTCTGTAAGGGTAAGTCAGCTTTAGTGGTATGTTGAAACTGTCACATATCAGTTAATAATATGGATTGAATTTAAAGTGTGCACAATGTACACTTTTTTGAGGAGGAGATGGCTGTTAAACATTTACCAGTGCACACCCAGTTAGCTTCATTCTATTTCATAGTCATCTGCTACATTTTTCCAGTCCTTCTACTGAGTTACAAGAGGTAAAGAGAAACAGGGCAGCTGCTTTGCCTGAGTTGGGGGGCATATGTGTCATATTGGGAAAAAAAATGATCCAGTGCATTAGGGTGGGAGGGAAAGGAAGAGTTGTAAAGAATGGAAACTGACCCAGATCAAAGTGATTTAACAGAGTTAAGTGCAACTTGAAGAGGCAACATAAGCTCTGTAACAGAAGACTTCCCATGTCTTGCCCATTTCACCCCAAAATATCAGCCCTCCCTCATAACAAGTACAGTCAATCAAACAAATTCACAC
Source organism: Phascolarctos cinereus (assembly GCF_003287225.1). Classification (NCBI taxonomy): domain Eukaryota; kingdom Metazoa; phylum Chordata; class Mammalia; order Diprotodontia; family Phascolarctidae; genus Phascolarctos; species Phascolarctos cinereus. The sequence continues at coordinate 156,331,221 of NW_027555625.1, forward strand.
ACTCATTGGTCATATCTGAAAATGTTTGTATCATTCTGTCCATCACCTCTCTGCCAATAAGTGGAAGTGCGTTTCATCATCAGTCTACTGAAGCTGTGGTTGGGCAGTGCACTGATCAGAGTTCAAAGTTATTTTTCTTTATGTTATTGTACTCATCACACAAATTGTTCTGGTGCTATTCAATTCACTCTGCAATAGTTCATATAAGCTTCCCAGATTTCTCTGGTTCTATAAGTGCTTTTTTGTTATTTCTTATGGTGCAATATTATTTCATTACATTATGCTATAATTTTTCATCTGTTCCCTAATTGATAGTGTGGAAGGACCAGGGTTCCTCATTTCCCCACAACAAGGATTGGTATTCCCTAAAAGTCAACACAACCCTGGGATTTGACTGGTTCCTCCTTCTCTTGAAGTAGCTTTTTGGTCACCTAAGGGCATAAATAATCCCATCAATATGTAGTCAGAGTCCCTCTGATTTGGTGGATTAATGAAGATTACAACTGACCAGACTAATTTCCATATGAAGATGAGGTGGGAGGCAGACCATCCAGAGAAGCTAAGTCTACCACCGTATCCTTGTTGTGTATCCTTGTTGTGTTAGGGCAAAGTAAACCTCCTTTTGTTAACTGTTTAATGACTTGCAATGCTTGCCTTTTATCCCAACCTCAAACCTGAACTAATAAGATGTTGGTGCTAGGCCCATCTGGAATAGATGGGTGCCCACTTGTTTCCAGTTCTTTCCTACAGTGAAAAGGGCTGCTAACAATATCTGTGTACAGATGAGTTCTTTTCCTCTGTCTTTAATCTTTTTAGAGTATATGCAGAAGTATATTGGTAATTGTTTATCAATCAGCTTCCAAAAAAAGGTATGCATGACACATTTTAAAATATAAGCTGCACTATTAATATTTTCTCCATCAATTACTTAAGTGTAGGCAAACAACAAAACAATAAATTAGGCCCTGATTTGTAGCATTTCCAATATCCAAGGTATAACTGCTCACATTGAAAATTTCATGAGCAACTCTCTTGAACTGGCATGAGACAGCTCTAACATGCCCCTGGGTATATGCTTAGTAGTAGTCTGTTTAAATTTTAAAATCCCTCACAACCTAGCTGCAATCAACTTTTCCACTTAGTATATATTACTCCCCTTCATATTCCTCAGTTCAGCCAGATTGGTCTTCATGCTGCTTCTCACCCACAATCCTGTCTTCCTGCCTTTGCCCTGGCTAAGTGCATCCCAAATGCCTGGAATGCAAATCTATCTTACCCCTGTCTCAGTTTTCCTTCAAAACTTTGCTGAAGCAACCCCTTTACCACAAAGTCATCTTTGATCCCCACATCTGCTAGTGTCCTCCTTCTTCCAAAATTTATCTTCTATTCATATTGTATTATACTTATTTATGTGCATGTTGTCTCCCCTAAGGGAATGCAATCCTTGGACTGGGGATGATTTCATTTTTGTTCCCCCACCTCTCTCCCACCCCCACCCGAACACTTAGTACATTGTCTGGCACAAAGCAAGTACTTAAAAAATGTTTATTGTTTGATTTCCTCAATGTAGGGGAGAAACTTCCTCTATCAGTTCAGATCAGTACCTTCTCAGCAACTTATAGTCTTAGAGCATTTGCCTGGGGCACTGAGAGGTTAAGTGGTTTGCCTAGTATATATCATGTGCTCAGTAGTGTCAGAGGTGAAATTTAAATCTTGTTCTTCCTGATTCTGAAGCCAACTCTCTATCTACTTATGCTTCACTCATGCCACATTGACTCATATATATATATATATATATATATATATATATATACATCATATACACACACACATACACATATACATATATACATATATATGTATATATAGATATAGATATGTAAGATACACACATTACTGCTCTTCTGTAACTTACAATCAAGTTGGGGAGATGACATGTACACAAATAACTGTAATACAATAACTATATATACAAGTTTTATGACAGTGTTTATCAGATGAATAGTATAAAAAGTACAAAGTTGAAGACTTAAGAGATGAGAGGTATTATTTCTATCTAGACTGATAAAGAGAGTTGTTGCAAAGAAGAGTAATTTGGGCCATGAAAGATGGAAATAGTAGGCACTTAATAAATGCTTATTCCCATTCCATTCCACATCTATAGTACCCTACCTCTGCAAAATAGGAAGTAGTTTCATTCTCATATTTCTTATTAAGAATCAAGCTTGATCATTATATTTTAACAGTTTCAATTTTACTGTTGTTCTTTCCATTTACATTTTGTAGTTGTGTGTCCTATTTTTCCTGGTTCTTCTTCACTTTGTGTCAGTTCACATAAGTCTTCCAATGCTTCCCTGTATTCTTCAAATTCATTGTTAACAAGCACAATAATATTCCATTATGTTCATGTACCACAATTTTTCCAGTAATTCACTAATTTGTGGGTATCAGATTTCTTTCCAGTTCATCTATACCATAGAAAATACATTTTCTTGATGTATATTGGATGTTTTTTTTCTGTCTTTGATTCCTACATGTATATGCTTGGCAGTGTGACCTCTGGGCCAAAACATAGACACTTTTCTTAGTCATTTTCTTGGCATATTTCTAAATGGTTTTCCAGAATGGTTGAACCAATTCACAATTCCACCAATGATATATTCATATATTTGTCTTCCTACAGTCCCTTTGACATGAACTATTCCCATTTTTATATTTGCCAATTTACTGGGTGTAGAGTGAAATCTCAGGGTTTTTTGATTTGCATTTCTTTAGTGATTTGAAATAATGCATCATATAGTTGTTAATAGTGTAAAATTCTTCTTTTGAATACTGTTTATATTTTTGACCACCTTTCCATCAGAGAATGGCTTTTTCATCTTTACATTTTCAAGCACTCATTTCTATTGCTAATGGATTACTCTGATCTAGTTCCTTCTAAATCATCCCTCTGCCCATTGCAATTATAATTTCGTTATACATAACCCATTTATCATAAACACTTGGGCAGTGGGACATGACAAAAACAGTATCCCTAGGTACAAAAACAAAGAAACAGAGCTATCTTCAAGAGTGTAAAAAAGTGCAATAATTTTCATGCTGTCTTTCAGAGCTCAAAGAAACTATGTAAACATATTCAAAGGAAGAATAAGCACCATTCATACCTATAAGACAAGGGAATGTCTTCAAGACATCTGCTAACAATTTGGAGGCATCATTTAGGATGGTGGCCTAATATTTATCTGTGCCAAAGACTAGAGACAGGTCAAAGTGATTGTGATATTCATGATAGTTCCTTAAAAGGTGCATTGTTGAAGTCTCCTGATCAGTTTTAGTCAAATAGGACTAGATTCCATAATATCTGTATGTTAAAATTTTATTATTTTACTCAACAACAAAACAATTCCAAAATAGCTTTTTAAGTTTTTGTGGGGTAGGTGGGAAGTGCACAGGACTAGGAGGCAATTTTTGTCTTGGCTGTGTGAATGTGGATAAGTCACACAACCTATCTGTCCTAATTTCCACATTTGTAAATGGATCTGAACTAGTTACCTCATAGGAGTCCACTGAATACCAAAGGAGGTAGTTTATGAAAGTATTTTTATAAGTGTAAAAGTGAATAAGTGAGAGGAATGCAAGTTTCAAGTTTTAATGGCTTCTACCAATGAAGGCATAATCGTTACAAGTTTTGTTTTTAAATCTCACAAGTACCTTTGGACAAATCAAATTAAATTTAAAAAAAACTCTAGATTTTGTTTTAATTATCCAAACAAGCTCATTGTAGCAGACAATTTTCAGGGCTCCACTTTATACTGGTTCAATTTGAAGTTAATGGAAGATGTTTGGCCAAAGATATTATATACAATACAGACCAATGGCAAAATGTCACTATTTTTGTTAATTATTATATGATTTATTATGATGAAATGGCAAGGATCTCTCTCTCTCTCTCTGTCTCTGTCTCTGTCTCTCTGTTTCTGTCTCTCTCTCTCTCTCTCTCTCTCTCTCTCTCCTCTCTCTCTCTCTCTCTCTCTTTCTCTTTCTCTTTCTCTCTCTCAATGGGGAGTTTGCAATAAAAACCAGTCTCATTATTTACTACTTATTGCTATGGCAGTAGAGTTTATGTGGTTACTCATTTTAAACTTACTACTTGCTGCATTCAATACTGGAATGACAAACATTGTGGGAAACAAACAATGAACAGGTTAAAGAAAGGTATTTATTGTAAAATAAAAATGTAACCACTTAATATAATATTTATTATAGATATAACTTGTTGAGAATTTTAAAATTCACTGAACTTCAATTGGAAATGTAAACTTTTTATTTATCTTTTAATTTTGAATTTAAATTTTGAATATATTTATATATTTGAATACATTCACAGTCATGTACTCATGGGTGAGACATTTCCAATTTTCCTTTTTTTAAAAGTATGCTTTTGAAAGAGAGACAGAAAGAATAATTTAATTCCATTTGGAAATATTAGAAAACTTTTCTCCCACAGTTAATCTGACAGAGGAATTGGCTTAGTAAATCAATTTTTATAAAACTTTTTCTGTATTGTACTATCTTCAGATTCAAGTTGGGCCTACACACTCATGAAGTTTGAAAAAGGGTGTTTTTAAATTGGTGATTTTGAAAACTACTAATTTAATTTCACCAAACAGCTGATTACAAATTGGTTGTTTTTAAAATAGCTGTTTGATAGAATTCAATTGAATTAGTCCCCAAACCATATTGTATGTGCAGACAGCTTCCTCTCAGGGAAATATAGAAGGGATCCTCCTTTATTTTGTTCCTTTATTGTTCTGTAAGATCTAGACTGGTGCTTATTGATTATCATCTTCTGAGCCAATAAGATATTTCAATAGGAGCAATTATTCCTTCTACTATGTGACACCTAACAGTATATGAAAGTTGCTTCATAATTGGCTTATTAGCTTTAAAAAAATCTGCCTAAAAAAACATGGTGGAAAAAAAATCAGAAGGTAATACTAGTGATATCCTATGGATGGCTTTGGAACCACATACTGAAAAGATGTAATTTTTTTGAAGAGAATGAAGAATGCAAATTAAGGATTTGAGAATTTATTTTCCTCCTATTCAGTATTTAGTATATAAAATACCTCTTTATGTTCTAAAGTAATCCTTTGAAACAGCTTCAATTATTTTAGTCAATCTGTATTTCAAACGCATAACATAACAACATAAACGGTGTGTAATGAAGACGAACAAAAATTCAGGTCGAATTCACTCTGCCGAAAAATTGCAAATTAAAATCCTTTGATTGGTATTCTGACTGAATTTCTTAATAATCTAGATATAAATTCGATACTAAACAGAGGACAGTTATGCGTTTGACAGACCCTCGACCAAAATAAAGAGCCTAATCAGAAAAAGACTTCCTAAACATTTTAGGATGATAAGAAGAAAGAAGATATTTAAATCGTAGGGAGATAGGTGTATATCTTTGGGGGTGATAATACACACCCCAGGGGATCCATAACAATTCCAGCAGGCTGGGGGTGGGGGTGTACTTGGATCTAGGGACCTGACAGTTTGAATATTTCCAATAAATCGTGCGATGATTAATTAAATGTTTGATATTTTAATATCGCTTGTGATTCAATTAGAAGTGTGTGGGGTGGGGGTGGGGGTGGTAAGCATTTCTTCCAAGCTGCGGACACTGCTGGAGAGCTACTCAACGCCAGGGGAAGCCAGAAAAGCGGCAGGCTCTGCACAATGCCTCCACGGGGTTGGTGTCCCCAGGCATGACGCTGGCGAGAAGGTTCGTGGTTTCCTGAAGGTCACTTAGGAGAAGCGTGGAGGGCGGGGCTGGGGTGGGGGCTCATAGAGTGAGTGGCCCGGCGGGAAGAAGGGAAGGGAAAGGAAGGGAAGGGAAGGGAAGGGAAGGGAAGGGAAGGGAAGGGAGGGAAGGGAAGGGAAGGGAAGGGAAGACAAGACAAGGGAAGGCAAGGGAAAGGAAAGGTGTGTGATTACTGTGGGGACTCGTGAGGGGGAAAGGAAGTGTTGCTTCTAGAGGGGTGGAAATAGGTGAAGAAGGAAAATACAGGCCTAAGGAGGACAACTAGCAACAGATTAGAAGTGCAGGCTCTTCACTCCTGACCAAATTTAATCCATTTCCAAAGGGAATCCTTGAAAAACGGGAACTTCTCTAGGGGAAGTGGGATGGGATCACTGGAGCTGGCGGTTGGGGTGGGGTGGGGGGACTCATGAACTGGGCCTTCACTGGATTATTCCCTTGTTCTTCAAATGCTGTAGCAGATAAAGCTGAACGAAGCAGCTCTCAGTCCTAGCGATAAAGCTACTCTTTTAAGTTACGGTCCAAAGTGACCCTAGTCCTTCAAGACAGGCAAATCGTTAAGTTCCTTTAAAAACAAAGCGAAGTAAACAAAAACTGGGAACTACTGCAATATACCTCTAGTTCCCTGAAGGAACTGAGAATTTAAGAGTTTCCCGAGACAACTGCATTGCCTTTCTCCTTTAATCTCAGAAGGATTCTAAAATGCATGAGGTTGGAGCAGAACATTTGGGAAGGGAAGCTGTCTCGGAGTTGGCTTGTGGTCTTCCGCTTAAAAAAAATACACTTTTTTTTTTTGCCTGCCTCAGGTCGCTACCCCTGCCTCCTCTCATTCTCAGTATTCCCACTTCCCGCATCAGGGGAGCTAGCTGTGCAGAGAGAGGTTACAGTGAAAACTACAGACCAGTAACCACCTTAAACCCCCTTCAGGGAAATTAGCCTGTTCGCAGTAACAAAGCCTATGGGTTATGTTTTTACAGGGCTTTGATACTTAAGGTTTTCAGTCTTTGGTTGGGGAAAAAAAAAAGAGAAGAAGGAGGAGTTTGGGGGAATCTAGCTAAAAACAGTAGCATTCCAAATCTTTGTATTATAATGCTGTTGGTTTTTTTTTTTAAATGCAGGATTAGTCCTTTATTTCCTCTTGCTTTTTTTCTAGTAAAGGAGTTGAATTAAAAGCTCTGGCATATGCCCACCTCTTTCCCTAAAGAAGTCTGACTGAGAACTCGCTCTTAAGAAGGCTGCCAATCCCTCTTCTCTTAGTAAACTTCACTCACTGCTCTCCAACCGCCCCAGTCCCAATCCTACTGTGTGCCCCACGATGATTTATTCAGTTAGGAGCTGATCAAGGTAGGTCCCTCCTTTTCCTTATATTAAGAGCACTGTGTCTGTATGTGTAGCGGCTGCTTCTCTAGTGGGCTCCCTGGATTTCCTTCTAGTCATTTTGTCAGTTCAATAGAGAAACCGGAGGAGGGATGTAGTGAGATGACATATAATAGGGCGAGACTGAGGGAGGTTCATTCTCCTATTTAAATGACTGCATTTAAAAAATTAACATCTACGGGGGGAGGAAGAAAATCCCAGAAAGAGGCAGGTGTGTCCCAATAATATCTCCATTAAACTTAATCTCTGCTGCTTTTCAAATGGGAGAGGGAAGGATTAGCAATAAAAGACAAACTAAGTTCACTGAAGGCGTTGTCTTTAATGATGCCCCAAATGGCCAGATGGGAAATTCTCCATTGGTTGATTTTCAGGACGGTCAGTTCAAGATTAACTCTCGGTCACTCGACTTTCATTCAAGAGGCGATCCACTCCAGTCATTTGTACCTGTAGAAACCTTTTCTAATAGTCACCCCAACACCTGAAATTGCACAGCGACATTCCCAAGTTTGAGAGGTTTCACCTGTGATGAAAAAAGAAAGTGTTTGTGGGAGATGTTTTTGTTTCCCCGTTAGTTAAACGCACAAGTGGGGCAGTATCGTTAAATCTGAAGGAATTAACATTTCTTTCTAAGCTGTTTCCAGAGATTGTAAAATAATGTCAGGGGAGAAAAATGTAAATCCTTCATGTGCGGCAGAATGGGCTGGTAAACAAAAATAGAAGTGAGGAAACGTACAGTTTTTTTTCTTTTTTGAGTTAGGCAGCAGGAAATCTCTAAGGAACATAAAGAAACAATACAGCATCAAATAAGGAAAAGATCGATAGGCAGAGAGCTCCTAAGTGACTTAAATTACAAAGCAGGTGACTAAAATGGCTGACAGAAAATGTGGAACTAACTGAACTATAAAACGTATCTCTCTACCAAATACTAGCTGGAGAAAACACCTGTAATGTCCGAGGAGAGATATTTCTGTTTTATTGAGTGGTCCAAGGGTGCAAGGTTGGTGTTGATGGAAACAAGGGGGAATGCTCTCTCTCATCTCTCCTCTTTCTCTCTCACGCACACATGCGGACACGCACACAAGACATACACAAGCACACAAATGTGTTGCTGAAAAAGTGGACAGCTCCTCATTTCCCTACTCTGAGTAACCAGTGTCTGGTTTGCTAATTCCCAAATATTTATGAAATACTCTTTCCTCGAGGGAGCGTTAATAACCAACGAGCTAACAAGGATGAGCTAACGGTTTCCTTCTGTAAAAACAAGAATAATGAAACAGGAAAAAAATGTATATGAGATGAAACTGTTTATACTGGTGTATGGCTCACAGAACTGATATGTTAGCAGACCGCTGAATCTTTCCGTATTGTATGGATCCATAGTCTCTCCTCAAACTTGCCATTATGTCCACTAAATGTGTACTCTTTATTCAAACACAAGACACGACTGGCATTTCTCTGCACCTGTTCTCCACCGATGAGAGTGATTTGGTCAAGGAAAGACTGTTTCAAAGTACTGGATAAACTGTGATCAATAAAAAGGTACAGCATGTTATATAAATAATGCGCAGTGGCACTGGGACATAGGTCTCACGGCCAAGGAAACGAATGTCGTCTTCAGGAAATTGGGCTGGGAAAGTCATAAACTGAAATACGATGTTCCAAAGCAAAGAGTCTCATTTCCTCAATATTAAACTACGGGTGCTAAGCTTTAGGTTTTGCTGATCCAATTATAGTTATACTGGTGCCTAAAAGGAAAGAAAAGACAAAGGATGTTAGATTTACTTTGAGAATTATGGTAACTTCTAATTTAGAAAGCCTGCCTAAAGTTGCAGTAAAATAAGAGTTTTATTCTTTCTTGGACAGCAAAGTGATTCCGGCAGTTTGATAATTTTAGAAACCTGTAAGATGACAATTTTACAGCTGCATGGAATGCAAAGTCCTTTTCATTTGCTAAGAAGCAAGTTTTTTCTTCTCCTTTCTTTTTCTCTCTCGGGCCCCTCCCCCACTTTAGTGTGTGTGTATGTATTGATTTCACCCTTTGCTTTCAGTCTAGCCGCTGAATACCATTTAGGCCAAGATTGGGTATAATGGAAATATCATCAGGAGACAATTACCCTTTCAGAGTATTCACTTCTACTCACAGACACTGTTATTTGAGAAATAGGATCATTTGATTTCATATTGCACTAAATAACACCCAGCCGTTTCAAATTGCCAGCTTCTTAAAAACCACCCATTGGAATAAATTGCAGCGCTCCTCTTTTGCTTTTCAGAGAAATATTATGTGAGTCGGGTACAACTTTGTAAAAAAGGACAAAAAGCAACCCTATGCATTCTCTATTGGAAGGAACAAATCTGGCTCACTGTTATAGGCCTCTAGCAAGGAAATTATCAAAGGCAACCACCTCTCTCTCCATCACCACCTCCTCTTTCCCCTCTTCAGCACCTCCTCCTTCCTAAGTTTGAGGTGGTTTAAACACTCTTCTTTTGAACTAAAATTTACAGCCTCCGCATCCACAAGAAGAAAGAGCCGCAGGCCAAAGCTCCCTACTTAAAAAATAACATTCGCGTTTAGAGTGGAGAAAAATTGGTAGGTGGGGAAAGCACTGATTTTCTTCTGTAGATTGGAACCTCCTTGGAGGCGTCTATACGGATCCAGAGGGCTTGTTTTTGTTTTTTAAAGATTCAGGAACGCTTGTTTTCAGGTCTTGGAAACGGAGAGATGCACTGCAACATACCTCAGACAGACAGATCTCTCTCAAGCTGTACACCAGGACTCCTTCCGAACGACCCTCCCGCTCCCTGCCTCCCTACCCGGGTCTCTGCTCTCCCACTTTCTGGAACGAAGTTCGGGCACGTTTGTTCATCCTTGAGTCTGCCGGCCCCGCTGGACAGATTGCCAAGGTCCGTGGTCCCGGAAGAAAAAGGAAGGGGAAGAAGTCGTAGAAGAAGAGAACCAGCCTTTCTCTCCTGATAGCTCCTTCTAAGCCAAGTGCAGAGTCTAAAGAAAGCGAGAGGCAGAGAGGGAGAGAAAGGGTGGAAGAGAGAAGAGACCAATTTTAGAAACTGATAAGCAGTGCTCAGCAATGAGCTGAATTTGTTAATTGGTACTTGAACTGCAAAGCTCGATGCTCTCGATTTTCCTCCTTTTTTAAAGCAAGATTTTACCCCTTGCTTTCCTGGTTCATTTGTGCCAAGGTGTAGTGCTCCTTTAAGACTATGAATGCCTCTGCTAATCTGGTCGTCGAAGACTTCAGTATATTTATATTAATGTCTTTCTAGGGATTGCTAATTAGACTTTTTTTTAAGGGAAATGGAATGCTGTATCACCCCTACAGTTTACCTGCCCTTCTGAAATGAGGTGTGGGACAAGCATTAGGTGGGGTTGCAGGGATTAGGGGTGGGGTGAGGAAGTGATGGTTTCTCTTGAGGGGACAGAATCCCCAAGGGGATTAATCTAGGTAATTTGGAAGAAATATCTTCACTTGGTAAAAGAGCAAAGGGGATTGGGGAGGATATTTCTTTAAATATTCTGATATGAGAGGGCTTGGGTTAATCAAAATTCAGTCTAATTTTCCTTTGGGCATTATTAGATGAGGCAAAGGGAGGTTGAGAGATCAGTGGAGTGAAAATCAGAAATGATGGATGAGGTTGATTCTATGAAGGACTATTCACAGTTATAGGTGGGAATGTTTAGGTCCACAAAGAAAAAGATTTTTCTGCCCTTTTCTCCTTCCTTCCCCTCAGGTCTGACTCGAAGAACATCTGAAAAAAGATAGCACTTTTACACATATATTTAATCAATTTAAATCCTCTTTCAGAGAAGTAAAAGTAGGATGCATAGGAGAACCTGGAGAACCACAGGCTGCCCTAAAAAAGAATCTTTTGCCAAGATGATCTTTAACTACAGACTCACTCTTCATCCAGGACTTCCCAATCCTTGAATTCAGGCCAGGATACTCTTCTTCTGAATGAGAGTCAACCTACTGAGGTTTCTTTTTCCTAAGTAAGCAAAAGCATAGGGAGAGAGCAGATAGTCTTGGCAAGTACTCTAGTGAATCTCCTCAGAAATCTATGATCTCTACAATCCAGGGGAGGAGGGCAAGGATCTACAAGGCTTAAAACCAGCTCCCCCTGCCCAGGGCTGTGATCATGCCCTTATCACTGCCCCCTGAACCACCTTGGCTTCACCAGAAATTCTTATACTTGAAAGAGACTGTGGGAGTCAGAGTATATCAAGCCATACTGCACAGTTTTGGGAACTAAAGGATAACTCCCTCCCTAAGGGCTTCTCAGAACAGACTCTGGGTCCTGTAAATAATAAAAATAGCTAACATGCACGTCAACAAGTTTGCAAAGCATTTTATGTATATCATCACATTTGATCTTCACAACAACATTGTAAAGTAGTTCCTATTACCACCTCCATTTTACAGATGAAGAAACAGAGGCTGAAAGAGTTTAAGTGACTTAATTAAGGCCACACAGCTAAGTGTCCAAGGCATTATTTGAATCCAGTCTTCATGATTCCAAGTCCACTAGCTCTGTATCTGTTATGTCAATTTGCTTCCCAAGGGTACCTTTGCATTTGTATTTAACTTTCTAGTTAACAAAAGCTCTCACATACATTAGCTCACTTGATCCTCAATAAAATACAGAACTACAAGGCAGGTCAGGCCACTCAATAAACAACTGAGATTCAACCAGATTAAGTAGTCTGCACAAAGTTCCTGATAGCAAGACTCAAACCTACATCTTCTAATGGCAAGTGAAGTTCTCTGGCTGCTCTTGTCAGTAGGAATCCTAAATGGGTAGCTATCTTGATGCCCTCATCCCTGAAACCAAAGTCCTGTTGAATGAAACTAATAAAAGCTGGTTACCTGAGGTATTCTCCTGCCCAGGTTAAGAGTGGCAAGTAGATCTGAGTGGGAATCCACTGATAGGTGGATTTGAGAGGGAAACACTGGTATTTGTACTGGTAATGAGCTCCTAAACACTCAGAACAGCTTTTTCTGCAAGGTGCCTTTGCCTGGATGGATAAAGTGATTGCAACCACCTACCCCATCTTCCCTTAAACCCTGAGATTAGAGAATTTGATGCTATACTGAAACTTCTCTCCTCGCTTCCCACTAGGCTTGGGGCAGAAATTTTTTTTTTCTAGAAAAAACAAGTGTGAAGTTTTTTTTTCATATTTGTGAAGGCATTTTGTCATGACTTACAAGGCCCTGGAAATACATCATTGGCAGGTTCCTTTGCTTTACAAGAGGATATAGGACAAGTGTCACCCAAGCATATTACATACACATACACATATACACACACATCATCATCACATCACGTCATGTCACATCACATCACAGCACATCACATCACATAGTAGATGGGACTCAAGTTTCCCTAAAAGAATGGAAAGAGGAGTTTAAGATGAAAGGGTAGCAGGGTTGCCAAATCATTAAGGGGCCAAAACATCTCCCACATTGAATCACAGGATTTTAAAGTTACATAAAATCTTCGAGTTTATCTAGTTCAATCCACTAATATATAGATTAGGAAACTGAGTCAGAGAGAATAAGAGATTTGCCCAAGGTCAGAAGGAGAGAAAAGGGGCAGAGCCAGGCTTTCAACCCAGGTCTTTGGACTCTCAATCTACAGTTCCTGAATCTCCACAATTACAAAGGGAGGGGTTTTTAGAGGCCTCTTTCCTTCACTTTCTCTTTCTGTCTTAAAATAGGATTCAGGAAGGGAGGTAGGTTTTTTTTGTTTGTTTGTTTTTTCCCCCTTGACCTCTTCTACATCCTAGATCTGGGCATATTTTTTTCTACTTTTCTGAAGACCCAGGTCAGAAAGTACAATTAGTATAAATTTTCTCCATTCTCCCTTGTAGGCCTAGATTTTTTAATTGTTGTTGTGGTTAGGAATGTCCCTTTTTGCTTCCTTCTTTTCTCCCTTAATACACAGTCATTCGTCATCCTGGCTTCATGATCTTGTCCTTCTTTTCATGGGATCATCATAAGATCGTAGACTGAAGGATGAAAAACACTCCCCTCCCAGGATATCTACGCCAACTTCTAGTCTTTCAGGTGAGGAAATTGAACAGAGACGTTAAATTACTTGTCCCACTTCCCCTTTCTCTTCTTTCTTCTCCCTTTTCCTCCTGTTCCTTCCTTCCTTCTTTTCGACTTCCTCCACCCTTCTCTTCCACTTCCTCCTTTCCCTCCTACGCCCTTCCCTTCCCCTCATGCTCTATTCCGCCGCTCCCGGAGTTCTGCAGCAGCAGCTTGTTTTGTTTCAGAAGCAGGATTCACAGCCGAGGCGCAGTAATCGTGATCTCTTCCAACAGACGCTAATCAAGTAATTTCCCCATCCCAGCCCCATCAAATTGCTCTTTAGCTGTTGAACTGTGGAGTTGTGCTCCTCTTTTCACATGCTAATCACACCCATTCAACATCTCTCTGTGAGGCTATTTGTAGTGGAATAAATCTCCTTGTTTGCCCGCTGCATGATTAATTGATATTGTTGTATAGCCTTTGTTTGGGCCGCGCAGAGCTGAAAGGCAGTGCATATTGGAGGTGACGAAAGGAGCTGGAAACCTCATTTCACTGCTGAGGTCTTGTAAAGGTCGGGGATAGACCGATCGCATTATGCATCCTATTTATTTATTCTCATTTGAAATATGATGAAAGGCGAGAGACAGGAGTCTTTAAACATTCACTAAATCGTAGGTAGACAGCACAGCGTTTAGAACAAGTCCCCCAAATGGGCCCGAGAGAAGCCCGCCGGCTGGGGAGAGCAGCTCGTGCCACGAGTCTGCAGAGTATTCCGAGATATCACGGCCATCACGCGGGTTTTCGGGGCACGCGGGATTGCTCAGGAAGCTCAGTCGGAGAAGGGCCTCGGAGTGGGTCTTCGGTTTAAGGCCGGGAATGAGCAAGTCTACTACGTATTCTTCCACTCCTCCCAACTAGTTTTTGGATAGGCGTACGTGATTTAAAACTTTTAAAGACTGCTTGTAACTGAAAAGCCGGCGGAATTTCAGTGGAGCGTTTTAATGCTTCAATTAAAGCCCAGCCGAGCCTTAACACTAGGATCCCAGTGATTTCCAACCTACTATACGCAATTCCGAAGCCTACACTACACTCCCTTGACCAACAGTCTGAGGATCGCGGATCGCGATAATCCCAGTGTAAATCCCAGTTACTGATCATCGTAACAAAATGGACCAGAACGCGGAATCCTCGCTTCTTACATCTTTCGGGTCATTTTCTCCCCCAACACAAAGCTTACAGTAATTCTACCTTTCTCTCGCTAAATGGTGACTCTTTGGGTAATTACATACACTGCATATGTCATTGTTTCCATTACATCGGGCCTTTGCTTGAAAGTCAATATTTTATTTGCCACTTTGATCCCTTATTTCCCTCCAGTCGCAGATGTACAACTATTTCGGCAAACTCCTGGATACTCCAGGCTCCCTCCCCCTTTCTGATCCCCACACTGCAATCTCCCAGCCGCCCAGCGTCTTTATTCCCTAAGGACTGCATTGCAACTTCGAGATTCAATTAAATAATTCCAGTTATTTGGCGCTCCTACCTACTGCTTATTGCAAATATTTCCTTTTCCGAGTTCTTAAAAAGAAACTGTCTCCTTCCTTTTCACTGTGTGTCGGGTAATTGATAGGCTCTATCAGAGGTCAGGATTTGCATAAGAATTAAGAGCAGTAAATTAATTTAATATTCCATGCACATCTCCAATTATTCCCGCAGACCTTTGTCTCCGCGGCTGGCAGAGAGAAGGTTCAGCTGCTCTTCAGCCAAACAACATCTGTGCAGTTAATAATTTGATAAACAGCTCATACAAATAGTTTCTGAATTATCTGCCAACCCAATGACTATTCAGTTTTGAAAACGTTTTGGCAAGGTCCCCTGTGGACAATGGGGCTGGCAGAGTTCATGCAGTAACTTAGCTGCCCACACAGACACTTTCAATTCTTAACTTGTAAACATATTTAGTAAGTTTTTGCTAGGACTCACTAATAGCAGTGTGTAAATTAAGTCATTAACGGTAGCAAATTTTTTAAAAGGCAGGGTTCAATTTCAGATTTTTTTTTCCTACTTAGACTTAGATCATTATGGAGAACACTGGTATTCTATTAAAGAACCCCAAATGCTTTAATTTTAAACACTTTGTTATAGAAACTAGATGTGGGTGGTGGGGACAGATCCAGTTCTCACTCGAATACTTTGATCCACTTTCTTTGGGGGGAGGGAGGAGTAAAAGGTACCCATGGATGAATTTTAATTGAATAACCATTAAATAAATGGAGAGGCAAATTGTTCTTAAAGGATTTGGTCACATATAAGCTTCCCTCAATTGCTTCCCTTATGTCCTACTTCTCATTCTTCCAACTTCCTCCTAGCCTCTGTTCATTCATCTTCCTACACATATTACCTTTCTTCCAGAGGTGAGAGAATTATGAAAGAGCTTTTCACCAGGAATCGACATCAACCAAAGGGATTGACTTTCCTATTTTAGGCATAAGAACTTTTTGGAATTTTCTATCAGAACTAACCAAACCTTCTTTGTGCTTTTTTAAGTTTAGCTATTCCCTTCCCCCCAATAAATAGCCCACTTTCTCACCCTTTTTGTTTAAAACAAAAGCTACCAGAGCTTATCTTGTCCACTACAGCAGTTCTTTATGAACCAGGTCTGAATTTGTTGAGACTCTCTACTCTCTTTCCTTCTACAATGAAATCTTCCTCCTTGGACATAGCTCAGATAGGAACGATTTCATATTGAATTAGAACTGGAAACCTGATCTATGTCTTATAACATGCAAATTGCAGATCTGTTTGCAGCAAACCTTCACTTACATTGAAATTGTTCTGTGGGGGGAAATGATTTTCAGTATCAGAGGAGGGCTCAGTTGTAATATATATTTATCTATCTACATACATACATATGTTTGATTCCTATGTCTAAATCACTTAGTATTCCATTTTCTGCTTCTTATATTACTGACTAAGTACTTGAGGCCATTGAAAGCTACACCCAAGTTCTCAGTAATCTTGAAGCAGTAATATTATAGTGCTTTGTTCTTGCACTTTAATGAGAGCATGGTAGCAGCCTTTTAAATACTGGCAGACCCTTAAGACAACAGGTCTAAGCATCCAACTTTACAATGAATACAGTGCTCTCCTGGACTCAGTGAGGAATTACCTTTCCAGAAAATAAGTCATTGTGTCATAAGAGCACAACAATAGTCTTCCTACCAGGCATTTTCACTTCTATTTTAACGTTTTTTTCTTTTTGAATTTCATTAGGTCTTCTCACATAGATAGAGACACTACTAGGCCTTGTAAGGTCCTATAAGCATATAGATAGTCTCTATTATTTATGCTGTGCGTTCTTTTTCTGCATCCTTTCATTAAATTCAGACTGATTCAGACACCTTTAGCCAACTGAATGATGTGAAGATTTCTCCCTTTCCCCCTTAAATGGAAAGGTTTTGAATCTTTTGGGAATGGTTCTAATTTTAAACAACTGCAGTTCTGATGTTACTCATTTTAATGTATTCTATCTATCCCCCTTTGGCTACAGTTGGTTTATGCTTTATATTTATCTTCTTTACATTTGTGTGACTATTTTGCAGAGCAGTATATGGGCAAAAAAAATCACCATTAAAAATGCAGATAGGGGCATATGAATGTTTTTGACTACGTAAGTAAAAGCTATGGAATAGGGAGATTTTCAGGATTTTTTTTTTTTTTTACTAATGAGCGCTCTCCAGAAATGCCGTCTGGTTGCCATTAAAGTTGATGAGTTGGGAAGTTTTATCCTGATAAATGTTTGACTTCTCTGTGATTAGACACACGTTTTTAACACATTTCAACAGAATAGTAGCTGCTTAAGTGAGACTTAGTCCAACAGTTGTGTGTGTGTGTCTGTGTGTGTGTGTGTGTGTGTGTGTGTGTGTGTGTGTGTGTGTGTGTGCTTGGTGCTCACCAAGCAGGATTGAAAATCACAGCATCACATGAAAGAGCAGGAAAATGTGGGTATTAAACATTAGGGACAGCTTCAAGTCAGAAATACCAGTCACTCATTCATTGATCTAAACCTTCCAACATATTTTGGAGAATACTAACCCATGAATTTAAATATGTATTCAGTATTTCAATTTATTGTCAACTACCCTCCCGTTCTTACATTTTTTACCTTTCATCAAATTAGTAATTACTTCAAAGACATTAGGGAAGTTATATACTTTCTGTCTTGAATGAATGAATGAGTGAAAAGCATTTATTAAGTTCCTACTATTTGAGGACATTGGAGGTGGGGATGGAGGGCAAGAGTAATTTTAAAACAACGCAAACCCAGTGGGGGAAAACACTTCTTTGATAGCTAATAAGATTGTTCTGAATCATTAAACAAATTCTTGCATGCCATCCACTCCCATTGGCTTCCTTCTATCTCTTTTACCTATTTTCAGTTAGCATTTTTAGTCAACACTCATGTTTTAGAAATAGAGTATATAAAAAGTATGGGCTAGATGGACTCAAACACTCTACCCTTATGCAATTTTATAATAAAAAATATTTTTTGATCTGAGTTAGGTTAGCATTCTATCATCCCAATTACTTTAGGACTCTGTTAAAAAAAAAGAGTTCTAAGGATGCCTATCGGCCCAAAAGAGTTCTGAAACTACAGAGGCTAATCCAGTCCTTCAGAAGATTCTTCACCTTTTTTCAGAATTTGACATTGTTGACCACTCCCTTTTTCTAAATAGTGTCCCCTCCCCGGGTTTTCATGACTTGCTTTGTTATTGTTATGCTGCTACCTGTCTTACTGATCCTTCTTGATCTGTGTAGGATCAGCCTCAGTGTTTGGCCCCTCACCCTTTAAAAACTCTCACTGTACTCTACCATCCTATATCTCTTTCCTTTCAGAGCCAAATTCCTAGAAAAAGCTGACTATTCAATGCCTACATTTTCTTACATTCCATTCATTTCTCAAACCCTGGCATTCTTGTGCCCCTGCCCCACATGATTGGAACTACTCTTCTCTAAATTCTCAAATGATCTCTTTATTACTAAATCCAATGGCCTTTCTCATTTATCAGACCTTTTGACACTGTTAACTACTCCCTTCTTGTGTTTATCCTCTCTTCCCTGGATTCTCATGACACTGGTTTCTCCTCACATCTGTCTGAATAATCCTTCTTAGTCTACTTTGCATATATGAAAAGCATTTATTAAGTGCTTACTACATGCCAAGCCCTACATTAAGTACTAGGGCTACAAATAGAAAAAGTAGACTTTCCCGGCCCTCCTAGAGCTTACATTCTAATGGAGGAAACAACTCATATAAGGGAATGGAGGCTAGGGAAAGGTCTGGAAAGTCATAAAGAAGAAAAAGAGAAAGCAAAAGGGAATGATATTTATATAGCACCTACTGTGTTCTAGGCACTCTGCTAAGAGCTTTACAAATATTATCTCATTTGATCCTCACAAAAACCCTATGATGTTGTTATCCCCATTTTACAGATGGTGAATAGACAATAAGGCATTTAATTGACATACCTCTTCCAGAGACAATGGTAGACTTGCAGTTCTCAGAGCAGGCGATAGAAGAATGGTGTTGCCATAGCAGAAGGATGGAAAATGTCTGAGTGAAGATGTTGCTGCATAATCCTAGGGAGTTCATAGGTGGAGCTATACAGGTCTTATCTCTCCTAAGCTCCAGCCTCACAACTCCAGATAAAACGAACTTGTCATGCAATTAGCCCATCTTCTTTTTTGTTCATACATTTCTTTAGTGACGTCCTTTACGTCGCTTTTCTTACATAATCATTGCGGTAATGTGTTATACTCTGATCATGCCCTCTTTACATCTCTCTGTTACCTTTTGGGTGATTTTAAGTTCTACTTCAGAATTATTATCCAGTAGTGTTGTATATCTTGTAGCTTTATGACACTGGAAGAGTATAGATATTAAAAAGATGGACCTTTGATGACAATAGTTCTCATTTACATAATACTTTATAATTCACGAGCACTTTTCCTCACAACAACCTTATAAAGTTGGTATGCTAGCATTACTATCCCCATTTTCAAATGAGGAAACTGAGGTCTAGAGAGATTGAGTGATTTGGCTATGATAACATGGCTAGTTTTTTTTTCTTAAGGCTTTGCCTGCACAGCACCATAACAATTGTTCATTCTGATCAATATGCTCAATCTAGCAGTCCTTTATAGCCATGGCCTGAGAGCAAACTTATTGGCCCTCTGTGATCTGTACTACCTTTCCCACTAAGCCATATTCAAATATCCGGTGGGGAGATGACCTAATCATACCACCAGCCTCTGAATCTAAGCAGACCATCTTCAAATTTAGACCAATCCAGGTCCCCTGGCCTTTCATCTTTTAGAAAACTTTTTTCTCACTCTCGTATCTCCTAAGTTTTTCTGTGCCTGTGTGGTCGATGCAAACCCTGGAGTAATTATTTAACACACATTTGTTCTGATGAGTCAGGTCCCCATAGCATAGCTACTATACTCTCAGTGTTATAGAATTAGCCCTGAAGGCCAGGGGAGCTATATAGCTCACAAGCTCCCACCAGTGTGCTTCCCTCTATGATTATTAGCTGCTATCAATCAGCCAGACTCAATTAGTTTTTAGAAAGGGCTGTTTACTAGGGTGATAAAGAGCAGTTGACACAAAATATTTCTCTAAAACTCTAAGATTCAATCTTCCACAAGTCCATAGAGAGAGTGGGCTCCAGCTTCAAGAACTTATGTGGCCAAGGGTTAGAAAACTTACAATTTCTGCAAGTTCCTTTGCTGGAGTCTGTGAGATATTTTCCCTTAGGTATGGTATAGTTTCTCTTCTAGGCTTCTTGTGGAGTCTTAAATCTGCCTTTTTTCATCATCTCCAGTCTGTTTTTAATTCCTGATGTAGACATTGCCATCAGCTGTTCCACAGGTGCCTGCTAGGGTGCTGATGGGAAGATGGAATGTTGAGAGTTCTTTAGATCCTTCAGAGGTCACCCAATCAAGGGTGGAGAGTAACTGAGGTTAAGGGCTGGCCCTAGCACAGGGCTCTGTTCCTCTCCCACAAACTGATTTGTTCTGAGTAGTTGAGCTGGAACATCTTCTTTTCTCCAATTCCAGGCACATGAATCTCTGATTCAAACTAGGTAGGTGTTTTTATACAAGCCCCTCAGCCAATCTGAACAGACTACCTACATCCAAGCCTTTTTCATAGAATGAACAATTATGTTCTCACTAGATAAATGTATGGGGTTAAATGGGATGAGGTGATTTTTGACCCTACTCTTATGCTTATATACAGTCTGATTTTGAAATAATACCTATAGTATCTATCTCACAGGGCTGTTGTGAAGTTCAAAGGATATAAAGTTTGCAGACTTGAAGTACTTTATAAAAAGGTTGTTTGTATTGTTAATAATAATCATAATAGCAACAACAGCATCAGTTATATTGAAGAAAAATAATGTTGTACTTTATGTTTTATTCAAGTTACCATTTATCTAATACTCAACAATTTCTAGTTTAGAGAAAGAATTGTTCAAACTGGCATCATTTCTCCCCCCATCCTCTGCTTCATACCCTCAGAAAAATCTCTCCCCCAAGATGATTTAAAGTAATGTTTGTAGGATCTTGAACAAGGAAAATGCCATAATAGTTTGAAATACAATTTTGGGTTAATGTTTCAGAATAGTCTATTAACAATAGTTACTTAATCTTCATCTAGAAGGATCTATTGATGCAGTGGATAGTGCAGGGCCTATAATCAGAAAGATCTGAGTTCAGATCTGACCTCAGACACTAGCTGTGTTACCCTGGGCAAGACACTTAACTTCTGTTTGCCTCAGTTTCTTCAACTGGTAAAATGGGGATGGTAATAGCACCCACCTCACTGGGTTGCTATGAGGATCAAGTGAGGTAATATTTGTAAATAAAACACAACAAAACACTTAATAGTTCTGGGTACGTGGTAGGAGCTATATAAATGCTTATTCCCTTCTCTTCATCAGTTAAAACTACTGTATTACACTCCTTCCTTGACCACTCCCTTCAAAGACTGAAGGGGTCCCCTCCCTGGGATCATAATCTTTCCTGAGTAAGGGAAGAAGATACTTCCTTTGGGGCTGGAGAGTGGGGTGACTATTGAGAGCCTGTCACTGGTCAACTTGAGAACGAAAGGATCTTTACAAAACAAGAAGTATTCTTTGTTTAAAACTTGGTTTCCACCCTTAATCCATTTCCCTTAGAACATTTTGTATTCAACTTTTTCTAAGAAGGCAAGTCTAGAAAGGGTTTTTGGACCAGAGAAACAGAAAAGGAGGTTCTTAATATGCTCCCACATTTGTCATAGTGCTTTCAGAAGACTTTTTTATATCTGTTATCATAATCTATGCACAACAGTCCTGTGACGATCTATTCTAGGGCAAATATTAATCAATCAATAAGCATTTATTAAGTGTCTATTATGTGCCAGGCACTGTTATCAGTCCTAATTTGCAGCTTAGGAAACAGATACACAAAGAGGTTAAGTTATATTGGTTTAGTTCATATAGTCAACTAGTATCTACTGATATCCAGTCTAAGACAATCTTACAGCTTATTTTTGTACTCCTTGAATAAAACTATTTGAGTTCTGTTTTTTAATCTGTAAAATGGGGACAACAACACTGGCAATTCCTATCTCTCAGGGTTGTTGTAATAAAAAAAAAGTTTTTATATATTGTCAAGTGCTATGTAAGTATAAGCTATCTTCAATGACCCATTGCTTTAATACCAATATTCTTTCAGCATTGGTGTATTTAGTCTTAACCACTGGTCTCAAGTCGTGAAACACTACAGTGTCTAAATGATTTCCAAATTGGAAAAAAGGAATCCTGAAGTCATCTTTCCTCAGGGTATTTAGTTTGTCTTCAATGTGTCTTTCAGCTCCTGATACAGCCACTGTCAGCATCTGGGGATACTTTTACTATAATAAATAGGAGGTCCCAAGTGTTCAAACCTTTTAAAGTTTTAGAGTTTACAAGGTCTTCCTTGGGTCAATGGGTGAAGGTGGGTGGGAAGAACACAGCATGCTTTTTTCTTCCCTTTCCTCTTCCTTTTCCCCTCTCCCTTCCCACCCCAAAAAACCAAAAAGCTATTCTCTCTCAGGGGCTTGATTGAAACAATTGCACCACTACACCTTCCCACCATTGGAATGCTTGATTCTAAACTAGCTGGCTACTCTTTAATCAGTCCTAATACACTTCCTGTGTAACACCATCTCATTTTATCCAATAGTACAAAGCACTCTATGCTCCCTCCTGACTTGATTAACTAGGTTAGGGGTGGGGAACCTTCACCTGTGGCACACGTGACCCTCAGGTCCTCAAGTGAGCCATTGCACTTGAGGGCCTAGAGGGCAGCCTATGGCCTCAGGCTGAAGGTCCCCCACTCCTGACCTAGGTTGTTAGTACTTAGTTGGTCCCTTTATTTGATCGATAGAGACTTTTGGCCTTGTTCACACCTTTGATTGATTCAACTGAGAAGTCCTTGCCTTCTATGTTCTAATGGAGTGGGGTGGACCTCCATCAATACATCAATAATCATAGAGTCCAGTGCTTAGAACGGTGCTTGGAATATAGTAGGTACTTAATAAATATTTATTGAATGAATGATTGATTGATTAAATCTAATTTCATTATTTCAAACAGAGAAGTATAGAACTTGCACATGGTTATAATTAGCTGCCTCTAGCCTCTTTCTCTTTCCAATCCAATCTCTACTATCTTGTCAAATTAATCTTACAGAAGAGTGCTTTCATAATGTACTCCCCCAAATCCCAACTGAAAAATCTTCAGTCTTTGTATTTGCACAGCATATAGTCCAAACTCCTAAACCTAGCATTCTAGGCCCTACATAAGCTTCTTGAACCTTTCCAACCTTACTTTAAACATTTGTGTTCTAGCCAGACCATGATACTCAGTATTTACTAAATATATCACATACATGACTTTTCCTGCATCTTTATTTAGGTAATTACTCCACCCTCAGATCTTATCCCTCTTCCCTCCTCCTTGCTACCTTTTAACACATAACTCAACTCCCATTTTTATCAAGAATTATTTTTAAAAATCATGTGACAACTAATTATAGTCAAGTAAAACATAGCCACACATTTGCCATGGGCAAAAATGTATGTCTTATTCTATTCCTTGAGCCCATCACCCCTGTGACAGGAAGTAGGTACCATGTTTTATCATGGATTCTCTACAGTCAGAGTTTAGAATTCTTAAATCTTTCAAAGTTGCTTTCTTTACAATGTTGCTATTACTATATAAATTGTTCTCCTCGTTCTACTATTTTCTTCCACATTAGTTCATATAAGGTTTCTCTGAAGCCATCCCTTTCATTCAAAACTCCCCAGTGCAAAACTTCCCAGAGGAAAATGCAGTTGAGAAATGTTTAACAAAATAAATAAAAATATAATGTTAATTTGTAGATTTCCAAGTTAATATGTGGCCAGCAGGGATCTGTTTCTATTTGAATTTAACACCACTGCCTTTCATCGTTTCTTATGGCACAGTAACATTCTATTACATTCATAAGCCATAATTTGTTCAGTCATTTATGAAGGCCTATTTGTTCTTAGTTCTTTGCTCCAACAAAAGAACCATAATAAATATTTTTGTACCTATGGTCCTTTTTCCTCTTTCTTTGATTTCCTTGGTATATGGATCTAATAACGGTATTATTGGGTCAAAGAGTATGGGATAGCATATTGACTTTTTGGATATAGTTCTAAGTTGCTTTCAAAAATGGTGAGACAGGGGAAGGTAGATGGCTCGGGATATATAGCACTGGCCCTGGACTCAGGAGGACCTGAGTTCAAATCCAGCCTCAGACACATAACACTCACTAGCTGTGTGACTCTGGGCAGGTCACTTAACCCCAATTGCCTCACCAAACAAAAACAAAACAAAAACAAAAACAAAACAAACAAAATGGTGAGACCAAGGGCTTGTCTTTGGCCCTCTACTAATTATCATTTTCCTTTTTTGTTATCTTTACTAATCTGATAGGTGTGAGGTGGAACACCAGGTTTGTTTTAATTTCCATTTTTCTAATTATTAGTGATTTGGAGGATGTTTTAATATGGCTTGCAAGCATTTATTAGGTACCTACTATGTGCCAGGTACTGTGCTAAGGGTCAGGAATAAAAAGACAAGAAAACTATCCCTGCCCTCAAGGAGTTTACAGTGTGTGTGTGTGTGTAAACAATGTGTACATAGTTATATGCAAAATATATACAAACTACTCAAGCACAAGAGACTTTTGAGGAGAATGTACTAGCAGCTGGGGTGGGAAGAGAAATGATGACTGAAGAGAAATGAAGAGAAAGATGGTCAGGAAACCTTCATATACAAGTCGAACTTGAGCAGAGAACCTTGAATGAAAGTAGGGATTCCAAAAGGTGGAAAGGTTCCCCATTGTGGAATGGGGGACAGAACAAAAAGCTGGAGATCTGACAGAGATGGGAAATAGAGTTCTGTGTATAAGGAGCAATAACAAAGTCAGTTTGGCCATACTGTAGTGTGTGTGATGGCAGGAAGTGAGGGACTAGAAATGTGAAATTGAGGAATTTATCTCTGATTCTAGAAGTGATTGGGAGCTACTGGAGTTTATTTAATAGGGGAGTGACATGATCTGAGCTGCCCATTAGGAAAGTCACTCAGGCAGGTGTGTAGAGGATTGTAGTAGTGAGGGACTTGAGGTAGGGAGTCTGATTAGGAAGCTATTGCAATAGTTTAGGCAGAGGTGGTAAGGGCTTGAACTCAAATGTCTCCTTTGTGAGTAGAGAGAAGGGGTCAGAGATGAAAGATTTTGTGGTGGTAGAAATGACAAAATTTGGCAACTGATTGGACACGTGAGATGAGAAGAAGTGTGAGGCTGACAATGATACCAAAAGTCTCCCCTGATAAGATCAGCCTCCAGATGAAAATAATTTGTGCCTTCATTCATTCATCTATTCATCAGACAGTTGTTAAATACCTACCTTGTGCAAAGAACTGTGCCTCCTTGGAGCTTCTATAGTATTTCTTATTATCTATACCACTTGGAACACAAGATCATATATTTGAAAAAGACCTTATTTTACAACCCCCTTATTTTACAAAAGAGGAAACCAAGGCCCAGAAAGTTTATCCTTGCCCAAAGTCACACATAGATAGCAAGTAGCAGTTGTCAGTAAACTGACAATTTATGGCAGCTCTCTATCATGTATTTTGAAGACAAGGGCTATCTGTTCTATTTCCCTGGGAGGCAATGTTATTGTAGAAAGAGCACTGCACTTTGAAATCAAGAACCTTGTTTCCTTCCCCATTCCTCACATACCCCTTCTCCCCCAATCCTCAACTTATTACCTGTGGCACTTAGAGCAAATTAGTTCACCTCTCTGAATCTCAGTTTCCTTATCTGTTCATTGGTGTGACAGCATTTTTATTGCCTACCTCAAAGGGCTATGATGAGAATTAAATGAGACAACATTTGTAAAAAGATTTTGTAAAGTGTAATAAACACAAATGTGTCCTTCAACCCACCTAGTGGTGTTATAATGAACACAATAAATATTTATTGCATACGTATTATATACGTGATCTTAAGCAAGTTATTTTACTTCTCTAAAACATAGTTTGCAAATCTGTAAATGAAGGAGATTAGATGAACTCTAAGTTCAGGACTGTGCTGAAGCCAGTTAGAATTAGCTTACCAGAACTATCACCTTTTCAGACTTACACCTCAGAAATTAGCAAAGGCTACAGTTTGAGGCTTGATTTACTGTTTTGTTGATTGTTTAGAATTAAGAAAGTGATGGAAAAATGTTAATAATGCAAATGAAACTATCAAATGCATTGTGTGTATATCTCCTCCCTACCCATAGCTGATTATTAAACATTTATCAGGAAATCACTAACATCATTTCCAACTCTAAATCCTATAATCTTACACCACCACTGTGCAGAGGGTATGGTCAGTATAGATAAATCCATGAGGTAAATTCTGGAAAACGGACCTAGTGTTATGGTTTAGGAATTTTACTTATTTATTTTTCAATGCATTTTTATTGATTTTTTTCTTTTATATCACCTACACTCCCCAATGTCTCCCTCACTCCTTCCCTCCCAGAACTATCTCTTATGACAAATAGAGGGGGAAAACAGTTCAGTAAAACTAGCCAACACATCAAAAAAGCTTGTCTTTATCTGCAGTGTTCCACACTCATAGTCTCCCCACTCTTCAAAGAAGAGAAATCTTTCCTCTTTGGAACCAGATTTGAAAATCATAATTTCAAAGTATTAAATTTCAATTTTTTGTTGTTGATATTCTTTCCACTTGCAATGTTATAGTTATTTTCTATATTGTTTTCCTGTTTTTTGCTTACTTTACTCTGAATCAATTAATATCAATCTTCCCATGCTTCTCTGTATTATTAATGATCTTCATAGGCAGGTAGGTGGCACACAGTAGATAGAGTGGCAAACTTAAAGTCAGGAAGACTTGAGTTCAAATCTGGTCTCATATACTTACTAGGTGTGTGACTCTGGAAAGGTCACTTAATTTCCCTCAGTTAATGGAAATAATATAATGATACCTACCTCACAGGATTGTTATGAGGTTTAAAACAAGATAATATATGTAAAGTGTTTTGCAAAACTTAGGGCACTATATATATGCTAATTATTATTATTAATTTCTTATAGCACAGTAATAATTGAGGAGAGACAGAGACAGACAGATTAACTCTAGTATGTACTAACACAGTTTTCATTATGTTGGGACCCAGTCCTTTACAGATTCAACCACAGAAGGGATATTTTTGCCTACCTCAAAAATAAGAACTTGCCAGGGGACTGCAATCATTTCAGGTATGTTCAACTCTTAGTGATCCCATTTGGGGTTTTCCTGGAAAGTTACTGAAGTGGTTTTGCCATTTCCTTCTGCTCATTTTATTGATGAGGAACTGAGGCAAACAGGGTTTACGTGAGTTACCCAGGATCACAAGATTTGAACTAAGAAACATGAGTTTTCCTAACTCTAGGTTCAACACTCTGTCCACTGCACCCACTAGTTGCCCTTTAAAAAGCTAGCCATAAATAAATCTATTGTTAGTAATCATCTGATTATTTTACTACATCACATCACTTTCTGACTGTGCAAACCCATTTTGTTCTTATTCTTCTTTTGAGGAAAAATCAGGAGGGATAAGCAAAAGTATATTACTCAAAGTCAATCAATGATAATGTTTTTTAAAAAAAATATTATTTTTAGTACAGTAGAATCAACATTTTTGAAAGCAAAACTTTTGACAGAGCAGAAACACTTTTCACATTAAGAAATCACTACCCATAGCCATATGCATTTATTAATTCCTTTTGCTTTTTAAATTTTATTTTTATTTGAATATTTTATTTTTGTATTACCTTTATTTCTGGATAGATTCATCCCCACCTTTCTCCCTAGAAAGATATCACTTAAAGATTGAAGAAGAAAGGGAAAAAAGCATCTCAGCAAAACCAAACAACCCATCAGCTGGGTCTATATACAATATTTCACACCCAAAGTGCTAAATGGAGGGATGTGCATTTTTAAAAAAAACACCTCTCCCTCTCTTTTTTTGTTCTATTTACATTGTTATAGTCATTGGGAGTATTATTTTCCTGATTCAGCTTCTTTCACTTTGCATCAGTTCATGTCTTCTCTTGCTTCTCTGAATCCTTCGTATTCTTAATGTCTTACAGCACAATAGTATTCACCTTCCTTGTTTTCAGTTTTTTGCTACCATCTAAATAAAAGTCCCGTTATGGATATATTGATGAATATGTGACCCTTCTTTTTGTCTTTGACTTCCTTGAGGATATATGCTGAGAAGCAGCTTTTTGAGTGTATGAACATTCTAGGAACTTTTTTTTAAAAGCATAATTCCAAATTGCTTTATAGAATGGTTGGTCCAATTAATTTATAGCTCTACTAACAGTATATTTAGTGTGCCTATCTTTTTGCAATACCTTCAATATTAACAATTTCCACCTTTTGTCATCTTTGATAGTTTACTGGGTGTGAAATTAAGCCTCAGAGTTGTTTCAATTGCTTTTCTCTTAACGTCAGTGATTTAGAACAATTTTTACACAAACCCATTTTTAAAAACGTTTCATCAACCCTCAGAAAATACTTATATTTACTGCTTTTGAAGGATTATTATGGATTATTGTTATTATTTGAAGGATTATCTACTACTTCAAATTATTATTTGAAGGATTATCCACTACTATTGGAAGTCCTTTAATTGATGATATCTTCTAAATTTGGGAGTTTCAAAGTACAAAAATGAGATCAGTACCATAAACAACACAGATATTCATTTGTAGCTGAAAAAGGTGATTATATAATCACAGGTCATTTTATAGACTATTCAATGACAAAAAGATGGATCCCTCTTCCACCTAGATTCAGTTCTTTTGCATGATCTTGTCTACACATACAGTAACTTGATTCAGGTGCCATTTCCTACACAAGGTCTTTTCTGATACTCTACTTGTTATATTTTCTTTCTTCCTCCCTACCTTCCCCATTACTTTGCATTTACTTAGTTATATACAATTTTCTTTCTACCACCCTTCCCCCTCCCTCCCCAGTAGAAGGTAAGCTTCTTGAGGCAAGAACCACTTATTTTGTCTTTTCTATCCCCAGCACTTAACACAGTACTTTGCACATAGTAGATATATAATGAATGAATGTTTGTTAAATTGAAGGATTAAGTCAATTCCCTAGGTTTAGGTATTTCTTTTTTAAAAGCAGATTAAAGGGGCAACTAGGTGATGCAGTGGATACAGCACTGGCTGGACCCTGAGTTCAAATCTGGCCTCAGAAACACAATATTCACTAGCTGTGTGACTCTGTGTGCCTTATGTCAAAACAAAAGTAAATTAAACTATTTTCAATGATCAAATATCCATTTTTTCTGCTTCTCATCTCTGTATTACCCCTTTCCCCTACTGGGTTGAGGCAAGAGAAATGAAACTGTTGTAATAAATAATCATAGTCAAGAGAAACAAATTCTCACATTGGCCACATCCAAAAATGTGCACATTTTTCTGCATATTAGTCTGTTACCTTTGAAGGTATGCTTCATCATTGCTCCTCTGGAATCATGATTTATCATTTCATTGATAAGAATTCTTAATTCTCTTAAAATCGTTTTTTTTTTTTTTGGCAATATAACTGTTATAGTGTAATTGTGCTCCTGATTCTGCTCACTTCACTTTGCATCAGTCCAAATAAATCTTTTTAGTTTTCTCTGAATTCTTTCTTTAATAATTTCCTTTTTTTAACACAAGTTTTTATTGATTTCTTTTTTTTAACATCATCATCATTTCTCCTAATACCTCTCCCCCTACCTCAAGCCAGAGAGCCGTCTCATATAAGTACTTATTTAAGATAAAAAAAAGGGGAGAGGAATCAGCATAACCAATCAATAACATTGAAAAACTGCAAAAACATGTGAATGTGTAACACATGCAGACTTACCACCTCCTCAACGGATGAGTTGGGAGCCTCTCCTATCTCTCCTTTTGCTCCATGCTTGTTCCTTATAATTTTGTAATATCTACTTTTGATTGTTCTGGTATATGGTTGTTCTTTCCATTTACATTGTGGTGGTCACTGTGTATATTGCTTACTTTACTCTGTGTTAGTTCATGTACTTGCATAATTTCTTAATGGAACAATAGTGTTTCATTATACTCATATACCATAATTTGTTTAGCCAAGCCATAATTGATGGAGACCCCTTAGATTCTTTGCCATCCTAAAAAGAACTGCTATAAATATCTTTGTATGTATAGGAACTTTTTATTTTATTTTTTTTATCTCCATGGGGTTTAGGCCTAGTCTGGTATTGCTGGGTCACAGTTTAGCAATTTTTGGGGGTACAGTTCTAAGTTATTTTCCAAAACAACCAGACCACTTCATAGCTCCACTAACAGTGTTTCAGTGTTAGGCCTAGATATTTCTGCGGAGCTTTTCAAAGACTGAGGAAATTCTGCAACCAAGCTGGTCATAAACCCTTAAAAGTTTGTTAAGAGCAGACAATGACACATACTTTAATTTTAGAGGATTTCCAATTTTAAAAAGCAATGAAGTGAGGCAACTCTTTTAAACATAGTTTGTGCACCAAATGCTGATCTAGATTATAAAGGCTTTTCCCATAGACCTAACTCTGGCTTATCATGTGGTGAAATACTGACATTTTAGAGTCAGAGGACCAGATTTTACACCTGCCACTTGCCATTTTTTATGACTCTTGGTAAGTCCTTTCACCTTAAAGGGCCTCAATTAGCATCTCTTTCAAATGAAGAGATTGGATTAAATGATGCTTAAAGTCTATTTCAGCTCAAAATCTATGGTCACATATGATTCCTGAAACAAGTAAGAGTGATTATAGGGGGAAAAGCCCTGAGCACTGGCCAGGGTCCAAAATCTTGCCACTGCCACTAACTTTTTGGTAGCCTTGGGAAAGTCTTCACTTTCTCTGAGCCTTAGCTCATCTATAGATTGAAGGTGCTGGGCTAGATCATGTAGCAGATTCCTTAACTTCTAATATTCTACACTCCTTCTTTCAACCATTTCTTCTTCCTCCAAGCCTTTCCTTCCAACATATTTTATAAACTCCAAGTCACTATATTCCAATACCTCGTTTTGGTTTGATGTCATTGCAGAATTCACACTGTCCTTTAACATGCTATGGGGCAAAGACCTCACTGACTCTTTAACAGAGCAACTTTCCTGGTATTTTAAGTGTCCAAATAATGACTCTCTCCTTACTTGGATCCTCTTCAGTTATTCAAATTTCAGAAAGGCAGCACCAATTGGAAGGAAGTGAAGGAAAACAAAGAAATGATAGTAACAGCAGTATACGTTCCCTTTGGAAAGTGACAGGAGCATGCCAGAAACAAAGGTATCAAATGCAAAGGAAGAAATCAAACAAATTCAGTGATACCCAAAGCTGTTGGAAGAGTACATTTGCAGGAATCGGATTTCTAAGGGCTCATCCTTACTATAATTTCAGTTCCCTCTCTTATTGCATGTAAACAGGGACAGATAACACAGCCTTTGTTTTTATATTATTTTTTTCTTTTACTTGGTCAAATTTAATATGGCCAACTCCCCTTTCCAAAAGAGTTATTTGGCAATGGTAAGAAGAAATATAAATGGTGTTACCACCACACATGTGGGCAGAATGACACAAATAGTTTAATCAGCAGATTACATGTTCCCCAAACAATATTCTGGAAAATAGATGAAATTTGTTGATTTGTCGCTATTGTTATCCGATCCAATGATGCCAGAGAAGGGAAATGCAAATTAAGTTGTATAAGCAACAATAGAGAGAGTGTGTCCAGGTTGCAAGTCTGGTGCTGTCTGTGTTGATAACCCCTTTTCTTTTGTGGCCCAATCTCTCTTTACTGACTTTTTAATCGAGTTGCTATTCCACTCTTTCTTTTATTGAGCCATAGAAGTGTCTGTAATGAAAGATTAAAATGGTAGCTGTGCAGTGGCTTGCAGTGGTTGTGCCCAAATAAAATATGACAGGTCTCTCGTAGGGCCTATATGTAGGCAAAGTAAGCTTTGTAACAAGCCACATTACTCTGTCGCCATGCATACTGATTGCAAATTGTGTGGGTTATCCAGCAGTGCCATAAAAAGAGAGAGAGAGAGAGAGAGAGAGAGAGAGAGAGAGAGAGAGAGAGAATTTCTTTTCCCCCAGCTGATTATGAACCTAATGCATAGCAAACGATGGAGCAATAACACTCAGATTTCCTGTAGCGAAGGTAAAAAAAAAAAACCCAAACCAAAAAAAAAACCCAACAAAAACAAATTTACACAGTGACAGGCTAATGGATACTTTCCCAAAGAGCGGTTAGAAAGAAGTAGTAAATGGGACTGTGCCGATGCAGGGCAGCAGACCTGGTCAGGGATCAAGACATACAGCAACATATCGGATAACATATAATTGGCAGGTCACATCCAAATGAGTGTAGTCGTGCATCATCTGGAAGGCTTTTGCGGGTGATAAAGACACTTGTAAACAATTCAGTCACTGCACATGGCAATAATATGTTGATCCAGCATGTAATGAGGTGTTCCTGGAATCAATAAACTAGTCATGAAGAACAGGGAGCAAGGTCAGTGTCTGCCTTTTTGATGACCTTTCCTTGCCAGTAAGGACATCATATACTCTGAAGAGGACTTTTCTCATTTTGCAGAAAGCACCGAGTGTCAGAACTTTCATTCGCGGCAAGCAAATGAACAACCAGGCTCTGCATGCTAATGAAGTCCAGGCTATTTTCCACCTTTTCATCTGCACATTATGCTCTTGACTTTGGAGAAGGTGGGAATTAGGTTGGACCCTGGTGTCAGACTGCCTGATGGCTTGGCTCCGGAAAACTGGTAATTGAAGCTGATGACTGATGCAGGGGAGGCCTGAATTTGGAAATAAACAGTTTCAAGCACTGCATGTCATTTCTAGAGAGACTGCTGAGTGAATGGAAATGAGCTCTGTTTCTTGAATCTAATGCAGTTTCTCAGCAGGAAAAACACCGTCTTTTAGACAACAATGCCAGTCATTAAGATTTAAATGTTCTGCTGATAATATAAGGCCAAGCCTTCTGCTTTCACAAACAGCACTTATGTAAATTTCCTTCAACATCCAGATCTACATTAATCCACACCCAAGAAGATAACTGTTCGGATAGGTGTAACCAAAGACAATTCTAAATCTCTAAATATCATTCATAAGGAGAGAGAGGGAAAATCGGTTGAATTATTATCTACATAACATCACAGAACAGAATACTAGCCAGTGGAAATGGCTGTCCTATGGTGGAGACAATGAAAGGATGTTAGAATTCCACTCATAAAAATAAATAGAATAGCTACTTTCAAAAGCAATGTTTGAACCAGTATATTTCCCCCTAAGGGTTAACCAGTCTAACTAAGCTTTTCATGTATGTAAACACATATTAATGTCACATAGGTACCTCCAGAACAATAACCCAGATTGTGAGCTAAAATCTGGACACATTAAGCTTCTAATCTTTAAATTGAAATTCTTTCATTGAGCATCTTTTGCATTCTTTCTTTACTTGACTGTCACACAGAATCTGGACCAAATAAACATGATGAATTTTTTTTTCTTTTTTTAATCTCTTTCTTTTGATTTCCCAAGGCTAATCTAGATTGCTTACATGAAAAGTCCTATAATCCACATATAACCCTTTACATTTTCAAGGGCTTTAAAAATCTTTTTTTTTTTAAAGTAGACATTTCTACAGCCTAGCATTCTCCTTTCCTCTGCAGGCACATCACCTTTAAGAAGGAAGTGGGAAGCAAACCAAGAGGATGTGGTCACTGTTATTTCTCCTGGCTGACTCTGAATGATTCACAAATAGCCATTGCTTTGCTATTTGGCTGCTTCTCTTCCTCCACCAGAAGAGAGATTCTGATGTTTCAGGCTTATTTCAATTAATTGTGACATGCAAGATTCTTGAAGGAAGCCTTTGGTTTGTGTTTAGACATCAGGGGTATCTGCACAACGTGGGAGCTTCGGTACTAATATCACTTCGGTTTGAAGGTAGCACACCTATCTTGGAAAGAATCAACACTGAATTATTTCAACATTTCAAAAATACAGATAAGTAATGCATTTCTAATAGCATACTTGTGGATACTAGATACATCAATGCATATTCAGCAATCCTTTGCATGAAATACATGAAATTCAATGAGAAAGAGGTTAAATCTTTAAAAAAGAAAGAAAGAAAAACAACCACACCTCTTGGTAATATAATTTTTCTGTTTCTGCATTATCTTAGGTATCATGGGTGATTTGAGCAACATAGGGCTGAAAGAGGGAGAAAATTGAGGTCACTAAAGTGTATGAAATGCCCCGACACTACTATATAATGATAATAGCAGAGGCTATACAATTTTAGTTATGAATGTACATACATGTACATATAAATGCATATATCCATATATCCATATATATAATAGTTCTTTCTATATGCTTTCAACATATTATATAAACATGCTTTAGTGTATATACAATGCCACAATTTGCTTTTTCACTTTTTAAAAATTCTTTACATCTATTTTCTCCTTTTATTCTTATAACACTTTTATGGTATTAGGCTTCAATTCCTCTAACACCATTAGAGAAAATAGAAACCCCAGTTGGTAATGTGATATCTAACATGATACAACAAGCCCAGGGTCAAAGCCAGGGTTAGAACTTGGTTCTGTCATGGTTTTTTTCTCCCTATAAGGGCACGTTGTCTTTCTTCTGCAAATATGTTAAGAAAGAAGGGTAAAAATGAGTTAACTCCTTTTCAGAATTTCTACTTTTTAAAAACCATTGTAGAACAGATTCACACTGAGTAGAAGTCAGACTACATGACCTCTTAGGTCACTTCCAATTTTGAAATTCTGTGATTTTTTGTTACAAGGTTGAAATTTCTCATTCTTGACATAGGATAGAGAATAGCTTAGGAAGTGGACCCTTACTGAAGGGCTGTGGAAGGCATTATGCTGACAGAAAAGATTGAAAAAAAAATCTTATAATTGTCACTGTAGATATAGGTAGTCTCACTGAACCAATGAGCCCTATCTTTTTTCCTGTGTGGAAAAAAGGGTGTGATGATACACACACCCCAAAAGGGGAAGCCTTGAGTTCCCTCTACCACTTTCATATTCCCTCCTCTAGTCTACTATAGGATTGATTGGAAGTGAGAATTCCACAGGAGGTATCTGTTTCTCTTCTTTTCTTTTCTTCCTCTCCTTTACCTCCCCTCCCTCCAACCCTATCCTTGTGATTTCACTAGCATGGAAAGCTCCTCATTCAGAGACTTCTATCATCTTTGTTCTTTACCTTATGGTCTTCAAGGAGGAACCTACATGACTGGAGATAGTCCATTTGAACTTGGGACTTGAATTTAGTCAAGCATTATTAAGCCCTCATTATATGTCAAACACTGTGCAAAGCACTTAGGATACAAAGAAAGGCAAAAACATGAACCCTGCCCTCAAAGAGCTCACATTCTAGTGAGGGAGACAACATGTAAATAAATAACTATGTACATTCAAGATATGCACAGAGTAGATGGAAGGCAATCTTGGAGGTAATCTTTCTGAGTTCAAATCTAGATTCAGACACTTAGTAGTAGAGTAACCTTAGGTAAGTCATTTAACCTTATTTGCCTCAGTTTTCTCACCTGTAAGATCAGCTGGAGAAGGAAATGGCAAACCACATCAGCATCTTTGCTCAGAAAACCCCAAATGGGGTCACAAAGAATTGCTCATGACCAAAAAACGACTAAATAACAATCTGGGAGGGGAAGACAAGGCACTGGTAGCTGACAGGACTGGGGCACCACAAATCATTTCATCTCTCTGAGCTCCAGTTTCACTTTCTAATTGTAAGGTTGTACTTGTAGCTAGGTGGTGCAGAGTACAGAACACTAGAACTGGAAGCAGACTGCCCTGAGATCAAATCTGGCTCAAACAACTTAATAGCATTGCGATCTTGGACAAGTTTTGTTATCTATGATCCTGTTTCCTCTGTTTCCTTAACTGTAAAATGGGAATAATAATAGCACCTATCTTCCACAGTTATTGTGAGGATCAAATAAGAACTCATTAAGTGCTTTGCAAGCCTTAAGGCAATACACATATACACACACAAACACATGGATATGTGTGTATGTCTATGTATATATATGCAAATGTATATACACACATGCTAGCTCTCTCTGTGTATATGTATGTGTGTGTATATAAACATATATGTACATATATGTTACACGTGCTAGCTCTTATTATTATTACCACAGGCTACCTTTCAGGATTCTGTTAGATCAGGAAAAAGATACTTCCTACCTTCTTATAAGCCAAAGCTTTCCTCTTAAGTGGAATCTTAGCCTTAGTAGAATTGCAGCCTAGATTAGACAACCATGACAGGCAATTCCCATAATGCCAGACCATTGGGTTGAATTTTCAAAGTCACTAATACTTCTGTCCCACTTCTTTTATAGTGGAAAGGGGTCAGGTGTTCCATTTCACCCTCTTCTCCTTCACATCCTTGTATCCTTCTCTCCTTTCTCCCACTTCCTCCCTCTTCAGGGGTCCAACTTCCCTCCCCTGTTGGTCTAATCCTGCTCTCTGAGCAGGAAAATAATCACCATTCCGTTCAGGCACCTCTATCTTTCCCAATCCTGTGGTGAGGCACCATCAACCATCTAGTTATTCTCAAGCCCAGTCAGATCAAATCCTTCCTACTTAATAAAGGAGCAAAGGGACTGGCTTCATCCCTCTCCATCCCAAAATAAATGTTTGTTGAATGGAACTGGATTGTTTCTTGAATACAGAGGAAAACTATAGGACAAAGTATCTCATTAGACAGTGAGGGCTGCATATATTGAATGATTTCCAAGTTTATCCCTTAAAACAAACAAAAATTAATAAAATAAACAAATTTTAAGTGGTGCTAACTTTAATTATTAGGAAGGTCATAAGGGCAGGAGAACAATAATTGAACTATAAGGAAAGTTAGGTATTTATTATCTAGCTGTTTATCTCAGTCCTGATCTCCATTTTATTTAACCGAAGAGACTGAGACAGGAACTAGTGTTACCTTTCATTGTCAGCTATTCTTTAAGGGAAATACAGTCCCCTTGATGCCAGAAGATGAAATAGGTAGTCATGAGCAGCCCCTCTCCTGAGCTAAAGCCTGGGAATCCAAGACTTTATGTAGGTCCATAAGCAAATTAGTACTTACAGGCTGGTCAGTGAAGTTGAAGCTGAGAATTTGGGAAATCAGAGCACTGGAAAGGTAAAACTAAGTGCAGGAATAATTAGGAGCAGGTACTTTGGGAATCTGCATAAGCTGCAAACTCATAGTGTTTCAATCTGTGCTTTCTCTGTGTAGGTTTCATCTATGAGGAGTTTCTACAGGTAAGAGCTCAGCACTTTTCACAGCAATTTTTACACTTCTAGAGTTGCCGGGGGCACTGAGAAGTTGAGTGGCTTGCCCAATGAAATCACAGAAAACTCAAGCAGCTATATTTAACCAACCCACCAACCAATCAATCAAGGTGTAAATTAAGTTCCAACAATTCCTTAAACAAGTCTGGGAGTTGTGAAGTGTTTCAATCTTGTATGAAAGTACATGATGATACAAAAAAAAAAAAGATGACACAAAATGGAAAATGTCTTGTAATAGGCTACAAGCAACAGACATGCCTCTGGGCCTAAGGATAATATAGCAAACCAGTCTGAAATTGTACATTCTAGAAGGCAGCTAGTCTAGTGGTGAAGTTCTAGCTTAGCCCTTGGGAGGTAATCACGTGGGGGAGGGGAAAGAGTTTCTCTTTCTCTTCCTTCCTCTGGCATGACCTTGTGAATTCAAAAGGCCTACCAGAGCCATTAAGGTCCCACCAGTGACTGAGGAATCCATCTGAGTCAGTAACAGTGCCTTCATTCCTGAAGCATTAACGGCTGATGTTCTTCAGTATGACATTAGACATACTGAGGAAAAAGGAGTTTCAGGATTTTAAAAGGGGAGCATGCTCTGAGCCCAGCAGAAAGCTACACCTGAAGGGAACTTCACAGGGACTCCATGAAGGAAGAAAAGAACTTTTTTTCATTACCTTAACAATTTTTTTGCACTTAATAATATTTTATTTTTTCCAATTACATGTAAAGATAGTTTTCAACATTCATTTTTGTAAGATTTTGAGTTCCAACCATTCTGAAGAGCAATTTGAAACTATGCCCACAGGGCTATAAAACTGCATACCTTTTGATCTAGCAATACCACTGCTAGGTCTGTATCCCGAAGAGATCATAAAAAACGGAAAAGGACCCACATGCACAAAAATATTTATAGCAGCTCTTTTTGTGGTGGCAAAATTGTAAATTGTGGGGATTCCCATCAATTGGGGAATGGCTGAATAAGTTGTGGTATATGAATGTAATGGAATACTATTGTGCTATAAGAAACGGTAAGCAGGCAAATTTCAGAAAAACCTGGAAAGATTTACCGAAGCTGTGTGAAGTGAGCAGAACCAGGAGAACATTGTACACAGTAACAGCAACACTGTGTGATGATCAACTATGATAGATTTAGCTCTTCTCAGCAATACAGTGATCCAAGATAATTCTAAAAGACTCATGATGGAAAATGCTATCCACATCCAGAGAAAGAACTATGGAGTCTGAATGCAGATCAAAATACTTTTTTGCTTTTTTTTGTTTTGTTTTTTCTTTCTCTGTGGTTTTTCCCTGTTGGATAAGGTTGATTTTTTATACCCAACTCTGTGTATGTTATTCCCTCTTTGAGGCAATTCTGATGAAAGATTCAAGCATTGCCTGCTACCACCACCCCAATTCCCTCTCCACTGTAAAAGCTTTTCCTTACACACCTCTTTTATGTGAGATAATTTTCAGTTTTTCCACTCCCTTTCCCCTTCACCCAATGCACCCCTCTTTCTCACCCCTTAATTTTTTTTTAGATCATCCCATCATAGTCAACTCACACTCATGCTCTTTGTCTGTGTATACTCCTTCTAACTGTCCTAATAATGATTAAGTTCTTAGGAGTTTCAAGTATCATCTTCCCATATAGGAATATAAACAATTTAACTTTATTGAGTCTCTTATAATTACCCTTTCATGTTTAGCTTTTTATGATTTTCTTAGGCCTTATGTTTGAATGTCAAAATTTCTATTCAGTTTTGGTCTTTTCATCAAGAATATTTGAAAATTCTCTATTTCATTAAATTCCATTTCCCCCCTGAAGGATTATGCTCAATTTTGCTGGATAGGTGGTTCTTGGTTGCAGTCCTTGTTCCTTTGCTTTCCAAAATATCATATTTCAAGTCCTCTGTTCCTATAATGTGGATATTGCAAAATCTTGTGTGATCCTAACTGTGGCTCCCCAATATTTGAATGATTTATTTCTGGCTGCTTACAATATTTTCTCTTTGATGTGGGAGCTTTGGAATTTGGCTATAATATTCCTGGGAGTTTTCATTTGGGGATTTCTTTCAGGAGGTGATCTGTGGATTCTTTCAATTTCTATTTTACCTTCTGGTTCTAGGATATCAGGGCCGTTTTCTTTGATAATTTCTTGAAATATGATGTCTAGGATCTTTCTGTTATCATGGCTTTCAGGCAGTTCAATGATTCTTAAATTATCTTTCCTCAATCTATTTTGTAGATCAGTTGTTTTTCCAATGAGATATTTCATATTTTCTTCTATTTTTTCCCATTCCTTTGGCTTTGTTTTAATGTTCTTGCTGTTTCATGGAATCATTACCTTCTACTTGCCCAATTCTAATTTTTAAGGAATAATTTTCCTCACTGAGCTTTTGTACTTCTTTTTCCATTTAGTCAATTCTGCTTTTTAAGGAGTTCCTCTCTTCAGTGGATGTCTGTGCCTCATTTACCATTTGGCCAATTCTGTTTTTTAAGGCATTATTTTCTTCACTATATTTTTATCTCTCTTTTACCAAGTTGTTGACTCTTTTTTCACAAATTTCTTGCATCACTTTCATTTTCCCCCCCAGTTTTTCTTCTACTTCTCTTATTTGATTTTTAAAATCCATTTTGAGCTCTTCCAGGAATTTGTATTGGAATTGTGTCCATATACATTTTTGTTTCTTTGAGGCTTTGCTTGTAGCTATTTTGACATCAATATCTTCTTCTGAGTTTGTGTTTTGATCTTCCCTGTCACCATTGTAAAAAAAATTTTGGGGATCAGTTTCTTTTTTTGTTGTTTGCACCAGCCTATTTCTTGGCTTTGAACTTTGAATTTATGTTAAATTCAGCTACTCCCTGCAGTGGAGGGTATTGTCTCAAATTTCAGGTTTTTAATGCTGTTCTTTTCAGAGCTAGTTCTAGGGATCTGTAAGCTTTCAGTGCTTCTAAGGTAGTATTATTCAAGAAGAGATGTGGTCACTACTCTTCTGTGCTCTGTCTTCACTAGGAGGTGACCTTGCTTCCCTGTGGCCCTGGAAGCATGATCAGGTTACCTGCTCTCTTGCCGCTGCAGTGTTAGTGCTCCTTTCTATCTTAGAACTGAGACCAGGGCCTCTCTGCCTTGGGACTGTGATCTCCTGCATTCCCTAATCTCCTGCAGCCACAAATGCTACTGCTCTTCACCCTGGAACTGTGACCTGGGCATGTGGGCAATGCAATAGGGTCCTGCACTCAGTGCCAGTAAAGGGTCCCCTGCAATCTCTTTCTGACCATTTGTCTGACCTCCTTATCATCTCTGGGCTTGAGAGCTCCCAAAATTGTTGCTGCCACTGTCACAGCTGCCTCTAAGGCTTGCTGCTGGTGTTGCTGTGGCCTGCACTATGCTCTGGGCTTGCTCCTGCCCTAGCATCACAGATATTTCTTGCTGGCCTCCTAAATTGTCTTGGACAAATGGAAAAATGCAACATTTTCCACCTCTAGAAAAATGTCCACTCTGACCTTTTTTTGGCTTTGCCACTCAAGAATATGATCTGAGTCATAAAGTTGTTTGGAGGGAAATGTTGAAAGAGGTCAGCTGAGTTGCTGCCTATACACCACCATTTTGGCTCCCCCTTCATCAGTGTCTTAAATGGTCCTGCCACTTTTTCAGTTTCTCTTATAATTATCTACCTTTATGCTCTGAATTATTCTGTGGCTTCTATTTTTATTGACATCTCTCTGGAAAGAGAGGCATCATGGAAGAGTGGATAGAAAGCTAGCTTTGGAGTTATAAAGATGTAGGTTTATGTCTTGCCTCTGATATAATGATTGTGTGATCCTGGACATGTTACTTAACCTATCACTGCCTCTAGGCGATTCTCTAATAGTATATGTTAGTATTATTATATGTTATAATTGTCATATATTAGGTGTAAATTGCAAAATCATTGATGATCTATATTTATAGAGTGAACTTCTTTATTGAGAATTCACTATACCATTCACATAACACTTTAAGGTTTGCAAAGTGCTTTGCAAATATTACCTAATTTTCCCCCTCACACAACCCTGGGAGGTAGGTCCTATACTTATCCTCATTTTTCAGAGGAGGACACTGAGGCAGACAGAGGTTATAACTCGCCCAGGATGACACAGCCAGGAAGTATCCAAGGATGGATTTGAACTCGGATCTTGCTGACTCCAAGTGCAGTGCTCCATCAACTGTACCAGCTAGCTGCCTTCATCTATGTCTGGATAGGAGAAGAGAGTACCCAAAAAGCAGTCTTAAACATCTCTATATCCCCAAAGCATCTAGCACATTGCCTTTTTTGCATTCATTGAATGAATGGACCATTATTAATATAAATACTGACATTACTGTCCTAGAACATAAAAACAGGTGGACATAAGTTATAACATCTTGGGTCAGGCCTATAGTTCACCCTGCCAAGCATGAATGTTTAAGAAGTTGATCACAAAGGAGATGTGTTACTATCCCACATCCAATCTGTTGCCAAATCCTGCTAATTTTATTTTTTAAACATCTCTTCTACACAGCTCTTTCTCTCCTTTGACACTGCTACCATTCTGGTACAGGCCCTCATCACCTCATACTTGGACCATTGCAATACCCTGCTGTCTGGTCTCCTTGTCTCAAGTCTCTCTCCAGATCAGTCTATCCTTCACTCAGTTGTCAAAGTAATCTTAAAGTTCAGCTCTGACCATGTCCCTACTCACTCCCCATCCCTTCCATTCAATGAACTTCAGTGTTTTCCTATTACCTCCAGGATCAATATAAAGTCCCCTGTTTGGCATTCAAAGCCCTTCATAACCTGGTGACCCCACCACCACCTTTCTGATTTTCTTACATCTTCCATATTCCCACATACTCTGAGATCCATTGACATTGGCCTCTTTGCTGTTCCTCACATAAGACAATAGATCACCTGACTTTGTACATTTTCACTAGCTGTCTCCCATTCCTGGAATTCTCTCCCTACCTTCTGGCTTCCCTGACCGCCTTCAAGTCCCAACTAAAACCTCATCTTCTTCAAGAAGCCTTTCCCAATCCCCTTTAATGTTAGTACCTTCTCTCTGTTGATAATCTCTAATTTATCCTCTCTATGCCTTGTTTGTACATAGTTGGTTGTATGTTTTCACCTTGATTAGACTAAATTCTTTTAGAACAGAGACTATTTTTTGCTTTTCTTTGTTTCCCCAGCACTTATCACAATGCCTGGCAAATAGTAGGGGATTAATAAATGTTTTTTGACTTGTTAAATAATTTTACTTTT
Source organism: Phascolarctos cinereus (assembly GCF_003287225.1). NCBI lineage: Eukaryota > Metazoa > Chordata > Mammalia > Diprotodontia > Phascolarctidae > Phascolarctos > Phascolarctos cinereus. Next base: position 156,373,811 of record NW_027555625.1, read on the forward strand.
ATAAATTTCACCAGCTTTCTTCCTTGATTAAACTAGAAGATAGATATCTTCTTGAGATAATTCCAGGAAGTTGAAAATAAATCCACACTGATTTTGTTCTCCTCTCTTCTTTGCTATGGATTTCAAAATTAGTTTATTTGTTGTGGGAAAGTGCCTCAGTTCAGAAGGAAACATAGCTTCCTTAAAGAAGGTTGTAAGAGATTGTAGCTAGAATAATGGCATTTAGTATAGGGATGATTGGTGATCACCAGTCTAGTCTGTTACATAATTCCAACATTAATTCTATAGAGAAAGATAAAAATAAGTCAAACAATTAACAACTTATTTTTAAAAAATCATTCATCCTAGAATCAAACAATCAAAGTCTCGAGAGGACATAATTAAAAAGTGACAGCTTTACTTCATGTTCTGTTGGCAAAGGAATTTCCAACACATGGTTTTTAATTAAAACTAGAACCCAAAATTAGATGGCATAGTACCTTCTCTTTCTGATGTTCTGGAAGTGGCAGGGAGGGAAAGGAAGGAAGAGGAGTTCATCCTTTTAAGGGTGTTATGAATGTAAAGTCTGAGAGACATAATTTCTGGGTAGTTAACAATCATTTTTATTAGTTATGGCTAGTGAATAATTAATAAAAGAAGTCAGTGGCACTCTCAGGGACCAAAGACAAGTCATGGAGGCCACTCAATGCTTATATACCCTTGGAAGAGTGAGTGTTCCTGACAGATGGAAATCAATTCTGATTGGCTAACAATTAATGAAAGAATGAATATTATAATGGGAGGTGGGGCTATTTTAATGAGGAGCTGGGGGAATTGACTTTGATTATGTTATTGTACCCAGACCATCTTCAGCTCAGGCAATCTAGACTAGGGCTTCTTAAACTTTTTCCACTGATGACACCTTCTCATGTTTGGGCTATGGCATGATGGCATGCACGGTGCAAAGTGAGCATGCTTTGTGTTCAGAACAAAGGCTACGATGAAGTTGTATAATGCAACACAGGCAAGCACTGTTAGAAACACCTTTGATTCATTATGCATTTGATTTTTAATTTTTGGTCATTGTGTATTCAGAAACCTTTTACTGTAGCCAAATTTTTCAAGACTCGAGACCCACAGTTAAAGAAGTGCTCGATTCTAGACAAAGAGATCTACCTCCACCCAAGCGTGGTACACAAAGGGCCAGAATTCACATACATTAGATTGTCTTTTTAAGGTTTTCTACTTAGGTGGGGTCCCATCCAAGATTGAAAGGCATGGACCCTTAGAATTTGGTCAATCTCATCTATTAGCAATGTTCTTCAGAAACTGACTGAATAACCTACAGGGGTTTATTTCTGAATGAAGAAATAGAAATGGAAAACTTAATCTCAGTTAATAATTGGTTATTAATGTAAGAGAGAAATAATAATTTCTCTCAAGGGCAACTAACTGAGCACAGTTATTAATGTTCTCAATTGTGACACTTGATCTCTCCTTTCTGTGCCTTTGTCCCTCATTCTTCACTCCCTTCTCAATCTACAACTCCTAGTTTCTTTGGAAGATCAAGCATTATCTTCTATGTGAATCTTTTACTTAGAGCTATTAGTTACAGAATGTGCACATATTTCATAACTTGTCTCAATCCATTGTGTAGAAACTTGGGACCTCTTACTTCTATATATATGCAGGGGGTTGCACTGTGAGATAAAGGCTATAGAGCCTAAAGAACTGATGACTCATGGGCTATTGTAAAGCAATGTATTAGGTTCTTCAATTTTCTCTCTCTTTTAGGCTATGAAGCATGTAAACTATTTCCAGAGTCAGGTAAGGGCAGTTTTGGCAATCCTGCCTCCCTCCTTGCCTCTGTGTGGCCATGGGAACATAGCTGCTCTGCTTTTTGGTTTGTTTGTTTGTTCTTTCCCAAATAGGCAAAAGAATATTCCATGATGGAAGTGTCCAGGAATGGTGATGACCTCGTGAGTTCCAAAATGTCCAAAGATCCTAGAAGTCCTGAAAAGCTGCAGTGGTCCCAGGAGCTAAAGCAGCTATAGGAAGGACAGATAATGTTGTCTAAACGATAGTGATTGTGGCTGATGGCAGGGGAAGAATCTGGATTGGGAGCAGGAAGATATACCAAGAACAGATACAGAAGTGGAAAGACAATTATCTGAGGAAGGAGGTAGCTTCAGGGAGTGTAATTCCTTGTAGAAGAGAGTAGTATTAGCTATAGACTCAAGAAAGGAGAAGATCCTTGGAACCCACATGAATGGCTTATTCAGCAGAGAACTATATATAAGGGAAGCTGTGTAAGGACTCTATGTGGGGAGGTGAGGTGGGGGGGGTGGAGAGAGAAAGAACTTTCAGTGCTAGGAATTCTGAATTCCCCTTTGACACAAATGTTCCTTACATCTTTGCTTTACTATTTTAAGTTCAAGCTCACTTTTCCTCATAGACCTATGTGTACTTAAGGGAAAGGGTGCCTTTGGCTTTTTGGGGGAGAGGTAAGGAATGTTTTGTACTAACTCTTCTGCTATACTACTTTAGTAAATGCCTTTACTAAAAATGAACGAAATTTATAGCTGATTGTTAATTGGAAGCACATTAGTGGTGGCTCAGACCCCACCTCTAGAATCTGAGAATAGTTGGTGCCTCTGTAGTAACTCAACCTGTGAGTGTGAATGCAAATTGAAGGATGTCCTCCCAGGGGAGTATTTTATACACACACACACACACACACACACACACACACACACACACACACACAGAGTTTACACACACACACACACACACACATAAACATGCACACACATACATGCAGACACATGGATTATATGTGCGTGAACATATGTAAATGTGTACATACACACATATATCTCCCCTGATAAAATGTAAATTCCTAAAGGGCAGGGACTATTTCATTTGTGGCTTGGTATTCCCCAAACCTAGTGGTGTTTAGCATATAGTAGGCAATTCATAAACATTTGTTGACTGGTTGATTGCAAATTCCTATCTCAGAGAATCATGGAATTTAGATTGGAATAAGGGAGCTTCCAGGATCTAGTCTAAGCCCTTCATTTCAGAGGTGAAGTAACCAAGGTCCAGAAAGTTGCTCAGGGTAACATAGTTATTTTGTAGCTAAGCTGGGATAAGAACTCAGGCTTTCTTATTACTAATCTAGTACTGTTTCCACTGGTCCTGGAGTTCAGTTTTGAAGTGATCATGTATTCTAGGTTAGTTTGGCTAATTTTGGGATTTAGAGAGTTGATCAGGCTGTCTTCCTTTCTCAACATTTAGCAGCTAATGCTATTTAAATGAAGAATTATTTGGTAAATGTTACCTCATGTCACTAAAAGGTGAAAACAAAACTCCAAAACACATTTTATGTATATTTCAGTAAGGTTTATTGAAGATATAAATTATAGCAGAGATAAATTACAACCAGACTGATCTTAAATAGATGTAGAGTGCTCAGAGTGTAAATACAGTCCATCACGACCTTTGGTACTTCCAGATAGAGGGCATGCTTCTTTATAAAGGAAGGCTTCAGTAGCACTTTAATGCTCCTCCTAATAGGAAGAATGGAGTTCAACAGTCATACTCAACCTCAGACTGAGGATACTGTACTTGGATTTTGACCCTTATTCTTGACTGTGATCAAAGAATTGCCAGACAGGGGCAGCTAGGTAGCAGGGTGGATAGAGTACCGGCCCTGGATTCAGGAGGACCTGACTTCAAATCCAGCCTCAGATACATAACACTTACTAGCTGTGTGACCCTGGGCAAGTCACTTAACCCCATTGCCTAGCCAAAAAAAAAAAGAAGAATTGTCAGACAGCCTTTATGAGGAAGAGAGTTTCTAGTCACTATACCCTGACAGATGGGAACAAAGACTGTCAAAAGGTGCCTCAAAGAGATGCAGCTCAGAAGCTGAGAGTAGAAAGAAGCTCAGTGAGTAGGAGACCAATGAAGCACTGGCTCATAGTTTCCATATATCCAGCAGAAGACCATGCATCAGCAACCATAAGACCAGTGGCAGCACCCACCAAAAGCCAAGCTCAACAGGAAGCACATCTAATAAAAGCAACTCAGTGACACCACCAGGAGACATCAAAGACCCTGTAACACTGAAGGTGTGAGTTGTCCCTCCACATGTACATCTTGGCCAAGTGTCTTCAATGGTTCCCCACATTCCTTCCCTAGACATGTCTAACCTTCTTACTAAAGAGTTCATATATTTTACAAGGCTGTACCCTGGGTTAATGCTCTATGCAGCTTTAATTTCTATGCTATTTCAGTAAATGGCTGTTTTAAATGGTATTCTCTGACTGAAGAGTAGAAATAAATACTTTGGTAGAGGTTTATGAACCAAGAGTTTTTTAATACTTTGAACTTAGTGTACAGATCCACATGTAAGAGAAGGATGCCTCTGGTGCTACACCTAATTGATGTGTATGTTTATACATAATTTACTTTGACTATGGGTTTATTTGTGTGAGTGTCTCTCCCTAGTAACTCTGAAAAACATTACTCTGCAGGACCCAAACCTTCGGGGGGTGGGGTGGGGTGGGGTAGGTATTTGGTCAGAGGAAGGAGAAGTGGTAGATATTGAGAAAGGGGAGAATGAAAAGGGGATCTGGATGAAAATTGCAAAGGGGCAAATTCCAGGGATGTCAGGAAAAAACTTAATAACTATTAGAGCTACCCCCCCCAATGGAATGGGCTACCTCATGAGGTGCTGGGTTCAAGCACAGGCTAGATGACCAAGGGAAAACTCCCAAATGACATGGTCAAAAGGCAGAGAGCTGGCTCCCATGACTATTGTTCAAAAGCCCAATTTAAAACCATATCTAATTTAAAGATCTCAAGAATATTAACACCAGCTGAACTTCCCTGGCTGACATTTTGAAGTGTTTGATATTCAGTCTATGAATTCAAAATGAAATTGGAAGAGGAGGATGAAGAATGTCAAATCCTATGTTGGTAGTTATTAGTTCTGTGATTATTGGCTAGTCACAGAAACACAGAATTTGAGGGTTGGAAGGGTTCTCAGTGGCCATCTAGGTCACCCTAGACTTGAAAAGAAGCTATAACATGCCTGAAAATCAGTCACCTAGTCTTTAATTGAAACCAACACTGCATGAGGCAACCTATTTAATTTTTTTTCTGAGTGGCTCTAATAGTTAACATGTTTTTTTCCTGACATCTCCTAAATGTCATAAATTTTCCCCTTTGCAGCTATATCCATTGATCTTGACTTTGTTCTCTGGGGCCAAACAGAGCAACATGACAGACCTACAGAGGCCCCTGTCATGTCCCACCTGAATCTTCTCTTCTCCAGGCTAGACATACTCAGTTCCTTCAACCAATCCTCAAATGACATGAGCTAAAAGACCCTTCATCATCCTGACTGTCCTCCTCTGCATGTTTTCCAGCTTATCAATGCCCTTCTTAAATTGTGGTGCCCATATGAAATGTATAGTCCAGATGAAGTCTGACTAGGGCAGAGTACAGTGGGACTAGCACCACTTCATTCCCTTGAAAGCTACACCTCGCTTAATGAAGCCCAATGTGTAATCTGCTTTCATGGTTGCCATATGACACTGCTAACTCATATTGAGCTGGCAGTACGCTAAAACCCCCAGATCTTTTTCAGAACTGCTGTCTAATTATGCCTTTTCTACCTTGTGCTGTGAAGTTGATTTTCTGTACCATTAGTGCAAGACTTTATAGTTATTGCTACTGAATTTCATCTTATTAATTTGTTCCAGTGCTCTCTCCTGTCAAGATCTCTCTCCCACCTATGTGTCCACTGTTAACTTGCCAAGTAAGCAATCTGTGCTAGTTTTTTTAAGCATTGTGTTCTTTTCTAGATTTTTTGCCAGTCATCTTTAAAGAATAATGAATCTTTAATTAAAGATATCTTGAATGATCTGCTCTAGAATATTCCTCAGAATCAAAGTCAAGCCCACTTAGCATCTCCAAGCCTCAGTTTCATCTGTAAAATTGGGATAATGATATCTGTAGTATCTTATTTACAGGAATTTTGTAATGCTCAAATCAGATAATGTGTGTAAAGTGTAAAGAAATTTAAAATGCTATACAAATGTCAGTTTTAATTATTTGTAAATGCACTCTGTACTCAACAGTATTACTATTATTGATGTTAATAAAAACAGTTGTCCTCATGGTAGAACAAGGAAGATAATGATAGCTAGCTCAGCATTTGAAGGTTTATAAAATACTTCACAAATAGTATCTCATTTCCCCCCATTCCAGTCCTAGGAAGCTGGTACTTTTATTGTTTCCATTTTACAGATGAAGAAACTGAGACAGAAGTTAAGTGACTTGCCCAGGGTCACACAGCTGATATGTGTTGGAAGCTGGATTTGAACTCAGGCCTAAGATTCAGTGCTCTCCATTGTGCCACTTAGTTAATGAAGTTTCATCACACTCAATTCAGCCTGCCTGCTTCCTAGGAAACATGAATAGGGAACTTGAGCTCTGAGGCTAGGCAAGGATGAGTCTCATTCAACCCATCTGGACTAGATAATCAGACGACCCAGATTCTGTTCCTGACTGCTTGCTCAATGTTATGCTCACTGTATATAAAAAATTACTTAACCTTCCTATGGCTCAGTTTACTTGTTTGTAAAAAATTAGAATACTCCCTACCTGTCTAACTCACAGAGTTATTATAAGACTCAAATGCATGTGAAAGATATTAGATGTAAATGTACATTGTAAAGTACATTTGTACTTTGTACTTAGTACATCGTACTAATATAATGTAGTATTATTTTTAAACTAGTCACTGAATAACCATGGTCATGAGCCTCAGAGCACAATACCCATTTGCATTGCTGCACTGGCAATTGTCTGAAAGAAATTGGGCTTGATCTAAAAGAAATCCCAGTCATGTGGAAGCAAGAATTTTAATAAACATTGAAAATATGACCCCTGGCACTTATGTTTTCATTGCCATAAGCTTTATGAATTACTGCCCTGATACTGACAAGCTGTTGAAAATTTGACAGCCTGGAAATAAGTTACTTCCCAGTATTCTTCCCAGGATGGTAAAGTTTTTTGTAGGCTGCTGGCTTCTTGAGATGTGTGTGCAGAAACGACCAATTCTTCCTTCCAACTCCTCTGTTTCTGTCAATAGCACTGCTCTCTTTCTATTCCCCCAGATCAAAACTTCTCCCACTCCCTTTCCCCACACATCCACTCAATTCCCAATATTTGCTTTAGTACCAGTTACCAATGGTTGATAATATCTTTCATTCCCATCCCTTGCTTTGCATCTTAACTGCCACCATCCTAATTCAGACACTCAAAACCTTTCACCTGATCTATTCTGATAGATTCTTAACTGGTCTCCTTACCCCTCAATCCTTTTCATCACCAACCTATCCTTCACACAGCTGCCAGATTAATTTTCCTAAAGCACAGCTCTGGGCATAGTGTAGGTACAATGATGGACTATAAGCCTGTCAGTGGAGGATTCACCTACCTAAGTTTGGAAAGTCTCATTAGTTTGGCCACAAGGTGATATATATGTATACATATACACATTCATAGACACATGCATATACATATTCATGTATACGTACATATGCATATGCCACATTAACTCTCAAAAACATTCCACTAAGGGGCAGCTAGATGGCACAGTGGAAAGAGCACCAACCCTGGATTCAGGATGACCCGAGTTCAAATCTGACCTCAGACACATAACACTTAGTAGCTGTGTGACCCTGGACAAGTCACTTAACCCCACTGCCTAGCCAAATTTAAAAAAAAATTCTACTAAGTCACAGAGGAGTTACACTTTGTATTGGTAGCCTGGACTATTGGATTCATAAGCTATTGTTGTAGGGACACATGTATCATGCCACTCATCTCCTCTCCTCAAACTTTCAATGGTTACTGATTACCTACTGAATAAAGTCACTCAAATTAATCAACAACTTATTGAACACCTAGTGTATGTCAGACACTGTTCTAGGTGCTGAGGATACCAGGACAAAGTGTAAAGAGTCCCTGCATGCAAAGAGTTACATTCTATCAGGGAATGTTAAACTCCTTAGTCTTGGAAAGGCACAATGGAAAGTGTGTTGGACTTGAACTCAGGAAGACCTCTGCTCAAACAACTGTCTCTGTCACTTGTTTAACTGTGCAAATATAAGCAAGTCACTTAACCTCATAAACCTCAATTTTCTCCTCTGTAAAATAATAACATCCATATGTGTATAAAGTGTTTTGTAAATCATAACTTGTCTATAAGTATTTGTTAGCATCATATAATTAGTATTATCATTATTAGCCTGGCATTCAAGCTCCTTCACAACCTGGTTCCAACTTAACTTTGCAACCTCAACTCTAACTGCTTCCCCACAGGTACTCTGTACTCCAACAGCCTTGGAATAGTCATCATCTCCTGAACATCTCCCCTGCCTCAACCTCCATTTCTCTGCCCCTGCCTTCTCCATTCTCTTGAATTGAGGTGTGCTCCATATCCACCTGTTGAAACCTTTCCCACTCTTCAAGACTTAGGTAAATATCACCACCCCAATGATGTCTCTGTCTCTCTTACAGAGTTGTTCCTAGGAGAGGATTTTTTAAATCTTAAAGTCATCAGTCAGTCAACAAGCATTTATTAAGTGCTTACTATGTGTCAAGCATTGTGTTAGAAGCAGGGAATACAAAGAAAAGCAAAAATATGTTCCCTGCCCTCAAGGTCATATTCTAGTTAGGGAGACCATATGCAAACAGGTACCTGGGTACCTACAGTATAAGTTTTTAAACATTTTTTAATTTAAATTTTAATTTATGGAACAAAACAAGCATTTCCATAACATAATATAATAAAAAGATGATTGCATATGAAAATGCAAATCTATTATGTACAACTTTTAAATATATAATAAAGTTATCGTGCAAATTTCTCTTTTTCTTTTTTTTCTTCTCTCCCCCCTACCCTAGAGATGGTTACCATTAGACACAAGATAGGTGTGTGGGTGTGTATACACACATACATATATACATATATGTATATCTATACATATACATGTAAAATTATTCTATACATACTTCTAGTTATCAGTTCTTTCTCTGAATGTAGATAGCACCTTTCTTCATATGTCCTTTATAGTTAATTTGGGTATCTATAATAGTCAAAATGACTTAATCACTCAAAATTGTTCTGAAAACAATATTGATGTTATTGTATACAATGTTCTCTCAGTTCTGCTTATTTCACTATTATTTTGTGCAAGCATTTCCATGTTTTTCTAAGATCATTGAGCTCATCATTTCTTATAGCACAGTAGTATTCCATCACAGTCAAATTAAAAGATAATCTTAGAGGGAAGCCATCAGAGTTGCAGGACCACCAGGGAAAGTCTCCTGCAAGAAGTGGGATTTGAGCTGAATTTTAAAAGAGACCAGGGAAGCCAGGAGATGGAGGTGAGGATATATCTGTCCATTTCAGGAGTTAGGGGGACAGCCAGTGAAAAGACAGTCAGGAGACAGAGTGTCATGTGTGAAGAACAGCATGAAGGTAGTATTGCTGGATGAAAGAGTACATGTAGGGGAGTAAAGAGTAAAAAGACTGGAAAGGTAGGACGGGGCCAGGTTGTGGAGGGCTTTAAAAGCCAAGCAGAAGATTTTATATCTGATCTTAGAGGTAATAGGGAGACAATGGAGTTTATTGAGTTGGGAGGGAACTTACTATTATTATTTTAGCTGTTCTTTTTGAACAAACTCATAGCATTATGCAAAAATGAATTGATGTTCATTTGGAGACTGGCATGTGTACACAGTACCTCTGATGGCATCTTCTCAGGTGGACAGACTTATAATGGAAGTACTCTGTAACTGATTCTGGTTAGCTAACCATGTAGTGAATAAGAGACTCTTTGGACGGTGGTGGAATGGACCAGTGACCAGAGCCTCAGCCATTTTTTATCTCTCATTGGCTACTTGCCCTTGTTTTGACCGCTTTGCTGACGACATCCAATGAGAGCCATGCAATAAGGGAAGAGACTTAAGTCCTCTCCTTGTTGAAGCCAACATGTAGCCTCATGAAAATGGAGGCTTTGTCTTGGTATTTGTTCTTCCATTTTAGGTAAAGGAGATTACTCTGGAGTTTCTGACATTGCTAGTTTTGGAAAGGCAGGAAAGTGAGCATTTCAGCTTAGGGCTTTGCAGCCAGCTCAGCATCAATACCCCAAGTATTAAGGAATGATCTTTGGGAGCAGCCTTTAGGACCCAGCTGACAAGTAGCCAGGATGAGGACTCATCTGGCTATCAATTATGCCACATCTGGATATGAGCAATATTAGGCAGAAACTGTACTGAGATATTGCACTCTCAACAAGACACCAGGATGGTACAGGGAGGAGTGTTTCCTCAAGATGTAGGGGGGAAATGTTCATATTTGTGTTCTTCCTATATCTTAAAAGTAACTATCCCTTTGTAAAAGCTAATTATTGTTAAGTGGTTAAATGAAACTGGGGTGTTAGTCATTGGCATCTGAAGGTTTGGAGAACACAAAGGGTATGTGTAAAGGGGGAAGGCACTTGAGCCAATGGCATCAGAAAGAAGAAAAAAACCAATTCCTCGGAGTACTTTTTGAATCCTGAGGGAGCAGTTGTAGCTGGCCTAGCTCTGGGCTATTGAGCCAAAGTATACATGTTACATGTCACATTCAACTCATTCATCTGTTCTACTCTTACCTATCTTGTGTAAGACCTCAATTTAAGTTTGCTCTGAGATAAAAGTGTGAGTCAAGCCTTATAACAGATCACAAAACCATCCACAAAGGATCATAAACTCTCCAAAGTATGACACAGACCCCTGAGAATTTAGATAAACTAACATCTATGTCCTTATGCAGGACTCACGTATCAATAAAAAGAGGCAAATCCCCCTTAAATACAGAGGCTGCGTACTTTGGGTCTTGAGTACTGTCAGACCATCACAATGCCAATAGAGGTCAGGTTCTGGGCCTGGAGAACCAGAGTACACTGGGTAACCTCAGTAAAATGAGGAAGCAAGATGGATGGGTATGATAACCAGAACTAAGTGGGGCCCATTGTCCTGAAATGAATAGACAGATAATGAACTTCTGGGCTTTACTAATAAATATAGTCACCCTACTGAATGGTGCTTATCAATATAAACTGTTGTTATATGTCTAGTCTTCTCTCACATGGTCCAGGTGATTGATGGATTCTTGAGAGTGGTTTTGAATCTGCTAAGTCTGGAGTGTACCCCACTATGTTGTATGTGCTATATCGCTGTCAGAGATATTGACAATACATTGCTTTTTATTATATTTCTGAACAAATTATCTCCCTACTAGAATGTAAACTCCTTGAGGGCAAGGGCTATATCTAATTCACTTTTATCCCATAGTGCCTAGATATTATTTAACACTCATCAGGTATTGAATAAATAAATGAATGTTAACAAAACAGAGAACATGGAATATTCCATTGATGTGGATTTCAAGCTACTTCCTTTTAAACATAATCCCCATACTGACTGGTTTCCTACAACTTTGCCATTTTGGGGCTAAATATAGTTAGAAGACGCAAATATAAGCAAACAGAAAGACAAAGAGGAGACATGAAGTAATTCCAAAAGCTAAAAAAAGAGGTATTTGTTTCAAATGAAATTGAGTGATTCACATGGTTCTGTGTCCAACTATTAGTGCAGGCACTACTACATAAGCCCTCAGCAGCTCTATCCGTATTGGCTAGACAAATGTGTAGCAAGAAAGGCATAGCTTAATCTTAGTAAGAACTTCTGCCTGGCAGTAATGAAACATGATAGTGAGTCGTGGACTCTCTTTCAGCAGAGAACTTGGAGATGCTGTAGGCTTAGAACACAGAGAGGAATGGAGACGTTGCTCTTTGTTCAGTAAGGCTCTGAATTCCATTCTTCACCACTAGCTGATCAAGTGACTGCAACTCCATGACAGGTGGAATAGTTAGGAAGTCTTGGAAATAAATGAAATACTGTTGGATATGGCATCAAAGTGGGCTGGAAAGTAGTTTAAATGCAGTCAGACCAGGAGCTGAAAGGAATCGGAGACAGTGCTGGCAAAAGCTGGCGGAGTATGGTTCAGGTGAGACTTTTGTAGTGAGAAGAGATTAGGTTTCCTCATTTATGAAACAAAGAATTTGGACTGGATGCTTATATCTCTAAGAGCCTATGATTCAATTACTAAATGGTAAAATTTCAGAACTTGATGGATGCATATTTTAGGTACCTTTCCAATCACACCATGCAAGACTGCTCAAACAGTCAGGTAACATTAGGTTTATTTTGCCAGTGTGGAAAGTGAGGCACATATGAGTTGTGATTTGCTTAATGTCATAAACTAATGGCAGAACCAGGTCTTGAACCCAAGGCTCTTGGCTTCTCATAGAGTGCTCTTTTTGATCCATCAAGATGCCTCCCTTTGGAGGCAATTTCCATCCCTCTTCCCACCACTTTCTCCTTTCTCCCTCGCCTTATCCAGCCACTCCCTCCAGTGACTCTTCTTGCAATATTAGAAAAGGTACAGAGGCAATGATAGGGCTCCAGTTATTTTTTGGAGCTGCTAAGCAGAATGTATTTGATTGTACTGCTTGGCTTACTACATTGTCATTCTGTAAAGCATTCCCTTTGTACTTTTTTATATGAGCTTCGGTACTATAATGGCACTCCCTTACCTTTTGAATGTGTGTATGTGAATGTGTGTGTGTGTGTGTGTGTGTGTGTGTGTGTATAATTTTAAGTATGTATTAGAAAGAGGACAGATGCTTGAACATCTTTTTTCTTTGAATGTGAAAACACTTGTTTTTCAATTCAAGAAGGGTGATTTCAATTAAAGAAAAGAAAATCTCAATAACGTGTACAAAATGGACAGCCTCATCATATATTAAAAAGGAGAATTACAATACCCAAGTCTTCCTTTTATCACAGAAACAAGGGTAGAGAACCATTTGAAACCCACTCTGGAATTCATCTAAATGACCAAGATAGTTATAGAGCATATGATCTTCAAAGCTGTCCCTCCCTCCACACTGAGATAGCTCTGACTGTGCTGTCTTTGCTTGTGTTTCAGGCTTGTTTAGCAAAGGCTGGAAAAAAAAGGAGAAAAAGGCAAAACCACCTCTTTGTATCCTGCGATCCCATGGAGGATTTTGGAATGAAGGTACCAGGTCTAGGACAGCCTTTGTAAGAACTTAAGGTGATTTCAGACTCTCCCTTGCTTCAAAAGAGGTAAGTGGTAGTCTGATAATCAACGCTGGGTCAGAGGGCAAGACTTGTGGAAATCAACACACATATTCTTGGTTGCTTTTTGATGAAACCCTGGAAAGTTAAGCTGATTAGAGAACCTTTGACTAAGGCTGAGTCTAGACAAAAACTAGTTTGAATTGATTTATCACTTCAATTAAAAAGCAGGCACTATTTCTTATTTGTTTTTCTACCTGAACAATAATTAATTCCAGGGCTCAGTGAATAGTTTGATGGTTAAGCTTGGGATGATTGGAACAAGATAGGTGATTTTAGTGGATCCCAGCATGGCAAAAGGAAGTCTAGACCAGTGGATGAAGCATTAGCACAGTATGACAACAAGCCATACAAAGATCTGGAAAAGTTGTCAATTAGCCATCAGGCAGTCATACCAAAGGGTTGTCAGAGTTACCTAGCTGCAGGCAATAGATATCAGGATGTCTGATAGAAGGTAGGCCTCTGAATGGTAGTCTTTGGATTGGGGCAGGTTGCCAATTCCTATGAGTGAGAAGCAGGGAGTGCCCCCAGTCCTGAAGACCCTGAAGCCTGGAGCAATGTATTAACACAGCAACTTAGGTATGAAAGACCAAGACAAATATCCAGTAATAACTGGAAATTAAGAAAGAAGAAATTAAAGTGATTTAGGGGCTGGGAGTGGAAGGAGGAGAAAGGGCACAGTTACTAGAATTAGGCAATAAGGCAAGAGCTAGACCAGCAGAAAAACTGACCTTTTGTTGCCTGAGCTGGGTTTTCATAGCTCTCCTGTCTGGTCACTAAATCCCAGGGTCTATAAAAGTACTAAACCTGCAAGTAAGGGGTAAGGTAGATTAAAGGTCAGATAGACAAGCTGGTCACTATGTACTCAGTGCTCTTGCTCCCTGTATGAAAACTATATCAAAATAATGCCTATAAGTTATCAGAGAAGTCTGCTTATCCACTTACAAGATCAATTCTAGGGAGTTGCCTGAGGCATATGGAGATTAAGTGATTTGCCCAAGGTCACAAAGGAAAAAAATATCAGAAGTAGGATTTTAATCCAGGTGCTCCTGACCAGAATCCCAGAACATACTGTCTCTTTGCTTGTTTTTGTCTCAGTGACAAAGCATACCTGACTTGATTGAAAAGATCATTTTTTTTTACAATAGATGAAAAATTTTAATGGGTAAGAATAGCTCTGGATTACTTCAAATTCTTTTCAACTGATTGACTCAGACCATTGTTCCATTAGACTTTTTAAAGGAAGATGCATAACAAAACAACCACATTTACATTAAAATATGTACCTTATCAATCAACGACCTTTCAAAAACGTAAGACAACAGGAATTCTTTGGCTTCTCCAAAGAAGGTATAAGCAGTTATACAGGAGAGGCAGTGTTGTTTAGAGGGAAATCAGAGTTCCAATCCTGCCTCTGATGCTAGCTGTGTGACCAAAGACAAATCCCTCAAGCTACCAGAGTTTATTTTTTTGCCTCTAAAATTGAATTAATATCTATAATAGCTAACATTTACAAAATGCTTTATGGTTGGCAAAGCACCTTTACATATATTATATCGTTTGATCCTTACAACAGTTCTGCAAGGTGTGATTATTTTATTCCCATTTATAGATGAAGAAACTGAAGCTGAGATGTTAAATGATTTGCTCAGGGTCACATAACTGATAACTATCTGAGGCAGGATTTGAGCTCACATTTTCTTTGGAGTCCAACATCCCTATCTACCTAGTACCTACCTCACAGAGTTGGCTTCAATGAGATAATGTATGCATAAAGTGCTATTTTAAAGTGCTATCCAAATATCAGTTATTATTATTCATAAGGTTGCATGACCACCAAAATTTTCAATAGGCTGTTTTTGCATTATGTGGTCATATGTTCTGTTCTTAGAGAATTTTTTTGCAACTTCTAAAAGAAAGTTCCCCTAATATCTTGAAATAAAACCTTAGCCCTAACTTCTCTCCTATTGTCCTCACCTTCACGTCTTAGAAAATTATTCCCCAATAAGCCTGAGCAGAACAGCCACCAGTAGAACTTCCTTGACTGCTCTATTTCAGAGAAATTTATATTTCCATGGCTCCTTGATCCACTGATATGTTAGTGTTCCTTTGACCTTGCAAATGTTGTCAATTAGACACAGAGACCCAGTTTTATTGGGTCTTCTGCTAGGGTTGATGATGACTTATCCACACCTTATTCTGTGTACTTTTCATTTATGTCCTTCCATAAATCTAACATAGAGGATATATCCTCTTTAATATTTTGCATGTATTCATGCAGTACTTGGACTTTTCATCATTTAGTCCTTGTTCTGGTCACTTGACCAGCCCAGCTTTCTTCTGATTATATATGTCCTTAAAGATGTCTTTTGTGGCACTTCTCTCACATCAGTTGTTAGAAATACACTACATCCCATTTATACACAACATGTATTTCTCCATTGCCATCTGGGTCACTGAAATTCTGATTCTTCGCAGTTGGTACAGTTGCATAATTCATACCCACAATTTAAATTCATACCCACCATGAGAGAATATTGGTGTTAAAAAGATGGTAACAGCTTTAGATCACTGAAAGAACTATGAATTTTTCCAAATATGCAATCTCCCACAAGGAAGTTATCTCACTCTTCTCTTTATATTCAATCCTGGGTCCAGATCATCGTCTATTTGGATTGTCTTCCCAAGGTAGTATATTAATGGATCAGATCTATAGATTGGCCATTCAATTGCATATCATTACCTAGATAACAGACATTCTTGTGTGGAAAGTTAGACCGTACCCTTCAAAGTCATTATAGATCTCATTTTAGAGACTGCACTATTCCAGGGCTTTTTGCCATCACATTTGCTATCTACAGTCAGGATGAAGGAAACCTCATTATCTAGCCATCTTTAATTCAGACTTTGTGCTGGAATCCTTTATGCCAGAGGGAAACTCCTTTGGGGAGCATCTGTCTCTCTTTTAAGTCTTACTTGATATTAATCATCAGAAGCTCATCAAATACTCATGTACATCATTACATTTTTCAGGGAATCTGGTTTTAACATATGTCTGATAGATGCTTTGTTGGAGAAGAGCCTTCAAGTCTGCATTTTGCTCTATTGAATCAAATGCTTTATTCTAGTCAACAAATAATAAGTAAATGAGATTTTGTATTCTGTACACTTTTTAGTCAATTGTTTGACTACAAACATGTGGTGTGATACAGAACATCACTTGTAAAAACATGTCTTTTTTCCTCCTCATAACTTCATCAAAGGTGTCCTCAGTATATGTGTAGATTGTGCTCATAAGAATTCAGTAGAAATTGAAAAGTTAGCATATGGTTTGGTAGCTGTTGATATTTCCTTGCATTTTTGGGGAAGGGGATAGAACAAAATGATCTATGAACTTTTCCATGTGCTTGATGTCCTTCCTTCTTTCAGATTTGCTGAGGATTGATACTTTAATACCTTCAAAAATGTGTAGCCTCCAGTCATTGTGTATTGTCTATGTTGTCCAACTGCTCCTCCCATCTCTATTCTCTTTAAAGCCAATTCTATTTCTTCATGCACAAGGACTGTGAGAGAATCCATATGTACTGGATCCACTGTCATTGAATGAAGGAAATATTTTACTACAAACATTTTGAGAGTCCTCCCCACACTTTTTCTGTCTAATTATTCCCTTTCCAGTCTCATCCTTAAACGTCCATGGCATGATCTTGCTTAGCTGTGTTTCTCACTATGCTTTCTGAAAACTCGTTTTTTCCCCACTGCTTCTTTCTAGTTTTTAAGGTAATACTGCTCATAATCTTCTGCCATCTTTCTAAGATTTTACAAATAAGTTTGTTACAAACAGGTGTTATCCTTGGTGGTTGTATCTTTCCATTTGACAAAGAGTTAAGTGTTTGCTAGCTGAGTGAGTTTCTATACTCTTTTGGTATCGTCATTGTGATGATTGATTTATATTAGTTAAATTTCCTTGGGAAATGGTGATAGTCTGTGCTGATTACTATTCTTTGGTCCATTCTCCACTTTTCAGCATTAACATGTCATTTAAAAAGTTCAACTTTGAGTTGCCTTAGTTGTATATCTCTTATTTTTATCCCTTTTTCCTAACAAAGTATTGAACATATTTTCATAATAGTAACATAACATTTTAAGGCTTAGAATATACATGTGAGATAAGTAGTACAGTTATTGTAATCTGTGAGCTGAGTAGTATAGTTATAATCTGAAGCCAGTGAGTCCAAGGGATGGTTGATATGTTATTTGCTGCCCTACAAATACAGGAGAAATGCCAAGAGCAGAACAGAGGTCTGTATATAATGTTTATAGATCTGACCAAGGCCTTTGATACTGTCAGTCATGAGGGTTTATGGAAAACTATGTCAAAATTTTGTTGCCTGGAGAAGTTCATCGGTATTGTATGTCAGTTTCATGACAGTGTTCTGGATAATGGACAATGCTCTCATGATTTCCCAATCATCAATGGAGTGAAACAAGACTGTGTGCTTGCTTCCATGCTTTTTAGCATGATGTTTTCAACCACGTTGTCAAAAGCATTCAATGAGGACAAACATCAAGGTTACTTACCTCACTGATGGTAAATTCTTCAACTTGGAAAAGGCTACAAGCCAAGACCAAAGTGCAGGGAGTGGTGGTGTATGATTTTTTTGTTTGCAGTTGATTGTGTACTCAGTGCTGCTTTTTAAGCTGAGATACAGCAAAGTGTGGATCAATTCTTTGCTGCTTGTGCTAATAATTAACACCAAGAAAACACAGGTGCTCCATCAGCCAGCACCACACCATTCATAATGTGGAACCATCAGTCATAGCAAATGAAGAAGTTTTGAATGCTGTGGATAAGTTCACTTACCTTGACAGTATACTTTCCAGGGATGTGCACATTGCTGATGAAGTTGACACATGCATTTCCAGAGCTAGCTCAGTGTTTGGGAGGCTCCGAAGGAAAGCATGGGAGAGACGAGGTATTAGACTGACTATCAAACTGAAAGTCCACAGAGTCATTGTGGCGATGTTATTATATGCCCGTGAAAACCAGACAGTATACCTGTGCCATGCCAGGAAACTGAATCGCTTCCATTTTAATTGTCTTAGGAAGATTCTGAAGATCATCTGACATGATAAGATATCAGACACTGAGGTCCTTTCTCAAACTAAACTGCCAAGCATTCAAACTCTACTGCAGAGAGTGCAACGCCGATGGGCTGGCCATGTTGTTCCAATACCAAAAGTACTCATGCCTAAAAGACTACTTTATGGAGAACTCACATAGAGCAAGCACTCCCATGGTGGTCAGAGAAAGCAATACAAGGACACTCTCAAGGACACTGGCACAGGACCACCTAGTGTGGTGTGCCCTCATCAGAGAAGGTGCTGTGTTCTACGAGCAAAGCAGAATTGAAGTAGTTTGAAAGAAATGTGAGATGCACAAATTTAGAGAATCTACCCCAAATGTTCATATGGACTATTTGTGCCCAACCTGGGGTAGAGCATTCTGAGCTTGTGTTGGTCTGATCAGCCACAGGCAGACACACCGTAACTTGACTCTAATATAGTGATGTCACTTTGCTCTTCTTCATGAACAAAGGACAACCACCACCACCACCACAGTTATTATAATCTCCATTTTACAGATAAAAAAGTTAAAATTGTCCAAGGTCACATATCTAGTTACTGTAATCATGAGGACTAGAACCAAAGTCACTTGGCTCCCATTCTTTTATTTCAAGGAGAACATGCAAGGACAAATAAATAAAAATGGAATGAGAAGCATTGTACAGTGGACTTGGAGCTAAAACGCTTGTTTTTTTAAGTCTTGGCTATTCACTTTTTGGCTATCTGACTATTGAAAAGTCACTTAATCTTTCAGCAATCTCATCTGTAAAAGGAGGATCATAATGCTCAGACCACCTATCTCACTGGCTACTGTTATGATGATAAGTAGAATACTAGAATAAACATTTATATAGTAATCACTATGTGCCAGGCACTGTGCTTTTTTTTGTTTTGTTTTTATAAATATCATCTCATTTACTCTGCAAGGTAAATATTATTAATATCGCCATTTTACAGTTGAGGAGACAGACTAAAAAAGGTTAAATGATTTGCCCAGAATTACACAGCTAGTAGGCATCTGAGGTCACATTTGAACTCAGGCCTTCCTGATTCCAGACCCAGTGCTTTATCTGCTGCAACACCAGCTGCCTCAAGTAGAATGAAAGAATGTATGTGAAGTGCTTTGTGAATCCTTGTATTTAAATGCATTTTTTTTAATGTAGGTACATTTAAGGCTCAGATATACTTTAATTAATAATGAAATTTTTTTTTTACTGAACGTTTTAGTGGAAAATTTTGTAAAGGAAGAAATCCTTTGTTCCAATGACATGTTTTCATACAGAGGACAAAGCATAGTGATTTTTACCTAGTTGGTAATTAATAAGTACTTATTGAAGTAATGAATGATAAATAAATTTGTATGACCATCATATATTTCCCTCCTTTTCCCAGAGGTCTAAGCTGGAATGAGAACAGTCTAAATCAGCTCATTCAATTAAATCTAAATGGCACTTATTAAATGCCTACTAGTGCAAAGCACTGTAATAGATCCTGGAGATACAAAACAGAAATAATCTCAAAAAATTCAAGGAGTTTGCATTCTATTGAAGCCTGTATTTTATAACTTAACAAATTCATTTAAGTGATCAATTAAAGAGAAATAAGACAAAGAAGATGATTGACTGAAAAAGAGAGCCCACTTTTACTTTTGGCAGATGAATACTCCCAAACATGGTATAGGACTTGGATGCTTTAACTTCGTCTGAGGATATCCTTACTATCATCTTCACCCAGATAGAGAACATTTTCTAATCACACAGAGCAAAATCTCCCAGAGTTAGTCCTTCCTAGTAGGTGGTAACATTTAGTCTATGGCTTTAGCCCAGCAAAAAGATGGTTTAAATAATTCTGATGAGCTACTTAACACTTCAATGGTCCTGCTTACTTAGTTACCTGCCACATATTTGAATTTCTCATTGATCTTCCAAAAGGAATTTTAGTTTCTTTAAATTTCTCATTGATCTTCCAAAAGGAATTTTAGTTTTTTTAAATTTATTTTCCAACAATGGGGCTTTAAACTTTTGGAACCTTTAGTGACAGATAGCTGTTGAATTGGGGGGAGAGGATGGGAGGTTTTGCATACTTCCCATATGAAAGGTAGGTACAGCTGAATAAAACCACATGCAACATCTATATCATAAAGCAAACAACATTCACAAACATCCAGCTTTGAAGTTTATAATGAAATATTTGTGTACATCAAGGCAAAGTCTACAGAAGGATGGCACTGTCTTTTGCTTTTGTCCATCACATACATCAAATCCATTCTAGATACAGAAAGTTCATTAATAGCCTTCTTGCCTATGCTAATACAATCAGAAAATTATGCAGACTTCATATTTCTTTACAGACAAGACATACTGATCAACCATTAGTGATTCACACTGATGAGTCTGCTAATTGTGCAGAATGTAATTAGTGATTATGTAATATGTAATCTCTTTCAACTGTCATTAATGTCCACTACTCGCCAGAGATGTTTCTCACTGAATTAGAGAATGATTACTGCATGGTAAATCTATTTAATACTAAATATGTTAGTTAACACTGTTGGTACTTTAGACAGCAGTTAAAAGTACTAGTAACCTAAAACAAAAAAAGATGACTTCCTGTTACAATTTAAATGGCTTATAGTAGGTTTTCTTTAAAAGACAAATTGAATTGAATGGCATGGTAAACTTGAAGCAGAGAAATGGAATACTTCAACCAAATTTAGATTTTTTTTTCTATGAACATAAATGGGGAAGGAAATGTCAGGCTGATGGAATCCATCTATGATAGGTTGCCAATTAGAGGTATCAGTTCTCTTCTGATGATACATTCAACAAACATGTTGAATTGTTACAGTAAAATTAAATTTGTTATGATATTCTGTTAAAAGAGAAACTCTGAATTAGGAAATAGTTCTTATTTATAAGAGATAAAAAGACAAATGTTTAAAAATACACTGGAAATTTGTGAAAACACTAACCTTAAGGTTCATTTTCTGAGACCAAATAATTGATTGAATATATTTTAATGAGATTTTTGTATCATTTTTGGTACTAAATCCTCCCAGATGAAGAAAGGAATGTGGTATGGTGAATATAGTACTGAACTTGGAGTCAAGAAAACCTGGGTTTAAATCCCACCTCAGGTAGCTATTGACCATGGGAGGATTTTTTCTCCCCATTTCATCCCTCCCCCCACCCCAAGATGGCATGCATTCTGAATACCCCTTCCCCTAATCTGCCCTTCCTTCTATCTCTCCTCCCCTTCTCTTATCCCCTCCCCCTTCCATTTCCCTGTAGGGCAGGATAGCTTTCTATACCCCATTTCTTGTATTTCTTATTTCCCAATTGCATGTGAAAACAATATTTTTTAGCATGTGTTCTAAAACTTTGGGTTCCAAATTTTCTCCCTTCCTCCCTCCCCACCTGCCTTCATTGAAAAGACAAGCAACTCGATACAGGTGATACACGTATAGTCATGCAAAACACTTCCCTAGTAGTCATGTGGTGAAAAACTAACTATATTTCTCTTCGTCTTATTTTGCTCCCTATTTATTCCATTCTCTCTTTTGACTCTGTCCCTCCTCAGAAGTATTTGCTTCTGATACCCCCTCCTCCAATCTGCCCTCCTCTCTATCATCCTCCTGCTCTCTTGTCCCCTCCCCCCCCATTTTCCTGTAGGGTAAGATAGATTTCCCTACCCAATTGAGTGTGTATGTATTCCCTCCTTGAGCCAAATCCTAGGAGAATAAGATTCATTCATTCCCTCTCACCTTCCCCAGTTTCCCCTCACTGTAAAAGCCTTTTCTTGCCTGTTTTATGTGAGATAATTTACCCCATTCTCCCTCTCCCTTTCTCCTTCTGCCAGTATAATCCTCTCTCACTGCTTAATTTTATTCTCCAGATATCACCCCTTTATCTTCAACTCACCCTGTGCCCTCTATCTATCAATCTATCAGTCTATCTATCTATCTATCTATCTATCTATCTATCTATCTATCTATCTGCATACATATAATTTTTCCCCTCCAACTACCCCAATACTGACAAAGGTTTCATGAGTTAGCAATATTTTCTTTCCTTGCAGGAATATAAACAGTTCAACCTTAATAAGTCTCTTACGATTTCTCTTTCCTGTTTACCTTTTCATGTTTCACTTGAGCCTTGTATTTGAAAGTCAAATTTTCTATTCAGCTCTGGTCTTTTCATCAAGAATGCTTGAAAGTGCACTGGCCCTGGATTCAGGAGGACCTGAATTCAAATCCAGGCTCAGACACAAAAAGCTCACTGGCTGTGTGACCCTGGGCAAGTCACTTAACCCCATTGCCCAGCCAAAAAATTTTAAAAAAGAATGCTTGAAAGTCCTCTATTTCACTGAATGACCATTTTCCCCCCTGAAGGATTATGCTCAGTTTTGCTGGGTAGGTGATTCTTGGTTGTAATCCTATCTCCTTTGCCCTCCGGAATATGATATTCCATGCCCTCTGGTCCCTTAATGTGGAAGCTGCTATATCTTGTGTTATCCTGATTGTGTTTCCACAATACTTGAATTGTTTCTTTCTGGCTGCTTGCAATATTTTCTCCTTGACCTGGGAACTCTGGAATTTGGCTACAATATTCCTAGGAGTTTTCCCATGGGGATCTCTTTCAGGAGGTGATCGGTGGATTCTTTCAATTTCTATTTTGCCCTCTGTTCTAAAATATCAGGGCAGTTTTCCTTGATAATTTCTTTTCTTTTTTTCTTTTTTTTTTTTTTTTGCTTAGGCAATCTGGGTTAAGTGACTTGCCCAGGGTCACACAGCTAGTAAGTGTCAAGTGTCTAGGGCCAGATTTGAAGTCAGGTCCTCTTCATTCCAAGGCTGGAGCTCTATCCATTGTGGGACCTAGCTGCCCCTCTTGATAATTTTTTGAAAGATGATGTCTAGGCTCTTTTTTTGATCATGGCTTTCAAGTAGTCCAATAATTTTTAAATTCTCTCTCCTGGATCTATTTTCCAGGTCAGCTGTTTTTCCAATGAGATATTTCACATTGTTTCCTATTTTTTCATTCTTTTGGATTTGTTTTACAGTGTCTTGATTTCTCATAAAGTCACTAGCTTCCAATTGCTGCATTCTAATTGTTAAGGAAGTATTTTCTTCAGTGAGCTTTTGGACTTCCTTTTCCATTTGGCCAATTTTGCCTTTTAGGGCACTTTTCTCCTCATTGGCTTTTTAGATTTCTTTTGCCATTTGGGTTAGGTTATTTTTTAAGGTGTTATTTTCTTCAGTATTTTTTGGAGTATCCATCAGCAAGCTGTTGACTTGTTTTCCATGATTTTCTTACATTACTCTCATTTCTCTCCCCCCGTTTTTCCTCTACTTCTCTTACTTGTTTCTCAAACTCCTTTTTGAGCTCTTCCAAGGCCTGGGACTGATTCATATTTTTCTTGGAGGCTTTGGATGTAGAAGCTTTGACTTTGTTGTCTTCTTCTGGTTGTATATTTTGATCTTCCTTGTTACCAAAGAAAGATTCTATGGTCTGATTTTTTTTGCACCTTTTTTTGTTCATGATCCCAACCAAGAGTTTTAAACCCTTTGTTAGGGTAGGGGTCTGCTTCCAGTGTGGAGAATGTACTGTCCCAAGCTTTAGGGGTTTTGTGCCGCTGTTTTCAGAGATACTTCTAGGGACCCATAAATTTTCAGTTCTTCCAAGGTGGTATGATCAAGGATGAGGTGTTTACTCCTTTCCTGGCCTGTGCTCTTGTCTATGAGTGACTACAAGCACACTTTTCTGCCTTGGAACTGTGAAGATTTGCTTTCTACCACCACTACAAGCTCCACCATGCCAGTACTCCCCCTTGCCCTAGGATTGCCACCCAGGACTGCCACCCAGATCCAAGCATGGGCAAAGCAAGAGAATCCTCTCCAGCAAAGAGATCCCTGCAATCCTCCTCTGATCAGCCACCCGATTTCCCCTCAGTCTGTGGGCTGGAAGCTCTGGAAGCAGCCGCCCTAGGGCCAAGTTCTGGGACTGGGGCTCGGACCAAGCTTCTCTCTCACCCCAGTCACAGACTTTTCCCACTGACCTTCTAAGTTGTCTTTGGCATTCATGGGTTGGGAAGTCTGGAAACTGCCACAGCTGCCTGTGATTCAGTCCTCTCAGGCCCGTTTTGCCTGCACACCCATGCTGAACTATGCTCTTCTTCCTGCCTGGTGTGATATATCTTTCTGATCAACCATCCAGGCCGTCTTGGGCTGTAAATTTGTTTCACTCTGTCTTTTTGTGGGTTCTGCTTCTTTAGAATTTTTTAGAGCCATTTTTTTACATGTCTTTGGAGGGGTTTGGGAATAATAAAAACTCTTAATAAAGACTCATATTCCTGTGTCTATTCATAATCCAATCTGGCACATGCTGGCTATGAAAGAAGTTTACAGCTTGATTCCTAGATGTATTCATGATGCACCACATGTTAGCTACAGAGAAAGGGTGTGTTGAAAATGAAAGAAGTAAAAGTTTCCTTCATTCTCATTTCTTACTCTTTTATGTTGACTGGTACTAGAGAGAAATATCTAGCTAGGGAGTTAAGTGGTGCAGTGGATAGAATGCAGGACATGGAGTCAGAAAGACTTGAGTTCAAATCCTTCCTCAGACACTTACTTTCTGTGTGACTTTGAGCATCTCACTTAACCTTCCCCAGCCTCAGTTTTCTCATGTGTAAGAAGATGATAAGGAGAGCCTCTATCTCACTGGGCTATTATGAGGACCAAAAGAGAAAACATATGTAAAGTGCTTTTCAAATCTTAAAGTATTGTATGAAAGTTAAGCTATTCTATTATAATACTGTGCAGATTGAAACTAGGATGTGGTGACAAGGTTTTTGTTCTAAGATGCTGAATTAAAGGATACTGAAAGTACTTTCTATTTTTCAGTGGAATAGAAATAATGGAGTTTAATACCTAATTGGCAAGAATATTCGGTTAATACAGGCAACTAACAGATACAGAGTTGAGGTGAACCCCTTTCCTGCCCTGTGCTGCTCCTTCTCTTTCTTTCCTTGACTCCTTTGGGCGTATGCTTCTCACTGCTTGCCCCAACCATAGTTTGGAGTACTTTTTTGTCCTGAATACAAAAATTCCCAATTGTGGCTCTGCAAGGACGCCCAGAGTAGCTAACTACCAACTCTTGAATCAATAGCCATTCAGAAACACATTATAGCATAACCAGGAAGTCAGATCAATCGGTCTTTGATGCAGAAAAGCAGTAGTTGTTGCCAAAAGCCTCAACAGGGACATTAGCTTTTCCTCTATTCTTATACTGCCTTTCTATAGTTCCTGAAAGCGGAATAGCCCTGACTTCTGAGACACTGTTCATAATTAAGAAACAAAAGCAACTGGTTTTCATCCTGCAGGGGTAACTGTATTAATATGAGGGAAAACAAGTAGGCCACCTGAGAACTCTGTGTGACAGAGAAGTTTAGCACCAGGAGTGGGTGTGGGGTGGGGTATGGCACAGAGGATGAAGCACAAGTCTGGAAGGCCTGAGTTCAAATGTAGCCTCAGACACTTACTAATTGTGTGACCCTGGGTAAGTCTATTGGTGTCTATCTGCCTCAGTGTCCTCAACTATAAAATGAAGATAACAACAACAAGGTTGTCATGAGGATCAAATGAAATTATATTTGTGAAGTGCTTAGTGCAGTGCCTGGTGGGAGTTATATCAATATTTGGTCCCTTCCTTTCCCTGCATGCCTTTCCTTGTGTGCCTGTGTTTACGTTGCCCTCTGCTAGACCTGTCCTTGGAGAGATTCTTTGGCATTGGCCTTTCCTAGAAGCAGCTGAAGATCTGAAGGCACATTAGCCACCTGTGCTGGGCAGCAAAGACTCTGTGGCATAAAGACAAGAGGCAGCTGCATCCTTGAAAATTTCTTCTAAGCCCTGTTCTTTCAGGAGGTGTCTGTGCCAGAAGTCAAGGGACTCTTGAAGTTAGAGGTCACAGGACTCTTTACAAAGAGAACATGGGAGGGGTAAGTATGTCTTCAAGCAGTCACACTCAGATTTCAGCTCTCAAGCTGCTTCTGTCTTGTTCACATGTAATTGGTGCTTCTTTAAGACCTCATACTCTAAGACTCTTCTTTCACAGGGCAGAATGGAGTTATGTGACTCTTTTGGCTAGTGGTGGTTACAAATGTGGTTTCCAGGGCCATGTTCTTGTACATAGCCTGGGCCCTGGAGAATTATTGCCTTCTCCCTGCTTCTATCTCCTACTCTGGATCCTGTGCCCTTTTGAATATATCAATGATTACAAAGTATTATGGATGTGTGGAGAGCTATAGGCATTTGAACCAATCTTCCCCACCACCCCATGTAAACAAGCATTCAAGATCTTAGCACATTTACCAAGATACTCAAGAAGGCCAAGTGAAAAGATAATATAGACCTGGAAGTGAGGGTTGGTTGACAGAGAGTGGAATGCACATTTTCATATTAGTATAATGAGTTTTAAATGAGTGTAATGAGTTTTAAATGAGTGTAAAGAGTTTTAAATGAGTTCAGATCTTCAGGCCCACATAAATTATAATCCAGAGCATTGGAGAAACTTAGAGAAATGATTTCAGAGTCACTATTGGTAACTGAGAAATCATGGCAATCAGGCTTTATGAGGTAAAATATCTGAATTTTTAAAAAGGTGTTCGTGGAAACTACCATAGCTTTCCAGTTCTAGTATAGTTGGGGAAATAAGGCACTGTGGGGTGCAAATGAAGCTGTGTATAGAATGTAACATGCAGGATATATTACTGGGATGCTTTTGGGATATGAGGGTGAAATCATATGGAGGTTGATTGCATTGGCATTTCTGCTAGGTAGAAAGAAATGTCTTCAGACATTTAGAAAAAATGTCCTTTCTAAGAGCTAAGGAAGTCTACAGTTGATTATTAATGGGAAGCCCACTGTTTGGGACTCAGGAGCTATAGTGTTAGGTAACCCATAGGGTTACCCCTAGAACCTAAGGCAGCTGGGAACCTAGTTCATTAGTGTAAGCTGGGGGAGTATCCAGGAGTGGGAGTGCTAGAGCCCCCTCTGAAAGTAATTTTTGTTTTTATTTTGTATATATCTTATATTTACTTATCCGTGAAAGTTATATTCCCCCAATAGGATGTAAGATCTTTGTGTGTAAGAGTGCAGGCATTGTGTTGCTTTTATCTTTGAATACCTATTACCTAGGTAGTGCCTAGTACATAATAGATGCTAAAACAATGTTTGTTGATTGATATACAGAAGTCTTATGCTTATACACCAGGAAAGCCTTAGAATGGGGTGGCGAACCATAAATTTGTTCTGTGAAGTTTGGATTCAGTCAAAGTGCCACACTTGAGGATCTAGAGAGCCACATGTGGCCTTGAGGCCACAGGCTCCCTACCCCTGCCTTAGAACATATTGGACATGGCAAGCATCAAATAACATCACAAAAAAATACAGAAAACAACTGGTTACTGTGTGGCAGTGATTCCTGAATCAGCTGCTTTTGTATGGTCAGCCTGTACAAGTCTAACCTTACAAGCCTAATCAACTTGTTAGAGCAAAAAACAAATTAATGCAAAGCTAAAAGAAAGAATAAAAATGAGAAAAAGATATGGAGTCCAATTATAACAACTCCAACCTGAAATATTTAAACAAGTTATTTATGCCAAAAGATGGGAAATAGTTGGAGGAAAGGACATCAATTCCCATTATAGTAGTTTCATACAGAAGTCTAACCGATATAAATTAATTGCCATAGAAAAAGATTTTGAAAACCCCCCCAAAACAACTCAACAAATATTTGACTTACTGAGCAGAACAATATAGCAAGTAAGGACAATACTGGTTTAGAATATATACTTACTTATAAGAAATTTTTTGTTTTGAATTGTTTTAAAATGCATTTTTACTATCTTTTATTTTTGTACCACCTACATTTCCCATTGTATACTATCTTCTACTCCCTTCCAGAAAACCATTCCCTTGTAACAAAGAATAAATGAGGAGAAAAAGAAGTACAGCAAAATCAACCAAACCTTCAAAAAAAGGTCTGCCCTTGTATGGAATATTCCATATTCATAGTCTCCCACCTCTGCAAGAAGGGAGGGAGGTACCTTCTCATATATCATCTTTGAGGCCAAGTATGATTGTTATAATTTTATAGCATTGAATCTTTTTTTTTTTGTTATTTCTTTCCATTTACATGGTGTAGTCATTGGGCATATTGTTTTCCTGGCTTTGCTTATTTTACTTTGCATCTGTTCAAATATCTTCCTATGAGTTTTCCATTAATTATAGCATCTTTTTGGCTTGTCCTTCATCATTTGTTTTGACTGTAGTAACATCAATGCCATATACGTGTTAAGAATTGGTGCAGCATTCTTTTCAAAAAGATTTCTGACTTTGCCTTTATAAGCTTCAAGTTTGAGAAAGACAAGTGCCTTCTTCATTTGTTCATTGCAAGGAATGAATTGATTTCCAAATACCTGCCCTTCTTGACAGGCCACTCCTCTTAGTAGATTATCTTTTCCCTAGAGTTAATGTCATCATTTCTTATAACACAGTAATATTTAATTACATTAATTTTATAAAATCTTACAAGGGAGGATGTTGGAAAGATTATTAGCAGTATGAAATCATAAAATGATGAACTAAGGAGGGAAAATAAATTTAAAGAAAGCCTGGCAAGAGAGTCAACTAAGCAAAGTTCTTTCCTGGAATTTGAGGATTAAAATGGAAATAGGACAATAAATGGATAAAAAAAGTGGAGAAGATGTGTCAGTATTTCTCTAGCAACACTTCTCCATCAGTGACAGTGAAGCCACTACATTTGTATTCTAATGTAACAGTCCTGGTTGTGTTTATAGAAGAAGTGAAAATGGCACTGCAGAAAGCAAAGATAGGAAAAGCAACTACTAGACTATACCAAGCATAACCTAAGGAGATATGTGCTGGAGGCAATACAATTTTGAGGCCTTTTGAATAGATAGAGTCTCAAGCTATCTGAAGGAGGGAAAGATACCAAAGATGGGGAAAATCTTGGACCTCATCATAACAAAAAATAAAGTTCCCAGAAAGAGCATCAGAAATTGTAAACAATATGCTTATTTTTCCACCTATAAAAATTTTGTAGGAAAATAATCTATATACACTTTGAGGTCATCCTTGTGAAAGAATTGTGAGAATTATGTGAACCAAACTGACTCCAACTTGAAAAACTTACTCCATTTTTTATAAATTCTACCTGCTTGCTAGTTGTGGAAATTGAGTGACATCCTGTTTCATTTCTGGGAAAGTCCACCTCTTGCCCTCTCCTCCCAATTCTTGAAACTTGCTTATCTTCCTTACAATTTAGAAAATCTTTAATATTTCCTCTAATTAGAAATCAGATTACCTAATCTTGTATCTTATTAATTATTTGCTTTCAATTCATAAAAATCTGTCTCCCCTTCTATTTGGAGTCCAGTGCCTTTCTGAGGGGACCTGGTACCAATTTGTTATGCAATTGGCATACATTGTTTAATAAATTGATATGCTCAGAAGCTTGAACATTTGTTTCCTCAGTTATTTCAGATTTCACCCATTACAGTTTTTGGTGAAGCCATCTAGGTAAAGACAGGGCTCAACTAACTACCAGATGGGCTTTCAGAAAAACTCCCTACAGCAGCAAGGGACTTCTTCCCAGAAGACTTACCCCAAAGGTTAGACTCTGCTTGCCTCTCCATATCAAATTCTTCCTAGATAAGGTCCCATATTATTGGGGAAAGTAAACCCCCATGCTGTTGGAAAGTAAGTAGCCCCAGGAAGTCCCTTTAAGGCAATAAATTAAGGCAAGCCTCTTCACCATAGGACAAATCCCCTTAGGGAAATAAGTTAGGATAGGCCTCCACATTATTGGAAAAATTTCCTTAGGGAAATTATGGGATGTGGTAGCAAGCATATTGATGGGAACCCCACCCAGGAAAAGTTGTTTTTGGCTTGGGACCAGGGGAAGAGCACGCTATAGCAAATTGTGAGAAATCTAGTTTAAAACTACAAGAGATTCAGCTGATAACTTATTTTGGTTTCAATTCAATACTCTCAATTATTGTGCATTAAAGAAATTAAGACCAGTCTAAATATATAAAAATCCAAATGGGTCCCAAATTTGACCTGAAGAAGGGATTTTCAATTACTGCCAATTTTACTGACTTTCTATCTGTCTGTTTTATTTTATGTATAATATCTTTGTTTTGTATTTTGTTTAGTATTGTTTATAGATTCTGCTGCCATGGAAGACTTCTAAAGGGAAAATACAATCAGCCAGGAAGAAGGCTGAAAAGTTGCAGCCAAAGCATTTTGAATGCTAGGGAAGATTAATGAAGTTTAATAGTTTCACACTTGAAGCAATTTTCCCAGCTTTCTGTAACCTGATGCTAAACATTCTCTCCCAGTAAACAGGACTAAGTTCTACTTTTGGCTTTCAGCAAGAGATTAGGTTAAAAAGGAAAATAAAAACTTGTAAGAGACTTTCTTTCTATCATTTCAGCCCTGGTGAAGTTGGAGTTACAGAGCTAAAGTCAGACAATCAAAGAAAGGAAAATCCCCCCTCCCCAGTTTGTAGAATATTGTGGTATTATAAATGAATTAGAGTTTGAATTTGTAGCTGAAATGTAATATCTTTATTGTAAATTTCAAAATTATGGCAACTGCTAAAAAAAATCTTAGTAGATTTTGGAAGTTTGCTGACTAAACTTAAGCATCTCTTTCCCCTTTCTGGAGGGAAGGCTTTTGATTTGGGAAAGAGATCTGAGAAGGGCTGATTCCATTTAGATCAGCAGATTTGAGGCAAGTGCTGAATAAGGAACTCACCCTCTTCTCTTTGTCCTGATACAGCGCCTAGTAGAAGCTTAACAAATGCTGAAATATTTTAATGAATTTTGGGGTACCACTTCATAGAATTTGTATTAAGGGAAAATAAGAGTAAGATTCTGTGAGAGATAAAGAGGAGAAACTTAAGCCAAAACCCTACCCAAGCAGCTTGGCTCCCTTTGGCTCTCTTTCAAACTTTACCTGCTTAAGCAGCTCTGGCTCTTGTTCAAGTTGTACTGGGAAATGATGAGCTGTGTGAGTGCTTTTGTTGTCACATAAAGGGCCATGTTGCCAGAGAATGAAAAAAAAGATGGATTTACAGTTTGCAGGGCCAGTTATTAACCCTTTCTTGACCACAAAAAAAGAGAAAAGCTAGTTAAAATCAGGAAGTGACTCAAAAATAAGTAAAATTTAATTAAGATATGGAAAGGGAGATTTATAACAAAGGGGGCCCCATGAAGAAAGACCACCAAACCCCACCTCCAGCTATGTGAGATCTCCTGCCCTACTCCCACTGTCATCTGGGCTCAGACATTGTTGTAGACAATGGGGATAGATATTCATAATGATGGGAGTGGGGAGGTGACCAGGAACTAGGAATGTCTTTTGGGATGGCTGAAGTAGAACTTTCAAAGCCTTATATACAGAGTTAATTGTTTAGGTAAATTAGAAGCAAGGTCACTAAAGATATTAGAAATAAACCATGCACTTATAAGCTCTTGAAAACCAAAAAAAAGTATTAGTATTGTAATTAATTGGGATTGTTTTAAAATTTTGTGCTATTATAAAGGAGAACTACAATGAGTGAAGATTAGTTCTTTAGATAACCTGGGATTCAATTGGGAAATATAGTACTCTGCCCCTGAAAGACTAGGTTAAGATGAGATGCATTTGGCTGAAATGACATCACTTAATTGGTAATAAGTTTTGTTTCATGTTTTAAATACAATACAATACAATATTTCGTGTTACTATTGCATTTTTTTATCATATTATGAAATTTGAGACATCATTGTCAGAAAAGCTGAGACAAATAACTTCTCTTTTAATCTGGATGCTGTTAAATGACAAATTGAGCTTTAAAACGAATGTGATAAAACTTTGCTTTATATTTTAAAACTGCTAAATATTTATTAGAGGTATATTTTTTAAAAAATTAATAATGATGATGATGATAATGATAATGTTTAGAGAAAAAGTTGCACAGACCCTTTAAGATATCTTTATCTGTGAGGTCCTTTGAGACTTTATATTCAGTCAGGCTCATCAGCTTATCATCTTATCAACTCTGCTGACTGCATGTTGTAAAATTCTAAAGTACCGAAGTTTGAGAACCTAGAACTGAGAACATAGGATTCCCTCTCTCACACCTTGTTGGGTAGGGGGGAGGGATTTACAGGTTTATTATAGTAAAGAGTGATTTTTCATATAAAAGTATTTGGCTATCACTTATTAAAATTATGAAACTGTATCTGAATAGTCTCTAGTAAAGTTATATTTTTTTATCCAACTTGATAATGGTGGACTTTGGATTCAAGTATTTAAGACAGTGCTTTGAATCTAAGGTCTATTTTTACCAAATGAGTTTTGAGTCAACTATCATGTATTCACTATATGTATAACTCAAAGAACTCCAGAATGTGATTATTTTTAATTGATAAGTGAAGGATAAATTAAATGTAACTATTAGGGAAACATGAGAAGATTAATAATATTCAAGCTCTAAGCTGTGATTAGTGAAATTTTTTTTTTGAGGTAAATGCTCAATGGGATTATAATTTGATAGCATTTTGAGTTTTGATTACAGGGATGGTTGTCTGAATTGTCATGAAGTCAATAGTAAAAGATCAAGGAGATAATGGCATGTACTATAGTGTGAGAACTGCTACAGGTGGCTATCTGCCCTGGGAAAAGTTGAGGGGATGACCTTGGCATGGCCTAAGGTAGAATCCTCTTAACTTAATTTCCTCATGGTGCAATTTCATTTTGAACAAGAAATTGCCCACCTGGTTAATCCTGAGCCTAGCTTTTGATAATCTATGAATAATGTGTAGCTTTGTTACATAATTGACTACTAAATATGAATTGTGCCTGGAATCAAACAGTGCTAAGGGAGTCTTTTCTCTGTTATAGTACATGGTAGGTCAGTTGGTAGCCTTAAGGGAACAGTCTTGACATTCTTATGACTATGTCCCTTCTTTTTCCTTTCATAGTAAATTTCTATGAACAGCTATGAATTGCAAATGTTTTTATTGTTGTGGTACTGAATCTATTAATTACATAAATTAATATTACAACATTTGAGTTCAAATTATAATATAGGAATGATATCTTCCTAAGGAAGAATTAGAATTAGACAAAGTAAAAAGGCAAAGATGTAATGTAAATGTTTTCTAATTAAAAGGAATAGTAAATTTTGATAAAGTAACAGGATCAGACTGTTTTTGCCAAGAATTAGTATATATACATATGCAAATGATTGCCTTCCAAACATTTCTAATGGGAAATTCAGGCTTTGAGTATGTTAAGTTCTCAAAATTGGATTAAAGATTTTACATAAAAATTGCATTGATAAAAAATTGCATTGTTGATTGTAAAGAAAGTGAAATCATTTTCCTATTTTGAAGTATCTGTTTTAAGAGACAGAAGGGCTCATTTCTAAGTCAGATTCATGAATCTTTTTTTAAAGATTCTTCTTTCAATCTATTGATAGCATTGTCCACATCAGGTACAGGGTTTAAGGAAAGAAACAACATGTGGTATGTAAAAATGAAATTCTCTGAAGTTTCAGGTAAATTATAGGCTCCTAATTTGATGTTCTTCTTATAGTCCTGTTGTTACTAGGATCAAAACCATAAGGCTTGACTGATTTTCATGACATGAACTAGTAAATGGAAAACCAAATTTTAAAAATTGTACTAAATTGTATTGTCTTGTTATTGGCAGATTTTTAGCAGAATTACCTAGGAATTTCTGCAAGTGACTTGGAACTGGAGAAACAGAGCCTCCTTCAGAGCTATCCTTGGAACAAGGCCAACAGAATTCCAACACTACTTTTCAGGAACCACAAGACTATATGAGACATCTGGGACTCAAGATAAATGTGCTGGTTAAATGTACATTGGTAATGGATTGCTAGGATTTGAGGAGATTTGATGTTATTTAATAGTGATGATCATCATTGTATTGCTTTGGACTTTTATTTATGATGTTTATGTTTGCTGAATTTTCTTGATTACCTTGGTGACATGTAAATCTCTCCTTTCAAAATTAGTCCATTGTGATAGGCATCTCAAACTCAACATGTACAAAACTGAACTTGTTACCATATCCATTCTCTTAATTACTCTATTTTTGTTATCAGCACCATTCTTCTAGTTACTCAGGTTCACAATCCAGGAATCATCCTTGACTCTTCACTCTGCAATACCCTCCATATCCAATCAGCTGCTAAGTCTTGTCAATTTAACCTCCATAACATCTCTCATAACCACCTGCTTCTCTCTACTCATACCATACCATTTTAGTTCAGGCCCTTATCATTTCTGACCTGGAATATGACAATAGCCTCCTAACTGATACGCTTGTATCCAGATGCTCCCCTCTCCAACCCATCCTCCACATCAGCGGCCAAACTAATATACTTAAAGCAGAGGTCTCAACACTCTTTTATGAAGCTTCTAGGGTAAAATAGAAACTCATTTGTCTGGCATTTAAAATCCTTCAAAATCCAATCACTTTGGATATCTGACTCTGATCCAATTTTCCATCCATATTGCTATTTGTGGTATATACTCCACATACTCTGAGTTCTAGTCAAAGTGGTCTACTTGCTGTTCCCTTACATGGGATACTTCATTTCCCATCTCTGTCTCTTGCCTTTGCGCTAGCTGTCTTCCATGTCCAGAACATTCTTTGTTCCTGCCCCCTTCTTCCTGCACAGCTCTGCCTCTTGGAATCCCTAGCCCCTTCAAGTCTCATCTCAAGTACCACATTCTATAAGTTATATTTTCTGTTTAGTCTCTCCCTCAAGAGTTAATTATATTTATTTTGTATATAGCTTATTTACTTATCTGTGTACATGTTGCACTTCTTCTCCCCAAATATAAGTTCCTTGAGGGCAGGAACTGTTTTAATTTTATTTTTGCATCTCTAATACCAAGTCTGGTGTCTAGAACATAGTAGGTACATGATGAGTGGTTTTTGAATTTAATTGAGTTACTTTTTATTTTAAAACATCTTTTAAAAATTATGAACTTAAACATCAAAAAATGAATATTTCCATACACAGAGAAATATAAAAAGAAGATTATGTAAAATCATGAATTCCTATTATGTACAACTTTTATTTTTTTTAGAAAGGAGGTGAGAAAATGATGCGCAGATTTATTCCAAGGGTCCAATAATGCTCTAGAATCTAGATAATAAACAAATTTGGTTAATTAACTTGGTCTCTAGCCTAGTGGCCTCCATGCCACATTTAGCATTTTCCCCTAGTAGACTTGTTCAGTAGCTATTTCTCTTTTAGCACTTCGCCTTCCCCCTTTCCATTTTTCCCTGTCCTCTAACTGGTGATACACAAGACAAAAAAGAATGATGGTTCTTACCTCGCAGAAGGGTAGGTGAATACTTTCCCCCCCATAGATCTTTTCTTTTATTGATCAATTGAATAGCTTCTTTTTTTAATGTACAACTTTTTAAAGTATAAAGTTAGCACTAGTATGAGCACTTTCTTGCTTGTCTTTGTCTCCCTTCCAACTTCTTTCTTTCTTCTATGTATTTTTAAATGTTTCATTGACAGCCTTTTCTTTCTTTCTTCTTAGTATCATTATCATTATACATCTACTCCTATCATTTCTCTCCACATATACCTTGAAGAAAAGCCCTCCATTGTAACAAATAAGTATAACTAAATTTGTATATTGTCCATGTCTGAAGATGAAGGGTCTTCTTTTCATTACCTCTTTGCCAAGAAGTGAGAAGTATGCCTCATTATCATTTTTCTAGGGCTAGTGATTGGTCATTGCATAACTGAATTGCATTCTGATACAGATTAACTCTTCTTTCTATTATTCTATACTACCTCTAGAGTAGGAACTCTTAATTCAGGGTCCATAGAAGGCTAAAAGGACTATGAATAGATTTGGGGGGTCCATTGTTTTTCTAATATTCTTATAACCATATTTCAAAGTAATGGTTTCCTTTGTAATACTACATATTTTATTATATGCATTTGTAGCAAGTACTGCTTTGGCTCACTATTCTACTACATCTCCCCTTCAGGATTCTAGGTGGTACTTTTGAGCACCACCTTCTTAAGCCTTTCCTGGTTGTATTTCTTTCACTGAAATGAGTGATTAGCAACCCAGTTTTCAAATGATCAATTAAAATCAATTAGCTTTTACAAAGGAATATTTACTTTGAATATATAGCCAGAACAAAAGTGCAAAGCCTTGCACACACACACACACACACACACACACACACACACCTCAGAGGAACATCCCTTCCTATATCCCTTTGGGAGAGTGGGTTCACTCAATGCAGTTTCTATATAGCACTGGTTCCACCAAATTCACAACCAAAAACACCATGCTTGCTCCATAAATCCTCTTCATCTCTACTACCCCCAAAGTATTGAGGCTGTAAAGCCTAGCATGGACTGGACTTCCAGGTGATCAGTTGCTTTGCTCACCTAACATTTTAAAACTCATGAAGTCA
This sequence comes from Phascolarctos cinereus, assembly GCF_003287225.1. Lineage (NCBI taxonomy): Eukaryota > Metazoa > Chordata > Mammalia > Diprotodontia > Phascolarctidae > Phascolarctos > Phascolarctos cinereus. Next base: position 156,410,766 of record NW_027555625.1, read on the forward strand.
TAGTATCCGATCCCATCACCTAAGATGAAAGAATAAATGCTGAGACAGAAGACTGAGGTCCATTTTTCATGGGCCATATGTCAACCTTGTCTTTTCACAGCATTGTTTCTCACTGGATACTGCCAGCAAAACAAAACAAAAAAACAAAAACAAAACCTCAAAACCAAGAGAGGAGATGCAACTTAAAGACAGCTGAAGATATCCTCAGTTTCAGTTGTGCAATTGCAGCCAATTAAAGAGGCTGCTATTTGCCAAAAAGTTCAGAATAATGATCAGAAATCAATCAGAAACAGTTACAGAATGTCAATGTCCGCTCCTAAATCTCTCCAGCACATTTTCGTTACACATCATCCTGACTGTCTTGGAAACAGGTTCCCCAGCCTCTTCTATAGGGGGAACAGTATCATGGATATTCTGTGCATGTATCAGTCCGTCCAAAACTTAAAATATTATTCTAAGAAGGAGTCCATAGGCTTCGCCAGACTGCCCCTGTTAACACAAAAACAAAAAGGTTAAAAACCATGCCCTAAAGGAAAGCATCATTAATGTAAAAAAACTTGATTTGTCCTAGGGACCTATACTGTTATCACTTCCAATCTATGGGCTAAAAAAGTCACTTCTCTTGGATTTAATTTCTTCCTTTGTAAAATGAAGCATATGGCTCTATGAAGAATATGGCTACCAGAATCAGAAAGTGCTGAATTGGAAGGAACTTTGAGAGTAATATAATATAGCTCATGTCTGATCCAGAATTGTCCCTACAATACCCTCAACAAGTGGTCATTCAACCTTCATTTAAAGACATCTAGTGAGGGTGAAGACATTTCATCACAGCCTCAGTAATGGACAATTTCCATTCCCCCTGAAAATAAGAATTTATTCCTAGCTCCCCCTAAACTCTGATAGGTGAGACTTTTACTTTATCTAGTCAAGACCATGGCAGTTTCCATTATTCTTTCAATAAACACTTACTAAGTGCCTGCAATGTGCCAGGCATTGTGTGCTAAGTTCTGGGGATATAAGTAAGAAAAAGAAAGATAGTCTCTGCCCTTAAGGCACTTATAATGTACTGAAGAGGACATATGAATGGAAGCTGGAAGTGGGAGGGATACTAAGGGGTACTCAGGATCACTGTTGGGGTCATCTTGTTCCATGAAGTTGAAACCAAGAAGAACTGCAGTTGCAAAGTGAGGGCTCCTTGCCATGCTCCTTGGCAGATACCTTTGCCCCACCTCACCTCTCTCCCCCAGTTCCTCTTTATGTGTTGTCTTCCACCATTTGAATGTAATCTCTTTGAGTGTAGAAATTGTCTTATCTGTTTTTATATGTATCTCTAGTCCTTAGCAGGTCATTATTAGCATTTATAGATATATAGATAGATATCATTTATTAAGATCTTAAATGTTTGCTTTCTCTCTCGCCATAATTTATTACCTATCATCTATCTGTCATCTTTTTTCTTCTTTCTCTCTTTCATCTTTCTCATTTAAAGACATCTAGTGAGGGGAACACACCATTTTCTAAAATAACCTACTTCACTTTTGAATAACTACATATTAAAAGATTCCCCCACTAAATATATCTCCCTGAAAATTCCACTTAATTCTTCTAGTTCTGTCCCTTTGGACAAAGCAGAAGCAGTTGAATACCTCTTTTAATTAGTCCTTGAAACAGTTAAAGAAAGTTATCATTTTCCCCATAAGTCTTCTCTTTTCCAGACTAAAAATCTAATGTTCCTTCAACCAGTCCTCATATGTCATGGACTTGAGGCCTATCACCATCCTGATGGCCCTTCTCTGGGTACTCTCTGGTCTCTTCTAGCCCTAAAATTCTGTGATTCAACTCCTTTCTTAGTGACTGCATGCTCCGTCTTTCCTACCCAGAAAGTCTGCATGTTTACAAACCAGAGGTGAAACACTGCCGGCCTAAAACCCTTGTTTCTCAGATCATTTTGGTTAGTGGAACTAATCTAGACTATTTGAGCAGTGAGTTCATTCTGTCCACTTCACAAGTGTTTGCTCTCTCCAAGTTTCTTTACAAGGTGTATAGACAGTAACTACTGCCTGTGTGTGTGTGTGTGTGTGTGTGTGTGTGTGTGTGTGTATAGCTTTAGGGTAAATAGCACAATAGCACACTGTGCCTTAGTACACTTGCTTCATGATACAAAATTTACCAAAATAATTCTTGGAAACTTTGTGTTACAGAATTGTCTAGATGAGTGGAGAATGGAAAAGAATGATCCAAACTGATAAACAGTATTTGTGACACTTCAGAACTTTAAAAGAAGTTCATTACAGCCAGAAGAGACCTTAGAATTTTTCCAGTCTTACTTCCCTATATTACAGATAAGCAAACCAAAGCCCAGAGAGATGAAGTAATTTGTCCAAATCACATAGTTAGTAAGTGGGAGAGTCAGGACTTCAATATGCGCAGTTCGGAGTCATCATTCTTTCTTTCAAATTGCTCATTATAAAAGATCTGAAGAGATGATCCATCTGCTGCAACAACAGAATGGAGAATATATGCAAAAATCCACAGTACTTTATGCTATAGTCTACATTTCCCTGGTTGCAAGCTTAATTAATATTGGCTTTTATTTTCTAAGATATAGAAAAGGTTTTGTGAGTTTCAATGGACTTTGCTTTGTTAGTGTAGAAATGTTACCATGACTCAGAAACGTAGTGAACTCTCATGACAAAAAACTCTCTAAATTTATGAAGGCAATTTATAGTCTTAGAGAATTTGGGCCAAAGGCATGAATTGAAATTAGGCCTTATTTATTCCAAGGCCAGTACTCTTTTCATTTTGCTATGTTGCCTCTTATATTGGTGCTATTATTAAATTATTTCTTGGTTATAGCCATACTGGTCAGCTCATGGGTATGAAAGAATATAACACAGTGGAAAGAGGGTTAGATTTGGCATCAGCAGAGGATCAGGTGCAAATCCAAGATCTAACATTATATATTTATGTGTATGCCTCTGGACAAGTCACTTAAGCTCTCTGAATCTCGTTTTCCTCACTTATGAAATGGAGATAACAATACTGGCAGCACAATAATATTTTTTGTTCAGTCATTTCCCATTGATGGGTACTCTCTTAGGTTCCAGTTGTTTGCCACCACACACAAAAAGAGTTGCTATAAATATTTTTGGACCATCTAGAACCTTTTCCTCTTTGCAGTCCAGGCTTAGTAATAGAATTGCTGGGTCAAAGGGTATGCATTGTTTAGTAACTTTTTAACTACATGTTCAAATTGTTTTCTGGAATGGCTGTACCAATTCACAGCTCCCCCCTACAATGCATCAATGTCTGGCCCTAGATATTTCACAAGGTTTTGGTGAGGATCAAATGTGATGATGAATTTATAAATGTTTTTATAAACTGTACAGAACTATATTAAAGTAAGCTATTATCATCTACCTCATGGTGTAGTTATGAGGAACATGTTAAATAACTGTAAATAATAATGATAAATAAATGTGTTATTATTTGATACTGATTTTCTTTGGTGTGAAAGTTCTATTTAACTTAATACAATCTATTTAAATTGCACAATGGGAAATACTATATAGTCAGGTGTGGATGGGAGTCCTACTGTGTGAAGGCTGTAATTAATGAAACAAATACATTTTTTGCTTCCACTAGCTCCTTTCTTTTCTGTAAGTCTTTCTGTGAGTTCAAAAGGCAGTCTAGGGGCAGCTAGGTGGCACAGTGGATAGAGCAATGGCCCTGAAGTCAGGAGGACCTGAGTTTAAATCTGGCCTCAGACGAAACCCTGACAGTTATTAGCTGTGTGACTCTGGGTGAGTCACTTAACCCCAATTGCCTAAACAAAAAAATAAAAGGCAGTCTAGGGTATGAATAGGCATTGAGATACTGCTAAAATTAAAGGAACTCTTTAATCAGTGTGTTGCCTGTATCTCAGTCTGAAGGGGGGAAATCCTCCCTTTTTTTGGGTTAGCTTCTTCTCTATCAGTTTTACAGCCTTGGACACAAATCATGTTAACGGCCTGTCCTTGAGTAGAAGTTTAAAATAGCATAGAAAAACAGACAACATTAAACTCAAGGTATAGCAAGTTGCCATAAGATGTATACTTTAAGGGGATTATATTGTCCCTTTACCCAAGGGGGAAAGTGATTTTTTGCAGCCAACAGGGTGGAGGAGGTAGCTTGTCCCCGATTAGTGCTCTAGACAGGAAGCAGGAGGAAGATGGGTACTATGGACTTGACTTGTTAGGTTTACCAGCCATGATCTGTCCTTGAATTCATCTCCAGTCTTAGACTGTCTCACTGTTTCTCCTCTCATATAGTCTGATCTTCTGCTCTGCTCCCAATTTACATTGCCAGGGGCTTATGCTCCATCTCCTTTTCCTACTAGCTTCTTGGAAGGAGCTAGGGCCTGGGCACAACCTTTCCTCCTTCTCTTTCTTCTTAGCTATGTGGCTTCTCTCCCTGAAGTTCCTTTATGACCATTGGAGACCAGAAGCTTTTCTTCTGAGGCTTTTTGTGAGACCTGTACATATTCTAACTAGTGGTCCTCTCTGACCTTAGGAATAATGTCCCCAGAAGAGGTGCTACAAATATAAACCATAATCTTGGGTAAGCCTGATCCCATTATTCAATACCATAATACACATCATGTAATTCTATCAGTTTTGCAAGGAGAGAAGAACCTTCAACTGCTCATGCCCGGTTATCCATAGAACTGCTTGATGGTGGGCTTTGTTATGTCCTTTTGGAAAGTGAAGGAGCAGAAGACTAAATATTAGCAGTATCCAGGAACACAAATCCAGAAGGAATTGGGTTGGAGTTATATTATATGTCTTTTAGAGCTATTACGCTTTCTGGTGCATATGCCATGAAGAGGAGGATACCGACACAAGAAAAGTGTATTACAGAACTTGACACAGCCTGTAAAAATTCTATACTTTACCTCCTGCTGCCAATGTATAACACTAAATACAACCAATAATTTTGAATGGACTTTGCTTTTTTAAGTGTAAAAATACTACTAGGGTTCAAAAACACTTTCACTAGGGGAAAAAAATCAAAGTTTCTTGTCTTCTTGAAATACTTAAATGGGCCATGTATAAAACAAGCTTTATCTCTGGATTATTTTCTTGCCCCAAAGCCCATTTTACAACATGATTGTCAGGATTCCAATCATGTTTTCTAATTTTCAAGGGTTCATAGCTCTGCTTTAAAATGTGATCACAGATGAAATGTGACATCTAATGTTCCAACAAAGTAAAGCTTAGGCTTTTCATTCATATAAAGTTGAATTTCAAAAAACTTCCTTTTGGTTGCCAAGGAAGCAAAAAAAAAAATCACAGAACTCTCAAGGCTTGATATGACTTATATAAGAAATCATGAAATGAAATAAGTGATTTTGATGGATGCAGGTCAAATGGAGGGAAACATCATAGTTATTGAGCATAAAAATTACTATCAAGCATATATTCATTTTCCTTAAAAAAAGTTTCTAAGCAAGATCATATGCATAAATAGAGTTGGTGGGCTAAATGGTGTGATATGAAGGGCAATAAAAAGTGTGATTTGAAGACTCCCACTCCCAAATGCCTCCTCTACTCAGTGATACAGTGCCAGAAATCCCCATTATCAAAAAGCTATTCTAAAAAGCATTATCTTTTTCTAGAAATTTTTGAACACATACCCTCTTGGGAAGGGTGGCCTATGAAGAGAGGCAGCCCTTGACAGCAGAAAGAAAGCTTTGCTTTAGTCAGAAAATGGGTTTGAGCCATAGTTCAGTCACAAATGAACTATGGGACCTTGAGCAAGACACATCACCTTTCTGGGACTCCCTATCTGCCAAATAAAAGGGTCCTTGTTAGTGCTAAATCAGTGATCCAGGGACTCCCTGAACCAGAGGCTCCTCATTTATAGGGTAATATAATAATACCTGCCTGACTTACCACATAATTGGGTATTACTTATTTTGTCTTCATATGTCATGAGTTCCCCCTTTTGCATGGTAACTTGGCATCCTATTCTCTCTTTTGAACAAATTAGTTAATGGGTTTGTCTATTTTATTGGACTTTAAACAACCTCAACTCTTAGTTTTAGGTATCATCCTAGTTTTAGCTTTGTTTTCAGTTTTGTAGATCACTTTCTTGATTTTCAGAATTATTATTCTTGCATTTATTTTTGAGTCATTTATTTATTTTCTAGGTTTTATAAAAGTTTAATTTTTGTTAATGTAAATTTTCAGACATACCTTTTCTCCTAAGGACTGTTTTGGTGTAATCAAATAAGCTCTAACATATTGTCTCCATTATAATTTTCTTTGATAAAATTATGGTTTGTTGTTTATCCTTTGCATCATTTAGTATTTTTAAAAATTATTTCTATTTATCTAAATCATTTATTTTAATTTCACTTGTTAATTATAGTTTTTATTGCATTATGGTCTGTAAACACCTTTTTATTTTTCTGCATTTGTTTATGAGTTTCTTGTGCATTACCACATGGTCAGCTTTTGTAAAAATACCATGTAAAACAACAACATAAGTAAACTTAAAGTTCCTATCCAATAGTTGTCAAATATTTTGTTGAGATAATTAATTTGTTTAATTTTATATCACATTTGTTTAGGTCTGAAAGAGACACATAAAATTCCTCAAAGAGCATTATTTTTCTGTTTAATTTTCTTTGTTGTTTGGCTAGCTTTTTCTTTAATTACTTAGATACTAAGCCATTTGGTCCATATACGTTTAATATTGATATTTTAGAATTATTTTTGGCATACTTAAGCAAAATAAGGTATTTTTTTAAAACCTGGAAGCTTTGGAATTTGGCAGTCACATTTCTGGATGTGTTGAATTTGAGGTTTCTTTTAGGTGATATCCTCTTCATTCTATTTTCAATTTGCTCTCTGATTGCATTACTTTTGAGTGGATCTCGCTTCTTTGGTAACGTTTTCTGTCTTCTTTTCTAAGTTTCAAGCATTCCCAGAAGACCTCTCATTTTATTTCCTTAATCATTTTCACAATTTCTTTGAATAAACTTTGTCTCTGCTCTCAGAATCCTTGTGGCCAACTCCTTCTCTTTTCAGTTGTTCTAATCATTCTTTGTAGTTATTGCCAAGTTATTGTTTTTTTCTGGAGTTTTGTCCTGGTGCTCTCTTATCAATAGTATTTCTCAACTTTTTAAGGGTTTTTTATGATTTCCATTTCCTCACATTCTACACAAGAAATGGTTGATAATCTCCCCGCTCCCAACACACACACGCGCACACACACACACACACACACACACACACACACACACACATTCTTGTTTCTTCTTGAGACACCTGGTGGCATAGTAAATATAATGCTGGGCTTGGAGTCAGGAAAGCCTGAGTTCAAATCTGGTGTTAGACCCTTATTTGCTAAGTGACCCTAAGCAAGTCATTTAGACTCTGTTTACTTCAGTTTCCTCAACTGTAAAACGTGAATAGTATCTAGCCTCACAGGGTTGTTGTAAGAATCAAATGACATAATATTTGTTAAAATAAAAAGTGCTTATCACAGTTCTAGCACATATAAGATACTATATAAATACTTATTCCCTCCCTCTCTTTCTAAACTTTTCTTGGCTCTTCAATTGCTGAAGTTACTATTACAATAATTCCTTACCATAGAGTCTCAGGTAGAAGGGGAGGGCTGCTACTAGCCATATAGAGTTCTCCATCCTCAGACTGGAGCAAGATATTAGGCAATCCTAATATTTTTCACTTTTTTTGATTTAAGTAATTACAGATATGTTTTCACCTAAGGAATGCTTTAGTGGAATCAAATAATCTTGAAGTAACTATTTATTTTTTCTATAATTTATTCATAATATCATTCATTATTTACGATTTTATTATTTAGTTTTCATTTGTCTAAATTCTTTCTTTTAATTTTGTTATTGGTTATCATTTTTGTTGCATTATGACCATGGAACTTATTGACTCTTCCTTCTCTGTGAAGTTTCAGATTGTACAGACACAGACACTTATGTAATTATGGCCACTTAGTAGTATATTCCTAAATGGGCTGAAGATGGAATAGGTGTTGAGCTGAGTGAGCATGGCCACTGAGAGCATACAATACTGATAGAGTGGGTGAAGAAGTGGCAAACTGGGCAACTGTGGCTGCCAAGGGGCATAGGCCCAGATGGAGTTAATACTAAGCTAGTAGATTTAGTGTTTTGTCCTTTCCTATTAGGACCAGCTCAGAGAAAGGCCAGTAATGAGCCAAGAAATAGTAGTTATTATCTTCTGACAGTGATCCAGGCCACTACTATTTTGTCTTTGTAATTTTGTTAGGATTATTTTTTAAAAGCTTTCCTTGTATACTATTTTTTAAAATTTTGTTTCATTTGGTATCATTTTTGTAAGGCACTTTTAGAGGGAGTTGAGTTTAGCTATAACCTTTCATATTACCATCTTTACTAGAAACTTCTTCATGCTGTTATGCCATTTTTCTTTTACATCATTTTTCCCAGTGATATTAAATAGCTATGAATTATGGAATATCATCATCTCTAAAGAATCAAAATTTCAGGTGATCCCAGATAAAATAAGTCTTTGCCCATGCATGGTTGGGGTAAGTAGACTTCACCAACAGTGACTTTTGTGCAGGAAGTGATATAAAAGACATCTGGGATGTTGTCTGGGCTGGACATATAGCAGAGACAAAGGACAGCAGACAGACAAACTAAGCACTCTTCTAGGATCCATGGAATGTTAACTGTTGAGGAACACATTAGGCAAATCCTTTGTGGACCTTTTCTGTGTCTGAATTGGACTAGCTGATTGCAGTGCTTACCTTCAACTGTAAAATGTTGTGATTCCATGATTTATGGGAAGGCATGGACAACAATTTTTAGAATAAGAAAGTGTTGATATGTTCATGGTACCAGCTTGTCATGGCTCACATCATTGAGGTCACAGCTTTATTGGAGGATGGAGGTATGCTCACCCATGCATTCTCTTTGTTGAGGACCTTAAACATTTTTCTAAATACATTTATTTTCAAAATAATTAGGTCCTTCTTTAAGCTTCCTGGATATTGAGATTTTAAAGCTAATTCTCATTCGGGAATTTAAGTAGGAATGCCTAAAAGAAAGAGGCAGCATGGCATGGATTCATGGGTAGCATGCAGGACTTGGAGCCAGTATGAATTCTGTTCTCAAGGCTATCTGGGTGACCATGGAAGCTATTTAATGTCTTTGAGCCTTACTTTCTTCATTTGTAGAATGGGATAATAGTAATGCTTACAGGATTATTTTGAAGCTTAAACGAGATACTCTATATGCTGTGATTTTTCTTAGTCCTAAAAGTACTCGTGTCATTGATTATTAAAACAGACAAAATTATTCTGAGAGGCACTTAATTTTACTTCTGTTGGTTGCCTCAAAGATGTAGGAACACAGTAATAGTTTTATTTGCTTTTTCTCTTGATTTTTTTTCTTCTAATAAACCTGAAAAGCTGGGCATATCAGCCTCAGTGTCACGTTTCTATTTTTCTTTCTGCCAAATTGAACCAGTCTAGCTGAATGCCACTCTATTTACAGGTTTTACTGATGGCCAGATATTAAAAGGTTTTTTTTTTTGTCAAAATGACCTCTTAGCCTATTGTCAAGAAAATATTTACAATATATCATTTATTAGTATAATTTGAACATAGTTTTCTCCGGCTAGAGAGTTGTCTAACCCAAAGAGTTTACTGTAGAGGTCAGGTCCACCGATGACATGCTCCAGGAAAGTTGAGTGGTTGAAAGGAATGCTTAGATCCCACCCAGTGCTTATTTTGGGTGAACTCAGGTCTTATTTTGGGTCCAGTTCCCCAAATTAGATTGACTTATTTGCTGATAAATGCCTCAAACTGCTTTTCTCTTGGAGACTACCTACTGCTTATGTGAGGTAAATCAGGTAAATGTCCCTATGCCCTTGTCAGAACTTTATATGATATAATCTCAGAGATGTTCTCTCCTCTACCAAATAACAATAAAGTTATTTCTAAAACCATTTCAGATTTGGGGGGTTTGTTCTCATGAGTAACACTATGGACTAGCTTGAGAGATATATCCTCTTTCTTAGGGTTTCAGCCAAAGCTATATCCCAGTAAGAACCATTCATATGTGAAGCCAAGACACAGAATCACTGAGGTATCTATTTACTGACACTTCCAGCTGTAACACCTAATTGTTTACAATGTGTATGGAGGCCCCCAAAGGCAGCTTTTTTCTTCAACTGCCTGAGATTTGCAATGTCTGCAATAGTGCAGCAAAATATCAACTCTTAAATAGGCTGACTACTAAAGGGGAATAAAAAAATCTTTGTTTATGTTCTGTCAAGATGAGAGGATTTGGGATATATTCTGGGTACCAAACATGTTAAAACCTGCATTCAGCTAAAAGCTTTCTATTGTCTCAGCATGCCCCCAACTGGCAGACAGGGCTTAGGATTTTGGGGAATAAGAATTCTGCAGATTTCAAATCTCTTTTTAATGCCTTTGGACATGGCATCAAAAAGAAGTAAAATAACAGTCCTCCCCTGCACAGCATCAATGATAATAATCCCCTGGACACCAACCTTGAGATACTCCTCATACAAAAATTTTGACTGTGTAATCTTTGGCTGTTGTATTAGAAAGAGACTTGCCATGCAGACAATGAGCCATTTCTTTTGGAGAATGGACAATCCACTTGGGCACAATTTACTGGCTTCATGTTGTGGTGCTTTAATTTAGTTTGAGCCAGTATTTTCTCATATTCCCTTTTTTCTCCTTTCCCTTCCAGTGCTATAAAGCATATGAATGCATGTGTCTTAGGAGTGGTATTAGTTATGATTGAAGTCAAATTTGCTGCCCAACCCCATGATCTCTCTAACCATCACAACATGACAGAACACAGAAGAAAAACACCAGCTGCCATCTTAGTTAGGCTGCATTGTGCATCAGTCCTAGAAACTTCTACTAGAAGAGCTTAAACTAGTCATATACTGCCTTATCATTCTGGTCAGGGTCTGAATTAGGCAGGCCAGGTCTCATTTGGTCAGAGTATGAATCCTACTTGAAGCACAAATATTAAATGAATATGTCATTCCCTTGATTCATTAATTTGGTTGCTTAGTTTATTCTGAAGTGTGCTTAGGTGGTTTTAGTCAGTGTCTTCTCTGTTCCTGACAAATACGTACACCAAGAAAGAAGGTCTGCCTTGATTTTATTTTCTGATGAAGACTTGAGTACGTGTGTGCGTGTGTGTGTGTGTGTGTGTGTGAGAGAGAGAGAGAGAGAGAGAGAGAGAGAGAGAGAGAGAGAGAGAGAGACAGAGAGAGAGAGACAGAGAGAGACAGAGAGAGAGAGAGACAGAGAGAGAAAGGGAGGGGCAGACAGGGATAGGAGGGGTTATCTAATGCCAAACTAACTCTGGCACCTTCTAAATATAGAGTCTACCTTCAAGGATATCTGGCCTTTGCGAAGCCATAACTAGTGCAGTGAAATGGGGTTTTGCCACAGGGCACCAAAATTTAGAGAGCACTGACAGTATTCATACTCTTTTAGCAGCTAGACACAACTGTAGCAGTAGCAAGCCGTAGCACCTAGTTAGCAAGAATAATAAATTAAAATAGAAAGTTATCATATAGTTTGTGTTCCCTACTAACAGTTCATTTTTAGTCTGGTGGTTATTCCATAGATGAGTTTTTCCCTAACCCAACCCTAACCTGCTTTTTTCTCTGCCAACTCTATCCTCCTTGGTGGTGACCCTAGTCTCAGGGTTTCTTTTCCCTACTTCCTAGGGGTGGAAAATGTACCTTAACACCCCAAGTAATTTCTTAAAAGTCCAGAACCACAACTAGAAATTTTGGTACCCAGAGCAAACAACATAAAACATCCTTGTTGTAGGGAGCAAGAAATACATTCTCAAATGAAACCTTTAAAGACAAATTCAGAATATTTTGGAGGAGAAGAATACAATAGAATGTAAATCTCTGGCAGGAGAAATTTGACAGCTGAGAAATTTTTGTCACTGTTAAACATTCAAAATTACGGTATTTTATTTAAACCATCAAATCCCAGCTATCTAAACTATTAAATATCATTTTAATAATATACTATTAATTGATTTATGTACACTCACATATACATATATAATCAGAACAAGTACTTTTCTCCATAAGTGCATTTATATGTTGGAATACATATTTTTTTGTTCCTGGGAGACTTAGCAAAATTTGTTACACATGTGATAATGTACATACATAATTGATCTTCATATCTGAAGATGATTGTTGACTACTGTCTTGCTTATGATGTTCATGACTGATGAAAATCTTTTGTAAAAATAAATTTTTTATGTCTTTTTTTTACATTTCCAAAATTTTCCTCAGTATCTTTCCCCTACCCCTTCCCAGAGACAAAAAAAAAAGAAAAGAAAGGGAAGAGAAAAAAATCAGTCATGCTGATCAACACATTGAAAAAGTCTGGAAAGATACGTGATATATCACATTCACAGACCACCCACCTCTGAAAAGGACTGAGGTGGGGGTATCTCCTCATATCTCTTCTTTTCAATCATGGCTGTAATTTTTTTTTTTAGGCAATTGAGGGTTAACGACTTGCCCAGGGTCACACAGCTAATAAGTGTCAAATGTTTGGTCTGAGGCCAGATTTGAACTCAGGTCCTCCTGACTTCAGGGCCAGTACTCTATCCACTGCACCACCTAGCTGCCCCCCCAGCTGTAATTTTCAACATTTACTTTTGACTTTTTTTGGTTGCTCTTTCTGTTTACATTGTTTTAGTCATTATGCATATTGTTGATTTGGCTCTACTCACTTCATGCTGGTTCAGTTCATATAGAACTTTCCATGCTGCTCTGAATTGATCATATTTGTCATTTGCCATAGCACAGTAACATTCCATTTTATTCATAAATACTACAGTTTGTTTAGCCATTCTCCAATCAATGGGTATTTATTTTATTTCTAATTCTTTGCTATCACAAAAAGTGATACTATAAATATTTTGGTGAATATGGGGACTGTCTTCTTATCAATGGCCTCCTTGGGGTATAATGCCTAGTAATGGAATCTTTGGGTCAAAGGGTATGAATATTTAAGCCACTTTATTTACATAATTCCAAATTTCTTTCCAAAATGGTTATGTCAATTCATAATTCCACCAACAATGCACAAGTGTGCTTACCTTCCCACAACCCTTCCAACATGGATTATTGCCATCTTTTGTCATCTTTGCCAATTTACAAAGTGTGAAATAAAATGTCAGAGCTGTTTTGATTTGTGTTTCTCTTATTATTAATGATTTGGAACATTCTTTCATGTAGTTAATAGTTTACAATTCTTCTTGTTCAGATCATTTGACCACTTATCTATTAGAGAATTATTTTTGGTCATATATCTGAATATTAATTGTTTATTTATATATACATGCATACATATGCATATCTGTATACACATGTATATGTATACACATATATACATATGTACATATGTGTATATATACATGTGTGTCTTCGATATCAACCCTTAGAAAAATTTTATACAAATATTTTTCCCATTCCACTGCTTCCCTTTGTTAATTTTCTGTGTGCAATATTTTCTGCTTAGTGGAATCAAACTTACCTATTTTATCTTTCATAACTGCTTCTAGCCCTTGTTTGGTTAAGAATGTATGTCCTACCCCTACCCACTTAACCGGGCACATGCTATGGTTCTTTTCTGATTTTTTTATGGTATGATTTTTAACAGTAAGGTCACATATCCATTTAGAATGCATTTTTGAATATGATATAGGCCCAGTTTTTACCAGACTGTTTTCTAGTTTTCCTAGAAGTTATTATCAATTAGGTAATTCTTTCCTAAGAAATTTAAATTTTCCAGGTCATCAAAACTGCGTTGTTGAATTCAGTTGTTTTGGATTTTTCTTTATCTAGTCCAGCACTTCTTAAGCTGTAGGTTGCAACCCCATATGTGGTCATGAAAAATTTGGCAACAGTAAAAGGTTTCTGAATGCACGACCAAAAATTAATTCAAAATCAAACACGTAATGAATCTGAGGTCCTTCTGGCAGCACTTGCCCATGTTGCATCACACAACCTCACTGAAGCCTTGGTTCTAAATACAAAGCATATGCACCTTGCACTGCACATGCCCTCGGGCCACCCAATGCCAACGAATGATGCCAAAACAAGAAAAGGGGTCACAAGTAGAAAAAGTTTAAGAAGCCCTGAATTATTCTAGTCTGTTCTATAAATTTACCTCTTTTTTTTCCCAAACCAATATCAGGTGGTTCTGATGACTGCTACTTTATAATAGAGTTTGATGTTATCTTCTTTTGTCCCTTTTTCATTATTTCCCTTGATATTCTAGATTATTTCTTTTTCCAAATGAATTTTGTAATTATTTTATCAAGTTCTGTAGAGTATCTTTCATAATTTAATTAATATGGCAGGAAGTTATAATTTAATTTTGCTAATATTGTCATTTTATTACAGCCATGAGCACTAAATATTCCTCCATTCATTTATGTTGCTTTTTATTTCATTAAGGAATACTTTGTAATTGAATCTATACAAATATTTTATACACTTTGGTAGGTTTTATGCATTTTGTAATTATTTGGTATGGAATTTCCTTATTATTGTCTTCTTGATTTTGTTATTATTATAAAGAAATGCTGTGAATTTTTAGGGTTTATTTTAAACTACAACTTTACTGAAGACTATTACTGTCTCTAATAGTATTTTTGCCAATTCCCTAGGATTTTCTAAGTGAATCACAATGCCATTAGCAAATGGAGACAGTTCTATTTCCTTTTTACCTATCTTTATGCATTTAATTTCTTTCTCTTATTTTACTGCTACTGGTAACATTTCCTGAACTATATCAAACAATAGTGTGAGAGTATGTATATTTGTTCTATTGCTATATTTGTTGAGAAAACTTCTAGTAAATCCCTATTGTGTGTGTAAAAATATATATATATATGTGTATATATATTATATATATATGTACATATTGGTTTCAGATAGATACTTTTTATGATGTTAAAAAACAGACACTATGCCTGCACTTTGTTGGTGTTTTTTTTTTTTTTTGCATCAATGTGTATGGTACTTTGGGAAGGGATTATTTTGTACCTGTTCAATAATCGTATAGTTTTAGATGTTTTTTGTTAATATTATTATGTTGAATGTTTTCCTGATGTTGAACCATCCTCCTCACATCTTTGAAATAAGTGCAACTTGGTGCTAATGAATTTCTTAGAAAATCATTATAGTTTATTTGATAGGATTTTATTTAAAATTTTTGAATCAATGATCATTAATTATATCGGTGTATAATTTTCCTTCTGTATGTTATACTTCCCTGATTTAGGTATTTGGATTTTGTCTCATCTGATGACAGTGTTGATGGCAGGTATGTAGTATAGGAGAATAGATTGTTTTTGTTAAAATATATCTATATCTATATCTATCTATATCTATCTCTCTATCTATCTATCTATCTATCTATATATCTATGTGTGTGTGTGTATATCTGAGTCCTCTATCAGGAGGTGGGTAGCATTTTTTTCATCATTAGTCTTCTAGAATTGTAGTTGGTTTTTACACTGATCCAAGTCACTAATTCTTTCAGAGTTGTTTGTCTTTTTGATATTGTTGTCATCTTATAAATTGTTCTGGTTCTGTTCACTTCATTCTGAATCAATTCATGCAAGTCTTCCCATATTTTTTTTTCTGAAACCATCCTCTTCATCATTTCTTACAGCTCAACAGCACCCTGTCATATTCATACACCACAATATTTTCCCCAGTTGAGGGGTACCTCTTCTGATTCCAATTATTTGACACCTAAAAGAGAGCTATAAATATTTTATATAGTCTTAGAATTTGTTTTGCTTAGTACTAATCTCTTCCTTAATACATTCCTCTTAGTTCTAATCCATCTTTCTGCCTTCTCTACTTTCCTTTCTATTTTCCTGTTAAGCGAAATGTATTTCTGTACCCAACTGTGTGTGTTTGTGTATTCTTACTTCCTTTGGCCAGTTCAGATAAAAGTGAGGTTCAGTTGTCAGCCATCTCCCCACCCCTTCCTTGTTTGTACAGACATCTACTTGTGCACTCTAAGTGAGATAATTTCTTCTAATATTCTTTTCTCTTCTTCTTCTTCCCTCAGTGTATTCCTCTTCTCTCTTTCTATTCTCTCTCTCTCTCTCTCTCTCTCTCTCTCTCTCTCTCTCTCTCTCTCTCTCTCTCTCTCTCTCCTTTTTGGTGAGGCAATCTGGGTTAAGTGACTTGCCCAGGGTCACACAGCTAGTAAGTGTCAAGTGTTTGGTCTGAGGCTGGATTTGAACTCAGGTCCTCCTGACTTCAAGGCCAAAGCTTTATCCACTGAGCTATCTAGCTGCCCCTATTCTTCTCTTAAGATCATCAAGATATAACAGAAAAACACAGAATAATTGTCAGGGGTTGGACTCATTTTTACAAACGAGGGACCTGAAACCCAGGGAGATTAAGCAACTTGCTCAGGGTCACACAGTTAATAAATATTTAAGGGTGGGATTTGAACCCAAGTCTTCCTGACTTGGAAGTCCAGTGCCCCATCCATCACACCGTACTTACTTATCAGAGCTTACATTCCACTAGCTTAGCCTCAAAAATCTCAGGGCTATCTCCACATCACAGTGAGACATTAGAATAGTACTTTAGCAAAACACACATAAATTTCATGTACATATCTACAGATATACCTATTAGTATTTTACTTCTTTGTCTGTCACAGTATCATTTTGTATAAAATCCTTTCAGCTCTATATGTACATTGAACATTTCGGATTAGCAGTGCACAGCATTTTTATCTACACTCTAGAAGAATAACTTGTCTAAAACAAAACTTCTTGTTACTAACAACATTAGCTGACTCTGTTAAATGGTCCATAAACTCTGACATTTCTGCCCATATATTCTCTTCAAGAGCACAGTCTTTGGCCTGTGACCCTTTCTGTCCCAGTAGCTTGTGCTTTCCAGTGGACTGGAATGTCAGCTGAGGACGCTTTCAATTGTGCTTCTGGGTTTCTGACCATCATTAAAACAATCTCTAGTATTGACAGATCTTCTCTGTAATTCTAGGTGAGCACAGAGAGCTTAAGAGTATATCCTAGATTTGACCAAGAAGAGCTTTGGTTCTTCTAGATTCCAGCTCCTGTGCTGCTTGTTTTCATCTTGACCATAAGCCTGGGAGCTCTTCAGCAGTAATCCCATGCTTAATGCAGGTTAGGGAAATTTTTAGGAAAATGTTACTACTTTATACAAAGACAAAACTTGCATTACTAAGAATTAGGAACATTATAGGTGATTGTCAAGGTTTTAGCACTCTGCTCTATGCCCCAGAAATTCTTTACTTCCCACTGCTGAACAATAATTGATCTTAGGATGCTTCCAGCAGCCTTCTCAGCTAGAATGATCAGTAGACAAAATATTAAGCGCTTGATGGACGTGGAAAAATTTGTCAAAAGTTGTACCTCTTGAGTGGCCCTCAAAAAAAAGATGAAA
Source organism: Phascolarctos cinereus (assembly GCF_003287225.1). NCBI lineage: Eukaryota > Metazoa > Chordata > Mammalia > Diprotodontia > Phascolarctidae > Phascolarctos > Phascolarctos cinereus. Next base: position 156,428,333 of record NW_027555625.1, read on the forward strand.
ATAGAAGCTGAAATAGTCTAAATATACCCCCAAGGAGGTTAGAAAATAGGCTGCATCATACTATCAGTGATTTCAGTGGGGCAGAGGATAGGAGTTAGGAAGCCCAGAGTTAGGAAGACCTGAGTTTAAAACCAGACTCAGACACTCACTAGCTACGTGACCCTACAAGTTGCTTAATCTTTGTCTCTTTCACTTTCCTCAACTGTGAAATGGAGATAATAATACTAGCACCTACTTCCTAGCATTGTTATGAGGATAAAATGAAACAGTATTTGTAAAGTTCTTTGAAAACTTTAAAGTATTATATAAATGTTACCAGTAGTAGTAGTAGTAGTAGTAGTAGTAGTAGTAGTAGTAGTAGTAACATGGGGCAGTATAAAATATATCATCAAAGAAACAGATAAATTTTCAGAAAAGGAGGTAAACTAATTATTATAGTAAGAGATAGTAACTGTAAAATGTCTGTGTACTTCATTAATACTCACCAATATCTGTAGATGAAAGGATGGTCTTTGTAACATTGGCAGGACAACCTGTAAGAATTTATGGAAGAACATTGACAACAGTTTCACAGGGCAAAGGGGAATAGAAGGGTTGTGAGTGGAGGAAGTATGCACATTACTTAGACTCCAGATCCATTAAAGTAGTAAAAGAGGAGTGGACAGCTGTCAAAGAATCACAAAGAAGTGTAAAAAATACACTTAGTATTTGAACTATACTATCCATATTTTAATTTTCTTTGGGGAAACACCCTAAAAGAGTCTTAGTCAGCCTCAGTAACGTCAGGCGAAAGCAGTGGCCTCCTAGGGATGAGGGTTCTGTGCCAGGTAGAGAGGAAGAAAAAGAGCTGCCCATGTGGGTTAATAAAGTTGGGGGTGTTTTTATCAGAAGGACAAGGGGAAAGGGTTAGACTGAGAGATGCAATGAAATTCAAAGGAAAGAATCTTTGACTTCGAGTATAATGATAGGCAAAACACAGAACCTTAGAGATGGTAGATACTTTAGAGACCACACAGTTCATCTTTAGCCTAAACAAGAATCCTCTCTCCAAAATATTACAAGTGATCATCCAGCTTTCAATGTCCCATTCCCACAGCAGCAATTTCAAATGATCTCTTCTCTCCTCAGACCTCTTACACCATCCTCTCCCCTGAATCTCATAGGGATCTCAATTTGTATTTTATTGAGAAAATAAAAGCCATTCACTGTAAGTTCCCTCTTCTCCCTTTCTCTACAGCTCACTACCCTTGATATCATCCTCCTGCTCTCTCTTCCTTTATTCCAGTCTCTGATGAAATGTAAGACTTTCTCCTTACAAAGGCCAATACCTCTACAAATGCCCTTGATTCCATCCCCTCTCATATGTTTTCAGCAGATCAAACCCTCTATCATCACCCCACCCTGTCCCTCTCTCTCTGTCTGTTTCTGTCTCTGTTTCTCTCCCTCCCTTTCCTATAAGCATGCACAAACACAACACACACACATACACACACACACAGACTCGTGTCTCTCTCCTCCTGAAAAAAATTCCTCACTTGACTTCAGTATCCCCTCAAGATATTATCCAGTATCTCTTTACCCTTTTCATCCAAACTCCTAGAAAAAGTTATCTATGGTTGTTGATTCCACGTCTGCTCTTTCTCCTTAATCCTCTGCAGTTTGGATATGGACTTCATCAGTCAACTCAAACTATTCTCTCCAAGGTTACCATTGGTCTCTTAATTGAAAAATGTAACAACCTTTTCTTAATCCTAGGATCATAAGATCATAGATTTAGAGCTGAAAGGGACCTTAAAGGCCGTTAAGTTTAATCCTCTCATTTTACAAGATGAGGAAACTCTTGGCAAATATTGGAGTGGTTTACCATTTCCTTTCCCAATGGATTAAAGGAAACAGAGGTTAAGTGATTTGCCCAGGATCACACAGCTAATGTCTGAGGTCAGATTTGAATTCAGGCCTTCCAGGCCCAGTGCTCTATCCACTAAGCCACCCAGCTGCCTCTATTCTCCTTAAACCCTTCCTTTTTCAAACTTCCATATTTCTGAAGAGGGCAACTTCCAGTCACCTAGGTTTGTAACCTCAGTGTTTTCCTTAAAGACTCCTTATTTCCACTCGTACCACATATCCACTCAGCTACCAACTCTTCTCATTTCTATATCCACACCACCTCTCAGTTTGTCGCCTAACTGATACTCACAGAGTTACTACTCTCATCAGCTCTTAAGTGGATTATACCAATAGCCTCCTAATTGGTCTCCACTTTTCCAGCCTCACCTCCCTCCTCACTCCAACCCACCTTCTGCGAAGCTGCCAAAATGATTTCCCTGAAACTCAGCTCTGCCCATGTCTCTTCCTGGCTCAATAAATAGGATCCAGTATATCCTATTATTTCAAAGATTAAATATAAACTCTGGCATAAAACTCTTTACAACCTGGCCCTAATCCTCCTTTCTTACCTTATCATCCATTACTTACTCCCTGCCACACACATTATACTCCTTGAAAAGTGCCTGACACATAGCTGGCATTTAGTAAATGGTTGCTGATTGATTAGTTAAGGGGAAATCCATGACCCTTCTAGGTAGTACATTCTACCTTTGGATAGCTGTAATAGTTAAGAAACTTTTCCTTATGTTAAGCTAAATTTGCCTCTCCTACTTCATCTCTATGGATCCGACTCATCATTGTTAAAATAAAGAAATTGGCTAAAACAATCTCTAGGGCCTCTTCTAGTTCTGACACTCATGTAGTCCCTCAGGATCACCATTACAAATATTAATATCATTATAAAATATTGCTTGAAAAACTCGAAGTATTTGGATAAATAGGAGCTTATTCTATATTAGCTGTAAACATTTCTTCACAATGATTTCAGGGAGGTGGTGGAGAGTGGTGGTGCTAGGGTAGTGGTGGTATCCCCACATGCTTTTATTTGTGGGGGTAATCCTGTACAAAGAGTGAGGAAACCTGAGTAATAGTCACCACCATCCCCCTGTCTGCCTCTGAAACTCCAGGTGCTCCAAGCTCTAGATGTCAAAATTCCTAGTTAGAGCCCTATAAACCACTTAAGTTCTTTCCTTCCTTTGTACATAAACAGTAGTAATAATACCTATCCTGGCTACCTCAGAGGAATGTAGGGAGGGCCAGTTGAGTAAATGAGTGGGAAAGTACTTTAAAAAACATAGAGTGTATAGAAAGGTTAAGCAAAACTTTAGTGCAGATCTACTTGAATGGACAATGGATAACTCCATGAAACACACACTCACACACACACACACACACACATATACACGAATGAAGATTTTTGTTACTACTAGACAGGGTACTACTGTTATAGTATGAACATTTCCAGTTTAACTAGATTTTAGGAGGGCATACACCAGATGGGTGCTTGTGAACAATAGTACTACAGAAAGAATCCCCCAACCCCTCAGTGTTACCCCAGAACCCTGAGCAGTAAGGAGCAGTTGCTTCATTCTGGGGACCTCACCTGCCAATGGGAGTGCAGGCTCAGAGAGTAAGTCCAGAGCACATACGTGGCACACATTGTAGTGAATTCCTTTTGGCAGAGGCATCCAGGGACAGTAGGCTACACCGCTGGCACAGTTTCAGCAATTAGGGTACCAGAGGGGAGACAGATACAGCTGTAATATGTTCAGGTAATAAAAATTTTACCAGGCCTGGGTGCTGGACTGGCCCAGCAGTCTTTTGAAATTATACAAACTGATTTTGTTCAATAACATAAAATTAGACAGTGAAGCTAATTTCATGCTATTTTCCAACCCCTCTGACAACTTTCTTCTGTCACTGAGAGGGTAAAAATTTCCATGATTAGAATTCTAAGTACCTAGTAAAGGTATTTGTGTCAAATATAAGATGCTTACATGAATAAATCTTGATTTTTCAAAATTTTTCATAGTTGAAGTTCCCTTCATCAATCTTTTAGATCTGAAAAATCAAACTGTTAGTAAGGGTGTTTCTGAAATGCCATTCAACTCTGATATGAATACCATTGCATTCAAAACCTCTGCAAAATCAGACTGGGTATATTCAGAAAAGAGGGAAAGACAAAGAAGCAGAGAGGTGTTGTAAGTACAGACTTCTATGAGGAACTATTAAAAATTTATTTCACTGACATTTTCTTGGGTAAAATATTACATTCGTGCCACCCATTTAATAGTAATAGCTATCTTTATATAGCACTTTGAGATTTGCAAAGCACTTTACAAATATTATTTCATTTGATCCTCACAACAACCCTAGGAGGTAGGTGCTATTATTATCTTCATTTTACAATGAGGAAACTGAAGCAGATAGAGGTTAAATGACATGCCCAAGCTCACATAGCTAGTAAGTGTCTGGGGCCACATTTTAATTCAGGCCTTTTGACTCTAAGTCTAGAATTCTACCTACTGCACTACCAGCTGCTTATTTACTTTGGATATATGCATGTGTTGGCTTTGGTATGCAATGCTGATAGCAAACTTTCTATACCTTCTTATCCTGTGCTATTCTTGTTCCTACCCCAAATCCTCCCTAGAGGATTTGTTGTTCATCCTTTGTTTTCAAAGAGGACCAAGGGCATCACAGGTGGTGTCTTTACTTGTGAATGAATTGGATTTAAGTGAGACAGAGTTGCACAAAGTCATCAGCCTCACTCTCTCTTCCAGAGTCATTGAAGTCCAGTGGCAAGACAAAAGTCAAGATGACTGGTAACGGCCCAGGATGCAGTGGGTGACCTGCTTCAGCCACTTTTATGGCCACTGGAACAAATTGTTCTCATCTGTCCATTCTGCTGGGGGAAGTTTTCACATGCTTGAGGGTAGATGTTCCCCTAACTCACTGATGGATTTGAGGTCTGTTGGTTACCCTGAACCTCGGTTAGCCCATCTGCCAAGACAGTTTTATGGGGGTGTGGCCACTGTGCCAGCTACAGCTTCTTGGAGACACCAAAGATGGATGAGCAGTCCTGAAAAGGGCTTGGCAAGCCCTGAAACCAGAGATGCTAGTCCTCCATGAACCCCCATACACCCCAAACCTAAAGGATTTACACAATGTACTGAAAACCTTCCTCTGGTTCATTTAATATCTCCGAGGTACCAATGTACTTCTAAGAAGTATCACTTGGCTATGCAGCTTTTAGTTCTCATTTCTGTAACATAGCGAAAGTAATGTCTTATGATGTTTCTCATGGGCAAGTTATCATTGGTAACATATTGCAGATTGTTAATGCTCACAATATATCTTTATATTGCCTTTTGGACTATTTGTAATTATGATTCTTCTGAGATCATGGCCCTAACATCCCTGGGAGAATATCTATCATAAAGAAATGGTTTTTTGTGGCAGTATGCTGTTTGGTATCCTTGAAAGCACTGGACAGCTTCTTGAATACAATCTAGCACAATTTCTTAATATAATACAATTCTAGGGCAACCTATTTTGACTAACATGACAGGCTATTTGTCCCAGTTGCAGATCATAGTGTAGACTACACATATTTTTCATTCACTTAGTTTTTCTAGTACATATGGTTAAACCAATCTCTTTTACACTGCTGTGGATTTCACACTATTGATACAACTAGTACACTGATTTGAGACAACTAGAACTGATAATAATAACAAAATTAGCATTTGCATAGGGCTTTAAGGCTTGCTTGATATTATCTTATTTCATTCTCATAATAATCCTCAGAAATAGTTATTATCATCTGTACTTTACCAATGAGGAAACTGAGGCAAACAGAGTTTAAGTGATTTGCCCGACTTAGTCTGAGGCTAGATTGGAACTCAGATCATTCTGACTTCAGGTCTAGAATTCTTCTCACTATACCACCTAGCTGACATCCACAAGGAATCATTCTTTTATTTGGGATGTTCAGTATATCTTCCATGACACTGACAAACATCTTAGGTGAGCATATAGCATCCTATTCTGTACTTCACCTGTTGTCAAGACTTAGGAAGATCTAGTACTTCTGGGGAGGCTGGTTTGCAGAGGGAAGAGTCTTGAGGTAGAAAATCCAATTAGGAGGCTATTGTAATAGTCTAGGTCACAGGTGATAAAGGCCATTTCTAAGGTGGCCATATGAGTGAAGGCAAGATGATGGTCAGAAGAAGCAATACAAGGACATTCTCAAGGTCTCTCTTAAGAACTTCTAAATTGATTGTGTTGCATGGGAGACACCGGCACAGGACCACTCAGCATGGCATGCCCACATCAGAGAAGGTGCTGTGCTCCATGAGCAAAGCAGAATTGAAATAGCTTAAGAGAAACTCAAGATATGCAAACTTAAAGAATCCACCCCAATGCTTCCCATGGACTGTTTGTGCCTGACCTGTGGTAGAACATTCCTTGTTTGGTCTGAGCTCATTTTGGTCTGATCAGCCACTGTTGGACACACTAAAACTTGACTCTAGCATAGTGATGTCATTTTGGTCCTCTTTGAAAACAAAGGACGACAATGAGTGAAGGGAAATGGACAGTGATTTTGATTTCCACTAATATGAGACTTACTTGGATCTTACTTCCCCAACTTGCTTTGGCCCATTTGGAAAAGAGAGGTAGGAAAGGAGCATCTCAGTCTTTGAGGGATCTCTATTGCACATGAATATTTGTTCCATGGGCCCAGTCCAAGATGGTCTTTCCCTTTTTCAGTCTAGTGGAAAAATTTTTTTTTAAAAAAAATCCAGCATTAGAGGAGCGGGGTTTTAGTTCTGACTCAAGTTACTTGGTTTGTATATGTTTGTGTGTGTCTATGTGTGTTTTCCAACTTACAAAATGGGGATAATAATAACCATTCTGCCTGTCTTACAGGGTTATTATGTGAATCAAATGAGTGAATAAATGTGAAAGTATTTTGTAAACCATAGAACACCACATACGTGTAAGGCATTATATGTATAATCCATAGCCCAAAGTTTTCCCCACCTTCCTCATAAGATTCTGGATCCTGGATACAGATCAGGTCTGATTTGTGGGGCTGAATCCAAAAGGTGATTTTTTTCTCTTTAGCTCATTGATCTTAGCTGAAGTACTCCAGGAAAATCTCTAAAATGATTCCCAGTATAGCATGTGTCTGTATTTCCCCAATTCTGAGCAACCAGGTCCTATGCTCTCAGATGACAATTCAGAGTATGATTGGCATTGGGCCTTTATTTCACCACATGGAAAAAGCGCAAAATGCAAAAGACTCACAGTAGCATAGGAACAGATATAGTCATGCAAAGAACATTCACATAGCCCATTAGCTACCCCACCAATAAAGTGAACTTCTTGTCTTTGGGACAACATACTGATATTACCATGAAATCCTTTTCTCCCACAGGGTCATAAACAGTTCCCTCCAGGTTCAGAGTGCTATGCTGTGGTTTATACTTCCCTTGGAAGATAAATAAACTTTGGGGGCTGTTGAACAAGTAATGTCCCTTCTATTGGATTTCTATAGTCTTAAGTAATTCACTTACTTTGCCCTTCAGAGAGGGTGCTGTGCAGGAACTATGTGGATTATCTTTCTCCAAGAAGCATGCTGCATTTGGAAATCTTTTTATCTAGTCAAGTCATATCAAATCAACAAGCATTCACTAAATACACTATGTGCCAAGCACTGTGCTAAGTGCTGTGGCTATAAAGAAAGGCAGAAAATAGCACCTGCTCTTGAGGGGTTCACACTCTAATAAGGGAGATGTTATATAAAAACTATATATAAACAAGATATAAACAATAAATTGATGAAAATTGCAAAGGGAAGTTCCTAAGATTAAGGAGGACAGCGAAAAGCTTCTTGTAGAAGCTGGGACCTTAGCTGAGACTTAAAGAAAGTCAGAGAATCTGGGACACAGATGAAACAAAGAGGCAGAAAAGAAAAGCCCAGTGCTCAAACTTTTAAACTTGGAATTACCCATGAGGCAAATCTAAAGCCTCCTTAGGTCAAGGGAGCATACACATGTCTGCATCTGCCACGTGCTTCTGCCACAAGTTGCCAATAACTGCTTCTAGAGTAGGAAGAAATTCCCTTGCCTCCTTACTGTATTGTGGAAGATAGCGAAAGGAGAAAAGGTAGAGAGGAAGTTCTCAAAAGAAGGCAAATCAGTTTTCTTTTATAGACCATGGGGAAAATGGCCTGAATCTCATTTGCCCCATCATCAGGAGGCAGCCCCATCTTCTGAAACCGAGTCTACAGTACCACATATGTGCATATGTTTACTCTTCATGGGAAGAATCCTTAGCTGTTTCTAAAGGACCTACGCCCAGGAATCTCATCAAGTTGATATTGGATGACTCATAAAATTGGTGGATGACTCCTTTGATCACTCCTTACATATTAATATCATAATAATTTGTATTCATATTATACATAATTTTAATGTTATAGTAGACAGGCAGCATGGCACACAAAATAGAATATTGGACTTGGATTTAGGAAGAGCATCGTGTGAATTCCACTTCAGCTGCATGATCATGGGCAAGCCCATTAATACCTCTCAGTCTCAGTTTTCTCATCTGTAAAATGGGGATAATATCTATAGCACTTAACTCACAAAGTTGTCACAAAGATCAAGTGAAAAAATGTATTTAAAGAACTTTGCAAATCATTAAGTGCCATATAAATGTCAGTTATTACTATTATCATTATTGCGAGCCACTAAGAAAAAAAAAGTAACCATAGGAGAAATATGAGCATGTAAACTACTAACTTGAGTAGATAGAAATATCTAAACTATTGAGAACAGCAGAATATTTAAATACAAAAATTTAGCAATAAAAATAGGAGCTGTCAGCCAGAGCCAGTGGCCTAAAGCAGCTAGGTGACACACTGGGCTGGGAGTCAGGATAACTCGATGTCAAATCCAACCTCAAATACTTAGCAGTCGTGTGATCCTGGACAAGTCATTTAAACTGTCTGCCTCAGTTTCCTTAACTATAAAATAGGGATAATAGTAGTACCCTCCTTCCAGCCTTTTTTGTGAGGATCAAATGAGATAGTATTTGTAAAAACATTTAGCATAGTACCTGGTACTAGTAGGTATTTAATAAATGTTTGCTCCTTTTGCCTTCCTTCCCTAGTGTCCAAAAGGGCTCCTACTTTGTCTCTCAGTCAGCTAATTCTTCAGTGTGTATGTGTGGGTATGTATGTGTCTGTGTGTTTGCCTATGCATGCATACATGTGCAGTATGCATGTGTATAGACTCTTAGATGAGAATGAGGCTTCTATATTTAGTGGTGATTATCACCAACATGGAAATGAAGGAATTAGTGACACAATAAAAACTCAAATTGCTTGGCAACAGTATTTAGGCCCCATTAGGTAGATTTGTAACTGCTTCCAGAGGAATAAACTCCTGTGTCATTAGATAACAAGGAAAGAAATAGGTTATTTCCTTTTTGAAAGGTATGAAAGCTTCCAATTGCCTGATGTATTTGCTTAGTAGATTATTTTCTGTCATCTCAGTTAATTGAATTTCATCCCTTGCTCTTCGAATGCTTTCCTCTCACATAAGGTTAGAAAGTTCAGAAGAGTCATATTTTAAACCATGTCCATTTAAAGCAGAAATCAGCTATATCTATATGAAGTGTGCTCTGGGAGGGAATTGAGAAACCCAAATCTCTAGCATAACTGCTTCTTCTCCCCTGCCATTATATCAGGGTAGTTTGGCATTCAAGGAATGTTTCGTAAGTCATCTTTGCAACCTGGCACCCAATCTAGACATTTTAATGAGGAATTCAGTTATTTATGGTGCTATCCATTTCCCTTTTGGAAATCCTATGAAAGCTTGCCCTGGTGTAAAGTTGTATTTCCAAATCAAATATGAAACCTAGAATTTAGCTGTGGTTTCAATAAGAATTTGATTTATTATGTATTTGGCGGTAACAAGCTTTTGGTCTCAGTGAAATATCACTTGACTAGATATTTGTCCCTACCCTACTCGTTCTTTTAAGTATTTCCAGATTCATATGTATGTATGTATATGTGTGTACATATGCACATATGTATAAATAATCTTCATACACACATAATGTTAGAAAAACAATCTAATCACCTCTTCCGCAAAAGTTTAAATATGTGTCAAAGTAACTATTAAAAGAGTTGGGTGGGTACTTAAAATTTCCTAACATTTGGGCACTGAAACACCAACGCCTTAATGTTCTTCACCACATGACCCCCACTAGCTCTTTCTAGGCCACTTATAAATCTTTTTACCCCTCAAATTCATTGAAATTGTCTCATCTATCACCTTTTGTTGGGCAACTAGGTGGCACAGTGAGTACAGCACTGGGCCTGGAATCAGGAAGACCTGTGTTCAAGTTGGGCCTCAGACACTAGCTATGTTACCCTGAGCAATTCATTTAACCCTATTTTCCTCAGTTTCCTTATTTGTAAAATGAGATGGAAAAGGAAATGGCAAACCACTCCAGTATCTCTGCCAAGAAAATCCCAAATGGGGTCACCAAGGGTCAGACATGACTGAAACAACTGAACAAGAACTACTACCTTTGGTTATGCTTCCTAATGCATTGACAATCTCTACAACTATGACCTGGCAGCTAGAAACTACCTGTGAGTTGTAGTTTGTTTGAAGAAGATAAACAAAAAAAGATGTCATTACTGCTGAGAGTCATAGACTTAGACTTTGGTTTTATGGTACAAATACTTTGTCATAGCATACCAGATACAGAATCTGGTTTTAGAAAAAAAATGATACCTGAACCAACTCCTTTCCACCTCATTTCTCCAAGGGAGACCAAATTTATCTTCTATTCAACATTAAATACCTACTATCTTCACAGACTTTGCTAAGTATTGGGAAAGAAGGTTCAGATAAGGTGTGGCTTCTGCCCTCTTGGATCTCATAGTCCAGTACAGATAACACCACAACAGATAATATGCAGTTATACATAATACTACATTTCTCATTTAGCTGCACTGCTTTGGGACTTCTCTGAGTTTAACAGTGTGTCGCAATGAGCTCATTATTGTAAAAAGCCCCATTGTCCTGAAAGATCCCATCAGCCTTGTTACTCATCACTACTTTCTGCTCCTCTGATTGGAGGGTAGGACCATGAATTTCAAACCTCCATTTAAAAGATGGAGGTCAGTTCAGTCACTTCCTCATTCCTCACTTGGCTGTACCACTTTGTGACTTCTCTGACTTTTCCATCATGTCTCCTCATTGGAAATTATTCCCTCCCCTTCTAGGGATTTTAAGAGTCAGAAACAAGAAGGAAGTACATTCCAAGTATATATAGGCATATATGGGTAATAACTATAGACCTAGGAGGTGGAAGGTTATGGAAAGAGAACATAAAGTAGGTTAGGCTGGCAAGACAGTAAATTGTATGAAGGAAAACAATATACAATAAGTCTGGAAAGGTAGGCTGGAGTCACAATGCCATTTTGAGGGGTTTGTCTTTGATCATGAAAAGACAGCAGAAAACCACTGGAGGTTTTTAGGCAGGGGAGTAACATAGACCTGTGCCTTAGGAATATCACTGTGGCAGCTGTGTGGAGAATGTATTGGAATGGGAAGAGGCTTGAGCCATGAAGACTAATGAGAAACTATTGCAGTAGTGCAGATCAGAGGTGATGGATTTAAGTGGAAGCCATGTGAAGAGATGTGAGTAATGTAACAGACAAGACTTGGTAAGTGATTTGATACATCTGTTGGGGAGAGTGAAGAGTCATGGATGAGTCTGAGGTCATAAATCTGGATACCTGGAAAGATGGTGACCAAAAAACGGAAGTAAGGAAGAGGGTGAGTTGTTTGGGGAGAAAGATAATTAATTTATTTTTGGACTTTAGCTTATATACCTATAGGATATCCAGCTGGAGACGTTCAATAGGCAGTTGGTGTTAGAAGACTGGAGATCAAGGGAGAGACGAGGAAATGTGATATACATATACATATGTACATATACATATATGGCAAACTCAAATGAAAGTACTTTTTTAAGAATGGGGAAGACATAGGTGTATTTGTAGAGATAGCAAGGAAGAAGCTGATGGATCACAAGAGCATGAAGGTGAAAAAGAGGAGAGAGAGAATTTTAATGAGGTAAGCTTGAAGAATAAGTTCAAGGATGCAAGTAGAAAGGTTAACTTTGGCAAGGAAAAAAGCCACCTCATTTTCTGCTACTGGAGCTAAGGAGAAGGGAATGAATGAAGATGTAAATAAGGAAGCTTGTGAGAGATGACCTTAAATTTCTCAATAAAGTAGTCATCTGCTGGGAGGGAGGAGAGTGGAGGGATATTAGGAGCTCGAGGAAAAAGATGTGGAATAAGCAGTGTGGGGAGAATTAATAACTGAAAGGATTTCCATGTAGCTATGAGGTCCCAGTTGAGTATATATATAACAAGAATTTGTAGTGGATCTAGTCTGTATAGTACTACTATTCCTTTGAGTAGGATTCAGCAGATCAAAAGTAGGAAAAGAGAAGGCAAATTGAGGGAATGACCCAGTATTCCTTGAATAGTTCCCACATTCAGTGTAATGTTCACCACTTAACTGAAATAATCAGAGCCTAAGGGTACAAAGGGAATGATTACTTTAATAAAAACACAATCTATGACCCTCAGGTAAAAGGGTCCCAGACCCTATGGAGTCCACATGGACTCCATGGAGGTAAAAGCAATATGGGGAAAGGTGGGGCACAAATTTCAGAACCTTCTCATTGAAACCATAGAACAGAACTTAACCTTGCCCAAAAGGGACTATGGCTAGATTTTGGATCAATACACTTGGGGTCAAAGTTAATTCAGACTGTCCCAGTGCTCTCAGAGTCCAGTCCTAGCTGACAATACCCAAGGCTTAAGATTTACAGGGAATAAAAAGCAGATGGGAAAGGGCAAGATATTTGAGGGTGAAGGGCAGTGTCTTGTGGAACTGGTTAGTTAGAATGCCAAGACTGTGAAGGGAAAAAATTTAAGCCGAAAAAGGATAATAGATAGGGAGAAAAAGGAGGAATACAAGAACCAAAGGATATTGTAAGAATGAAAATAGGTTTAGAAGACTGAAGCAGTGGGGAAGAGAGAAGGCATTCCAATCCTCTGGTCCTTTGCGCAGACTATCCCTCATACTTGGAACACTCTCTTTTTCCTGATTTCTTAGTTGTCACTGTTCTCTCTCCTCTGTACATATACATATATCTCCATAATACATATGCATTGTTGTTGTTTAGCTGTTTTTCAGTTGTGTCTGACTCTTCATGACCCCATTTGGGGTTTTCTTGGCAGAGATACTGGAGTAGTTTGCCATTTCCTTCTCCAGCTTATTTTACAGATGAGACAACTGAGGCAAATAGGGTTAAATGGCTTGCCCAGTGACTTACACAGCTAATAAGTGACTGAGGTCAAACTTGAACTCAGGAAGATGAGTCTTCTTGAATCTCTCCACTGTACCACCTACTTGCCCTACATATATGCATATGTTTAAATGTCATACCTTTTCATCATTAGACTGTAAACTCCTTCAGGTCAGGAACTGTTTTTCATGTTTCTTTGTGTACTGCCACCTAGCACAATGCCTTAGATATAGATGATCTTAGTAAATTCTTGTTGGGTTGGATTGGATTGGAAAGACAGGAGATAAAAAAGAAACATTTTAGAGTTCAAGATCATGGAAATGGGAGAAATTTGGATGATGGTGTATCTGAGGTGTGACTACTCCTTGAGTCACTGATAAATTTAGGTGGAGGTAAAAAGGACTGAGGAGGTTGATGAACTGGAAGACCAGTATATTTTTCATTGGCATCTGTATAAATATCAATATCCTCAATGATGTGGGCATGGGGCTGAGGTGAAAAGGAAGCTGAGAGTGACTTGAAAGTTAGTAGATGATGGGAGGATTGAAACTAAAGGACAATAAATTACTGAGTGATGGCAGAAATAGTATCTAGGTACCCAGTAGTAACTGAAGGGACCAAGTAGTATGCCAACTTATCCTCTTCCGGTGTGGCTGGGAAGCATGAGAGAAGGAGATTCTTAGCATTAGAGGAGGTGTGTTGTCTTTGAGAGAAAGCCAAGTTTTTTAATTTTCAGGATATAGAAAAAGTGTGAGAGTCAGGATGAAGGGAAATTTGTTAAGAGTAAAAGGGATAGTGGAAGAGGAGGACAGAGAAGGACAGGGACTGGAGCAAAGACAGGTTGAACTGAATAGGAATGAAAGTATGAGAAGGGGTACAGGGAAGTGAATTTCTACTCCTGAGATGGTGCCTCTGAATCACAAGGATTAGAGAGCCAAGTCGTAAAAATTTGCAAGAGACAGGACAGTGAAAGGATCAAGTCTGGAGAAGCTGGTAGACTAAATAAGTCAGTGGCCAACATCTATAATGCATACCATTCAAGACCTTCTATAAACTGCTTCCAATCTACTTTTCTAGCATAACTGAGCAATAGGAGGAATTTTCCTGTTCCTATTTCCTATGTGGAAATAGCTTATTTCTACAATAAGCTATCGTGATTACATTAATAACTTTTTATCTGATAAAAACTCTAAAAAACAAGAAAAAAAGAGACCATGTGAATCTGAGGGCTTTTACATTGTCCTTAGAGTAATTGTTGAAATAGAGTTCAGACAATGAGTTCTTCAGCCCCAATATAAGAAAGGAAAAGGGCAAGGTGGAGACAGATGAGACCTGGGTGATAAGGCCTAGGTGAGATTTAGCTCCAATTCTCCCAGAAAAAAAAAGAAAGAGGAAACAGAAAAGATCCAGTACTTTCCAGTCAGCTACCAGTGTTACAGGTGACCCTTCATTTGCTATTAAAGCAGTGTCTGCTACATAGTAAGCATGTGATCAGTATTTTATCAGATAAAATCTATCTACCTACCTACCTATCTATCTTATCTATCTATGTATGATCTGCTTTCTTTTGTACTTTTATTTAACTTATCAACTATTTGTGTGTGGTCTTTCTGACTAGATTGTAAGCTCCTGGAAGCAATGTTTAGCTTCTTTGTACCCCCTATAGCACATACTCAGGAACTTATACTTAGTAGCTGCTCTTATGTAAGTGGTTAACTAGACAAGACTGCTGCTCTTGTTTTAGTTGCTTTCTTGTTTTACATAATAGTTAGAAAATCAAAGAATTTCAGAGCTGAAACAGATCTCAGAGATCATCTAGTCTACAGTTTTTCCTACCATATTCTGAAGAATCCTCAGGTTCCATGGATGCCTGTCATGGTTTTGGGTGAGGCTGGTATTTTACAAGTAGATTTAAGTGCTAGAGACAGAGAAGTTTTATGAAATTAATTTTTATCTAGGTTAGATTTATACGAGGATATTATTTCCTTTGTTCCTTCTCCAAATTTAATCCTCATATTAATACTGTAACTGTGCAGTGATTCCTAAGAGCTATCAAGGTTAACATTGGAAATCAAATAGTATGAATGTGTTCACCTATCAGTGTAAACTTTATTATATTTGTTTTATTTTATTGAGACCTGGATAATGAATAACACAAAGAAGGAATACATTTATTACAAGCCTCATAATACCTGGCCCTAACTTTACTAACAAAACATTCATTTGATTATTAATTATCATTTTTAGACTCTCCTTATTCGTGTTGTCTATAAACCACTATAAATTTTGCATTGGTCACCATTTGTCATGTCCCTGTCACCTAAATTTCACCTTGATCAAGGTTTCAGAAATTTTTACTCGTAAATGAAAGGGATCCATGACCTCTAAAAATGGAAAACTGCTGACCTAGTTTGGTTATCTTACTTTATATAGGTTAAAAACTGAGGCTCTGATAAGTATAATTTGCCACACAAGATCCATATACTACATGTCCCATGCTTTGGCTCCCCCTGTCACCACTGTCTCATGGCAAGGAAGTCATTACCTTAAGACAAAAAATGCAGCGCTAGAAAAATGAAGTGTAGTTCGATAATATGATATGCCAATATCCTTTGTAAACATACACCTCTAAGTAGAAGTGTGCTGGTAAATATTTAATAATCAACTCTCCAGAAAAAAATGTAAAGGACGAACTTTCAAGCTTAATCTGCATTATTAACATTTTCTCCATTACTTTCTTAAGTCTTGGAGATTGACAAAACTAGAATCAAGCTCTGATTTATAACATTTACTGATTTCTGAGTTATAAATATTCATATTGAAATTTTAACAATTGGCTCTGCTGAGTCAGCCTGAGTTAGCTCCTGCACCCTTTTTTGTCTATGTTTCTCTTTAATTTTCTCTTTGATCTGGATGTTTTGGTGTCTGGAGCTGGGAGGAAACAAAATGGTTAAGTATGATAAGAGATGTAGGACTGGAAGGAAACTTAAAGGTCCAGTGCAGTGGTCCCCATTTTACAGATGAGAAAACTGAGGCCTAGAATAGTGAAATGACTTTAAGGTCACAGGTAGGGAGCGGCAATTCTGGAATTCAAACTAAGGGCCACTGGTTTCATTTTATTGTGCTCCTAGCAGCCTCTATTCTCTCTTTCTCAGCTACTCAGCATCAAAACCTGCTCTCAGTAAGCACCCTGAGTCATTTACCACCTAGTGTGAATTTAATCTATCGTGCTCCATCTTTGAGGAACATCTGCACATCAGTCTTTTCTTCTTGTGGAATGAAAGGCCCTGTTCTCTGTTAAAGCATAGTTAGTTCTTCCGTAACATATAGATTCTCAAAAAGCACCATGCTATGCAAAATCATGGGGAAAACCCCCCCACAAACACTCAGGTTTAGAAGCACAACACTTAAAAACTTCATCAGTGACACATGAAAAAAATAGAAACCTAATAAAAAGTAACACAGTTTTAATATATGTTAAATGATCAAGCAATGCATGCCATTTCTTTGATCTCAAGCTGCTGCTAGGCCTGCACCAGGAGGCATGACCAAGTTAGACAGGCTACTGCTGGGTCCTTGAGGTAAAGGCCGTGGTGGAAGAGGTTATGGGGGTAAAAGTGAGTTGTATGGGGCTAGCCCTCCTCCACCACAGCACCACAAGATAGACAATAAATATGGTACTTTACCTTGAAAAAGACTCAAAATTTGCTTATAGAAGTGGATGCTGGAAGAGTTGTAGCTTGTGAGTTATTGTGAAATGGTTCTCTTTTCTGCCTTCTCCCTGTTTCTCCAAAATGTCATGGAAGCAAACTTTTGATTATGTTCAAAATGTTCCCTAATATATTCACTGTCTTGGAACAAATTCACAATTTCTGAAACATGGGTTATAATAGA
Source organism: Phascolarctos cinereus (assembly GCF_003287225.1). Classification (NCBI taxonomy): domain Eukaryota; kingdom Metazoa; phylum Chordata; class Mammalia; order Diprotodontia; family Phascolarctidae; genus Phascolarctos; species Phascolarctos cinereus. The sequence continues at coordinate 156,445,529 of NW_027555625.1, forward strand.
ACCGGCTAATTTCAAGCAGCAATGAACAGGTAGGGAGGCATGTTTGGGGTGCAGGGAGGTGGGGGAGCCTTCTAGGTATACCTGAAATTCCATATCCTAGGCCACCATTTAGTCTGCCTATAGATAAGGCCAGTCCTGGCTTTGGATACCCAGTCTAAGTCAATACCAACTAAGTCAAAACACCCACAGGGCACAAGGCATATTTACTGACTTGTCATCACAAAACCGAAGGCGAAATAACAGTGTCAGCCAGTCAATGAAGAAGAGGCTGGGACGAGTGACAGATTAGCTCCCCTTATCTCCCTGAATCAGCTCACACTGCAGGCTGAATTGAAGGTCAATATCTTCTGATTCTCCTGTGGTAAGCAGGTGTCTGGAGAGTATGGATTTTCTGCTATGTAAGCTCCACTATCCTTCATTGTTGGCCTACATAGGGCCAATTTCAAAACCGTCAAAACATATTATAGAAAACCTGCTCAGAACAAAACCCTACATACAGCCTTTCTAGGATTTTTGGTTGACATCTCTCAGTTGTTCACTCCCCCCTCCCTTTCTCCCTCAGTTCTCCCTTCATCTCCTGATGACAGTAGTCCCTAGCTATTTGGGTAGCAACATAACCAAGATACATAACTAAGATACTGTTCCCCAGGATCCATTAAAAAATATCAACTTCTCTGCTCCTTTGCTTCAATTATTCTGAAAAATGTTTAGTGGGAGGTGATTCCCACCCTACCTCCCTTGCTTTTCAGTTCATCATTATTCTTTTCATAGTCAAATTAGGTATAATAGATACAGGAATTTACATGCCCAAAAGTCCCCATTCTGAAAAAGCATTCACTTCTGGGCATTTTCTGAATCAACAAGCACAAATTTCACTTTAGAGATCTAAAAAGTAAGCTTTCCTGTAAAAGGGAGAACCTCTTGTAGTTTTACATTATATAATAATATTGATTATAAGAATCAGATTTGGGATAGTTCAGGAAAAAGAGGAAAGTGCTATGTAAATGTTAGCTATGATTATTAATTTTTTATTGTTTTTGCAAACAGGGATGAGCTTATGGGTAGGTGGAAAAGATATGTAACTACTCAATATATTTTGAGGAGGGCCAAGTAGGACTTCCATGGTAAAATCCTTCCTCCAGAGCGTGATATAAAAATTTCTACCAATAGAGTCTTCCCTTTGAATCTTGAAAGACTTTTCATTCACAGAACTGAACAGATGGTTAAGAAGATGCTGTCTGAGAATGAGACTTGCATTTTGGGGTACAGATTAAAATATAGGGATGACTGATTCCTAGCTGCCTAGGGGTATGGCGCATCCTAACAAAAGCTGGCAAGAACATATTTTCCTGGTATCTTGATTATAAAAACAAAATGGTTTTAAATTGGCTTTTAAAGTACTCCGTGACCTGGCCCTTTCTACTTTCCCTGTCTTCTTATACCTTATTCCCCTCCATGTATTCTGTAATGCATTGACATGGGCCTCCTTGCTATTCTTCACACAAGACACTCCATCTCCTGAATCCAGATATTTTCACTGGTATTCCCCTGTGCCCAGAACTCTTTCCCTCCTCTTCATCTCTATCTCCTGGCTTGCCTGGTTCCCCTCAAATCATATTAAGTATCATCTACTTACTTGGGTATGAGTTGAAACTATTGCTACCCTCATCATTCAGAATAAAATCTCCTTGAGGGTAGGGAGTATCTAAATTTAAAAAATTTTTGTATCCCCAGCACCTAGCACCATGGCCAGCATTCAGTAGGCACTCAAAAAGGAAAGAGGATGGAATTCGCAAAACTGTAGGCCATTGAGTTTAGTTTTGATTCCTAGAAAAATTCTAGAATGTATTATTAAAGAGATGGTCACTGTAAATCTAAAAAAAAAAGGAAACAGAAATGACATAACTGGTACTACTTCTTAAAGAAGAGGTCGTGTCAACCTAATGATATTTCCCTTTCTGATTGGGTATAGTATATAAGGTAATGCTACAGATATAGTTTGCCTAGATTTTTAGCAAAATATTCATTAAAATTTCTTATGCTATACTATTTTTCTTTCTTTTCTTTCTTGTCTTTTTGCACAAAATGACTAATATGGAAATGTTCTACATTACTGCACACATATAACCTATATCAGATAGCTTACCATCTCAGAGAGAGGGGAGGGAAGGAAACAAGGGATAGAATTTGGAACTTGAAACCTTAAGAAAAAACAACAAATATTTAAAATGGTTCTTACATGTAATTAGGGAGAAAACAAAATATTATTTAAAAAAAATTCTCATGCTATTATTGTGGAAAAGATCAAGAAATGTTCTTTGGAAGGATAACTAATGCATTAGATGACAGGATTCAAAAAGATCTTAACAGATTAGAATATTGAGATGAATTTGGTGGATGAATAGATTAACAGGGATAAATATAATTTCTTACATTTTAGTTTTTTTTAAAAAAAATTAACTTTCAAAAATATAAAATGAAGAAGATGTCACTAGATAGAAATTTGCCTGCAAAAGAGCTGGGAGTTTCAGTGGCCTACAAATTCAGTATGAGTCAACAGTGTGATATAGCACCGAGAAAGCTAATACTGCATTGAGGGGAATAATATGCCAGTCATAAGAAGTCATCATCCTGCTGCATACTTTACCCTGGTCAGATTACTTCTTGGGTATTGTGTTCAGTTTTGGGCATCCCATTTTATGAAGTGCATCAATAATTGGGAAACTGTGTAAAGGAAGGTAACCAGGACGGTAAAGGGCCTTGACCTCATACCATGTAAGGAGAAGATTTCTGGTGGGTAAAGATGGATAGCCTCCTTAAAGTACTTGAAGGGCTGTCAAGAGGAAGAGGGATTAGACCAGTATCCAGAAGTAGGAGCAAAGGGTAGAAGTTACAAGGAAGCAAATTTAGGCTTTTTGCTAAGAAAATTTTCCTAAAAATCAAGCTATGCCCAAATGGAAGGGGGCATTTTTGGAGACCCCGATTAGAGTTCTTCCACAAAAAGGATGGACCATGACTTGTTGGGTCTGTTGTCAAGTAACTTTGTGTTCATCATTATTTGAACTAGATGGTCATAGAGGTCTCTTACAATCACAAAATCAAATTCAGTTCAAAGCATTGTGTAGGTGCTAGGAAAGGTACCGTTTGGATACTGTAGGCAGGATGTCCCTGCCTTTATAGAACTTATACTCTATGAGACATGAATGTAGATAATTGTAATACACAATATTACATGATTATATATAGTCTGAGGAGATTGTTAATTATGGGGGGGTGGCAATCTCTTCTTGGAAGAGATGGACTTTACAAGATGGACGGGAATTCAACAGGTGAAGAAGGGGATGAAGAACATCCAGAAATAGGAAACAGGTAGTAAAATTGTTAGAAGAGGGAAGAGGGCCTTCAATAATTCTTTATTATAATGCAAATAGCTCAGGGAGGGGTAACATTTTACGCCATTACCTGTTAATATCTGAAAAGGAATTCTGATTTCTAGCTAAGAGCAAGATCCTTTTGGAAAGGCAGTAGATGTTAGATGTGTGATTGGAAATGGAACAGGTTATTTAAAAATGGAAGAAGAAACTAGGGGACACAAGAAAGCCTAAGAGATAAAAGTCTACTTTTGAGTTTTGGCTATGGTGAGCTCTGGGGATGAATTCAGGAAAACTTTGTTCATTTACAGAGTAGTTATACATATCGCATTTACAACTTGTTATATAATATAATGAACAGTCTCAAAAGTGTAACTGCTAGTATCACATCTGCTTGGGGGAATGAATTCTTTTTTTTCTCTTTTCTAAAGTGGTACACAATAGGTAATCTTAGTATGTACAGTTGAAACAGGAATCCCTGACTAAAATATTATTTTTTCAAATTCTCATTACATTCCTCAATTATACAAAGTATGAAATAAAGGAAAGAGTATTTTCAAAAGGATTTAATGGAATGAAAGAGGACATTGTGCTCTTCACTAGCAGGACTCAGATGAATTTTTCTCCTCCCTGTCTTAATAGGGAAATCCTATTTGTCTAGTGCTGTTATTTCTTTCTTTTACAAGCAAAAACCTGAACAGATGTTTTTAATTTCTTGGTAATCTGCAACATATGTCACTGTTCTCATTATTGGTCTTCTACTTGCTCTTAAAAATTCCCTTTCCTACCCCTTTCAATCATTAAAAAATAATAATAACTCAAGAACGTTTCTAACCAGCATCAAGAATTTTATGACTTCCATCTGTTGGCTATTGGTGAGAAGCTGATAAGAGAAGTCAAATTTTAAAAGAAGGATAATACAAGCCTAAATGATTCCGGTGAGGAAGAAAAGGGAAAAAAACTGCCTAATGATACTGATGTGGCTGCACAAGGAGCTCACTGAGAACCTCAGAATTTAGACATCCATATACAAATGATGTCCACTTCAGTCATTTTCCAAGATAAGTGAGATGATAGTAAGTGAGCATGTAACAGCCTTTTCCTTTCTAAGCAGTCACCAATCATCTTTTAAATACTAGGCTCTAGAATTTTGTCATGAATCAAAGTGAAGTTGACCAGTTAATAGTTTCTTCTCCTTTTTGAACACCAGAACCATATTTAATCATCTAGTCCTTTAACATTCTCCTGTGTTCTAAGGTTTTCAAAGACTTGGCTCAGAAATCACCTACACAAATTTTTCAAATATGCTGTCACTGGTGACTTGATTCACAGAAGGCTGTGGGGTGGATAAGGGCAGGAAAGCCCACAGTGAAAGAAAAGGATACCAACCCTAACTGTGTTGGGAGGCAAAAAGGGTTGATTCAGGTTCCTGATAAAACCTCCTTGTCCAAGTGGCTTTAACCATGAGGATTATAGTCTCCTGCCCTGCTGTTCCTTTTAATCACTCCTCCCACTGCCTGACACAAACAATACACTCATACTCACACTTACTTTTACTCTCTCTGTCTCTCTCTCTCTTTGTCTCTGTCACACACACACACACACACACACACACACACACACACTTTGAATGCTATCTTTTGAGAGCATATGAGCAATAAGGAAAGTGAATAGGCTTGTTTAAAGAAATAACAAGGAATTGGATGTAGGCCCAGAGAGCCAGAAAGAGGTAGACTATGAGGAGGCAAGAATTTCACCACTATCACTTTCAGCAAACAGGTAGAGCCACTGCCACCTTGGCTTCTGGTGGTCCGCCATTGCCCAGCTCCTCTTTTCCCATTTGTTTCAGCGTTCTTTCTCCTAAAAGTTTATGGTCATGGCAGCTCTGGCAGCCCAAGGCAGCCACTTTCCTGTTTGTGGCTCAGCCCATAGTTACCTAGTAGTTGAGGGCATTTGGTATGGAGGCTGACTCCACACAGTTGAAGTTGATTGTCACACCTTGTCCTGGTTGGATCCCTCTTTTTTGTTGCAGGGGCAGCATGACTATATACCTCTTCTCTCTCTCTCTCTCTCTCTCTCTCTCTCTCTCAAGATTTCAGCTCCCCTTCTCTTCAGGAAGAAGGAAGAAAGGACTGATTGTCTTTCTCAGGAACAGTCACAGCCCACAGTGGTTCTTCAACATTGTTAATGTCTGTCCTGTCCAAAAACATCCGTATCAGTTATACTCTAACTCCTTGGGTAAAAAGGGAAATATAGTAATCAAGAGAGAAAACAGAATCAACAAAGGAAATAGATTAGTCAGGCATGACTGGTTCTTGGTAGAACCACATTAGCATTCAATGATCATGGTTTCCATTTCTAAATATTCACAAACAACCCCCTTTAACAATATGCTTAATAAATACTTGTTGAGTTACAGATTAACTTTCAAGAATTTTTGCCAGGAATCAAAGTCACTTTCACTGACTTAGAGTTTGCAGATTCCAGTCATTTTGCGTTCTGAAAACCAGGATGGCATTTGTCTTTCTCTGGTCTAAAGAATGTCATTAATTGATTGATGTCAACTTGGAGAACTTCTTTAGTAGAGTACCATAGGACTTTATCCCTGACCCTATCCTATTATTTTAATCCATCATTTTTATCAATACTGATGAAGTCACTGATAAATGATATCATTTAGTTTTATGAGCATAGATGGCATTCTTATGAAACTTGCTAACTCTGCCAATAGAGAATTTGTGGATTCTAGATTTTACAAAGCATTCTTCCAACTTCCTCTTCTGCTCTACTTTCTCTTTTCCAAACATGTACAGTTCTGAAGCAAGAGGACCCAGCTTCCTTAGCCAATATTTGCTGCTCTTTGAAAAAATTCAGCTCCCACTGCAGAGAAACCCCCTACATCAAGTGTGATCCAGGAGCACAGTGTTTAGCCCTCTTTTTATTGCCAATACTTCAGGGAGGAGACACCCAACAACTAGAGGTTGAAACACATGGGCATCTCCTGTTGGAGATGAGAGAAGCCCAAGCTTTCTTGGGAAGGACAGGAGGTACAGAATTAAAATCTAATTATATGTTGATAAACTAGAACAAAAGGCCAGATCTAATAGAAAATAATAATAATAACAGGAATAATAACAACAATGATGAGAATACCTTACATTTATATAGGGCTTTATGGTTTGTAAAGGGATTTATATCTGCCATTTTATTCAATGATGAAATTTAATAGCAGTAAATATAAAGTCCTATAGTTGGATTAAAAAAACAACTACAAACGGAGGGGTAGGAGAGATACTGTTGGACAATTCACATGAAAAAGATCTGGGATTTTTAATGTGCTGCAGGCTCAATATGAGTCAATATTACTGTAGAATGGGGCAGCTGAAAAAGCAAACACAATCTTAGGCTGTATTACCCTTCCAACTGGATCTAAAAGAATGGCAGTGATAATTCTGCTGTACTCTACCACATCTTTAATGCTGTGTTCAGTTTTTGGTATCACAACACGGGGAAATTGGAATTTGTCCAGGTGTGAGTGACCAGGCTCTGAGAGGACTCAAAGCCATGCCTTACAATGATTGGATGAAGAAAATAGGAATATTTAGGCTGGAGAAGAGAGAGCGATTTTCAAGTATTTCTAGCATGTGGAAAGAGGGATTAGTGTTGTTTTTCTTGGTAGCAAAGTAGCAGTGGATAGTAGCTGTAGAAATGCAGATTTCTGTTCAACAAAAGGAAACATTTCTCAACCAACTCTACCTTTTCCACAAGTATCATGGGCTACCTAAGGAGGTATTCAGTTCTCCCACTCATTGGAGGTATCTAAGAGGAATGGGATAAGCTGATCACCTATAGGTTATCAGGTGACTGCCTGACTACTCTAATCCTCCAGGACAATTATAAAAAGGGAGGGGTAAAGGGATGAGTTGAAGTCACATAGTAGGCACTTAAAATGTTTGTTGAATTGAATTGGAGGAAGATAGGGATGGCCATTATTCTCTCTAGGATTTCAGACCAATGAGCTGAAAATTATCTCTGAAAAATAAGGGTTGATTTTTGGCTTCCCTGTTAGAAGAGGCTCAAGTGTTCTTCCTGAAAAGCAAAGTAATGATGGGGCTGCTAGCAATATTTTTTAAGGGGAAAGATGACTATGCTATTTGGATAAGCCAAGAAACTGAACCACAATTATCCTTCCACATCAAGACTTTCCTCATTGAGCCTTTGATATTGTGGGTTGGCATAAGAAATTAAATGGGAGTTCTGGGGGAGTTTTGTGGAAGCCACAGATAACACATGAAGGCCAGCAGATACCACAGAGCCATCACCAACTACTCAATGCAAATTTTACAGCAAGGTATTGTAAAATACCCATAAAAGAAAAAGAAAAATTTGTGATTTTTCTCATGTGAAGAAAACTTTATACAGATTTTCCAGATTGTGGGGATACTGTGCCCCTACCCCACCCCACTCATTGTGATGTGGAAGGGACAACTGTATTTGTAAGACTGAACATATGTGCCTAGCATCTAGTGTTGTAATCAAATAAAACTTTACAATAAAGTTACATGATACATATAATCATTGTTTTGTGAGTATGTGCCTATACATGGTTGTACTCATATACAGTCAAATCAATTATTTTGGAGTTGGCTGACATTAAGGGGAAAGGAAACTTTGTGAAGCAAGAAGCTACTTTGACATTCTTCAGAAGATTCCTGCATTGCTAAGTAGGAGGATGTAGGCTTCTCTTGTCTTCAGCAGGAGGTTCCTACATGCTTTAGCCTCTGGTTGACAAGGGGGCTCACCCTGAAGAATCGGCAATGAAAAGTGTTAAACACTATGTTTCTGGGTCACACTTGACTTAGGAAGTATCTCTATCATGGGAGTTGCTTTTTGATAAGCACAGGGAGAAACTAAAACCTAGGAGACCAAATAAGAGATGATGGTCTAGAGGACTGAAGGAAAGAAGACCTGGATAAAGTCAGCAGTAATGTGAATGGAGAAAAGGGGTGGGATGAGAAATGTTGTGAAGAGAGTAATTGTTGAGGAGAGTGAATTGACAAGAATTGGCAATTGATTAGTTATGGGTAGTCAGGGAGAGGGAAGGATCAAGAATGACTCCTATGTAATGAACCTCAGAGACTGGAGTAATGATGGTGTCCTTAACAGAAGGAGGGAAGTTTAGAAGAAGGGCTAGTTCAGGGGGTGGGGATGGTGAGTTCTGTTTTGGGCATTTTTAGTTTAGGATGCCTACAGGACCTTAAGGTAGACATATCCAACAGTAACTTGGTAACATATAATGAGAATTCAGGAGACAGATGAGAGATAGATATATAGATTTCAGAATCACCTGAATAGGAATGATAATTGAATCCATAGAAATTGAGGAGCTCACCTAAAGGGTACAGAGGAAAGAAAAGATGGCCCAAGATAGAGTAGTAGCTAAGATGGGAAACTAGGGCTTTATCCTAGTATGCTGATGTTTGCTAGGCACTGACAACATTTCTATTCCTTCAGTGGGTAGAAACAACTGAACTTAGAAACTAGTTAACAAGGAGATTAGTTAAAATAAAAAGCTATAGATCACATGGATTATCCAGACATAGATCATGTTAACCTTCCTTAATGATGGCTTCTCAAACAGAAGCTTTGCAGTTTAAGGTCTTTGAATCCTGAAAGTCAAAGTCTCTCTCCTAAGAGATTTTGTCTCAAGTCTATTTTGTGGCTCTTTTCCTGGGCATTAGAATTGCTAGGCATGTCTCTGACTTAGGAGGGTGTATTAGGGGTCAATAGCAGTTAGGGGATAGCTGGAAGGTGGAAAACAGGAATGGGAAGTAATTGTGGAGCAAGACTACTGAAAGAGAAGTCAGAATTCAGTAGGGATAGCAGCTGAAAGGACGGGATGGCTTTGGGAAGCCAGAAGGCATTAGTAACGGTGATGGGAAGAGCAGACTAGGAGGTTGGAGAGGGGAACGAAAATTGAGGTGAAAAGGGCATAGAAGAAAGGAAGATCAGAAATGTCTAGGATGGTGGTAACAAACAGAAAGTATGAATTAGTGGGAACAATGATAGTCAGTGTCTCCTCTCTGGTTTGCCTATTCTGTCTTCTCCACATACCATCCAAGATCTGCAAAGTAATCAGCAAAGCCAACCCTCTGGTAGGTCAAAGCAAAGAGATTCCTTCAGGACTGCCAGCCTTGCACGGCCTTCCATTAGAGAGGCTGGGGATGGCATGATTTAAGAAAAAATAGTACTAGCCTGAGAGTCAAAGGTCCTAGGTTCTGATTGTAGCTCTTTTTCTTTTCCTGCTGGAGGTGACTATAGGCAAGTTAATTAAGTTCTGTGGGCCTCAGTTAATCCTACCACCATAAAATGAATGGGGTTGGACTAACTGTCCTCTAAAGTATTTTTCAGCTTTCAGTTTTAGAGCTGAATCTTTAATAAGCTATTATAGCAGGGTATCCAGCTCCATCCAGAATCTACCCTACTTGGCAAGCTGAAAGGATCTGAGTTAGAATCCTGCCTCTGGAACAGTGCCTGACACATAGTGAGTGATTCACAAATACTTGTTGATAGACACCAACTAGCTGTGTGAACTTGGGAAACTCAAGTCAACAAGTCAACAAATATTATTCAGTGTCTACTATGTGCCTGTCACTGTGCTAAAACTGAGAATTATAAGGAAAAAGAAAGACAGTCCACTGGGGCAGGTAGGTGGCAGAGTGGATAGAACGCGGGCCCTGGAGTCAGGAGGACCTGAGTTCAAATCCGACCTCAGGCACATAACACTTAATAGCTGTCACTTAACCCCAATTGCCTCGCCTGAAAGAAAGAAAGAAAGAAAGAAAGAAAGAAAGAAAGAAAGAAAGAAAGAAAGAAAGAAAGAAAGAAAGAAAGGCAGTCATTGTCCTCAAGGAGTTGGCTTTCTAATGGAGGAAGACAATAAAGAAAAGGGTGCCCAAAAATTGAGATAGGCAGAAGTCAGGAGAGATGTGAAAAGATGGTTGACCTAAGTACTTCCTCAAAAATGTAGGCTTCAGGAAGAACTCACCTCTTCTGGGCAAATCACCCAACATCTCTGGGCCTCCTTTTTCTCATTCCTGAAAGGATGGGCTAGATGATGGATAAGGTCCCTTGCAGGTGCTGAAAATACCCAGATGTGCTCCACTCCATAGAACCAGCAGGCTGCAGCTCAGACCCGCGGGACAACTTGTAAGTTCTTCTGCCCCAGATAGGTTAGACTAGAGACAGACTGGCTATAGTTGGTTGCTGAGGGTCACGTGACAAACAGGCATGTGTGCTGAGTGGCAACCCCACATTTTTCTCGGGCTGCCCTAAATCCTTGGGCAGATCAAGCGGCCCACAAGCTATGTATTGTGCAGGCCTGCTGTAGCTCCTCTATCCCAGCCAGCATTTCCACAATTCTGTCTTTAAGAAGTTTTTGCCAAAACCAATGCAACCAGTATTAAAAAGAAAGCAGAAGACTGAAGGAAATTTTTTTTAAGCAAGTATTTCTGATCAAGGAGTTATTTCTTAAATATATAGAGAACTGAGTCAAATTTGTAAGAATACACGTCATTCCCTGGTTGATAAATGGTCAAAGGATATGAATAGGCAATTTTCAGATGAAGAAATCAAAGCTATCTATAGTCATGCAAAAATGCTCTAAATCACTATTGACTACAGAAATGCAAATTAAAACAACTCTGAGGTACCACCTCATACCATCAGATTGGCTAGTATGACAGAAAAGGAAAATGATAAATTCTGTAGGGGATGTGGGAAACTTGGGACATCAATGCACTGCTGGTAGAATTGTGAACTGATCCAACCATTCTGGAGGGCAATTTAGAACTATGCCCAAAGGACTATATATCAGAGGGCATACCTTTTGATACAGCAATACCACTAGTAGTTCTGTATTCCAAAGAGGTCATAAAAAAAGGAGAAAAGACCTACTGTACAAAAATATTTATAGCAGCTCTTTTTTTGTGGTGGCAAAGAATTGACAAATTGAAGGATGCCCATCAATTGGGGAATGGCTGAACATGTTGTGGTACATGATTGTGATGGAATACTATTGTTCTATAAGAAATGATGAGCAAGTGGATTTCAGAAAAATCTGGAAAGACTTGCATGAACTGATGCAGAGTAAAGTGAGGAGAACCAGGAGAACAGTGTACACAGTTATAGCAATATATTATATGATGAATAACTGTGAATGACTTAGTTCAGCAATACAATGATCCATGATAATCCCAAAGGACTCAGGATGAAAAATGCTATCTGCCTCCAGAGAAAGAAATGGCACCGTCTGACTATAGATCAAAGAAACCTATTTTTCTTCCTTTCTTTCTTCCTTCCTTCCTTCTTTTCTTTCTTTTTTGAGTTTTCTTCCATAAAATTACTAATATGGAAGTGTTTTACATGATTGCACATATATAACCTGTATCAAATTGCTTACTGTTTTAGGCAAGGGGGAGAGGGAAGGAAGGATAGAACTCAGAACTCAAAATTAAAAAAAAAAAACAAATGTTAAAAAATGTCTTTATATATAATTAGGGGAAAAGAAAATATTGTTTAAAAAAGAAGCTTTTGCTGTATCACCTGGCATATTTCACATACAGAAATATATTGGTGAGGATGGGGAGTGTAGGAGGGCTCAGACAGTGTTATTTGCCAAGGACTCCTGCAGTCCTCCTGGGGATGCCTTTAGGGATCAGCAACGGCAGCAGCCCAGAGAAGTTCTAACTCCCCTTTTCACCTCTAGTGCCTTCTTCCCTTAGAGATTACCTCCCATTTACCCAGTATATATCTTGTATGCATAAGTATACTGTAGTTTTTCCTTGTTTGTTTCCCCCTTTAGAGTGTGAGCTTCTTGAGGGCAGGACCTTGTTTTTGCTTTTCTTTGTATCCTCAGTATCTAGCACTCTGCCTGACTTGTAGTAAGTACTTAGAAAATGCTTGTTTGGTTGATCAATTAATAGAGACACAAATTCTCTCAGACTTAATTGACTTGTTTTGTCCATCAAGTGGCAGGGTAGCCCATGAGTTCAATCAGGAAGTGATGTCTGTCAATCAAAAAAATAAAACTCCCCCACAGATACAGTCTCAGCTACATCCAAGAGAGATAATTGAAGCATTCTGTTTGACGCCGTTAAAGGCATGTTTTCCCTTTTTCTGCTCAGCCACAGGGCTGAAAACTCAGAACCAGAATCAAATGGCCTTGGGGAATTATGGAAACATAAAGTAGGTCTGCATCTTGAGTAAATTAGGCACGCAAGTGTTTTGACTTCTCTCCCTGTCCTCCCAGCAGGCTCAACAGGTTATCACTAAGACACAATTGTCTGGTAGGTTGCTGTTTAGTAATCTTCCTGGGATCCGAGCGTTAAACAATGGGGACCACCTGGGAGAGGTACAAGTTGTGCCTTCAAGACAGACCCAAAAGGCTTTAGTTGGTGGGACTGCTGCGCACCATATGCCACCATTAATCCTACATTTGAATCCCAGGGCAGAGAATAGGACATGGCCAGACTCCCGGCAAAGGCTTAACTCTCCCCAGATAATTCTGAGAACCAGCTTCTGCCAGAGAACCTGCTGGAGAGAGAGATCAGTCCCCGAGAAATGATTTGGGCGGGGGTGGGGGAAGATGGTAATGGAACAGAATCATGCAACCATACTTAAATTGCATTGGGAGTTCAATGCGATAATTTTAATATTGGCTTTGCTCTCCCACTGTTTATAAAGAAAAGAGGTACGAAAATAAAGAATTCTTTAAAAAAACACATAACTTCTGACTGCACTTTGGAGGATTTGAGGTAGTTCATTAGTCTGTCTTGATCCCACATTACATCTTTCCCACTCCCAATCAGGCCTTTTTTTTCACAAGTGAAATTCAAACCCAACTTACAGTAATGAATCTCCCTTCCAAATGCTCACAGTTCAGCTCTGGGCAGCTGGCACTCTTAACATGCTCCAAAAATCTTTCTCTGCAAATTAAAAAGATAATCAGGACCTGGAGAGGAGAACCTAATTGAGTAAGAGTTTTTTCAGACCCAGTAATTTTAATTATGAAATGTAGAGACCAACACCAGCCTTCATGTCTGCGGGCTCTCTCCCTCCACTGAATGAAAGTTCTACAATGGCTAGTTTTGGATCTCTTTCTCAAGCAGAAGACTTTTTTGCATGTTCCAGGAAAATCCTCCTTAATTGATTTGATAGTTAAAAACAAACTGGCCAAAAGGTAGAGCTAATTCATTCTTTGGGCACTGGCTTCACTAAAGTACTCAGAATGTTCTTGCTTAAAGTACTTGCCCAGAATTTGTTCAGTCCCCAAAACAAAATGAGCTCTATTTATGAGAGGTGTGGAAGTGTGACTAGGTTTAGGATCATTGGGACTTTGCCCTAGGGCACTGAAATTTAGAGGGCAACAAAATGTATAGTCCTTCCACAGTGTAGAAACACGGAGCTTAGCATGTAATTAGCAAGAATATTTAATTAAAATAGGAAGCCACCCCCTTTTCCCAAACAAGTGTCTTAGCCCAGGTAATCTAAACTCCATGGCAGAGAAACTTCACTATATTCTGGAGTCCCTGTGCCTCTCTCTTACCAAATGAATTTTTCTTAAATCTTGACTTGAGGATGCTTTTCTTGCTGTTTTCCCCTATTTGTTGAATTTTGTGAAGGTTGCCCTAGGCATGAAAAGTGTTAGTGATGGCTCCAGAGAAAGGGACTGGAGGTTGATGCTACTGGACGAGTCCCTGGCTACATTTCTTCAATTTTTCCTTTTTCACTTTGACACTGAGTAATACAGCAATTGCCTGACTGTGCCCTTGAAATGCAACAGCACATATGTACCGGAGTTTTGCTGGGTTTTGGGGGGTTTTTTCGTTTGAGATGGGGGGAGGGAAGAGGTATCTGTTTTTACTTTTGTTTTGTTGTTTTCATCACTGGCTTTCACTAAGATCTCACCATTCCTTCCTTAATCGTATCAAATAGTCTCCCAGGACAATTATAAGAAAGGTAGATTCTCATCGGTCATAGCTGAATGTGATATTTGCTTTCCAGAACAGTCTGGCCATTAACAAAAATTGATTGCCTGGCCACCCAAGACTACCAAAATAATCAGAGGGTGACTTTGGGGCTGTTTGATTTTAAACACTTTGGAAAAGCCAGCAGCATTTTCTGCTTTGGTGAATAACAATTCTCCACCCTGGTATATTAGAATAAATCAGCTCAGTTGGTACGGCATTGTTATAAAGTTCCCAACTATTATAAAATAGTTTCTATCAGAGCAGTTTTCTCCTTAGCCAGTCAAGTGGAATGATCCCTGAAAGCAATCTTGTGTGGAAGAAATGCTCTCAGTTTTTTCACTTCAAGTTCCTTGCATCATCATAAATTTGTGATAAAAAGGCTGATGAGTTGGGGAGTGTTGTTTTCAAATGATAAAGAAAAAGCAACAAAGAGAATGAAACCATAAACCCCGAAGTAGATGAACAATAAGGAAGGACCTTTTATGCCCCAGACGAAAACAAAGTTCACCAATTTTTTTTGAAGGAGTTATGAGCAGGTAACTTTAAAAAATATGGAATAGTATTTCTTCTTTACCCAGACCTTAAAGTTTGTGCCTCCTTAAAAGAAATTCAGAACACTGACAGGCTTTTGTACTTGACTGGAAATACTGGTTAGAAGAAATATCTAGGCAGAGTACTTCATGTCCCTGGCAGCTTGGTAATAGGATAGAGAGAGCACAGGGCCTGGAGTCAGGAAGACCTGAGTTTAAAATCCGGCCTCAGATCCTTACTAGCTATTTGACCCACAGCAAGTTACTTGTCTGCCTCATTTCCCTCATCTGTAAAATGGAGATAATAATAGCATTTACTTCTCAGGATTGTTGTGAAGATCAAATAAAGTTGTATTAAAGCACTTTGCAAATCTTAAAGGTCCATAAAAGTTTTAACTATTATTATTAAAGTGCCCTGAAAATTCAGTAAATCAAGTGGAAGCAACTTCAGAAGATGGCTTAACTGATGGAGAGCCCAGGCTTACCTACTAATAGGGGCAAATACATCTAAGGCTGCTGTAGTCTACTTTGGAGGGACTGATCTTGGGTGTCACTTTAAGCAAATTTATATGCTGCTTTAAATGAATGAATAAATGAAGGTCTTTTCTCCCCATTCTCTCACTTCTAGCACTACTAAATAGAAAGCAGGAATCAGGAAGGTCTAGGTTCCAATCAGGTTTCTGGAGCCTACTAGCTGTGTAATCTTGCCAAATCACTTTATTCTCTCTGAGCCTCAGTTTCCTCACCTGTAAAATAGGGATAGTAATACCTGCAAGTACCTACCTTAAAGGGTACTTGTAAAGAAGGAGCTTTGTAAACCTTAAGGGTGATATAAATAGGAGTTGTTCTCCATTCATTTATTTATTATAGATTTAGAGCAGGAGGGGACGTTAGAGGTTGTGTTTTCCTGTCACTTCATGGTTGAGGAAATGGGGCCAGAGAGTCTAAGGGACTTGTCCAAACTCACACAGTTATCTTTAGAGACAGGTTTCAAAATCGAGGCTTTTGACCCCAAATCCAGCTTTCTTTCCATTACAGCAGGATGCCTGACACAGCAATAGTACATAATGGATAAATACTTGTTGCACACCTATTCTCACTCTCTTTGAAAACACACAGTTCTTCCACACTCAAAGAAGAAATATTCTGTTGATGGGCAAAAGAAAACAAATAGAACTCTTAACAGAGCTTGTAGGAAATTCTGCTTGCCAGCAAACAGCCCTTTACTGGAAACATATCTTAATGACCTCAGTCACCTATAACTACCTACCAGGCAGGAGTCATGACATTCACTTTTTCTTCTAGCTCCTTCAGCAGGTACCATTGGCCCTCCTCACACACAACTCTCAGCAGCTCCCAGGAGATGGAGGGGGTCACTGTCACTCCCCTTTGTTATCTCTTTTGCAGTTCTTGAAGCTCCCAGCAGATGGTATTGGTGCTGTGCTCCTCTCTGGCCTCAGGCAACACTGGCCCTTTATCAGGAAAACATACATACAAGCACACACACACACACACACACACACACACACACACACACGCAACATATACATGCACCTCTATGGGCCCTCTATCTACACTGTTAAAAATACTTCAGAATTTCCCTGTGTTAGCAAAAGACTCCTGGTACAGTAGCATGAGCTCTGGTTTGGAATTAGGGCCCTGGATCAGAATGCAGGGTCAGTTCAATTCAACAAGCATTGACTTGCCAGGTGCAAGGTACTAAGCTACAGAAGGAAGATATTAAGATGAAAAAAAAAACAGTCCCTGCCCTCTAAAGCTTATGTTCTTCTGGGTTAAGTTGCAGGGTGTGGTTTGTAACCTATACACAGATAAGTAAATACGAACTATATAATAAGTAAATATTTAGTAATTTTGGTTGAAGGGATAAAGCACTAACAAGGGGGGAATCAAAGGGGCAGCGAGGTGGTACAGTAGACAGAGCTCCAGCCTTGGAGTCAGGAGGACCTGAGTTCAAATTTGGCCTCAGCCCAGACACTTGACACTAGCTGTGTGACCCTGTGCAAGTCACTTAACCCCAATTGCCTAAGCAAGAGGGGGGGGAAATCAGGAAAGCCTTGTCTAAGAGGTAGCACCTGAACTACCCCTTGAAGGGAATTAGGCATTCCAACTAACACGGGTGAGGCTAGCCTGTGGATAGATTTGGATGTTGGACGTGGAATGCTGAGTTTGGAGAGAAGGAAGAAGGTCATTTTGGCTGGCATATGGCATGTGTGAGGAGTAGCAATGAGAAATCAGCCAGGAAAGGTAGCTTGGAGCCTGGTTGTGAAGGACTTTAAATGCCAAGTAGAAAAGTTGCGTTTCATCTTAGAGGTAAGAAGGAGTTATTGGAGTGTGTTAAACAAGGGTATGACATATGTCAGGCCTGTGCATTAAGATTATCAGTTTGGTAGCTATGGGGAAGATGGGTTGGAAAGAGGAGATCTGAAGCTGGAAGACCCATTAGGAGGCTATTGCAATCTACATGAGAAGTGGCAGAACTTTGGAACTTTGGAATCAGTTGTGAGACATAGGAGACACTGGCACAGGACCACATGACATGCCTGAATCAAAGAAGGCACTGTGCCCTATGAGTAAAGCAGAATTGCAGTAGCTCAAAAGAAATTTGAGATGTGCAAATTTAGAGACATCTCCACCACAAACGGTCATATGGACTATTTGTGCCCAACCTGTGGTAAAGCTTTCTGAGCTCTTTTTGGTCTGATTAGCCATAGTCTGACACACTGTATCTGGACTTGACATAGTGATGTCATTTTGGTCCTCTTCCAGCATGAAGGACAGCCAATGTGAGAGGTGATGACTGGAATTAGGATGTTGACCATGTGAGTGGAGGGAGGGGGACATAAAAAGTGATATAGAAAAGATAGAATGGACAAGATTTGGCAACAGATGATATGAAGCATGTGAGGTGGAGGGAAGAGGTAAGAATGACTACAAGATTGTAGAGTTGGGTGACTGGAAGCATGATGGTACCTTTAACAGAAACAGGGAAATTAGGGATAGGAGTAAGTTTAGGGGGAAAGATAATGAATTTTGGACATGTTCAGCTTGAGATGCCTGTAGGAGATCCAGATGGAGATGTCCAGGAGGCATTTGGTAATGCAAGACTGAACCTGTATCTCTGTCACCTATTAAATATATCACCCTAGGCAAATCACAACCTCACTATGCTTCCCTTTCCTCATCTATACCATGAAGGGATTGGACTTTAAATGACTTTTAAGGTCTTTTACAGCTCTAACTTTATGATCTTGTGAAATAGGTTTTTCTGAAATATATATATGTATACATATACATATATACATACATATATACACATATGAATGATATTTAGCTCAAGCAGTGGTAGACAAGGGAACTTCTAAGTGAACTGTGGTTCCTACCAATCTCTGGTCTCACAGAAGTTTATCTAAGGGTTAGGAAAACATCCTGCCTTGCTCATCTCCAAGGAGATCTCTGTCACCAACACCAGGTTGTAGCAGCAACCATCCAACTGCACAATGTAGCCTGGGCAATAGGTACCATTGAGTTTTTCCAGTATAGATTGCTAAACTATTCCCTTATGAGTGGTCATGTATATTGTTGAGGAGGATCTGCAGTATTCTGGTGCTTGATTAGGGCAATGCTACCTGCAAAAAGGAAGATGGGGAAGACTCCATCTTCTCTGCATAGGATACACTTAACAATAGTGGTGAACACTTTTGTCGAGCATACATCTATTTTGTGCCTCGCTTGATATGGACAATCAAAGAATTATTGAACAAGTTTATCTCTGGTCGAAACCAGTAAGGAATCTTGTGGAAGTTAGTCTATGCACAGAGGATAACCTGTTAGAGGAGAAACTTCAGGGCTAAATTTTGCTCTGTTTACTCAAATACTATTTGACAATGTAAAAATAACAGTCACTAGGACCTGATATTATTTCAGCTCAGTTGTGTGACTTTGATTATATAATTGGCTATAGAAAAAATGTTTACAAGAGCTTGCTAATTTTTTCCTTCACGTATATTCATCAAGGATAACTTTGTTATGTGTGCTGCTCAGTCTTATATGGATTTGTATAACTATGAGAAAGTAAATACAGACTATCACTAAGCCTTTCCTCCTATGGCTCAGAAGCTACTGACATCTTCTAGACCCATTAGCATGTTGGGTAGATTCCCAGTGATGAGTGGACAAGGGCTGTATAAGAAGAGTAGGTTTAAATTAGCTATATTCCATATCATTGAAGGGAGTACCCATATGGGTGGAATCTAGCCATCAAAATCGTGGTATTATTCATTATATATTATTCCCCATGTCTTAAGTTCTCTCATGAATTGATATGGGTAAAAAAAAAATTCATCAGCTGAAGGCCCACCCTCTTTGAGCTTAGCTAAAGTGGTCCTCAGACCATTAGGTTATCATTAAAACTTTATTTGAACCCTTTTCGTCTTGGTAGGACATGCCAGAGATTTGTATCTACCCAAGATATTAAACTAGAAATCCTGTCCCAGTGAAAGACTAGAGATCAGCCTGTTATGCCTTGTTTTTAATGATCATTCTGGATCTTAATGTTTCACCTCCTTCCCTTTCCAAGTTTTCATAAACTATCCCTTTATGGTATGTTTTCGTATTTTACCTAGACTCAAAGTGAAAATCAAGATGGTATATGACCTTGGGGAAATCAATTAAGTTATATGAGTCTATTTCCTCATTTGTGAACAATTGTACTAGATTCTATCAATTGCCCTGACTACTTCATAGCATTGTCTTGGGGATCAGATGAGATAGTTTGTGGGAATTATTCAGTGTCTCAACAGACCTGTTATTTCTCCTTCTAAAGTTACAGGTAGCAACCTAGCCATGCCTTGTTATTCTTTATAACTCTTATCTCTATCCTCCCATAAATCCTCCACTATGGATCCACCCAAGATCTAGTCAGCATTCTTTTAGGTCAGTCAGTCAGTCAATGGACGCATTTATTAAGCACTTATCATATGCCAGGTACTACATGGTCCCTGCCCTCAAGGGGCTAACATTCTAATGAGGGAGACAACCTCTTGCTTTGGCTGAGTCTTGAAAGAAGCTTGGGAAGCCAGGTAGTAGAGGTTCAGAGGGAGAGAATTCCAGGCATGGGAGACACAAAGTCAGGGGATGGAGTGTTATGAAGAAGGAGTGGCATGGAAGCCAGCGTACCTGGATTGTGGAGTACTCAGAGAGAAGGAAGATATAAGAAGACTGGAAAGGTAGGAAGAAATCTAGCTGTGAAATGCTTTAAATGCCAAAAAGAACATCTTAAAATTGATCTTGGAGGTCACTTAACATTGTATGGGTATCAGTGGACTTTTTTGATTATCCCTCTGATATTTCTTATTCTTCCTAAATACAAATCTAAGAATTATTTACATTGTCTTAAATGGTTTCTTAAGCTTTGTCTTATCTCAATTTTCATATGTTTATGCCACATCTCCCTAACTAGACTTTCATCTCCTTAAAGGTACCATATCTTATTTGTCTGTGTAGCTGTCATTGAGCTTGACCTGCAGTAGGTAAGAGGACTGGGAAGTAGGCCCTATGAGGCTCAGCTGAAGGAATCAGAGATGGCTCTCCTGGATAAGATAGTGGGATGATGTTAACTGACTTCAAGTGTTTAAAGGGCTTTTATGTAGAAGAGAAATTGGGCTTGTTTTTCTGGGGTCCCAAGGGCAGGCCTAAGAGCAGAGGGCAGAACTTATAAAGAGACAGGTTTAGGCTTTGGTGTGAAGGGGAAAACTTCATGATAATGAGTGCCCTCCCAAAGTAGCATGGCCTGACAGAAGATAGGGGCTACCCTTTATTGAAAGTCTTCAGAAAAAGACTGGAAGACCACTCACTGGGGAATGTTGGGTTACATATGAACTGGGCGAGGTAATAATAATCATAATATATAGCATTTGTATAGCACACTAAGGTTTGTAAAGCATTTTATATATGTTATTTCATCTCATCCTCTCAATAACGCTGTGAGGCAGGTGCTATATCTCCTGTTTGCAAGTGGGGAAATTGAGGCTGAGAGATATCATGGGATTTGCCCAGAGTCAGGCAGTTAGTGTGTGAGGGAGGATTTGAACTCAGATTTCCTTTCTCCAAGTCCAATAGTTTGTCCACTGTGTCACCTCACTGCCCTGAGTCAATGAATCAGAATTAGAATCTCGGAAATGGGAGGGACCTCAGGGGTCATTCAGTTCAACCTGTAACTGACCACTACTTACCAGTCACTGATGACCTCTGAGATTCCTTTTATCTCTGATATTATTCAATTCTATAATAAATACATGGTTTGCTGATATGCTTGGCAAAGAGGAAGGAGAAAGCAGCAATAGAAGGTGAGTCATAACATTGTCCTTCGTTCTTGAAGAGAACCAAAATGACATCCCTATGCTGGAGTCAAGTTTGAGTGTGTTCAACTGTGGCTGATCTGACCAATATGAGCTCAGAATATTTGACCACAGGTCAGGCACAAATAGTCCATGCGAACATTTTATCACAGGTATGAATCAAGAGTGTGAAGGGAGAAGAATAAGCAAATACAAAAGAGAGCCTAAATGACTTATTCTGGGTCCAAGTCAATGATACAGCTGCCTCAGAGAGATTCTGGACCAGGCCTAGCAAGATGTAAATCCTTTGAATGTACTTTGCAAACCTCAAAGTGCCACATACAGCCAGTTATCATTTAAAAAAAAAACCTAATCTATCACTTAAATATGTGTTTATATAGCTTTGTACATGTATGTATCTTTATATAATAAGTGTTATATATGCACATAGGCTTCTTAAAGCTACCTAGAAATATTTGTACCCCAAAGCCAATAAACATATGTCATCCACTCATTAAATCTTGCATCATTAGTCAAATTTCCTCAATATGAACAGGCCCCAGCAATCAGAGAGAACAGGAATATTATGGTTGGTTGGAATAAAGAAAAAGTTTAAAATAATAGTCTGTTATAAAATAATTTTTGACCCACATGGAAAATCTGTTTTAATTCACTTTGACTTTGGTGCCCATCTGTGACTGTGGACTCCACTGCCACTTCAACACTCAGAATGAACATTTTGATGACCCACTCCAAGAATATCATCCTCTGCCTTCAATGCCAGCCTTTTCTATGCTGCCGATAAGAAGGGGGCAGGGGTGAAGGTTTGAGGACAAGTGGGACAAAGCGAGTCCTTGGGGCTGATGTGACATTTGCTTTCTGAATGATAACTTGTGCCGGTATACAATTCTCCCTGGCTGCCTCACCCTCTGACAGTGCTGGCGCCCACCCAGCTTTGAACAGAGGTTCATTCATAAAAGTGCTTCTGTCTAGTGGTTAGAGTGGGTGGTAGGGTAGGGTGAGAGGGTGTAATGACAGTGTGCCAGGACTTCTTGGTCGCAGCTGCACCAATGACTTATCATGTGACCTGTAGCAAGCCGTTTAACCTCTTGGTGCTCCAGTTGGCCTGCCAATTAAACCAGCCCAGCAGATAGTGAAAGCACTTACCAGATGATGTTCTATTAGAAATGCTTCTCTATTAGAAATGACCCTTTTCAGTATTTTGGAGACAAAGAACAAAAGCATGTGCTTAATGGAGTTTTTAATGGCTCAAAATTCAGAGTTGCTTTGAAAATAGGGGTAGGTCTCATACCCCTGTACATACAGCATTGGCAAAGCACTTTAGAGTTGTTTGGCTAACAGGTGCTGTATAGACTGAAAGTAGGGGATTTTGATCAGTATAAAATTGCTTGGAGGCCCCTTAATAAAAGGTGCTTGAGTTTGCAAGGGTGAAATTTTGTTAGTAATAATGTCATTATCTCTACCATCTCTTCACCACTACTACCCTGCCCCCAACACATACATCTGAGACATTAAATAACTCACATCTCTAGTAAAAAGTATCTTCTAGAGCACTGCATCCTCAAGTCAGGTGCTATCACAAATGGCACCCATGTACCCATGTGGAGAGAGTGTGAAGTTGGAATGCTGAGCTACTAAGAATGGTGAAAAAACACAGTGCTAACAGAAGGCAAGGAATAAAAGAAGAGCAGAGAAGGCAAAAAAAATCTGGACTTTAAAAACTTCTTATTTGCAGCTATCTAAGCTAGCATTTCAAGATGCATAGTGCTTTTTCTTGGAAACCAGTAAGTCCAGTTATATTTTGTCCATCTGCTTTACCAAAATTGGGCTCTGTTTGCTCATTTTTTTCACCTGTCACTGCTCTGTACAAAAAACAGATATGGGTCTTTGCCCTAAGAAAATAATAAAGATGCTTTTGCTATTAGATTAACATGTATGTGTAGCCAAGCATTAAGATATTTCAAGACAACAAAGAGAGGCAGTAGAGAGTTGGTCTTGGAGTTAGAGAGACCTGTAATCAAGTCCCATCTCTGACACATAAGAACTGTATGATCAATCCTAGGCAAGAGACGCAACTTCTCATTTCCCCTCCCCCTGGTCTCCAACTCTCTAAGTTGATCTGTATTAGTATAGGAAGTTTTTTTTACCAGAGGGTCCCTATGCCAGTGAAATCAAAAGGCACAATAATAACAGCAAAAACAAAGAAAGGGAAACTTTAGGGGGGGGAAATGACAAACTGGTTGACTCCCTTAAAAAATGCACACACAATATATTTTGGATTGTATACACTATCTATCTCTTTCTTATTACACCCATGCTTGAGCACACACACAGAGGGAAATAATTAAGTGAGGTAAAGTATCATTTGTCATAGACATTACTTATAGTGTACATGTTATGATACAGTGTGTGAATATGTATTTATAGTTCTAATTCTGCAATGTAAAGTTAGCAATATAGTTGCCAATTTCTGAAATAAACTATTTTGATGATATGTTTAAATTCATTTTAATTGAGTCACTTTTGTATAGTCAGATATATAGTCATTTTGAATGAATGACTATATATGGTTGTGTATATGTTTACATGGTTATATTTATTTTCAAAGTCACAAATAAAGGCCTGTCACATTACTTTAGCATCATACCCTGATGTTTACATAGTAGATAATTTCTTGTAAAT
Organism: Phascolarctos cinereus; assembly: GCF_003287225.1. Lineage (NCBI taxonomy): Eukaryota > Metazoa > Chordata > Mammalia > Diprotodontia > Phascolarctidae > Phascolarctos > Phascolarctos cinereus. The sequence continues at coordinate 156,469,519 of NW_027555625.1, forward strand.
TACCTAATTTTCAAAGCTCCAGAAAAAGGTAAAAAGAAAAAAATTACACTTCCTTCTGTAAACAATTATCCATCCCTGAATTTTACAAAATTGCTATATCTACATGTGAACATGTTTACTGTTTGTAATTTTAAAAATCTCTAAATAGTCTGTAAGGGATTTTAAGGCCTAAATAGTGGTGAATACACATACACACACACATTCATACACGCATACGTGTGTGTTAATAAGCATCTTTTTAAAATATGTGTGTTCTGTTCCCAGTGGACAATTCTGTTTCTGTGGATACATAAATGTTTATACATTTTAAAAAAGCATAATTCTTAGCTAATAGACCAGAATACCTCCTTCAGAACCCTTCTGGTCTTTTGTGCAAGTGCATGGTGAGAATGAATACACTGCTTATTAAGAAAGCATAATAAAATTCCGCATGAGAAGTAGTTTTTGCCCATGCTCCACAGCTTCCCTTAAAGTTCATTCTTGTGGCTTCCCCATATTGCCCATGTCACAGGATCAGCCAGTTGAAGGATTTGCTCATTGTGCTAACATTTGGATCAGTACCCAATACCACTGGCAATTGCATCTGAAGTATTAGCAAAATTAGAATTTAGCAAGACCATTTCCCCTCCACTCACTGCCAAAGAATCCCATACATTTATTTCAGCAAGTCTTCTGATCAGTCCTGAAAGGTGATCTGCTTTCTCTTTCTTCTATTTGATATGTTGTGAACCCATGAACAACTCATATTTTTTATGCTTTGCTTTCTGCTTGCTGCAACTCTATTTACTACTTGTTCTGCCTGTGAAGTCATCATTCTCAGCAAAACACAAGGCAAGGCATTACATTACCATTTAGCCAAGGTCCCCCAGCATTTCTGGGCATTGCCTCACTCATTTTGATACAACCTATATTTTCCTGTGATTGGTGCTAAGCAATTTTTGATAAAAAAAAATAATTGATGCACAGCCACATTTAGCAATATTCAGCAGAATGGCGACACAAAGGAGAAAAAATGCTTCCCTAGCCTCAAATGCATATCCTGAGTAATAACTGTCTTGTTTGCTTTTGTGCCTGGCTAAGCATGAATGCTTTTTTTTTTAAGCTCCCTCTTGAGGTGGAGCAAAGTTTCAGCATCTTCATCAGACCAGGTTCAGGAGTCAGTTATTATTGTTATGCTTTTGACTATTCAATCTAGACCTGAATTTGGAAATTTTATAAGTGTTGTGTTAAAATGAGAGTTACAAAGTTAATGGAGTCAACATTTCTTTCTGATTTTCCTTCATCCATCCCCACATTTCTTCTTAAAGAAGAACAAAAAGATCTACATATTCTGGGCAGTCTCTAAAAATATACAAGCTACAGATTACTTGCAAATAGGAAGTCATAGACCCAAATCATTTCTGGATTTTCTGACTCAGCAGTTGAGTCAAGAAGACAGACAGGGCAAGATTATAGGTATGTGTTATATACTACACATACCTATTTTCAGAGACATGATTATGAGCCCTTTGACTTAGGGCAAAAACAATTGAGTGGGGGATAGAAGGGTGTCAGTAGTACAAAGGACAGTCTGACAGAGAGGGGGAGGGTGGTGACAATGCAGAGAACATTCTGCTCATGGGTATAGTCACAAAGCAGTTCAGAAGACATTACAACCACAGGTTGTCATGAGGTGTTGTGAACCAGTAGCAGTTCATGAGTAAGGCAGAGGGATGGTGGTTGCCATGTGGAGAAAATCTACCTTCCAGCCCTTCTCCTCTCCCCCCTGCCCCACTCCCCAGGAGAAAGTGCATTCCCTACCCCACAGACATCAGCACTCTGGGGCAAAGCTCTGTTCATCACAGGCTAGTTAAGGCTTTGCTGCTTGTCAGTCAATCTGAGCAACATACACCCTTGTGCTTTGCTTTGGCTTTCTGAAATCCAGTTTTTCTGATCATGGACAAAATACTGAATACGTGGAAATTTTTCTCGGGGAAGAAGGGAAAACTGGGGCCAGAACGGAGCCAAGAGAACACACATGAAATATCCCCTTAAAGCACTTAACCAAAGTGAGATAGTGACTCTAGAACTACAGTTAGTGATGGACAGATCCTTATTTGTAAGTATTTAATGTTTCTTAGGAAGCACTTCTAAAAGAAATTGGTGTGTAATGACAGCACTCACTGGAAAACAGGCCGATTATAAAATGCACTAACTTATCTGGTATTCATTTGAAAAGTAAATGGATGCGAGTCAAGGTGAGAGTTCACTACCAATTCAAATATTTTCCTTTAACAGGCTCTAGCACTCCTGCTTTAATTCAAGCAGAAACACAAGTATGAATAATCAAACTGGATGATGCTCATCAAAAACCTTTGTGCCTTGCACCATTTCAAATGGTCATTGAAGCTTAATGGCAAAAAATTTACATTATTCCTTTAATTTGTATTCTGTTCCTTCCTTCTGAGTGATGTGATTGTGATTTTCTGTTGCCTGCTGTATTATTTTGATGCAAATGCTACATTATGTGTGCCTGAGTCCAATTTCCTGGCTTTTGCCAGTAAAGAAGCAGCTACTAAAATAGTTCAAAATCAGGGTTATTTAAAGAGTTCCTAACTACTGGTTCTAATTAGTAAAACAATACAGTTGGGGTGAGAGCCCCAAGGGTTGCTATCTGGAGATACCTTGAACACTGCAGTTTAATAATTGCTTGTACACTGAAAGGCAAAAGATCAGCAAAAAGTCAACATTTGTCACCCAACTTGCCTCCTTTTCACCCCCCAGTGATGGATATTAGAATTTATCCAAATTGCACCTACAGAAGAATTAAAAAATTTGTAATTCAAGGAAAACTCCTTTTGCTGAAACATAACCACCCAGGGATGAATGCTTTATTGAGATACATGGGGTTGCACGCCAAAGTCGGCAAATATAAGGCCCCAAGGGTGTTCGTTGCATGTAATGTATGCACAAGCTAATTTATTATACTGTGACTAATTTCCATTTCTTGTGCTTAGAGTTGCCTTGCTAATTACAGGGATGTTTTCTTAACTTTAGTAATTATGTTCTGTGCTTTATACAGGCAACAGAGCAAATGAGTGAGGGCAGATTGCACGCTACTTGGAGACAGATGCATCCAAGTGAGATGAAATCTATGTCAGCCCTATCAGGGCCGACACCCCTAACCAGAAGCCTCACAATCTTTGATCAACTCCAACAGGCTGCATTGGAAGCATTTGGAGAAATATTTGATAGAACTCCACATAATTAGATTGACTGGCTTAATTAGAAAAAGTTTGCGGGCAAAGGGAAGCTGTCGCGTCTGTGGTTCTCTCTGATGGTCTGCAGCCTCATCCCAGGAGGCCTTTAGCACAAAGCCCTCCCTGCTGAGCTAACACACACTGGTGTGTTTTCACATCCAAATCAGGCCGCTGAGGGTCTATAAATCCAAGGGATGGTACCAAAGAATGACCTTCCCTTCCCCTCCAGCCTCGCTCCCAAACAGCAGCAACAGAGCTTGCCAAAATAACAGAAATAACACTTTCTTCTCCTTTCCTTTGCTGAAATAACAAGGCAGATGAAGAAACATTTTCAGATGTTAAGATAGCTTGCAGAAAGATTGTGCTTAAGTCAGTTGTAGGAGGACTTCATTAGACCATGATATTCCTAGAGTCACTGAAACATCACCATCATCCCCAGCCACATAGCACCTAATCCAATGTACCAGAAACAATTTTGTAAGAAATAGAAACTTTAATTGTTCAATACAACAGCCCTGGAATTTCAGGAAAAAACAACAAGAACTTAAAAGCACTATGGTGGTGACCAGATTGCCAAGTTACCCATAACCCATCAAGAAGGAGCAGTGAAGATAGGGACTGGTAGAGAGAGCTCTTGGTATGCTAGCATACTTTCAACAGAAGTGCAGGAGAATTTGCCCATCAGTAGGAAGCAGATCAGTTCTTTGCGGATGAAAAGTAGGATGATCATGTCAAGGATCAGAAGCCAAAGGAGCTCTGAGTAAAGAAAGAAATCAATAGCAAACTGCCCATAACACACTCGTATTTTTACTTACTCTGTTCAAATTTCCAATGACATCCTTCCTTCCTATTACATGACAAAGCAGCAATTTCAAAATGAATGGGGTGTGTGTGTGTGTGTGTGTGTGTGTGTGTGTGTGTGTGTGTATGTGAAATCACATGTCTCTACCTCACTTCTCAAATTTTGTAGATCAATTTTATTTATTAAGGACGTGGAAAATACCAAAAGATATCAAGAATCTGTTACCTCTTTGCCAAAATTAAAACAATTTCCCTGCATTATTGTGTAGGACAATTATATAAAAAAATAATTCAAAGTACAAAAATTGATCAGTCCTCTAAACATGCCATTATATGCAAACATTTGATGACTTGTTCAAGCCACTCATATTATTACTTTTAAACTAAGTAAATTAGACAACTAGAATTAATATAGATCATTGTAGGGCTGATGCTGCAGAATTTTTAATATTCCATTGAAAAATATCCACATGCCTCATTCTTATATTAAACAAAAAAATATTCCAATGCATCAAAATATATACACCTAACACAATTTGTGCTGAAGCCATATTTAAAATAATCGAATCATTGAAATATTAACACATGCAAATAAATGTGATTTCCCCCCCCTAAACGGCAATACCTAGAAGACTGCCAGGAGTGAGTCCTTATTTTAATTTTGGCCTCCACATTTAGGATTCAAGTGGCATTTGGTCATAACTCTGCTTTCATTTAACTTTTACCCAAGACAAAAGGAGTGTGAGATGGTAGTGGAAATACTGATAACTCATCAAGCCCCCCAATATAACTTGTATAGTAAAAAGGCTAATTAACAGTGTGGCTTCATAATCACACATGAAAGGAGAGGTACAGGAAAGCCTCTAAGGCTGGCTACAATTAGCTCATGCGGTGCCCCGAATCTCAATCACCAATTAAATCACGAAGAATGTCGTACTGCTGTGAGGGTCTGCCTTGAAGAACAACCATTACTGAGAAGTCTTTTCTTCATCCATGCAAGTAATGTTTGTGTCCCTGCATACCCAACCCATAAGAAAGAAAAGGCACCCAGCAAATGCAATTCTTTGGACACATTCTTTTCTAAACGTTATCATTCCTACTTAATGCAAAGTGGTTTACACAGCTATTATGAGAGGAAGTCAGCTGTCCTTGGTCTCTCAACTGTTGTGCCTTAGAAAGCTTCAATGCCAGACACAATCTGCAGTTGCTAATAATTTGATGACAAACTGCAGAAGGGGCTATTTCAGAGCTAAGAGAAAGAAAAATCATTGACATTTATATTGTGCTTGGGGATTGCAAAGTATTTTATGTATATTAGCTCAGTTGAACCTTACCACAAACCTGTGAGGTAAGACAGGTATCATTATCTCCATTTTACAAATGAGGAAACTAAGGCTGAGATGAAGTGACTTTCCCAGGGTCACAGCTTGGCAATGCCAGGGGCACAATTATTCAAACCCAGTTATGTCCTAACTCCACTTCCTATAGTCTCTTTCTATTAGACCAACCTGCATCTTGGCTCAGCCACTATTTCTCCTTCCAGACATTTCCCTATGTGTGGTAAAGGAGGAAAAAACAGTTCTGGATCTGGAAAAACTTATTTATGCCTTGTGCAGGGGAGAAAAACAAATTAGGGCTGGGGAGGAGGGAGATTGGCCCTCACTAATCCTTTGTTTTCTTCCTAAAGGATTAATTTTTTTTTTATTATTAAATCAACAGCACAGGGTCCTAATTGTACATTTTCCCAAATACAACTTGTAAATGATTCTTTGTTGCAGAAGACATATGAATTGGACCCTTTGAATGTCTGACACTCGCCCTGTGCCTGTTGTAGAAAGCAGTTGTTGGTGCTGCTTAATAAATGTGCAGAAACAGTGCCTCATTCTGCACAGGAATGCAGCTATTTCTGTTGCCCAGCTCCCATCGTCCTTGAAAACGGTTTTATGCGAAGAGGGAGGCAACTTTTAGCAAGCACACCAAAGCCTATTTGCCCTTGTGACACATCCTAGCACGAAGGAGCTTGCTCAGATGTTTCCTACCACAAAATGCGATTTGCAAGTAGGAGATCAAATCAGTCCTGATAACATGAGGCATCTAGTTGAAGGAAGGGATCAAAGTTAGAAATCCAGCCTCTCTCACTGATGCATAATTTATATGCACAGTAGGTAGGAGCCAGTCACAACATTAAGGTCTTTCTGAAGAGGGAAGAAATTACTGCTTTCCCCAATAAACATTTACTTTGGGTGAAGTAGCTTAGGGGAAACATTTCCGTGGGAGATTTCTGCTTTTCTCTGAACAAGGCTGACGAGCTCTAAGAGTCAGCCTCACGTGTGAAAGAGTGGAATGTGCAGGTGAGTATTTAAAGACCTACTTGTTCATTCTCTACAGAAGTAGTGAAAGGGCTCAAGCTTCATGTTCCAGTTAAAGGACTAAAATAAGAACTCCATGTTTTAAAAACCACAAAAACACCTTCTCCCCAACCTTTTCTCCATTGGCCCAATTGCCTTCCTTGTTATATGTGACATTCTGATGCACTAGGGGGCTTGATAAAGTTTAGCCCAAAAACTCATGAGATTTCACAGTTATATAATTTACCAGATCTACCTAAAACAAACTACAGCCATATTTAGAAAGATAGGTAGAAATACTCAGAACTGTAACTAGTATGAGGGTGAAAAGGGCTATGTCCCAAGGTATTGACATTGATTGTAAAGGGGTACTTCCTCTCCCAGGACCTCCATCTTGGAGCTTCATCTCAACCTCCAGTGGCACATGTCACAACTACTCCCAGCCCTCTGTCTTGGAACCTACAGTCATATCATGTGGTACCCTTTTCCTGAATCTCACCTTCCCACCCAACCCCTCCAGGGACAAGGGCAGGAATCCCATTTTATCAATGAAGAGCCTCCCAGTGTGAATATATTTGTGATAGAGTTATCTTCCGAATTACTACGTTCCCCTCACCCAATCCTTTCTGCTGCATTTGCCACAGTTAAGCATAGTTATGATTCTGGTTTTACTTGGGTCAAATGGAGCTAATGAAATTATACTATGAATAGGAATTTCACTGGCACTTTTCATAATGTAAGGGTAGGAGGTAACTTCTGAGAGCAGTCAAATTTATGTCTCCAAAAGGAGCAAAAGAAAATAATAAATGTTGGCATAACTGGAAAGACTTTAAAAAAAAAAGACATATCTAATGGTATGTCTTTCCCCTAGTCAGTCTTAATTTTTATATGTTGAAATCATTCATGCATTTAAATTATTAGACAGATAATCACTTCCTTGAAATAATTTCAGCACTCATCTATAATAAAATAGATTTCTTTCAAAGACCCCCTAGTTAAATGTGCTCAGTGCTATTTTCTGTATCATGCAGGTCAATTTAATTCTGCTCTATACTCTCTACACAGCTAAACAATTGCTTTTCAGAAACTGGAGAGCACAGTGAATGCTGCCTGTAATATCCAGCTAGAGGTGGCCTTGAACACTTGCGTTAAGAAAAGCTTGACATCTGAAATCCCACTCTTATTCATCTCTTATCAAAGAGTTCATCAAGATTTCTGGAAATTAATGTCATATTAATCATTACTAATAACTCAATAATGAGAGACATTAAACATGTAAGAAAGAGACATTTTGAGAATGTCTACAGTGCCGTCCATCTACAGCATAAATACACCTCTGTGTAATTGTCCACATCTCGCCATCTGTAGTGTTTGCGACCTCTGGCCTGGCAAAGATCCTCATCTTCAAGATTGATAGAGTACTTCCTAGATGATACCCTCTCCGTTCTTGATATTTGAAGCCTATTTTAAACATTTATTTGGGCCAAATAGGGCTTTAGCAATGACCTTTATTTTACCAGGGCTTCTTGCATATATCAGGGGTGGGGAACCTGTGGCCTGACACCACATGTGGCTTTCTAGGTCCTTAGGTGCAGCCTTTTGACTGAGTCCAAGTTTTACAGAACAAATCCTTTATTGAGGGTATGTGTTCCTGTGAAGTTTGGGTTCAGTCCAAGGGCCGCACTTTTTCTTCTTTAGGCTCAAGCCTCATGCACATATTGTACTTTCCCTACAGCCTCACCTAGGGAGAGGGGCAGGGACAAGGACAGGAGCAGAAAAAACTAGGCGCCAGCTAAAGCTCCTTCAGGGTCAAGACTTTATTATCAATCACCAGGTTACCAGTAGGCAGAGATCCAAGTTGGGAGGCAAGTTTAAGGTCTGGGAATAGAGTCTGGCAGCCTGGGGAAGATTAGGACCCATAGAGGGCAAATCCAGCAGGTAAGTCTAGGGGTCTGGCAAACTTCTAAGGAACCTGAAAATAGGGATAAATTTGTCCACAAATTTGTCCACAAATGCTTTCTAGGATTGCTTGATGGTTATGCTTTATAGCCCAAGAACCTGATCTTCTGCCTATACTTCAGCTGTTGTTGTATCCCTTCCCTTCCCTCTCAACTTCATCCTCACTTTCACCCCCACTGGTTCTTGCATTAGAAACAGCTGAATTGGCTCAACAGTGGACATCTGTCTCCTGATCCTTCCTTTAAGTGAGGTTCACAGTCCCTAAGGAAGCTATACCATTTCTTAGTGGAAGAATGCTATAGTGGAAACAATAGGGTAATAGCCTGATACACCAGAAAGAACCCTGAATTTGGAGTAAGGAGATACGAATTCAGATCCTGGTGTTGCCACTTATTCTCCTTGGTCAAGTCACTAATGGCTCTAGCCTCAGTTTTCTCATCTGTAAAATGAAAGTCTTAGAAGATAATCTCAAATTCTTTCCTGCTCTAAATATATGATCCTATGATTTGGACTCTAGAGTCGATCCTGCCACTTTGCATCCTTGGACCAATCACTTCCCTGGAGCTCAGTTTTTTAATCCTTAAAATGAAAGGATTAGATTATTTGGTCTCCAAAATAACTTTTATTTATTTTTTAATATACTTTATTTTTTTCAATTAGATGTAATTTTTAACTTTTTTAAAAAAAATTTTGAGTTCTAAATTCTCTCCCTACCTACCCCCTGAGATGGCAAGCAATTTGATACAGGTTACACATGTGCAATCATGCAAAACATATTTCTATATTAGTCATGTTGTGAAAGAAAACACAGATCAAAAAAATACAACTATGAAAAAAATAAAGAATATGAAAAATATTACGCTTTGATTTGCATTAATACGCTATCAGTTCTTTCTCTGAAGGTGGATAACATTTCTTTTTATGTGAGTTCTTTGGAATTGTCTTGAATCATTTTTTGTATTGCTGAGAAGAGCTAAATCATTCACAGTTGATCATCGTACAATATTGCTGTTACTGGGTACAATATTCTCCTGGTTCTTCTTACTTCATTCTGCATTAGTTCATATAAGTCTAACCCAAATTTTTCTGAAACCACCCTGCTTGTCATTTCTTATAGCACAATAGTATTCCATCACAAACCTATGCCACAACTTGTTCAACTATTCTCCAGTTGATGGGAGCCTCCTCAATTTCTAGTTCTTTGCCACCACAAAAACTGCTATAAATATTTTTGTGCAAATAGGTTCTTTTTGATATCTAGAGCCAAGATGGCAGAGTGAAAGCAGTGACTTGCTTGAGCTCTCCCCAAAATCCTTCCAATTACTCGTAAAAAATGGCTCTAAACAAATTCTGAAGCCGCAGAACCCACAAAAAGGCAGAGTGAAACAAATTTCCAGCCCAAGACAACCTGGATGGTTGATCAGAAAGATATATTGCTCAGGGCTGGGAGCCCAGCACAGGCCCAAGCAAACCTGGAACAGGCCTCAGAGGACTAAATCTTGGGCAGCTGTGGAGGTTTCCAGTCTCCTCAATCCACGAATGCCAAAGACAACTTAGAAGGTCAGTGGGAAAAGTCTGTTTCTGCAGTGCTGAGACAGGAAGGTGGGGTCTCAGATCTATTCCCCAAGAGTGTGGCCCTGGGGGGGGGTAGCTGCTCCCCAGGTTCCAGCCCAAAGACTGAGGGGGAGTCCAGTGGCTGATCAGAGAGGGATCACAGGGATCTCTTTGCTGGTGCTGGGGCAGGAATCTCTTGCTTTGCCCGTGTTTGGATCTGGGTCACAGTTCTGGGTGGTGGTTGCTGGGGTGAGGAGGAACGCTGGCGTGGTGGAGCTTGGAGTGGCTGTGGAGAGGAACCCTTCCTCACAGTTACAGGACAGAAAGGAATACTTGTGGTCACAGGCCAGGAAAGGAGTAAACACCTCACCCCTTATCATACCACCTTGGAAGAACTGAAAATTTACAGGTCCCTACAAGTATCTCTGAAAACAGCTACAAACCCCTGAAGCTTGGGACAGTACATTCTCCACATTGGAAGCAGACTCTTACCTTAACAAAGAGTTTTAAAACTCAAGTAATTGGCTGGGATCATGAGCAAGCAGCACAAAAAGAGTCAGACATTATCTTACTTTGGTGAAAAGAAGATCAAAATATACAACCAGAAGAAGACAACAAAGTCAAAGCTCCTACATCCAAAGCCTCCAAGAAAAATATGAATCAGTCCCAGGCCTTGGAAGAGCTCAAAAGGGATTTTGAGAAGCAAGTAAGAGAAGTAGAGGAAAAACTGGGAAGAGAAATGAGAGTGATGCAAGAAAATCATGAAAAACAAGTCAACAGCTTGCTAAAGGAGACCCAAAAAAATACTGAAGAAAATAACACCTTAAAAAATAGCCTAACCCAAATGGCAAAAGAGGTCCAAAAAGCCAATGAGGAGAAGAATGCCCTAAAAAGCAAAATTGGCCAAATGGAAAAGGAAGTCCAAAAGATTACTGAAGAAAATACTTCCTTAAAAATTAGAATAGAGCAATTGGAAGATAGTGACTTTATGAGAAATCAGACACAGTAAAACAAATCCAAAAGAATGAAAAATTAGAAAACAATGTGAAATATCTCATTGGAAAAACAACTGACCTGGAAAATAGATCCAGGAGAGAGAATTTAAAAATTATTGGACTATCTGAAAGCCATGATCAAAAAAAGAGCCTAGACATCATCTTTCAAGAAATTATCAAGGAAAACTGCCCTGATATATTAGAACCAGAGGGCAAAATAGAAATTGAAAGAATCCACAGATCTCCTCCTGAAAGAGATCCCCAAAGGAAAACTCCTAGGAATATTGTAGCCAAATTCCAGAGTTCCCAGGTCAAGGAGAAAATATTACAAGCTGCCAGAAGGAAACAGTTCAAGTACTGTGGAAACACAATCAGGATAACACAAGATTTAGCAGCTTCTACATTAAAGGACCGCAGGGCATGGAATATAATATTCCGGAGGGCAAAGGAGATAGGATTACAACCAAGAATCACCTACCCAGCAAAACTGAGTATAATCCTTCAGGGGAAAAAATGGTCATTCAGTGAAATAGAGGACTTTCAAGCATTTTGATGAAAAGACCAGAGCTGAATAGAAAATTTGACTTTCAAATACAGGACTCAGTGGAACATGAAGAGGTAAACAGGAAAGAGAAATCATAAGAGACTTATTAAGATTGAACTGTTTACATTCCTGCATGGAAAGATGATATTTATAACTCATGAGACCTTTGTCAGTATTAGGGTAGTTGGAGGAAAAAAATTATATGTATGTATATGTAGATAGATAGATAGAGGGCACAGGGTGAGTTGAAGATTAAGGGGTCATATCTGGAGAATAAAATTAAGGGATGAGAGAGGATGATACTCAGAGAAGAAAGGGAGAGGTAGAATGGGGTAAATTATCTCACAAAAAACAAAACAGAAAAGAAAAGTCTCTTACAGTGGAGGGGAAACAGGGGAAGGTGAGAGGGAATGAGTGAATCTTATTCTCATAGGATTTGGCTTAAGGAGGGAATAACATACACATTCAATTGGGTATGGAAATCTGTCTTACCCTACAGGAAAATAGGGGGAGAAGGGGAGAAGAGAGCAGGGGGATGATAGAGAGGAGGGCAGATTGGGAAAGGGTAATCAGAAGTAAATACTTCTGAGGAGGGACAGGGTCAAAAGAAAGAATAGAATAAATGGGAGGGTAGAATAGGATTAAGGGAAATAGAGTTAGTTTTTCACAACATGTCTACTATGGACGTGTTTTGCATAACTGCACGTGTACAACCTATATTGAGTTGCTTGCCTTTTCAATGAGGGTGGGTGGGGAGGGAGGAAGAGAGAAAATTTGAAACCTAAAGTTTTAAAAACATGTGTTTAAAAAAAATGTTTTCACATGCTACTGGGAAATAAGAAATACAGGAAATGGGGTACAGAAGTCTATCCTGCCCTACAGGAAAATAGAAGGGGAAGGGGATAAAAGAAGGGGAGAGAGATAGAAGAGAGGACAGACTAGGGGAAAGGATATTCAGAATGCATGCCATCTTGGGGTGGGGGGCAGGGGTGAGACGAGGGTGAAATAAATAAATTTATACTAAAAAAAAACCAAATAGGTTCTTATCCTTTTTTAAAAGATCTCTTTAGGATACAGACCTAGTAGTGGCATTGCTGGGGCAAAGGTTATGCACAGATCAAAATTACTTTCAGAGGATTTAGGATTCAATGATCCTCCTTCCTATCCTTTTTGTAAATGTCATAGTTGGCATTTATACATCACTTTAAGGTCTGCAAAGCACTTCACACACAGTATTTCATTTGATCCTTACAACAACCCTCTATGATAGATGCTACTGTTATCTTCTTTTATACAGATTATAAAAACTGAGGGTGGAAAAAATCAAGTGGCTTGCCCAGGGTCACACAGCTGGTAAATTCCTAAGTGGGGATGTAAATGCAGGTCTTCCTGACATTAAGTTCAGCATTCTATCCAGCGATATCAAGCTCAAAGCAGGCAAAACTCCCATGTGGGACACAAAATAGATTAAAATGTAATTGGGGATTGTTTAACAAAATAAATAAAAATACAATACAACATAGATAATATTAATTTGTGAGTTTCTAAGTCAGTATGTGGCTTGCAGGGATCCATTTCTATTTAAGTTTACTACCACCTTGATGCCTGATATAATCAAGATTGAAGTAACAGAGTGAGTTTTCTCACTATAATTCTGTCCCAGGTCCTTAGTCTATGGCTTGTATTCTATTATAATCACCCTCAAAATGTCCCTTTTCTACCATCAGAGGAACTGGCACATTGTAACAAGTCAAACTAAAATATGGTAAACTGGGAACAGATACAATAGTATTCTAGTTCTTTACCAGCAAGCATAAGTTCTATAGGGCAGCTAGACAACACAATGGATAGAGTCCTGAGTCTAGAGTCAGAAAGACTCATCTCTCTGAGTTAAAATCTGGCCTCAGACACTTGCTAGCTATGTGACCCTGGGCAAGTCACTTAACACTGTTTGATTCAATTTCCTCATCCATAAAATGGGATGAAAATTGCAAACTGCTCTAGCATCTTTGCCAGGAAAACCCCAAATGGGTTCATAAAAAGTAGGGAACAAGTGAAATGCCTCAACAACAACAACAACAACAACAAATAATAATAATAATAATTTATTATTATTATTATATCTATACCTCCCCTATCTCCATTCATCTGCTCATCCTTCTACCTTGATAAAAAAAAAACCTTCCTTTCACAGTTATAGATTGTGGCTTAGGAGACTGGCATAGTTCCATAGCACAGAGAGAGACAGAGAGAGAGAGAGAGAGAGAATAGATATATGCATAATAGATTGACAGACACATAGAAAGAAAAAGAAAGATACACAGAAAGATAGCTAGATAAAAAGACATATGAACATAGATGAGAGAGAGAGAGAGACAGAGAGAGAAAGAGAAAGAGGAAGGAAGGGATATAGACAGAAAGATATATAAGATAGATATATAGATAGATGATAGAAGATTAAGTGCTTATTCTGTCCTAGTTACTATGCTAAGCACAGGAGATACATATATATAAGCAAGCAAGGCGACCATTACCCTTCCAGAGCTTACAATCTAATGAAAGAAGATAACATGTAAAGGGAAACTATAGAAGGAAGGTAGTGGGAGAGGTGGGTACCTGGGTGGAGACAAGGCAGGTGTGGGAGAATGAGTTGACCCAGGAGTGAAGTAAGCATAGTCTGGGCCTCTCATGAAATGGTAGTTCCGGCAAGGGACTAACTAATCAGAAGAGCAAGCCTCAGGGCAGAAGTTTCTCCAGCGTGGGAAAGTAGCTATTGTTACTATCCCTGTGATTCACCCTAAAACCCTGGGATTTCATTCCATAAGATTCAGAATCTAGTGAGTTTATTCTTTGCACTGGGGCTGGCAAGATTATGAACACTGGGTATGAAGGTACCTCTTCTTTTCTCTTGTGGTGTATAGCAGCCACCTGGGATGTACCAGGCTTTGTCAGAGGCTGCAAGCATGGACTCCATAGCGTCTTTCTGAGGCTTTTCCTCTTATCATCAGAGGTGGAGTTGAGATGAGCTCAACATTAGACTATGACCTCCTTGAGGGCAGGGACTGTTTTTGTTTTGTTTACCTTTCAGTGTATCCTCAGCCTTTAGCGCAGCCACTGAGGTCCTTTGACTCCAAATCCAATATTCTTTCTGCTGCACCATCATGAGACTGGGAAAATGGCATGGCCATCAGCACAAAGGGAGAAATGAGAGAACACTGCCTCTCCCGTGGTGTGCTTAAGAACATCATAGTCCTAGGTCTTACAACCTAGAAATACATTATTTCTGTGACCTAGGAAATCGGCTAGGTGGCGCCATAGTGCACAGAGCACCAGTGCTGGAGTCATTAGGCAATTAAATGTTTATTGACTGACTGACTAATTGATTAGGGCAGCCAGCTTATGACTGTTGCCTAGAGTATGAAATAGAGAGCAGTCATCCATATTACTGAATAATAATCATAGCTGACATTCTTTGGAGGCTTTGAGGTTTAAAAAGTTCTTTGCTTTCTTTAGCTCCATTTGAATCTTAAAATAACTCTAGGGTAATTGTGAGGAAGTACTATCATCCCTGGGCTCCCTAGGTGGTGCAGTGGATAGAGTACTGGGCTTGGAGTCAGGAAGACTCATCTTCTAAGTTCAAATCTGGCTGCAGACACTTAACAGCTGGGTGACTCTGGACAAGTCACTTAACCTTGTTTACCTTAGTTTCCCCATCTGAAAAATGAAGTGGAGAAGGAAATGGTCAACCATTCTAGTATATTTGCCAAGGAAACCCTAAATGGGGTCACAAAGAGTTGGACATGACCGAAAAATGACAGAACAATTACCATCTCCATTTTATAAATGAAACAGGTCCAAGAGGTTAAGTGACTTGCTTATAGTTACCTAGCTAAGTACAAAGACAAAACTTGAACCCAGGTCTTCATGACTCCCAGTCTAGTACCATATTTATGATATAAAGGCATGGGTTGCTTGATTGCTGCTACAGATATTTAATATGGACATAGTAGGATCAAATTCATTAGGAATAGTATAAAATCTTGTATTAGGGCATAAAAAGATCAATTTTGTAAGCAATATATGGGGAAGGCATGGTTAGACAGCAGTTGTTTAGGAAAAGATCTGGGAGTCTTAAAGGACTGCAAACTCACTATGAGTCAGCAGTGCAAAGTCTCAGCCAAAAAAGGTTAATGTGATAGGCTGCTCTAACAGGGCGTAGCTTCCAGGAATGGAGAGGTGATAGCCCCATTGTATTACAGTCTCATTAGACTTCATCTGCGGTATTGTTTCAGGTTGGGGTCCACAGTGTAAGAAGGATATTGTTAAGTTGGAGAGCATCCAGAGAAGGGCAACTAAGACGCTAAAGGGCCTCAAATTCATGTTATAATAATAATAGCCAGCACTTATATAGTTCTTTAAGGTTTGCAGAGTCTTTACAAACATTAGCTCATTTATCCTCATAACAGTCATTAGTATCACTGTTTTACAGATGAGGATGCTGAGGCAGACAAAGTTTAAGTGACTTGCTCAGGGTTACATGGCTTTCTAACTTCAGGTGAAACACTCTATCCCTGTGCCACCTAGCAACAATAGGTAGCTTTTACATAGTACCTTAAGGTTTGTGAAGTGTTTTACATGTTATCTCATTTGATTCTCCCAACAGCCCTGTGAGGTAGGTGCTATCATTAATCTCATTTTACAGATGAGAAAACTGAGGCACAGAGTGGTTAATTGACTTGTCCAGGGTTACATTTTTAGTAAGTGTTTAAGTCAGGATTGACTCCAAGTCCAGCACTCTATCTATATATAGGGCTACCTTTAACTGAAGTAATAGGCATGTTTAACTTGGAAATAAGAAGACTCAGGAGTGACATGATAGCTGTCTTCAAGTATTTGAGGGATTATCATAGGAAAGAGGGGTCAGACTTGTTCTGTTTGGCCCCAAAAGACAGAACCAAGAGTAATGAGTATAAAGAGACAAATGGGTGTAAAGAACTTAATGTCAGGGAAAACTTCCCAACAGAGCTGTCCAAAAATGGCATGGGTTACTTTGAGAGGTGGTGAATTCCCCCTTAGTGGTACTCAAAGAAAGGTTGGATGACCTCTTGCCAGATAAGTTATAGTAGGTATTACTTTCACACATGAGTTGGATGGAATGAGCATTGGGATCCTTTCCAATCCTCAAATTCTTAATTCTATCAGTTCTGCCCACAGGCACAAATTCCTCTTGGCATTTCTTCTGTGACATAGAAACTCAAAACCATTTTTTTTCCCGAAGTGAGAACTACTCCCTAAGCTCTTCCCTTAGAGACATTTCCTATTTAGTCTCTCATTAGGAGTGCCATCCCAGACCTACAAATCACTAGGACACCTAGTCACCTCGGGATGCATAAATATTAATGGGAGCTTTGCACAGGCACTGGGGGTTACATGCCACTTACTAGAAACCAGAAAAGAAAGCAACAAGCCAATTGGAAGCATCATTAGTAGACCACATGGCATAAGCTAAGTCTTCAAAATATAAATGCTGTGATGGGTAACTAGTTAAGTGAAAATTTTATAGGAATAACAACTCCCACTGAGAGAGTTCTCTCTCACCTGGGGCTAGGTTCAACCTTCCCCCTCATTCTTATTGTTCCCCATATACACCATCTAAAAAAATAGCAGAGGGTCTGAAATTCTTATAGGGCCTAGCCTAATGTTCCTCCACACAATTCCTTTTATATAACCACCTGGTTGGTACAACTGATATAGCAGGTGACTTAACACGGCTATACAGGAATGAGTTCCAGCCAGAGGTCAGGAAATTAGATTTCACCTAGTAGATTTTAAATAGAGAGAGCAGTGAAATAGGTAGCACTCTTGGGTAGGGGCTTTGGTCTATTTTCTCACTTCCAGCTACTCATATACACTGTAGTATTATAGGATTTAGAGTCAGAAGGGACCTTAGAGGTCATCCAGACCAACCTCCTCATTTTACAGATGAGAAACTGAAGCTGAAAGAGGTTTGCCAGTGATTTGCTACCTGAGTTTAGGTTGTCTTATTCCTAATGTGATGCTTTTTCCATGTTCCTTTAAATAGGCGCTCTTCTCTGCGCTAGTGCTAAGGCCAAAAGTGAGTTCTGAATAGTACCTTAGAGATCATCTAAATTATCCCTTTCACTTCATAAATGGGACAACTGAGGCCCAGAGACATCAGTAACTTGCCCCAAATTTCACAGGCAGATTCTAACTGAGGTCCTTTGACTCCAAATCCAATATTCATTCTTCTGCACCATCATGAGACTGGGAAAATGACACGGCCATCAGCACAAAGGGAGAAGTGAGAGAACACTGCCTCTCCCATGGTATGCTTAAGAATGTCACAGCCCTAGGTCTTACAACCTAGAAATACATTATTTCTGTGCCCTAAGAAATCAACTAGGTGGCGCCATAGTGCACGGAGCACCAGCCCTGGAGTCAAGAACACACATGTCTCTGAGTTCAAATCCAGCCTCAGACATTTACTAGCTGTGTGATCCTGGGCAAGTTACTTAACCCTGTTTGCCTCAGTTTCCTCATCTATAAAATGAGCTGGAGGAGGAAATAGCAAACTTCTCCAGGATCATTGCCAAGGAAACCCCAAATGGGGTCACAAAGAGTTGGACACGACTGAAAAAAAAATGACTGAATAACAACAAAAAGGAAATTAGCTAGAGTTCCATGATAGAAACAGGCTTGGGATGGCTAGATTGCTGACCTGTCAAAAAAAAACCCATCAGAATTAGTAAAAAGTTAGTAGAGGAAACAATAATGAGGGAAAAGATGTCATACAATTGAAACAATTTAATCCTGAGCTATTAACAGAAACAGTTGTTAAGGAAAAATAGGAAATGGGCAACAGGAATGATATCAACATCATTTATATTATTTTTATACAGAAGTTCAACAAATGTAAATCAATTAACAGAATAAGAAGACCAAAAGGACCTAGCATTTTACCTTAATCAGCAGACACCTGACTTGTCAAACACAGAAAAATGGCAGCCAGAGGCAACACTGGTTTATAATAAAAACTTCTTTGTAAAATTTTGTAAAGAAGAATGATAGATTATTACGAACATTACCATCTTTTAAAGCATGAAAAAGTAGTAGAACATAAAACCAGTTTAAAGAAATCTTGGCAAATGATGTAAGCAAAGTCATCCTAAGGTTATTTAAGAATGAAGATGGAAGGAAAGAGAACATAAAGAAAAAAATTTAAAAAACATATCTGCAAACTCTTTGCAGATGATATGATGCTATACTTAGAGAATCAACTAAAATCTACTTGAAATTACTAACAACTTAACAAAGTTTTCAAGATACAAAATAAACCCACATAAATCATCAGCATTTCTATATATTACCAATGAAGTCCAGCAGCAATAAGTAGAAAGAGAAATTCCATTTTAAATATCTGAAGACAATATAAAATACTTGGAAATTTACATGCCAAGACAAATTCAGGAACTATATGAACACAACTACAAAACACTTTTCACACAAATAAAATCAGATCTAAACAACTGGAAAAATGTTAATTGTTCATGAGTAGGCTGAGCCAATATAATAAAAATGACAATTCTACCTCAATCAGTCTATTTATTCAGTGCCATACCAATCAAACTATCAAAAAATATGTTATAGAGCTAGAAAAATTAATAATGAAATTCATCTGGAAGAATATAAGGTCAAGTATAAAAGGGAATCAATGGGGGGAAAAAGGTAAAGGAAGGAAATCTAGCTGTACCAGATATCAAATTGTATTATAAAGAAGTAATTATCAAAACGATCTTGTACTGGCTAAGAAATAGAGTGGTGGATCAGTGGAATAAATTAGGTATAAATTGCATTATTGTAAATGATCATAGTAATCTAGTATATGACAAACTCAAAAATCCAAGTTTTTGGAACAAAAAACTCATTATTTAACAAAAACTGCTGGGAAAATGGAAAATAGAATGGCAGAAACTAGGTATAGACCAACATCTCACACAGTATACCAAGATTAGGTCAAAATGGGTATATGATTTACACATGAAAGGTGATAGCATAAGCAAATTAGGAGAGCACAGAATAGTTTATCCATCAGATCTATGGATAAGGGGAGAATTTAGGACCAAAGAAAATATAGAGAGCATTTAGAATGTAAAATAGATCATTTTGATTAATAAAATTATACAGTTTTTGCACTAACAAAACCAATGCAACCAAAATTATTAAATGGTCAAAGGATATGAACAAGTAGTTGTCAGACAAAGAAATCAAAGCTTTCAATAGTCACATAAAAAATGTTCTAAATCACTATTGGTCAGAAAAATGCAAACTAAAACAACTCTGATGTACCACCTCACACCTATCAGATTAACTAATATGACAAGAAGAGAAAATGATATGTGTTGGAAGGGACATAGAAAAATCGGGACACTAATGCACTGTTGGTGGAGTTGTGAACTGATCCAACCATTCTTGAAGAACTATGCCCAAAGAGCTATAAAACTGTACATACCCTTTGATCCAGCAATATCACTGCTAGGTCTATATTCCAAAGACATCAGAAAAGAAAAAGGACCAATTTGTACAAAAATATCTATAGGAGCTCTTTTTACAGTGGCTAAGAATTAATTGGAAATTGGAGGGATGCCCATCAATTGGGGAATGGCTAAACAAGCTGTGGTATATGATTGTAATGGAAAATTATTGTGCTATAAGAATTGACAAACAGGATAGTTTAAGAAAAACCTGGAAAGATTTACATGAACAGACGCAAAGTGAAGTGAGAAGAATGTTATACACAGTTACAGCAATATTGTATGATGAAAAACTGTGAACAAATTAGCTATTCTCAGCAATATAATGATTCAAGACAATCCCAAAGGACTAATGATGAAGCATACTATCTGCCTCCAGAGAAGGAACTGAGATATGTGTGTATGTGTGTGTGTGTGTGTGTGTTTATGTATGTATGTATATGATGTGCAAAGGTGATCAGAGTCAATTGTTTTCCTCTTCAATAATAGTGGAGCCACCACATTTGGACTCTAATACTACAGTCTAGGCTGTGCTTATAGTGCTTATAGTGGAGGTGAAAAAGATATTTAAGACAAAAGCAGTCACATTAGATCAAGTTTAGACCAACAGACTAGACCTGGAGAATTTGCCTGCTGGAGGCAATACATTTGTAAAAGTGTTGAAGGTTCATAATGTGTCTAAAGGAGGAGAAGCTACTGGGAAAAATCTCAGACACTATTTTTAAAACACCTGTAAAGTGCTTTAAGGTTTACAAAGTGCTTTATGTGTATTATATCATTTGACCCTCACAACAACCTTGTGAGATATTATTATCCCCATTTTTCAGATGGAGAAATTGAGGCTGAGATTCAATGACTTGATTATGGTCACAGAGGGTATAAGTATATGAAGTAGGAATTGGACTCACATCTTCCAGAGTCCAAGTCTGATACAAAAAAAAAGGCAACTGAGAGAGGATATCAATAACTACCAAACTATACACCTATACTTTCCCATCAACCCCAAAATTTATAGGAGCACTCTTTCGCAGCTCATATTAAAGAATGGGTCATGTCTTAGCATTTCACAATTCACTGACAAATTTAGAGAATTTGAGATCCTGATATATTTATAATTTGTTGATGATGCAAAAGTATTAGATTCAAGGGAGCTAAATGTCACTTCAAAAGCTCCTTTCCAACAATTTATCTCCCATCTATATATTAAAATAATTCAGAATTCCTTGGAAGATATCTAAACATAAATGACTTTGTATAAGGATCTTCTGATCATATGCATTATTCAATGCATAAAACAGGGAGATGCAAGTTTGCTGAGGGCATTTGCCATTGTAATGGAGGTGATCTAGTGAAAAAAAAGATATTCCTCCTAAATATTGGGGCCCTCCAGATGTTCCTGGTCACAGATAACACTGCGCTAGTTGCATCTAGCATGAAGAAACTGCAGAGCCTCCTAGGAGAAATCTGTAGCTACTCAAAAGAGTTTGGATTGACATAGGAAAAACTAAGTGGCTAAAGAATGCCTAGTAACCAGACATGCATTCAGATGAATAACATGTAGAACTTGTCCATCAGCCTGTATATATGGGATAGGCAGTACGGATGGTCAAGTTAGGCCCAGAATTGAGCAGGCTGGACTGTATTTGGGAAATGGTGAATTACTTTTAAGGATTCTGGTAAAATGACTGAACAACAAAAATCCCCATCACTTAGTACAGTGACTGGTACATTTCTTATTGTTGTTCATTCTTTTCAGCTGTGTGACCCCATTTTGGGGGTTTTCTTGGCAAAGATGCTGGAGTGGTTTACCATTTCCTTCTCCAGTTCATTTTTACGGATGAGGAAAATGAAGTAAATGGAGTCGAGTGACTTGCCTAGGGTCACACAGCTAGTAAGTGTCTGAACTTAAGAAGACAAGTCTTTTTGACTTCAGGCCCGGCACTCTATCTCCTGTGCCACCTAGCCACCTTGATGGGGATATAAATACAAGCAACCCTCCTCCCCAGCCCTTGAGAAGCTTACAATCTAATGGGAGAAGATCACACATAAAAGGAAGCTGAAAAGGGAGTGGAAAGACAGACAGGGACATGGTGGAGAAGGAAGTCCAGTCAGGAATGGGGTACAGAGAGTATGAAGAAATGAGTATGGTTGGCCTGAGACCATTTCTTAAAATGGAGATTCCAGGAGGACATGACTAGTAATAGGAAGGAGCTGCAAGAACAGAGGGATTTCCCAGGAGGAGAAGACTGCTGGAGCATCGTGGTCAAGGCAGCCTCCAGGATGAGAATGCTGCTATAGAATGGTGGAGAAAGAACTCCAGAGTCAGGAGTGAGGCCCTAAGGAATGAAGGGCAAATGATATAGAACAGTAATACATAGAATACAACATTATCTAAGAATTGAAATTAAATATCACATAGATGGCATTAGAGAGTGATAAGTGGACATGACTGCACTACCCTTCAAAGAAGAACTGGGAAATGTATGATAGGAAAGGAAGATGAGCTAATTATATATGGATGGCAGGAAGATAGAACACTCCTTTTGTATTTTTGAGATGTCCAGAGAAAGCCAGGAAGGCTCGTGGCACATTGAGTGCCCCTCTTCAGTGGCAAATTTTAATCAGTCAACATTTATTAAGCACCTACTATGTGCCAACTACTGTGTTAGGTGCTGGGAATAAAAGCATAAAGGGGGAAACAATCCCTACTTATAAGAAGCTTGCATTCTAATGAGGGAAACAACAAATATATACACACATACATATACATATATATATATATATATACACACACACACACATACATACACACATATATGTATGTACATATATATAATGCAGGATAAATATAAGTGAATAAATACAAATATATTGGAAGTATTTTAATAAAAGCTAGTTTAGGAGGGAGAGCACCAATACAAGGTAGATTAGCTGGGAAGATCAAGAAAAGCTTCATGCAAAAGATGTTACTTGAGCTGTATCTTGAGAGAAGGATTCTATAAGGCAGATTTGAGAAGGGAATATATTCCAGGCATGTGGGATGGCCAGTGCAAAGGCACCAGGAGTGGAAGATAGTGTTCTGTATGAAGAAAGGAGAGAAGGCCAGTTTGTCTAAACCACAGAATGCAGGAGGGACAGTAATGTCTAATAAGACTAAAGAGATAGATGGGGGCTCCCTGTGAATAATGAGGTTACATGGAGTTTTTAAAGCTAAATAGGTTATATTTTGTTCCTAGAGGCAAGAGGAAGTCAACGAAGTTGATCAAGGGAGTTATATTATAAGATCTGTACTTAGGGAATATTTCCTGGGCAGCAGTGTACACAGGAAAGACTAGAGTGGCGAGAGGCACAAGGCAGGGATACCAATTAGGAGGCTGTTGCAATAATCCAGGCAAGAGGTGATGAGGGCCTAGATAGACTATAACGGCAGCTATGTATGTGCCAGGAAGAGATGGGATGAAAAGTGTTGTGGAGATAGAAATTGCAAGAGTTGGCAACCAATTAGATATATGGAGTGAGGGAGAAGGATAAGTGCAGGATAGTGCTGAGTATATGGACCTTGGAGACTGGAAAAATTGCTTCCTTCATTTGACAAAATAGGCAAGTGGGAGCAGCAAGTATAGATGGCTTTTTCAAGGAATTTGGCTAAGAAAGGGAGAAAGATATAGGACGACAGCTTATGGGAAGAATAGGGCATGGTGAAGTTCTTTTTATAAATTACGGGTGGAAGGACACAGGATGAACAAATATAGATGGTTTATGATTTGCATCAGTGACAGAACAAGCAAATTGATGGACTTAAAGATCTATATTCACACAGATGTATATGTATATACTTGCAAGTGTGTATATGTGTATATTTGTGTATATGTATATATACATATATGTATATATGTAGATACTTGTATGTCTATATGTATGTATAGTTGTGTATATATACATATGTGTGCATGTATATTATTATTATTATTATTTTAAGAATCTGTAATTTCATTGGTGGTTCAGTGGATAGAGTATAGAAGGCTTATTTTCATGAATTCAAATCTGGCCTTGGGCACTTACTGGCTATGTGACCCTGGGCAAGTCACTCACCCTGTTTGTCTCAGTTTCCTCTATAAAGTGAATTGGAGAAGAAAATGGTGAACTATTATAGTATCTTCGCCAAGAGAACCCCAAATGGGATCATGAAGAGTCAGGCATAACTGAAACAACTGAACAACAACGACAACAATACAATTTCATTGGTGTGGGCATTCTCCCTAACATGTAGTAGATAATTTTCAAGAGTAATTATAGCCAACCTCATGATGAACCTGTCTGAACTTAACTAGGCTGGTCCTGTGACAACAGACGTGAGTCCATCATTGGGCCCATACTCCATATACTCTGTGTGTATGCACGTATGTGTGCATGTATATATAATATGTATGTATACGTATGTATATGTGCATTATGGATATGTATGTGAGTACATATATGCACATATACATGTACACATCACATAAGTAAACAGACCATACTAATCTGTAATTGGATTAGTTTAATTAATGATTAATTAATAATAATTGACATTCTATATTAATTAACATAATGATAAATAATTAATCTATAATTAGAACTATAACAAAGAATTTTCACCTAGGAGAAATATCACAAACTCTGGGCACAACCAGTAGATGAAAGGTACCTTCAGATGAATGTAGACAGGTACAGAATTTCCCGAAGAGGGAAGACAGGTCCTGTAACAATGATGAGAAGCTTATGCTAGGGATATCACCATGGAAAATAGAAACAAAACACTGATGCATGAAGAGGAGACTGACCCCAGAATAGCAGCATGAAGCCCCTGCTGGAGAGGTCATAGGAAGGGAAAGCACATCAGGGATAGTGAGGAGCTCGTGCCAACACCTACAATGAATTAAACTATTATAATTTAAAGTAGATCATACAGAAGTTGAGGTGTTATTGAACCTACATTAAGCTCACACCCAAGTCATATTTCTTCTCTTAGCAGTTTTTGGTGTGGATCCTGTCTTGTTTCCCTTCAATGTATATTACCTATGTAGTAATTACTTTCTAATTAATTCCTTCCCTTGTCGTACAAAGATGCTTTTCAGATATTATCATGTTTTCCTTCCCTGCTACCATGAAGGGCCTAAACTGATATTCCATGAAACTTACATGCTGACATTCTACCTAGAAATTAATACCACGTGGACATTAAGATCCTGCCCTTGGCAATATGAATAAATCTTTTCAGTGGATCAAATGCTTGTAGGCAGTCCTATTTTTGCCCATACCTTAGAAAATCTGACCTGAACAAATTAACTGTCATTACAATATAATTAGTATTGATAGAAATTGCTGTTTTTCTATGCATACATAATAAGGTCTGATAAATGACATGAAGTGGCAGAGAGCTCTGACCTGAAGAAAATCAGATGGAAGAAGCTATGTTTTCCCAGGAATAATTCTGTGTGGTCTACATAGACAATTCCCCATTGTTTGCATGAATTCTCACTGAAGGTAAGCAAATGAGAGTTTCTCGCTTAAGTATGAGTGTCCAACTTTTTTATATACTTTCCCTTATTTGAGTCCTCATAATAACTTTGTGAAATAGGAGTTACCAGCACTATCAGCTCCATTTTGT
The DNA here is from genome assembly GCF_003287225.1 of Phascolarctos cinereus. Lineage (NCBI taxonomy): Eukaryota > Metazoa > Chordata > Mammalia > Diprotodontia > Phascolarctidae > Phascolarctos > Phascolarctos cinereus. The sequence continues at coordinate 156,495,161 of NW_027555625.1, forward strand.
AGATAAGGAAACCCAGTCTAAGAGAGGCAATGTGGCATAATGGAAACAGTGTTGGATTTGGAATCAGAGTATTTTCTGCCATGTGCTATTTGTGTGACCCTGCACAGGTCACTTTCCCTGTAGACCTCAATTTCTTCCTCTCTAAAACAAGAAGATTGTAGTAAATCATAGGGTCATAGATTTAAAGCAGAAGGGGCCTGAGAGGCCATTGGCTCCAATGTCATCATTTTAGAGATTTAAAGAGACTACAAGAGGTTAAGTGACTTGCTTAGGGTCACACAGATGATATCTAAGGCCCCTTTCACTTTCAAATCTGATCCTATGGTCACAAAGATAGTGTGTCAGAAGAGAGGTTACCAACCAATGTTTGCCTTCACTTTTAAGGCTTTTTTTCCAATGAGCATCCCATATACAGTGTTGATTCTAAAAACTGGGCATATTCATAAGTCTGAATGTATAAAAATTCATTCCATCCTCACCTCCCTCCCCCACTCAAAATCTGAGTTTTTTGTTTCCCTTGATAGAGCTCTTAGTCGTTGAAATACCTAAAAAGGTCAGAGAATTCAGCATCCCATGCTAAAGATGAATTACTTAGGGTCATTAACTTTGAAGAATATATGCAAAACCCTGCTCTGCAGTAGGCAGCCATTAGCTCACTTAAAGCCTTACTTCACAGCACTCCTGCTCTACTTGCTCCCAAGTATAGAGGAGAGAGGCAAAATCATTGCCTCCAAAAACATACAGGTTTGTTCTTCTTTTCCTGACGGTTAAAGAATTTATTTTTAAAAGCCATCTTTCCTTCTCCCCAGCCCATCCCCTTCCACTTGAGCACTGTTTGCCATGTATAACATCTTTCTCAAAGGGAAAAAAATAACAGATAACTAGGGAAAGGGAATGTGGAGACCCTGTTGTCAATGCTCCACTATAAGACCATCTTAGATGAGGTCCCCATAATGAAGACTAGCATTTAAAGGACAGTTTTGTAGTTCCTTCCTGAATGCATTTCTAATTCACAAGGTAGGCTACATATCTCAGCAATAAAACCTTTGAATTTTCTAACCCACAGTCCTCAACCCTTAATGTCAGCAAAGGCTGTTTTTAAATGTTTTCTTTTTTATTTGCAAACATTTCCAAGTTATTCTTCTATCAGCCTTCCTTTCTATCATTGTCATCTGCCACTGAATTTTCATAGTTTTAAAAAGGTAGACACCTTTTTGCAAAAATGGGGGATTATGAGTGTGCAACATGTTATATAATGTTAGACTTGGTTAATATGTTGATCAGTTTTTCTCAACCATTCTCTTTCACCTGCCTCTACATCCTTTGTTTTAAGGGATAGCTCTCTGAGAAAAGGAGCAGGAGAGATTTATTGGGAAATTAAGGCAATTTAAAAATGAAAGAGATCCAAACAAATTTAAATTTCTCATTGAATCTCCTCACTACAGCTGAACACAGTTGAACAGCACTTTTTCACTTTTATACTTTTGTTTTGTTTTCATCATTTAAATTTCCCAAGTAAAGTCAAGTCAACAAACATTTATTGAGCAATTACATTGTGCCAGGCATTGCACTAAGAGCTAGGCATACAAATACAAGCACAAAGAAAGGCAATGTCTTCCCTCAAGGAACTTACATTCCAATAAAGGCCTGGTGACTAAGTCTGGAGAGTGAAACACAGGCTGGTCTGGACCCTTCCTCAAAATGTGGTTCCGGAAGGAACTTAATGGGACAACGGTGCTTCAGAAGGCAGCTGAATCGCAGTAGCAAAATCCTTTCCCTCTCTCACCCAAGAAAACTATAATTCTTTTATAACAAAGAATAAAAAAGAAAGAAAAAAGCAGTTCAGCGAAACTAACCGACATATCAACCAATTCTGATAATATGTTGTGTTCTATACCCATAGTCTCCTATCTCTTAAAGTAAGAAAAAGAAATGCATTCTCACATATGTTCTTTAGAGTGAGAATTAGTCATAATAATTACATACAGTTCAGGTTTCATTTTTAAAATTTTTTTATATTTACGTTGTTGTTGTCATTGTGTATATTCTTTTCCTAATTCTGTTTATTTCACTTTGCATCTGTACTCCATGTTCCAAAGCCCATTGGTATGGGACTCTCTTCTTATTGGTAGAGATGAAGGCCCTGCCTTGCATGAGGGGCAGGGTGGAGTTGATGAGTGGCAAGAGAGTGTCAACCTTCATCAGCCTCTTTCAGGAACTCCAAGAGTCTTCTTCAAGTATAGCATTGAATCAGCCTCCAGCTTTGAGAGAGGAGACAGAAAATGCCAAACCCACCTCAGGATGCTGAAGGAAAAGATTCTGAAAAGACAAGAGAGGAGCTGGCAGTCTTCATCATGCCCCTATTCCCAGCTTTCTCCTCTAAAGACTTTGGAGTGTTTCCCCTTGGACATCCAGGACCCTCCCTTTTGATTGAGCCGAGTTATCCTGCTCCCAGTGGGAGAGCTCCTTCACCCTATATTGTCTGTTGTTTATTCTCCTATGTACACCTTCTCTGATTTCCATTTTGCTATGATTTGGATAAATAGATTTCTTTGATATTTGCTATGTGCGTTCATTGTGAAATTGTGAAACTGGTATTTGGTGAGAAAGGGGGTTCCCCTTTCCCCCAGAAATTATAAAGTGATCAAAAGTTAGCTCATTTATATTTCACATATGTGTGTGTATATATATGTATGTATGTATGTATGTATGTATGTATATATGTATATATGGAATACGTATGTATGTATGTACATCCTGATAAAATAATCTCAATCATTTTCTCTAGACTAATAATATTTAGTAGAATAGATACATATACTTCTAACTTGGTACTCACTATCTCTGAGTGGCCTCTGGCCCCAACTTCCTGCTTCACCTCCTGGCAGGAATGAAAGTCTTCCTTGGAGAAAGGTGGTAGGGAGAAGAGCCTGGAGATGTCTGTTCTGCCTCCCTTCAAGTCACCCAAGGACACCAAGGCCCCACAACACACATGACTTTATGCACATGGGGCTTGCTCTCCACTTTGGTATGTATCAATCCACATAAATTTTTCCATTATCCTTTGCATTCTTCACATTAATCATTTCTTACAGTGTAGTAATATTATATTATAAATATTTAATTGCATTATGTATATATAAATATTTTATTTAACATTTTATTACATTAATGTGCCAAAATTTGTTCAGCAATTTCTCAATTGATGGGAATCTCCCTTGTTTTCTAAGTCCTTGCTCCTGCAAAGGTGCTTCTACAAATATTTAGGTGCATATGGTACCTTGTGGGATTTCTGGGTTAAAGGGTATGGACAATTGAGTCAGTTTCTTAGCATAATTACGAATATCAACAACCCTTTCTGTCTTAAATCTAAACATCATCTATTCATTCTTTTGAAATGAAAAGAGACAGTTTTTTTTAACTACTCCTGGGAATCTATTTAAGGTTTTATGTAATTCAATTGCTAGTACCCATCTTGTTCCAGACATGGTTAAAATATTGAACTTCATGTATATATGTACATACATATATACACATGTATGTATACGTACATATGTATATATGCATATACATATATCTATGTTATATATGTATTATATACACATACACACATATACCCAGAAAAGTTGATGAAAAGTGGGACTTTCATCTCCTGATGCTCTGTGTCCTGCCTAATCCAAATCTTCAGCCTTCAGAGGGAAGAGGAGCAATGAAATGGGGCCTTCCATCTGACCATCTGACCACATACCTTCCATCTCATGCCATGGGAAGAGGATTGGAACCTTCTACTCAATGATAAACATTTTCACACCTCTTCATACCTACATATCCCACTGATTGTGAGCCCCTGTAAGTCATCATTCAAAACCCATTTCCCATTCCTTACTTCCCTATTCTTTATTCCCATCCACTTCAGCCCTCTCACCCCAAGGTCCCAAATAAGTATTACCCACCTTTTTCACTGTGCCCTCTGTACTTTCTGTTCAATAGGCAACACACTTCCCTTCACCCTAAATCTTTTTCTCTCCCATTCTTTCCATCTTCTATCAATTATTGAAACCTGACTCCCTCATGATGACACAGGCTTCCTGGATACCCTTTACAGTACTGGCTCCATCCTCAGCAACCCCTCACTTCATCCTTCTATTCATGTTAACTATTGCTCTATGTCTTCTACTCTTTGTGGCCTAGCTCTTTGAAAAGGCCATTTACAATAGGCACCTTTACTTTCTTTCTTCTGAGTTCTTAACTCACTATAATATGGCTTCCAACCTCATCATTCCACCAAAACTGCTCCCTCCATTTACAGATGATCTCTTAATTGCCAAATCCAGTGGCCTTTTCTCAGTCCTCATTCTTCTCAACCTCTCTGTAGCCTTTTACTCTGTTGATCACTCTCTCCTCCTTCATGCTCTCTTCTCTTCAGGTTTTTGGAACACCGCTCTTTCCTTGTTCTCTTGCATACCAGACTGTTCCTTTTCAGTCTCCTTTACTGGATCCTCATCTAGGTCATACCCTCTGACTGTGGGTTTCCCACAGGGCTCTGATCCGGTCACTCTTCTCTTCTCCCTCTAACCTACTGGTGATCTCATCAATTCCCATGGATTTAATTCTCATCTCTCCTGATGATTTTCAAATCTACCTCTCCTGTTCAAACTTCCAATCTCACAATTCCAACTGCTTTTCAGATGTCTTCAACTGTATGTCCACTAAACATCTTAAACTCAAGTCTTTCCTCTCTCCAATTCACCCTCCATTCAGCCACTAAAGGGATTTTTCCTAAAGTGCAGGTCTAATCATGTCACCCCCTTACTCTGCAAAGTCTAATGGCTTCTTGTGGCCTTCAGGGTCAAATTCAAAATCATTTGTTTGATGTTCAAAACATTCCATGACCTAGTTCTGCTTCCTAATGTTGCAGTCTTCTTACATCTTATTTCCCACCCCATACTTCTCAATCCAATGGCACTGGCCTGCTAGCTGATGCATGGAGAAGACTCTCCATCTCTCCTTTCTAGACATTTTCGCTGGCTATTCTCCATTCCTAGAATGCTCTCCCATCTCATCTCTGCCTCTTTGTTTCCCTTGGATTACCACAAGTACCAACTATAATCCCATCTTCTTTAGGAAGCCTTTGCTTACTACTCTTAATTCTAGTGCCTTCCCTCTGTTAATTGTTTCCTATTTTTCTTGTATATAGCTTGTTTGTATGTATTTGTTTACATGTTGTCTTTCCTATTATGATGTGAACTCCTTGTGGGCAGGGACTATCTTTTGTCTCTTTTTGTATCCCTGATGCTTAGCCCAGCTACTGGTGTTTGTTAGGAACTTACTAAATGTTTATTGGCTGTGTCTCCTTTTTATTCATTTTTCCTCATAAGCTTCTGTCATATATCTTGATGTACCACCTATGCCACACATTTATCCCAAGTTTATTTTTATAAATTTTGTTAGGATCACAGATTTAGAGCTGAAACAGATCAACACAAATATCCTAGAGGCCATGGAGTCCACCCCCTTCATGTTACAGATGAGGAAACTGAGTTTCCAAGAGTCTTAGAGGTGAAATGACCAGATCAATGGCACATGGCCAGTAAGTAGCAACTGGATTCAAAACCAGTTGCTCAGACTCCATAAGCAGTGTTATTTCCACAGCACCACACTGTCTACAAAAAAAAAATGGGGTCTTTTTTCTCTTAGGTCTCTACTTGACTTAGGCTGTGTTTACACACACCAATTGTTTTGATTGATTTAATCTGTCAAATACATAGCTTTCCCTACCATTGTCCAATCAAGTGGGTTGTCACTTTTTATTGTTTTCCAAATTGTCAAGGTCTTTTTCAATGTTGTTAACCAGTCAAGACAATCAAAATACAATTGAATAAGCTTGTACTTATGGGCACAACTGTTTGCTTTCAGGTCTGATAGAATGTAAGCTCTTTGAGGCTGAAACAAGAACTGTTTCATTTTGCCTTTGTATCCTCAAGCCCTAGCACAGTGCTTGGCACACAGGAGGTAATTAAGCTAAATCATAGCTTAATAAATACTTGATTGAGCAATTGATTGACTGCATTCTTAGAATTTCAATGGAAGGTTGGCTTTCTATTGCAGGTAATATTCACAGAACAAGATCAAGCACAATAAAATCATGAAATATGTCCAATACTGGGGCATTTCTTTCTGGAGTCTGCGTACAGAGACACTAGATAAATTTAGTCTAAATCACAGAGGCCAATACCAATGCTACTTGGGTGGTCTTAGAGCTAATCTGTCATCTATACCCATTTGGCTCATGACACATGCTGATTCAGTAATACAAAGAAATAAATATACACACACACATTCTCTTGTCCACTCCAAGGAGATGTGCTTTAAGAAAAAAACACCACCACTTAGCCATTAAAATTCAGAAATTTGCTACAAATCATTGTCCTCATTGATTTATTGCTCAGCCAGTTAGGCAGGGAATAGGGCACTATTCTCATAAGAGAACAAGGACACCTACAAGCTGAGCTTGTTCAACTGATTATATTGATGCTGTATGATAGAGATATTTAAAAATATCTCTATAATCATATGTTATTTTGGGCATTTGATTTTAGTAAATAGGAGACATCTTACTCGCACTTGGGACACATCATCAAGCACAATAATTATATATTTATATGGGAAAAACCCTGATTTACTGTCAAAATAATTTTCTTTTCAAACCTCATAGTATATTTACCTCTACTTGGGTTTTACTCCAATGCTTCATAGTGGCATGGGGGTGACTTTGGGTTCTTGAAGGTTATGCCAATAGAGGCAGCTCCTACCATGCTAGAAAAGTTCAAAGTAGGGGTTTGTATATGTACCCATTGTCTAAGTTCAGAATGCCGCATCATCAGATTGGCTGTAGTGATAATTTTAAGACCATAGCATATCCAAAGACTACTAAATAACACTAATAACTGACATTTATATAACACTTTAAGGTTTTCCCAGGTCTTCAGTGTACTTTTTTTCCAGTTGGCAAATTGTATTTTTTAAGGACTTGTTTTCTACAGTTAATTTTTGTCCTTCCTTTTCCAAGCTATTGACTCTATCTTGCATACCTCTCATTTCTTTGCCCATTTTTTCTTCTACCTCTCTCATTTGACTTTTAAAATCCTTCTTGAGCTCTTCTAAGAAGGCTTTTTGGGCTTTAGACCAGCTCATATTTCCTTTTGAGGTTCCAGATGTGGGTTTGTTGACAATGTTGTCCTCCAGAATTTCTGTCTTGATCTTCACTATTCCCGTAATAAGAATCTATCGTACGTTTCTTTTTTCTCATGGTATTTGCTTATTTCCTGGCCTTTACAGAGATTGAGCTTTCCTGCTGGGGAGCAGAGGACACCGACCCAAGCTTCTTGTGTTGGGAGGTTAGGGCCTACTCACTGGCTTTGTGTGGGGGGGCCTCTGATGTTGGCATTTGGAGGCTGTAGGGTTCTAGCAGCTTACCTGGTGTTGGGCTGGAATCAGCAACACTGGAGCTCTAGGGGTAGCAGTGGGAACTCTGGCTCATGGAGATTTCCTGCTCACTCAGGCCTTTCCTTCCTTTCACTTTCTTCAGCTCCTTTCAGATGGATGTTGCAGGATGTTTATCCTGCTGGGGCTGCTTGGAGTGCTACTTCCCTTAGTTTTGCTGAGGCACTGGGAGACCTGGTTGCTGTAGAATGTCAAGGCACCTGGTGCTTTTCCAAGCTGGTTTCCACTGGTTCCCCTGCCCTCACTGAGGCACTTGGGGTCTAGGTGTTAGTATTTGCCTGTTCTACCACCTGGGTTTCAGGATCTCCTCCTGGTATGCTGAGATGGGGCTTTCTACTAGCTTGCTGGGATGCCTCCAATTCTGTACTGCTCCCCTTCCCCTAGGGCAAGAGGGGCCTTTACAGTTAATCCCTCCGGCTACCTGGGCTACTGGACTGCTGCACTCTGTCTTTCTTCTGCTTCAGCTCTTCTAGGATTTTTCCTGGGGTGATATTTTCTGGGCTCTCAGAGGTTGATAAGGGAGGGTAAGAGTGACTTGCTTCTTACTCCGCCATCTTGGCTCCCGGAAGCACCCAGGTCTTAATAAATTTAGTAAACTCCATTGCCTCACTGCCAAAGCTCCCCCAAGACACTCCATCTCCTGACTCTGGTTAGACTATTTCCCATGCATGGATTTCTTTCCCTCCTCACCTCTGCCTGGTTTCCTTCAAGTCCCCACTAAATTCTCACTTTCCACAGGAATCCTCTGCTGATCTCTCTTCATTCTCCTGCTTTTCCTCCACTGATTGCTCGTTTTGTTTATCATGTATATAGCTTGATTGTACATCGTTATTTACATTTTTTCTCACCTATTCAATTTCTCACCTATTGAGAGCAGGGACTGTCTTTTGACTTTCTTTGTATCTTCAGAACTTAGCACAATGCTAACACATAGGAGGGGCTTAATAAATGTTTATTGACTGAATGAACTGCCTCTCAGAATTCCTAGTTTCCTTCAAAGTATATTTCCTACAGCTTACTCAACTGTAAAAAGAGGGTGTTGGACCAATGGCCTCTAAGGTCCCTGCAGTATCTAGATCCATGATGCCACGATGTTTTCCTGCTCTCCTCTGTAGTTAGTGCTCTCCACCCAATGGTGTGCTGGAGCCAGCTTGAATTGACTTGAGAGCTTGATTTGTTGCCTTGATTGTCTCAATTCAAAAAAGTGTTAATAATGCAGATTAAATGTAGAAGTGTGTGTGCATGCATTTTTCCTCCTTAGAACTCAGTTAAGCCTTTACCAGCACATCCTGTCTGTACCACTTGAAATTGCTTAATGTAACTTTGTGTCCCCTTATTTGTGGTATAATCCCCTCCTTGCAGTTCCCCCCACTTTAATAAGCTGCTTAAAGGTAGAAACTATTCTATTTCCCTAGTACTAAGCATAATGTCCCACTGAATAGTAGGTGTTTAATAAATGTTTCTTGAATTTACATATGAAGCCCCATAACAACCCTGTGAAGGTCGACACTAAAGATGTATTATTGTCATTTTACATATGAGGAAACCGAGAGGTGAAGTGCTTTGCCCATGGTCTCACAGCTAGTGAGCATCAGAGGCAGCATTTGAACCCAGGACTTCCTGACTTTAAATCTAGCACTCTTTCCACTATAGTACACTGCCCTAAAACATTGAGTAGTTTTGATTTGTATTGATAGTAAAAGTACCCTGAAATTCAAATGACAGATCTTTAAAGTATATAACTATATAATTTAAGTAGAGTTCTTTTCTCAGACACTTAGGAAGCCAAATATAGTCATAGTGAATGATTATGAGGCATTTCTTATCTTGAAAATTGTTCTATTCTCTATTTTTATATTAACATTGCTCTTGAAGCACCACCCCTCAGAATGTCAAAAGCACCCGAAGGTTTTAGGAACTAATGTTAAAGCACACAAATAGTTTACCATATACTTTAACCCTAACAAAAACAATTGAATGGTGTCTGTGCCTAGCTATGTGAGGTATCTAAGACAGACAGCAAGAAGGAACTAAGAACACACGGAAAAAGAGGATAGAGAGTGAGTAGAACATGTACATCTCTTTGTGAGTCAGTCAACACATTAAATATATAGAGCTAAGACCCATTGTTCATAATTTACCTGTTAAATATGGATGATTTTTTTCTCCACTTTTTTCTATTTGAAATATGTTTGTAATAACTTGAGGTGATGCCTTGCTGGAAGGATTAAAGGCTGTGGGTCATGTCAAATATGCTGCTTTTCCTTGGGAAAGTGATTACTGTAGATGGAAACACCCTCCCTGGTCTTTATTGGTGAAATGGGGCACCCACCTATGAGTGCTTCCAAAAGGGGTCATTTTTTATTCAAGTGACTGAAATTCTTGTAAAGGGTCTGAAAATCTACCTTGTAAACATGGTAGGAAAACTTTTTGAAAATGCTCCCCAGGCATGCTCCAATCCCAAATGCTTAGTTTCATGTGCCAGATTCTTCCACTGGAAGACTGACACACAACACTTCAGGAGAAGAGCATGCTATCAGGACATGGTTCAGCATCTTGTTCATTTTCACAGACACAAAGAGTAGAGCTGGCTAGAGAAGGAGCCTGCGTTTGTGAAGGCTGACAGAGAGCCGCACCTGTTTTCTCCCATCTTTAAGAACAGTCCTATTTAGGAAAATGCTCTGAATTCTCTGCATTAAACATCCCAATTAGGCATTAACCCAGAAAAACAATGCCAAGAGCATTTGTCGTTGGGAGGAGGCACCCTATAACCCAGATGTAGAATGGCCTGTCCTTTTCTTGATTGTGTGGTAGAAGCAGGGTAGACAGAGAGATAGTGTATCACTGTTTTTTATCCATGCAGCTGCATCATCCTCAAAACCAAAGTGGTTAGGCTGAAGGTGACCCACATTTGGTTTGTTTTTCTTAGAACCTATATATGTACCCCACACATCTGCAATGGTCTTAATTAAATGATAACAGTTATGCTGCTATTATTTAACATACTCCCCAACTTTATTTGGCCTTCTTTATCAGGGAATCTTTTAGTCCCAAACTGGACGTAGGGCCAATCAGCCAATGTGTACTGCTTCCCAAATGTCAACACCTATCCTCTCTCAGACCCTTACCTCTGTTTGCCCTACCACATCACCATTGCCATGTCCGTGGCCCTGGCCACCATCAAGCCCTCATAATCCAATAACCCTCCATGTCTGCGTATTCAGTAACTTAGCATATTCACCAAACGCCACCTGCCTCCCGCACAGCTCAAGCCCGCCGTCCCGAGTGAACGTTGACCTGGTTTGCCTGTCAAGACAGAGCAAAAAGAAACCTCCACATAATCATCCCCAAACATTAAAATGGCTCCATTGTCATTATAGCTGAGAGATTGAATTCGCCTCATCAAAGCGGAGTATGACAGGTGACTCAATAGGATGGTGCCAGGCGTAGAGGCAAGAAGATTAGCAGGGCACTGATATCATTATTTCCGCCTATCACAGATTCGGCAGGGAGGCAATTGTAATTTCTGGGCTTATTAGTCTACATTCGGAGGGAAAAACCTAGTGATAAACCTCACTCTGACAGCTAGGCATTTGTACGGCAAGTGCTGTCACAGTGACACTTGGAAAATGCCAATGTGGCCCGACGTCCTCATAATCCGCGCTAATAGAGGTTAGAGCCCGCTACAAAGGCACTCTTATCAATGATCAAGCCACTAATAACATTTGCATTTTTAAGTTAAATATAATAAGTAAAGAGTAAGTCTCTCCTCTGCCGTCTGTACAATTAATTTTACACTAGGATAAAAGAAGGAGAAGGGGGAAAAACCGGCCCCAAGTTTCAAACAGCTTCTATCTCTTCTATCACATGCAAGAATCCTCCAAGAGGGAGTGATGAGTGAGCAGTGTTAAGAACAATGTTGCTAGGGATGTCTGCTGACTGGGAAGCAGTGAATAGGAGAACATCACTAAACTAGTGAAATTAGATTGGGGGTGGGGAGCGGGGAGGGTAATTCGCTAACAGACAATGGCTTACAAGGGCTTCAAACCAACAAATGCAGCGGAAAATACCTTGGTACATTTAACATATTCTTCTGTCTTAACATTTCCGATTTTGTGAGCCGGAAGTATTTTGAATCACATCACAAAGCTCCAAAGAGCTGGGAAGAGGAAAAACTAAATAACTCTTGGGCTACAGGGATTGAGCATTACATCTTGCAAGTGAAACTCCCCAGTGAAGCATCCCTAACGCATCTAGTTCACACTAGATGACTGTAATTAATACATCACTGGGTTAACATTCTAAGGGCATTACCAGAGCACAGCCATGCTGTTTGGAAGAGAGGTGCGGAAGGGAATGGAAGAGGGAAGTTGGGGAGAAAGGAAAATGAATAGATTCTTCGCATAAATAACTAGAACTGTATTTGGAAGTTGATCCTTGGAAAGAAAGATCAGCTCACTTGGAAAGAACTGAAATTCCGCCTCCCTCCCCCTTTCTAAAGCTTTAGTTTCCAGTGAATCTTTTGTTCCTATCTACTGTTCCCATCTTGAGCCATTATTCTTAAATCACACACACAAACACACACTGGAGGAATTTCTTAAGAAAAAAATTACAGGTGGTAAACCGTTACTTTTTCACATTTAAATAAGAGACCAATTAAGAAGACTATGTAATTCAATTCTTGAGTGAGTGCCACTGAATTCAATTTGTTTCAGGTCAATGAATATAATGTGAAGTTATTAACAAAAAGGTCAGAGACTGCATTGAAAATGTACACACATGACAAACCAGGAGTAATTAGTACACATTTCACATGTTCTCTTCCTCAGGCATATGGTGTAGAAAACCTTAACAGGATTAGATGTTCTACTCTCCCCCTTTAAAAATAAAACAACCTGAAATTAGCTTGTACCCTCTTTCTTGGTGTTTTCCCATCTTCCAAAGTTTAAATACACCAGTTCACAGAGCCAAACCCAGAAGTTAGCTCTGCTGAAGACAGAGCTTCATTTGGCTGGGCCTTTGGAATTGAGCATGCTCTTTTATGCTTCAAAACAGAAGCCAAGGGATGATTTCCATCTGAATATTGACAAGAGACTGAGGCTGTCCTGGAAACTAACTAATGTGTTTGGTCTGCGAACATTTGCAGTCGAGAAATCTTGAGTCTCAAGTTTATAGAAAGAAATAAATGGTGTAGAACAGTTGATTAATACTCTTTTCACTTTCATTTCCCCTAGGAAGAAAGGAAGGGGATGGAGACGGGGACTTTGAGATTCTTAAAGCTTTGGGCATTTGTTCCTTCTCTGGGTGCCTTGCACAGAGTAGGTGCTGAATAAATGTTTGATGAGCTGAACTGGGAAGACAAAAATGTCAAGAAGTGATAGAATTACCCTGTGACAGATGTTTTCCATCTGGGCACCACTAACATAGGCTCTTTCCAAGGGGGCAGCAAGAAGGGCTAGGCATCTATTTTCTGTAGTACTCTTACCAGGATTTCATGTCCAGTGCAATCTAATTTTGAGGTTTTGGAGGAAATGTTATATAAAATAATAATCTCCACGTCTTGAAGTTAAGCTACATTCCTTCCCAAGCATTAACCACTAAGTAGTTTTATATCAGTAGAAAACCTATCTATGGTTAAGTCCTCACTAGGAGAAAATATATGGGGAATGACCTCCAGAATAAGCAAATATTTATTTTATGCAAAAGCAAAAAAGCCATTTCTTTTCCTGATAATGCCCTGATATTGCTGAGAGAGAGAGAGAGAGAGAAGAGAGAGAGAGAGAAGAGAGAGAGAGAGAGAGAGAGAGAGAGAGAGAGAGACTCAAAGTAGGGAGGCAGGGAAATAAAAGATATGGGAGGGCTAATTATAGAGAAGAAACTTTTTCTCAGCCCCAGCCCTTTGTTGCTGACCCTTTGTCTCATCACTCTCTATGTTGGGTGATCTGAGGGGAACTGAAAGGTTCTCCTGTTCAAAAATAGCTTCCTTATTGGACTGCTATGTTGCCTCAAATTCCCACCACTGAAACAACCCCTTTGGATTAAGGCCTTGTCTCTTTTTTTCACATTTATTTATTTTATTTTTAATTCATGGACTAAAACAAGTATTTCCATAAAATAGTATAATAAAAATATGATTGCACATGAAACTACAAATCTATTATGTACAACTTACTATTTTTTTAAAGCATATAATAAAGTTATCGTGTAAATTTCTTTTTTCTTTTTTTTCTTTCCCTCCCTCTTACCCTAGGATGGCTACCATTGGACACAAATATATATATGCAAAATTATTCTACACAAACTTCTATTTATCAGTTATTTTTCTGTATTCAGATAGCATCTTTCTTCGTACATCCTTTATAGCTAATTTGGATATTTATAATAGTCAAAGTGACTTATTCACTCAGTGTTGTTTTTAAGACAATATTGCTGTTATTGTATGTTACTGTTTGTGCAAGTCTTTCCAAGTTTTTCTAAGATCACTGAGCTCATCATTTCTTACAGCACATCAGTATTCCATTACAATCATATACCACAACTTGTTCAGCCATTCTTCAATTGATGGGCATCCCTGCAATTTCCAGTTCTTTGCCACAACAAAGAGAGCTGCTATAAATATTGTTGTACAAATAAATTCTTTCCCTTTTCCCCTAATTGTCTTTGGAAATAATGAGTCTTGTCTCTTAAAAAAAAATTTTTATTGATACCTGTTGCTAGCAACATTGGGAAGGGGGAACCCTCCCCCACTTCCCCAGATTCCCTTATAATGAATAAAAACAATTAAGCAAAAACACATCATACAGAGACTGAATCTGATTATGCATACAATATTATGCCCCAGTAGCCTACATCTTTCTGCCATGAAGAGGAAGGTATATATCCTGATCTGCTCTTTAGGACTCTCAATCATTCTCCAATTACTCAGAATTCATTTTTGTTAAGGCTTCAATTAGTGGTTCAAGTTAAAATGTATTCCTTCAAAAGATGTAATGCTTGAACCTCCTGTTACTTATTCTCACCATCAGCCAATCTAGCTTAACATCTTAGCTGAAAAAATGCAGGATAAGTAAGTTTGGACATGTTAGAGGAAGGCTTAAAAGAGCCCAGGAGACAATTCTACCTCAATTAATTTATTTATTCAGAGCCATACCATTCAAACAATCAAAAGTACTTTTAGAACTGGAAAAAATAAAAACAATATTCATCTGGAAGAACAAAGGGTCAAGAATATCAAGAGAATCAATGAAAAAAAATGTGAAGGAAGGTGGCATAGTCATACCAAATCTCAAACTGTAATCATCAAAACAATCTGCCACTGGCTAAGAAATAGAGTGGTGGGACAGTGGAATAGATTAAGTTCACTATACACAGTAGTAAATGACAATAGTAATCTAGCATTTCATAAAGGCAAAGATCCAAGCTTTTGGGACAAGAACTCATTTTTTGACAAAAACTGCTAGGAAAACTGGAGAGCAGTTTGGAAGAAATTGGGTATAGATCAATATCTCACACCATATACCAAGGTGAGGTCAAAATGGATATGTGATTTAGACATAAAGGGTGATACCATAAGCAAATTAGGGGAGCATGGAATAGCTTATCCATCAGATCATGGTTAAGGGAAGAATTTAAGACCAAACAAGAAATAGAGAGCATTACAGGATATAAAATGGATAACTTTGACTGCACGAACAAAAAGATTTTGCAAAAATAAAACCAATGTAGCCAAGATTAGAAAGAAAGTAGAAAGCTGGGGAAAAAATCTTATAGTGTCTCTGATAAAGTCCTCGTTTTTCATATATATACATATATATATATATATATATATATATATATATATATATATATATAGAGAGAGAGAGAGAGAGAGAGAGAGAGAGAAGAGAGAGAGAGAGAGAGAGAGAGAACTGAATCAAATTTATAAGAATATAAGTCATTCCCCAATTGATATATGGTCAAAATATATGAACAAATAATTTTCAGATGAAGTAATCAAAGCTATCTATAGTCATATGAAAATATGTTCTAAATCACTATTGATCAGAGAAGTGCAAATTAAAACACCTCAGAGGTACCACACCACACCTATCAAATTCGTTAATATGACAGAAAAGGAAAATGACAAAAGTTGGAGGGGATGTAGGAGAACTGGGACACTAATGTATTGTTCATAAAGTTGTAAATTGATTCAGCCATTCTGGAGAGCAATTTGGAACTATGCTGAAAAAGGCTATAAAATCCTTTGACCCAGCAATACCACTACAAGGTCTTATCCCAAAGAGATAAAAAACAAAAAGGCAAAATGACCTATATGTACAAAAATAGAAGCTCTTTTTGTGGTGGCAAAGAATTAGAAACTGGGAGATGTCCATCAATTGGGGAATTCCTGAACAAATTGTGGTATATGATTGTGACGGGATACTGACAAGCAGGGGTGGGGGGGGTGGAGCCAAAATGGCAGAGTAAAAGCAGTGACTTGCTTGAGCTCTCCCCCAAAACTCCCAAAATACTTGTAAAAATGACTCTAAACAAATTCTAGAGCAGCAGAACATACAAAAAGACAGAGTGAAACAAATTTCCAGCCCAAGACAACCTGGATGGTTGAGTGGAAAGGTCTGCTGCATTGAGCTGGGAGAGGAGCATAGTTCAGCATGAGTATGAAGGCGAAGACCAGGCCTCAGCAAACCTGGAGCAGGCCTCAGGGGACTGAATCACAGGCAGATGTGGCAGTTTCCAGACTTCTCAACCCACAAACACCAAAGACAACTTAGAAGGTCAATAGGAAAGGTCTGTTGGACCTGGGTGAGAGAGGAGCAAGGTCCCAGCCCTAGTCCCAGCACATCCCTGGAGTGGTGGCTGCTTCCAGAACTCAACTGACCTTGAAAATAGATCCAGGAGAAATAATTTAAACTTTTAATTTTAAAATTTAATAATTATCCTACTACCTGAAAGCCATGATCAAAAAAAGACGCCATCTTTCAAGAAATTATCAAGGAAAACTGCCCTGATATTCTAGAACCAGAGGATGAAATAGGAATGGAAAGAATTCATTGACCACCTCCTGAAAGAGATCCCCAAATGAAAATTCCTAGGAATATTGTAGCCAAAATCCAGAATTCCCAGATCAAGGAGAAAAGATTGCAAGCAGCCAGAAAGAAACAATTCAAGTATTACGGAAACACAATCAAAATAACACAAGATTTAGCAGCTTCAACACTAAGGGATTGGAGGGCTTGGAATATAATATTCTGGAGGGCAAGGGAGGTAGGATTACAACCAAGAATCACCTACCCAGAAAAACTGAGTATAATCCTTCAGGGGAAAAAATGGACATTCAGTGAAATAGAGGACTTTCAAGCATTTTTGATGAAAAGACCAGAGCTGAATAGAAAATTTGACTTTCAAATACAAGACTCAAGAGAAGCATGAAAAGGCCCTTCTTGCACATGGTCAATATAAACATTTGTTGAATTGAACTGAGTGAAGGGAGAGGCAAACAGTGAAGAAAAAGAAGGAAAACCAATGGCAGCTGTGAAGACAGGGGAAACCAGGTCATCATGTTTAGATGTAGCTACCAGAACAGTCTTGGCATCTAAAAGAAAGATGGGAGGTGGCAGGGACTACTCTTTGGGATTGCTGATGCCTTGCTGTTTAATTCCCAAATTTCACCATTTTTACCTTTGTAACATCTCTCACATCTGATGCCTTCTCCTTACTCACACAGCTATCACCTTAGTTTGGGCCCTATCACCTCTCACTTACACTATTAAAATAGCTTTCAAATTGGTCTTCTGACTTTCAAGTCTCTTCCCTTTACAATATATACTCTGCCAGCTGCCAAAGTGATTTTTCTTTATTTGTTTATCTGACAACATCATTCTCCTAATCATGAATTCCAGTGGCTCTTTATTGCCTCTGGGATGGAACTCTTCTGGCTTTCAAAGGCCTCCATTATCTGTCCCTAAACTCTCTTTTTAGTTTCAGTATATGCCACTCTCCTTCTTATATTCTTGTTCTTCATACATGACATAGCAACTCCCACCTCCATGATTTTGCACTCACTTACACTCACTCGTCCTCCATGCTTGGAACGCACTCCTCTCCACCTCCACCTCATAGAATTCCTTACAGTTTTCCTTAAAAATTTACAAATTCCTTACAGATTTAGTTATTTTTTCCACATCATGGGAGTTAGGGGCATGGTGCTCTCATGATAAGGAAAATCCACATAAAATATTTTGGTCCTTCACACCAGAGAAGAAGTGTGAATTCTTTCTTTTTCTTTTGTGGAGTGTTTACAGTAACATTATAAAATTTGGGTTGATGTGATGCAATACTATACATGTATTTTATGCATTTCTGAGTCTCTAAACTTTTTCTGTGTCAAAACAAAGAAAAAAAAAGAAATGACAAGTAGGATGGCGTCAGAAAAACCTGGGAAGACTTACATGAACTGATTCAAAGTGAAGTGAGAAGAACCAGGAGTAACAGCAATATTGTACGATGAGCAACTGTGAAAGACTTAGCTTTTTTTCAGCAATACAATGATACAAGACAATTCCAAAGTACTGATGATAAAAACTGCTATCCACCTCCAGAGAAAGAACTGATGGAGTCTGAATGCAAATTGAAGCATTTTTTTTAACTATATTTTTCTTGTGTTTTTTGAGAGGCTCTGTGTTTTACAATATGTTTAACATGAAAATATGTTTTATATGGCTGTACATTTATAATTATATCAAATTACTTGCCTTCTCAGTGAGGGAGGAAGGGAGGGAGGGAGGGAGGGGGAGAGAGAGAGAGAGAGAGAGAGAGAGAGAGAGAGAGAGAGAGAGAGAGAGAGAGAGAGAGAGAGAGAATTTGGAACTCAGCATTTTAAAAAATCAATGTTAAAAATTGTTTTCACGTAATTGGGGAAAAAAAAACTTTGAAAGACAAAACAGTAAAGCCTTGCCCTGTCTGGCTGACCCAGGTGGACCATGACAGTGGGGTTGAGGGGCAGCCAGGGAGAGCAAGAACATCTCGGCTATTCAATAGATTCCTATGCCATATATTCTGATGGCAAATGATTTAAGATGAAGTGTGGCATAATGTATATGGTATGCTGGACTTGGAGTCAGGGAAATCTAGGTTTGAATTATGACATTTACACATACTACCTATGCTGCAAAGGGCTATCTACCTCATAGGGTTGTCATGAAAAAGGATTTTGCAAACTTTAATATGTTATATAAAGATATGAAAAGGGATTCACAAACTTTAAAATGCTATATAAAGACCAATTATTGTTATTATTAATGATTACCACTACCACTACTACTGCTGCTGCTACCACCACTACTACCATTACTACTACCTACTACAAATACTACTACAACTACAATAACAACAACAATTACTACTATTACAATTAGAGGGGGTTTTTTTAGGGGTAGGGATTTATTCTGAACCACCTATGTTCTCCCTAATAATCCTTTTTGATCATGTGTCTATGAAATGAAAGACTGAATAGTCTAGAAAAGGCCTTGGACTTAATTTAGAGGCAGGAAATCTGGGTTCAAATCCTATTTGTGACACATAATATTTGTGTCCATGGACGCATGACTTTCTCTGAGTCTCAGTTTTCTTATTGCATCTGTAAAATGGGAATAATAAATCTTCTATGACCTGGCAGGCTTACTGAACCTTTAAGTGCCACAGGAATGTGAATTATTATCCATACTAGAATATAAACTTCCTGATGGCAAGGACAGAGCCATTTTTAGAAATCTTTGCATTCTCAGTACCATGCTTTGTACATAAAAATATTAAATAAGCAGAAGCTGAGTGGTGTAGTGGATAGAGTGTTGAATCTGGAGTCAGGAAGACCTGAGTTTAAATCCAGTCTCACACGCTAGCTGTATGACTCCAAGCCTTAGTTTCCTCAGTTATAAAATGGGAATTATATTGGCACCTATCTCACAAGGTTGTGAGAATCAGATGAGATGATATATGCAAAAGCACTTAGCACAATGTCTGGCACATAGTAGAAGCTTAATAAACGCTTGTTTTCTTCCTCTCCATCCCTTCTTTAATAAGTGTTGACTGGATAGGATGGCTGTGAGCACAATAAAGTTCATTGGGACGTTTAAGGTTCAGCCCATGCCCTCAACTTCATCTCTCTGATGCCCTAGCTGGCCACAGATGAGTCATAATTACTGAAGGTGAGAAGGGAAAAAGAAATGACCCTCTCTTGCTACCTCTTAGAGCCAAAGTTTGGGGTGCTGAAGGCTCGGTATAGAATAACAGTGACCAGACTGATTTTCCTAATGGGAGGACAACTTGGTTACCCTTGTAGACCAGAATCCATTTAGTTCCACCCATCAAAATGCTAGGGGTGTTTAAAGTCCAGAAACTTTCTTCTAATTACTTTTATTCAGTTTCAGTCAATAAACAGTAAGTACCAGGTAGTTACCTTCAGGACTTTTTTTTTTAATTAGACACATTAGGGTCAGGGTCTAACTTTCCATGAACAACCCTCACTTTATATTTTCAAGAAAATATATATATATAACAACCTTTATATCTTTTCTATCAATAGAGTTATTTAAACATGCATGACCCTAATCTGCACCCCCCTCCCACTGGGTGACCCTTGAGCTAAGTGAAATGAGTATTAAGATTTTCTTCCTTGCCTTTCCTGTTTCAGCCTGAAGTGCTGTAACAAAAAACACACTGACCTGGGAGTCAGGAGTCTTAGGTTTCAATTCTAGCTCTACCCCTCACTTTCTATTTATTATTAAAGTCATTTAGCCTCCTCAGTTTACTCACCTGCGAAATGGAAATGATACCCTGCCCTCCCCCTTGTAGAATTGTTTTAAAACTCAAATGTAAAACATTACCACCAAAATTACAGATGCTTTTTACAATACATACAAGTGCATCTGGACATGCTTGTGTTTCCTCACATATAGATGGAAGCTGAAAGCACTGGGATAAAGAAGTCAAAAAGTAAATTGATGAAACCAGTTCTTATTCTCTTTCCCCTTCACAACTAACAACAAACGAGAAATAGTCACTTTCAGAAACTGGCCATGGATAAAGAAAAAAAAAAGATAAGACATGAACAATGAATTTGTCAAATGACCTTCCTTAATAGACCCTGCTAGGTGGACTGGAGTCAGAAATAACTGAATTCAAATCCTGCCTCAAGCATTTACTATGTGACTTAACTGTGTGAAGTTGTTTAACCTCTCTGAGCCTCACTTTCCTCATCCATTATATAGGGCTTATAAAAAATTAATAAAAGTGAATATATAATATATGTAATAAAAAACCCTAAAGCCCTTTGCAAACCTTATATTGCAATAGGAATGCTGGCTATTAAAATTAACATATCTACCTGGATCTGAGCTGGAGAGGACCTCAGATGACATCTAGTCCCAGTCCCGTAGTTTTATAGGTGAGGAAGCTGAGGTCCGGGGAGATCGTTTACCAAGGTTATATAGGCAAAGGCCTTGTTAATTATCCTTCTCTCTCCTCTCATTCCAATAGGTAAAGTTGATAATGCTAAATTTACAACTCCTTTCAGGAGAATTTGTTGCCTTTTGTGGTGCACAGCTGATCAAAATTAGTGCTCCCCATTGGCCCTGTGCAGAGGCAAGTGTAGGGTCTGGACCCGTCATGACTGCACCCAACAGCGTGAATTAAATGAGGCATTCTCCCATTTGGAGAGGGAGAATATTTGTCACAGCTGGAAATGTTCTCGCCTCACAGGGGCCAGAAGCATTCCTCTGATCAGCTGAATTCACTTGCCTAGCAAGGTATGTGTCATCTAATAAAAGTGCAAGAGGTCATTGTCAAAACTAGTATCAAGCCTCCGTTCGAGGGGACTAGGACAAGGTGAGGTCTGGGGACAGGCTGCTGGAGATGGGCAAGAGGAAAGCAACAGAGCACCCAGCTGCGTGGAGCGTCCTCTTCAGCAGCAGCATTCGTGATTTCCACGGGCACAGGAGGGTTGGCATGCCCCACCCTGCCCTGGAGCATTCTCAGAATTCCCCTCAGCAGGAGCACTCACTGTTCTCCATGGCAACAACTGTCTCCAAGCTGTGGTGGGCACATAAGGTGATCTCCTCCAGCAGCTCCTGTTTCATTGTTTCTGTGAAACATCAGACACTGTGAGTGTGGCTGATTGAGAAATGGTGTCACACACATTGGTTTGCACTTGGCAAACGGCACTTTTCCCTGAGGGGCTGCCGCTTGTTCTTTCAAATTGCCTTCACTGTGAATAGAGCTTTTCTAATGTCCAGGTACCAAAACAAGAAATCAGCTTCGTTAAAGCCCTCTGTGACACACTTAGAAACAGCCTGGCATAGCAGATACAATGCTGGGCTCAGGGTAAGAAAGACCAGGGTTCAATTCTGACTTCGGTCACTTATTTGTTAAGTGACCTTGGGCAAGTCACTTAGCCTCTATATTTCTCAGGAAACTCTAGGACTTACTTGCTAAGTTAAAGATGGATGGCTGTATCCAATGACAGAGGGTGTTCCCTAACTGACAATATCTTCCCACATATATATGATCTTCCTATCATTTACATTAAGGCTCCATCCCTCTATTTTTATTTATTTCAACTTTAAATAAATGGTGATTAGAAAGCAAGCAGCTACTTTAGAATACAGAAGTCAACACCAAAAAAGGAAGTCAATAGACTAGATCTCTAATTTACTGGATATATTAAACTTGTGTCTCCCAGCCTTTAATAACCATTCCCCAGGGGGGCAAGGAGAGATGTGTTTTAGATGAAATATCTCTGAGATTAGGGTCCCAGGCTAAGCTTTCCTAACTTCAAGGTTAAAGGTCAACCTTACATTTGCCGTCTTGTTACAGAGGTGCGTATCCTTCCCCCAAACCTCTCAATAACCCAATAAATTAATTCCTTATCTCAAACAAGTATTTATTGAGTATTCATTACACACTCAATGCCGTGTTGGGTGCTTTAGGGAAGACAGAAGAAATATAACATGAGATCTTACTCTTGAACTTGCAGTCAAAGATAAACAGTCTAAGCCTTTACTGTATTCTACCATCCCTTCAAGTTGTTGTCATATTTTTTTTCTCTCTCACAGACCAACTCCTAGGAAAAAAAAAATAGTATATACTATTTGCTCCCACTTTGTAATTTCCCAGTCACTTCTCAACCCTTTTCAATCTGACTTCAGTCCCTTCCATTTAATGTAAGTTGTTTTGCCCAAGGTCATCAATAATCTCTGGACCTATGTCTTTTGTTTTTAAAATTTTTGTTGAAAATAGTCATTGATCTTTTTGCTACATCTAATGGTCATTTGTCATCGTCAACCATCATTTTTCTGAATCCTCTCTCTTCCCTGGGTTTTTGTGTTACTGTTCTCTTTTGGTTCCCATATTACCTGAATGACCTATCCTCAATTTCCTTTGATGGACAATTAACTGAGTCCTACCCTCTATGAATGGAGGTACCCCAGTGCTCTGTGTTTAACGTTCTTTTTTTCCCACTCCTGTTCTTGGTGATGTCATCAGCACCTGTGGATTCAATTATCATCTCTACACAGATGATTCCCAAATTTATATATCTTACCCTCACTTCTCTCCTTGGTTTAATCTTTCATACCAATCTGCTGGTTAGACATTTATACCCGAAGGCCCCTTAGGCATCTCAAATTCAGCATGTCCAAAATAGAACTCATTATCTTTTCCCCTACACCTACCATCCTCTTAATTTCATTGTTTCTATTGATGACATCACCATTCTTCCAGTCACTCAGATTTGTGGTTTAAGGGTTGTCTTCAACTTTTCACCCTCATTCTTTACTCCTCTTGAATTAGTTGCCAAGTTTTGTCAATTCTACCTCATCTCTAAATCTCTCACCTATCCCTTTTCTCTTCAAGCCATCATCACCTCTCACCTACACTGTCATAATAGCCTTCTAATTGGTCTCTCAGTCTCCAGTGTCCCCCATTTCTTATCTAGCCTTCTCATAGCTGACAAACCAATATTCTTTTTCTTTTTTAAAGCAATTGGGGTTAAGTAACTTGCTTAGAGTCACACAGCTAGTAAGCATCTGAGGTCTGAGGTCCTCCTGACTCCAGGGCAGGTGCTCTATCCACTGTACCATCTAGCTGCTCAAATCAATATTCTTAAAGAATAAATCCGAACACGTCTCTATTGCTCAAGATGCATACAAACTTCTCAATTTGGCAGCTAAAGTTAGAATACATCTGGCTTGCCTTTTTTAGACTAATTATATTATTTTCATTCAAATATCTTATACCCAAGTGAAACTGGCCTCCTTGCTTTATCTACAACATTCTAAATTTTGCCTCTGTGTCTTTGGGCAGGCTGCATTCAATGCCTGGAATACTCTTACACCTTATCCTGCCTTTTGGTACCCCTAACTCTCTTCAAAATTTAGTTCAAGTGCCACCTCCATGAGAGATCTATCCCAATCCCCTCAGTTGTTAATAGGTCCTCTCAGAAATCACCTTGCATTCATTTTGTATGTATCCTGAATTTATTTAGCTGTGTACATGATGGACGGATCAGTAGAAAAGCTCCTCGAGGTCATGTGCTGTTTCATTTTATTTTTATGTCCACTGCACCTGATACAGTACTTAATACATAGTAGACACCAAGTAAATGTATATTGATTAATGAAATAATAATAAAATACTTTAGAATTTGTGATTATGACAGAGTAAGACTCTGGCTGAAGTCCTGATTCTGCTATTTACTGAGTGACCTTGGATAAGTCACTTGTCCTCTGGGCCTCAGCTTCCTCTTCTGTAAAGTAAATGTAGGGCTTGGACAAGGTGATGATCTCTGAGGGGGCTTCTAGATCAAAGTCTATGATCTTCTTAATCTGTAAACTATGATTCTTCTACCAATATAGATAACAATAGAGTAGCTGTGGCTAAAACAAAAAAATTAGCATTCTGTGACCAAACTGAAAATAAGCCTCCCCCAAATTAGCTAGACTAGTTCTTGAACCCACAGTTTAAAAAGCGCCGAAGGGCTCATGAGTGGAAAAAGTTTAAGAAGCCCTAGCCTGTCGTACTGGAAAATCTTTCCAGCTGGAATGACCTATCAGGGCTTGTGTTTGCTAACATGGTCTTTAACAACTCAAGAGTCATCACTCAACAGGATGGAACATCAGAGTAGGGCTTCAGCAGAAGAATAATTGGCAACTTTACTTCGATATTTAGGGGATCTGAAACTTCTATGTGAACTCCCTCCACCACTGCACATCACAGGACCAGGTAATCCATCTATAAGCATTTTGAATTCTTACTATGTACCAGGCCCTTGGCTAAGTGCTGAGGACACAGTGAAAAATGTTAAAAAGTCTCTGCCCTCAAGGAGCTAACATTCAAGTTCATAAATAGGAAAATATAAGCTATATATAGAGTCAATACAAGATAGCCTTAGGAGGGAAGGCACTAGCAGTCAGGGGAACCAGAAAAGGCCTCTTCTGGAAGGTGGTGTCTGAACTAAGTCTTGATGGAAGCCAGGGAAACTAAGTGTAAGAAATAGATCAAAAGCTCGTGAATGGGAAGATAGAATGTGTTTGAGTAATGACAAACAGGCAGGCTTGGCTGACTCACACTGTATGTGGAGGAGAAGACTGGAAAGATAGAAAGGGACCACAATGTAAAGAGCTTTAAATGACAAAAGAAAGATCCTAGAGGTCATAGGGAGCCATGGAGTTTGTAAGTGTGTAAAGTGGTTGGATAGGAAGTGATAGAGTCAGACCTGCTCTTTAGAAAACCCACTTAGGGGACAGCTAGGTGGCACAGTGGATAGAACACTGACCCTTGAGTCAGAAGGACCTGAGTTCAAGTCTGGTCTCAGACCAGACACTTGACACTAGCTGTGTGACCCTGGGCAAGTCACTTAACTCCAATTGCCTCACCAAAAAAAAAAAAGTTAAACACTGAAAGGTTTAATTGTTTTTACATGTAACTGGGAAATAAGATAAACAGGCAATGGGGTTTAGAAATCTATCCTGCCCTACAAGAAAATAGAAGGGGAAAGGGAATAAAGAAGGGACGGGTGGTAGAAAGGGGGGCAGATTAAGAGAAGGGGTATTTAGAATGCATGCTGTCTTAAGGTGGGGGAGGAGCAAGATGGGGAGAAATTTTGGAACTCAAAATCTTGTGGGAATGAATGTTGAAAACTAAAAATAAAGAGAGAAAAGAGTGAAAAAAAGAAAAAGAAAACTCAGGCAGCTCTGTAGAGGATATTTTCTGTAACTTCCTTAAGAGCAGAGACTTCATTATACTATTTTATGGAAATGTTTGCTTTATTCCATAAATTAAAGAGAAAATAAATATATTTCTTAAAAAGAGCAGAGACTGTTTTTTGCCTTTTTAAATAAAATCTCCAGTGCATGGCAAAGTACTTGATACCCAATAGGCACATAATAAATGCCTGTTAAATTGATTTGTTGATTAGAGGCAAGGAAACCTAGTAGAAGGCTATGGCAATAGTACAGACAAGAGGTGGTAAGGGCATGGAATAGGGGGGCTGACATAGGAGCAGAGAAAAAAGGGTGGGGAAAGAGGCAATAAATCTTGGTATCTGATTGGATGCATGGGATGAGGACAGTGAGGAATTGAGGATGACACCAATATTGTGACCCCAGGTGACTATAAGAATGGTGGTGCAGTTGACAGTAATAAGGATGTTCAGAAGAAAAGCTTCATGAGTAGCTAAGACCTCCAAATTCATCACTTGATGGCCAAACTTTCTGAGCTGAGCTAGACCAAGTCCTGAGGGAATAGACCCACATTACCAGGCCCATTCTTCCCATTTGGTAGAGCCTGCCAGAACTTGTACTCTGTTATATAGCCTTCCAGGACCTAATATTATCCCTCCATCCCCAGCCCATGATCAGATGGCACAGGAGAGCTTCAAGGTAGGCCCAGACAAACCATGTATTGTATTACAGGATAACAGTGGGCTGGAGCCATGATACCTTTATGAGGGAAAACTCCCTCAACTAATTCAGCACTTACTCTTCAACTTGTAGCCTTAGAAAGTTCTCTAGGACCCTGAAAAATCAAGTGACAAGCCAAGAGTACCACAGGAAATATGTCAGAGTTAGGATTTTAACCTAGGTCTTTCTCACTCTGAAACCAGCTCTATTCATTATACTTCATTGCCTCTTAACAGTATATGACTTGAAACTAAATGCTGAGAAATTATAGTGACCAAACTTGGCCCCAAAGAAAAGTTATGTGAAGATACTCCTGCCTCTCCCACTTCTTTATAGAAGTGAGGGATCATGAGTGTGGAATATAGCATATAATATCAGAACTTTTACAATATAGAACTTCTATTTTGAAAGTTACAAAGATTAGCTCTCAGAGCGGGTCTGAGTGAGAGAAGAATAGAGTAGTGAATATAGGTTCTATGAAACAAAATTTATTTTTAAAACAGTATATAATTGAGTATTATATTGTGTGGTTGAGACTATAATACAATGGTTCAGATTTGTGAATTAATTGATTCAGAGAAAGAAGTCATCAAGGAAGCTTCCATGTCAGAAATGGAATTTGAGCCAGGCCTTGAACTACCTGGGAAGTGAGGAGAAGATAGGAAAGGAGAGGAGGGGAGAGAAGAAAATTCCGAAGGATAAAACCAAGAGTGAAGGCAGAGGGATGAGCAAGAATATAATAAGTTCATGAAACAATCAGGAAACTAGAATGATTTGAGTGTAGTCGAGGAGGAGTGGGTAATAAGGTTGTAGTTTGAAGCCAGGTGATAGAATACCAAACTAAGGAGTTTAGACTTGATGGGATTGGAAATTGGAAGCTACTAAAATTTTAAGTGCAATGACAAGAGGAAATAAATGTTTGAGAAAAACTGAATGAGAGTTTTCACATTGGAAAAAACCCAAAGGGAGATGTTATTCCCCTGCACTAGGTACTCAGCACCTCAGTAAAGTATGGTAATAAGTTACAATAGAGTTTTGCTGACTAATTATTAGGTTTCTGCTCAATTGTTTTTTTCAATTTTTCTAGTTAGAGGAAATCAAAACTCATCCAACACAGAAGGGGGGAAATGGCAGGGTTTAGGAGCATATGCTAAGGTCCCTAACAGATTTTTCTACATCTGCTATGTGAAGAAGTCTTCCTATTCTTTCCTTGCTATACTTGGAGAAATATTTTTTCAGCTCTTTCCAATGCTTTTTAAATCAACAAACATTTATTGAGCATTTACTATGTGCCAGGTGTTGGGGACACAAGGAAAGGCCAAAAGATAGTCTCAAGAAGCTTATATTCTAACGGGAGAGCCAGCATGTAAACAACTACATATATATTATGTATTCAAATATACACAGAGTAGATGGAAGGCACCCCAAGAGGGGAGGGCACTGAGAAAGCCCTCTTCATTTAGATGAGATTTGAGCTGAGTCCTGAAGTCCAGAAAACTAAGAGACAGAGACCAGGAGACAGAGTTTTCCATTAAAACCAGCAGGTTTTTGGCTGGTCCTTCATACTCTCTTTTCTCCCATACAGCCATAATTGATTGTTTTCTCTCTCTGACACCCAAAACAATATTTTACTTGGACTTTTCCAGATGTTTCATAAAGCCAACATAATTTGAAATAAGGAAAAATCTCATGTGTTAAAAATGTTTGCTTTTTCCTACTTCGATCTATGTCCCCAGTGCTACCCCCTATATATGTCACTGATCTCTTTAGGAAGTCCTCATATTCCTCACATCTTGCTAGTCACCATTTTATTTAGTCTATTTTGTTCAGTTGAGATTGTGCCATAGGACCCCCTTCTAGGTTTGGATGGGTGTAAGGACCCAGTGAGATTGGTTTGGTGAATCCTTCTCTCTCTGTGGAAAGCCCACATGACCTGAACCTGACCAAATTTAATCCCTTATTCTACTTCTCCCTCATCCCCAGCTTTTCTTTTCACTTAGCAAATTCCACATTTTGTCATCTTTGACACCGATAAAATCAAGTTTTTGTTCTCATTTTTAATTAACCCAGTTTAGACAATGAAACACAGAAAATTTCAATGGTGATTTTTCAAGTATAGAATGGCTTAAAACAGGTCATATACTAAAAACAAATTCTTACCCTTTCTGGTTCAATTGCAGATTAAAAAAAATAGTATCACAAGTTTTTTCAAACTAGAGTTCATCAGATCCTAATTCAACATTAATAAAGACTAACATTTTTATAATACTTCATAACTTATTTTAAAAATATTTTTAATTTTATTTTTCAATTTTTTCATTATTTTGATAATATTTTATTTTTTCCCAAATACATGTCAAGGCAATTTTTAGCATCTATATTTCACAAGATTTCGAGTTGCGAATTTTTCTCCTTCCCTCCCCTTTGCTCTTCCTAAAATGGTAGGCAATTTGATGTAGGTTATGTATGTGCTATCATGAAAACGTACTTCTAAATTAGTCACAGTTGTGAAAGAAGAAACAGATCAAAAGGAAAAAGACCAGGAAAAAGAATAAAGTAAGTGAAAAAGTTTGCTTCAATCTGTATTCAGAATCCATCAGTTCTTTATCTGGATGTGGATAGCATTTTCCTTCATGAGTTCTTTGTACTTGTCTTGGATCATTGTGTTGCTGAGAAGAGCTGAGTCATTCGTAGTTGATCATCACACAATTTTGCTGATGCTATGTACAATGTTTTCCTGGTTCTGTTAATTTCACTTTGCATCAGTTCGTACAAGTCTTTCCAGGTTTTTCTGAAATCTGCCTGTTCATCATTTCTTATTGCACAATACTATTCCATTGCATTCGTATATCACAGCTTGTTCAGCCATTCCTCAATTGATGGGCATCCTTTCAGTTTCCAATATTTTGCCATAAAAGGGACTGCTATAAATATTTTTTTGCCTGTAGGTCCTTTTCCCTTTCTTAAAATCTCTTTGGGATGCAGACCTAGCAGTGATATTGCTGGATCAAAGTTTGGTTGCCCCTTGGACATAGTTCCAAATTGCTCTCCAGAATGGTTGGAGCAGTTCACAACTTCATCAATAATGCATTGTGTCCCAATTTTCCCATATTCTCTTCAACATTTATAATTTTCCCTTTTTTTGGGTCATATTAGCCAATCCGTTAGGTGTGAGGCAGTACCTCAGAGTTGTTTGTATTCGCATTTCCCTAATCAAAAGTGATTTCTTCAGAAAATCTTCCTCAGATGCCTATACGTAGCTTTGATTTCATCTGAAAACTGCCTGTTCACATCCCTCGACCATTTATCAACTGGGCAATGCCTTGTATTTTTACAAATTTGACTCAGTTCTATATATATTTGAAAAGTGAGACCTTTATCAGAGACACTTGCTATAAAGATTGTTTCCCAGCTTTCTGCTTTCTTTCTAATCTTGGTTGTATCCATTTTGTTTGTGCAAAAGCTTTTTAATTTAATATAATCAAAGTTATCCATTTTAAATTCATAATGCTCTCTATCTCTTGTTTGGTCATGAACCTGTAACTCACTTAACTTCTTTAAGATTGGGATGTTATTCAAAACTGCTCGGTACTGGCTAAGAAATAGAGTGGTGGATCAGTGGAATAGGTTAAATATGCAAGACACAGTAGTCAGTGACTATAGTAATCTGTTATTTGATAAACCCAAAGACTCCAGCTTCTGGGATAAGAACCCACTCTGGAAAAAAAAACTGCTGGGAAAACTGGAAAAAAGTATGTCAGAAACTAGGCATAGACCAAAATCTCACACCATGTATCAAAATAAAGTCAAAATGGGTTCATGGTTTAGATATAAAGGCTAACACTATAAGCAAACTGGGAGAGCAAGGAATAGTTTACCTATCAGATCTATGGAGAACATTACGAAAAGCAAAATGGATAATTTTGATTACATTAAATTGAAAGGTTTTTGCACAAACAAAACCAATGCAACTAAAATTAGAAGGAAGGTAGAAAATTGGGAAAGAATTTTTACAACCAGTCTCTCTGATAAAGGCCCCATTTCTAAAATATATAGAGAATTAAGACAAATTTATAAGAATACAAGCCATTCCCCAATTGATAAATGGTCAAAGGATATGGACAGTTCTCAGATGAAGAAATTAAAGCCATCTATAGTCATATGAAAAAATGCTCTAAATCACTATTGATTATAGAAATGCAAATCAAAACAACTCTGAGGTACCAATGACACCTATCAGATTGGCCAACATGACAAAACAGGAAAATGATAAATGTTGGAGAAGATGTGGGAAAATTGAAACACTAATACATTGTTGGTGGAGTTGTGAAATGATCCAACCATTTTGGAGAACAATTTAGAACTATGCCCAAAAGGCTACAAAAATGTGCATACCCTTTGATCCAGCAATAGCACTTCTAGGGCTATATCCCAAAGAGATCAAACAAATGGGAAAAGGACCCACATGCAAAAATAACAGCTCTTTTTGTGGTGGCAAAGAATTGGAAATTGAGAGGATGCCCATCAATTGGGGAATGGCTGAGCAAGTTGTGGTATATGAATGTAATGGAATACTGTTGTGCTATAAGAAATGATGAACAGGCCTACTTCAGAAAAACCTGGAAAGACTTGTATGGTCTGATGCTGAGTGAAGTGAGAAGAACCAAGAGGACTTTGTACACAATAGCAGCTACGTTATGCAATGACTAATATTGTTAAACTGAACCCTTCTCAACATTACGAGGATCTAAGATATCTCCAGAGGCCTCGGGATGGAAAATGCTATCCACATCCAAAGAAAGAACTATGGAAGTCGAATCACTATCACTTATTTTTACCTTCTGTTGAGTTTTGTTTCATCTTTCTGATGGTTCCTCCTATTGGTTTTAATTTTTACTTACAACTTCACTAATGTGAAAATATGTTTAATGGGTATGTAAATGTAAAGCCTATATCAGATTGTGCGCCATCTTGGGGAGGGTGGGGGGGGAAGAAGGGGGAGAAAATTTTCAACTCAAAAGCATATGGAAGTGATTGTTGATACATCAAAATAAATTAATAAAATTTAAAAAAAAAAAGAAATAAATATGCTGTCCAGGTCCTCCTTTTGATTATGGCTTTCTGATAGTCCAGTGATTCTGACATTTCTCCTGGATCTTTTTTCTAGGTCATTTGTTTTTCCAATGAGGTGTTTTACATTTTCTTCTTTTTTTTTTCATTCTTTTGAATTTATTTGATCGATTCTTGATGTCTCATAGAGTCATTAGCTTCCACTTACCCAATTCTAACTTTTAAGGAGTTGTTTTTCCAGGTTAGCTTTTGTATTTCCTTCTCCATCTGGCCAGTTACACTTTTTGGAGAGTTGTTTTCTTCAGTGGAGTTTCGTATATCCTTTTCCATTTGGCCAATTCTACTTTTTAAGCATTTGTTTCCTTTTTCTAAGCTGTTGACTCTTTTTTTAATGATTCTTTTGCATCACTCTCATTTCTTTTCCCAAATTTTCTTCTACTTCTCATATGATTTTTAAGCTCTTTTTTGCACTCTTCCATGAGTTCATTCTGGGCTTGAGACCACTTCCCTTTTTTTTTTTATTTTTCCCACAGATGTTTTGACATTGTTGTCTTCTTCTGAGTTTGTGTCTTGGACTTCCCTGTCATCATAATAACTTCCTATGCTCAGATTCTCTTTTGTTGTTTTTTGCTCATCTTTTTTTTACCTTTTTCCTTTCTTTTAAATTTGAGCTCTGCTCCCAGGGTAGAAGGGGCACTGTCTCAGGCTTCTTGTGCCAGTGGCTGTAGGCCCTGGATGTTTTACATGGTGTTGTGCCGATGTTGCCCTGAGGTCCATGTGGGACTTTTGTGTCTGGTGCTGCATTGAGGGGGTGGGGTGGGAAGCGTCTGGCATTGCTGGATCCCATAAGGGTCTGGCAGCTTACCTGGTGCTGACCTGGGGACCTAGTGTTGGTGTCTGGCATGGGCTGAGACTGGTTGGGTGTTTCTATGTTTCCTCAAGGCTATACTGAAGCACATGGTGGTCTAGTCTCTGGAGGCTGTCTGTTTGCCTGGGGGTTGAGGTCTGGAAGCTAGCGGCCATCTGTTTGCTTAGGTACCCCATAGGGTTGGCATCTACCTGTTTGTCCTGGGGTACTCTGAAGCATATGGTAGTCCTTAGAGCTGGAGTCTGATGGTTCCCCTGGTTATGCTGAGGCATGTGAGGGTTCCTGGTGTTGGCATTTGCCTGCTCCACTGCACTGGAGCTCAGGATCTCCCTCTGGTTTGCTGAGGTGGGGCTAGCTGGGACACTTCCTCTCCTGGACTGTGCTCCCCTTTTATTGGAGTGAGACAAACCTTTCTTGTCAATCTTCCAAATTTCTTGGGCTAAAAGATTGCTTCATCCTGTCTTTTTGCTGGTTCTACTGTTCCAGGATTTGTTTTGGGACACTGTTTTATGGTTGTTTGCATTCTTCTGTGTTTATAAAAATGCTCTTTTTAGTTTCAAAATTAAAATTTAAAAAGATATGAAGTAAGGGCAGACGAAGAAGATAAAAGCATGGTGTGGCACTGTAAAATTATGTTGGAAGTGCTAAAATTAAAAATGAGCTGAGACTGGTAAGAACACCTAAGGATGACAAAATGGGTTTTTGAAGTTTTGTTTTTCTTTACTTATATTGGAAAAAAGAGGAGAATCAGAGAAGGTATTAAATTGCTCTTGAGATGGATATTGACACCAGATGATGATCATTGACACCAGAAGGAAAGTAAAGCTACTAAGTTCTCACTGTACTTTTATTTTCTTTGCCAAGGAAGCAGCGCTTTGGACTAAAAATGGCTAATAGAAGTCAATATAAATGAGGAGATCATAAGAGAGCACCTGGCTGCCCCTGATAAATTCAGGTCACCTGGCCCAAAGGAACTATATCCTCAGGTATTAAAAGAACTGGCAGATATGACTGCTGAGCCACTTTCAGTAATATTTAGAATATTTCAGGGAATATGAGAGGTATTGCAGTGGGGAAGTGTAAATGCTATTCCAATCTTCAAAAACTGAGAAAAGAATAAACTTTATGAATTATTTGACTTGGATTCCTGGCAAATTCTAGAATATGTTATTAAAAAGATGCATCTAGAAAAAGAGACAGTGATCAAAAAGAGTTATTATGACTCATCAAGACCATGACATGACAGAATAAACTTATTTCACTTTTTGACAAGGCTGCTATGCTAATATAGCACCAAAATTCCTTAGGTCTCGTTTACCTAGATTTTAGCAAAGTGTTTGATAAAGGAACTGATGTCAGTCTTGTGGAAAAGATTAAGAAATGTGGACTATACCATTGTACAGTTAGATGGTTTCAGAAGTGGTTGGATGGTTGGAATCAAAGAGTAATCATTAACAACTCCATGTCAAATTAGAAAGAGGTCTGCATTGATTTATCCTGGGGATCTATGCTAGGTCCCATTCTGTGTAATATTTTTTATCAATAACTTAAATGCATAAATGATATGCTTATTAAATTTGTAGCATTGACCTGTGCTTGGTCCTAGGTAATATTTTGAATAAAAGCATAGAGAATGTGCTTATAAAATTTGCAGACGATACAAAGTGGGGAGGGATAGATAACAAACTAGATAACAAATTCAGCATCCAAAAAGATCTTAACAAGCTAGAACATTTGAAGTGAATCCAAAAAGGTGAAATTTAATAAGATAACTGCAAAAACTTTTTCAGGTTAAAAAAAAAATCAACCTCCCAAGTACAAAATAAGTCAAGTATCGTTAGATAATAGTTTTTTTTTCTTTTCTGAACAGGATCTGGGGATTTTGTGGACCATAAGCTCAAATTGAGACAATTTTAATTAATAAATTCAGCAAGTATTTATTAACTGCCAGTTATAAGCCAGGCATTGTGCTACTCATTCATAATATAAAGGCAAAAAAAAAAAAAAGAGAACCAATCCTTTCCTTCAAGTAACTTAAATTCCTTTGGGGGAAACAATACAAAACAACCAAACAAATACCAAATTTATACAAGGTAAAGATAAAATAATTTATGGCAAAGGCACCAGCAACTGAGGGGATTAGAATAGCCCTTTCATAGGTGCTGGTGCTTGAACTGGTCCTTGAAGGAAGCCATGGATTCTGAGAGTCAGAGTGAGAAGGGAGTGCATTCCAGGCATGGAAGCTAGCTAGTCTAAAGACACAGAGACGGTAAATAGAAGTATAACAGTATGGTTGGAATGTAGAGTGTGTGAAAGAGAATAATGTCAATAAGTCAGGAAAGGCAGGCTGGAGCCAGACTGTGAAAGGATTTAATGTCAAAGAGAATTTTTTTTAAATTTTTTTTCTAGAATCAATTGGTAGCTGCTGGAACTTTTTGAGCAGCAAAGTGACATGTTCAGACCTTTGTTTTAGGAATATCAATTTGGTATCTGTTCAGAGGATGGATTGGAAAGGAGAT
This sequence comes from Phascolarctos cinereus, assembly GCF_003287225.1. Taxonomy (NCBI): domain Eukaryota; kingdom Metazoa; phylum Chordata; class Mammalia; order Diprotodontia; family Phascolarctidae; genus Phascolarctos; species Phascolarctos cinereus. The sequence goes on from NW_027555625.1 coordinate 156,530,074, forward strand.
AAGCTAGATACAAAGGTTCCAGGTAAGAGGCTACTGTAATATTCCAGGTTAAAGGTGAAAAGTGTTTGAACTAGGGGTGGTTGTGGTGTGAGTAGAGTGAAGGGGATAGAGGTGAGAGATGTTACAGAGATAGAATTGACAAGACTTGGCAGCTGATTAAATATTGGAAGATGAAGGACAGCAAAGAGTTGAATATGAGCCAGAGGTTGTAAATTGACTGAAAGGATTTTATTGTTCAGTCATTTCAGTTGTGTCTGACTCTTCATGACCCCATTTGGGGTTTTACTTGGCAAACATGCTGGATTGGTTTGTCATTTTCTTCTCCAGTTCATTTTTCAGATGAGGAAACTGAGGCAAACAGGGTTAAGTGACTTGCTCAGGGTCCTATAGTAAGTGTCTGAGGTGAGATTTGAACTCAAGAAGATGAGTCTTCCTGACTCTAGGCCAGGCACCTAGTTGCCACAACTAGAAAGATAGTGGTGCTCTCAATAGAGGTAGGGAAGTTAGGAAGAGTGAAGGGTTTCTTTGAAAAGATAATGTGCTTGGTTTTGAACATACTGACTTTGAGACACTTACAGGACACCCACTTGGAAATGCCTAATAAGCAATAGGGGAACTCAGGCGAGAGAGATCATATATGGCTATGGGTATCATCTGCATAGAGATGATAATTGAATTCATGGGAGCTAATGAGATCACCAAGAAAGAGAGTGGGGAGATAGAAGAGGAGAGGGCCCACAGGCTACAACAACACATAGGGGGCAGAATTTGAATGATGGGCTAGCAAAGGAGAGGAGAGGGTTGGCCTTGGTAAGGGAATAGACTGTATTTTAATCAGAGACTAGACCAAATAAGGAGAGGATAAGGATTTATTAATCCTTATTGATAAAATCCCTTATTAAAGGATTTTGAGATATAGGAGACAAGAGAGAGCTTATGAAAATTACGTCTTCTCAATAAAGTATGAGGCTAGGTCCTCTTCTGAGAGAGAGAGAGAGAGAGAGAGAGAGAGAGAGAGAGAGAGAGAGGAGCTTAAGGAGAAAGAGGTTTGGAATAGCCTCCATGGGAAATGCAATAGAGAGCCAATTAGAGAAAAATAAAATTCTTGCTTTGGTACATCAAAGGTCCAGTTGAAATTACATAACATAAACTTATAGTAAACCTAGGCAGCACTGCTGTGTAACTTCCTCCAGCATTATTTAGTAGTGTGTAAGAGCAGAGAAGGAAGAAGGTGGGTGTGATACAGGTTTTAGGTTTGACAAATTATAATTAGGAGTATAAATGGATTGAAAAGGAAAAGGAATTTGAGTGTAGAGGGCAGTACATGGTTAAACTGATTACTGGTGACTAGTACATAGCTGAACTGGTTGTTATAGACAGTGAGGGAGGAAAGTGAAGTCAGAGTCGGGTGATGACTTGGGAGATCAAGTGAATTTGTTGGTGGCTATATTTAAGAAAGATTGCTTGATTCTAGAGTATATTTCTTTGCATTTGTAGAGGAGTTCTATAATAAACACTTTTCTCCATCAACTTTGAACTGAATCACAGTCTGTGTGAATCACATGTTCTTCATGTAAAGATGAACTTCCTGGGCCTTCTCAGAAGTGATATGTGGCACAGTGGATAGAGCACTGGACTTGAAGCCAGGAAGACCTAAGTTCAAATTCAACCTCAGACACTTATTAGCTGTGTGAACCTGGGCAAGTCACTTAACTCTGTTTGCCTCAATTTCCTCATCTGTAAAATGAGCTGGAGAAGTAAATGGCAAACCACTCCAGGATCTTTGCCGATAAAAGCCCGAAAAAGCCAGACAGGACTGAAACAACTAAACAACAATGTCATTGAGACACAGCCTTTGGGAATAAGACAGTGACTGGCTCCTCATAGTCTGCCACGGTCTGACTACTTTTGGAATATTGTGCTCAGTTCTGGGTATCATGGTTTAAGAAGGACATAGATAATCTAGACACTAGTCAAAGAATGGCGGTATGGATGGTAAAGGACCTTGAACTGGTACCATAAATGGATCAGTTGAAGGAAATAGGGTAGTTTAGTCTAGAAAGAGAAGGATTGAGGGAAACATCAGAGCCATCTTCAAGTTTTTGAAGGATTGCTAAGTGAAAGAGGGATCAGAATCATTCTACTTGGCCCTAAAAAGCAGAACTAGGAGCAAGGAGTGGAAGGAGAAAAAGCAAATCTCGTCTCAATGACAGGACTGGTTTATTCTCCCTTGTGTGTGAACATGGTACCCTACTAGCACAAAAAAAAAATTATGTAAAAACATGTATGCAGAGAGATAGAGAGAAGATAGAGAGAGAGAGAGAGAGAGAGAGAGAGAGAGAGAGAGAGGAGGTATTTCTACAATTTTTATAGATTACTGAGGGTAGAGGTTCCTTGTAGATCAGTCACCAATCATCAGCCCACTCCAGTCACAAGGACCAATCCAGCTTAATCTCACTAGTTCAGATTTCGGCAGGAAAAGACACAAAGTAGATTAGTAAGACCCAGAAATACAATGCTTCGAAAGACTATAGTCACTTATTTTACAGATGTTCAGGGATCACCAGGAAATTTGCTTTATTCTAGAGTATATTTCTTTGCATTTGTAGAGGAGTCCTATAATAAACACTTTTCTCCATCAACTTTGAACTGAATCACAGTCTGGGTGAATCCCATGTTCTTCATGTAAGGATGAACTTCCTGGGCCTTCTCAGAAGTAATCATTTTTCTTCCCTAGGTGGTTAGCTGGAATTTTCTGTGTTGTTTGCTGGCAAAATTCAGTCTGATGAATTCATAAGATAATGCTTTGTACTCAGACTAGAAAGCATATGCTTAGTTGGTAATGACCCCTGCTGACTAGATCTTTTATAGGGTTTGTTGTTTCTTCTTACTTCTTTATGCTTTGATTTAGCAAACCAGTCCAACAAGAACCTGTCCAGCAAGATCTCGCAGGACTCAGGCATGATTCCAGGAGTTAGCTTTGTTGTATTGGCCTATTCCTCTGTCTCTTACCTGGAAGAACAGAACCAAATGCTCAGGGAAGATTTTCATTATTTTTTTTTTCCGTGAGACCCAACCTCGGGTTCTAAACCAGACTCGAGGACTAACAAAGTCTCTGACAGTTGCATCCGTGCATTACAAACTTTTTAGCTTCTTCCGCATACATTAGGGCTGTGCGGTTTGTTAGTGGGTTCACTGCCATAAGAATTATTAGGGAACATTTATCCTCCTCTAAAACCTACTTATTGAAGCTATACAACTGTACTCCAGCCTGTTTGACTGTAGTAGAAGATAGTCCATAGCAGGAACAATAGTAAAGAATCTGGGAGGTCCCAAGGTAGATTATAAAAGATTCAGAAATGAGTGCTAATTCTTTCGAGTTAAGGCATTTGTTCTTTTCCTGGCTTTATAATGTACCCTGATCATGGGGAACCCTGAATCCACAGGTACTAAGCACACCCATTCATTCTTTCCTCTCTTCGTCATCTTGTCAGGCCCCATTGCTTAAACTGGTGGTGTCAAACTCAGGTAGAAACAAAGGCCACTGAACTATGCACCTATGGCCAAATATTTTATCATATTTTTATTTTGTTAAGTATTTCTCAATTCTATTTTAATCTGGTTCATGTAGCACTCAGGAGAATTGTGGGCTGTATGTGGCATGTGGCTCACGGGCCGCAGACACATGTTTGACACCTTTGGCTTAAACTAACATCCTTGTGCAGATGACACATTCAGCTTTTATCTTTCTCCTGAGCTCCAGTCCCCCAACTCCACCTGCCTACCAGACATTTCCAATTCAATGTCCCATAGGTATCTCAAATTCAAAATGCCTAAAAGAAAATTAATTCATTCTTTTCCCAACAGCTGCCCTCCTCGGATTTTACTTCACCATCATCATTTCCCACTTCCCTGCCTCCAAAAGCTCATCACCAAGAAACTCACAATCACAGAGATTGTATCAGCTTTGGTGCACGTACCTCATCAGTGACCTCAGTAGCCTCTGCCCCTCTGATTGGAAGGCTAGAGAGTGAAGCAAAACACTCCTTCCAAAGTTTTCATATAAAGAGGAGTCCAATACATCAGACAGCTATTTGTTTCCCACCAGTTATATTCCTTGGATTTGATTCCAACATTATGGTGCCTCCCCTGCCTACCTTCTCCCCCAACTCCTACTTTTCAGCTTCCTCTTGTGTGCTGTTTTCCATTAGACTGTAAACTCCTTGAGGGCAGATACGGTCTTTTTTTTTTTCTTATTGGTATCCCTAGTACCTAGCACAGTTCCAGGCACATAGTAGGTACATAATTCATGTTAATGGCATTATTATATTGTGTTTCCCCTAAACCTACCCCTTCTTCTAATCTGCCTATTTTTTGTCCAGGGAAGCACAATTCTTCCAATCACTTAGGTTTGCAAATGTAGGGAAGAAAGTAGACAGGTTTTCACAGAAATTGTTCTATAGAGGACCACTTCTATATCATCACAAAATTGAGTATAAAATGTAGAGACTACAAAATAGCTTTGAGTTTATTGTTTCTTGATGATTTTTTTAAAACATGACTCAGAAAAACAAAACACAGGCAGAAAAATCCTGTCCCCCTCCCTGCCAAGAGGACTTCCATGTACATAAGATCATAAAAATTCCTTAATGGATATGATCACAGAAATAATTTTATTCATCCATATCAAGAGTACTATAAAATGGGAAGACATATATTTGCTAAGGATGTTTGCCATTCTCATAGAGGATATACACTCCAGAGTCTAAGTTGAAGACTGATTTCATATAGATGATGGCAAAGATTTCCAGGATCATCCTGTTGCATGCAACACAATGCTGATTGCATTCCATGAAAAGACCATATTCCCATAATTCTCCAGAATCATGTATATAATATGCTTTTTAAAAGTATAATCTTGCAGACTTCTGAGAGCCAAGATGATAGAATAAGACAGGAAATTGCCCAAACTCTCCCAAATTCACCCCCAAACAACTGTAAAATAATGCCTCAAAATGAGTTCTGAAATGGCAGAACCAACAAAAAAACATGGGGTGAAACATTTTTCCAGCCCACGATAACTTAGAAGATTGGCAGGAAAGGTCTGTCTCACTTGGGTAAAAGGTGAATGCAGTCCAGGGCAGGCAGTGTCCAAGCAAGCCAGTGGGAGGCCCTGAGCCCCAGCACAGGTTAGTGACTGAGGCCCCAGCCTGGTGCAGCAGTAGGTGAGCAGCCAGACTCCCTCCCCCTCCCTATAGCCCCAGCACCAGGCAAGCAGCCAGGCCCCCACACTCATAGCCCTGGTGCTGCACCAGAAATGTGCAGCACCTGCACAGCAACATGCAAGCAGCCAAGGCCTATAGCACCTGGCATAAGAAGCTTGGAATAATGCCTCCTCCACCCCAGAAGCAGAGCTCAATTTTAAAAACAACAGGATAAGAAAAGATAAGCAAAAAGCAAAACAAAACTGGTTATTAAAAAGTTATTTTATAGTGAAGAACAAAACACAAACTCAGAAGAGGGCAACAATGTCGAAATGTCTGCATGCAAAGCCTCAAAGAAAAATTTGAATTGGCCTCAGGTCCAAAAAGAACTCCTAGAAGGGCTCAAAAAGGATTTTAAAAATCAAATATAAGAGGCAGAAGAAAAACTGGGAAAAGAAATGAGAGTGATAAAAGAGAATCATGAATAAAGAGTCAACAGCTTGGTAAAGGCAGCATAAAAATTGGAAAAAGATGTACAAAAATTTACTGAAGAAAACAACTCCTTAAAAAGTAAAATTGATAAAGTGGAAGAGGAGGGTAAGAAAAGCTTACTGAAGAAAGTAACTCCTAAAAATTAGAATTGGACAAGTGGAAGCTAATGACTCTACAAGACATCAAGAATCAATCAAACAAAATCAAAAGGATGGAAAAAATGGAAGAAATGTGAAATATCTCATTGGAAAAACAACAGACCTAGGAAACAGATTGAGGAGAGATAATTTAAGAATTATTGGACTAACTAAAAACCATGATAAAAAAAAAGGACCTGGACATCATACTTGAAGAAATTATCAAGGGAAACTGCCATGAATCTTAGAACTAAAGGGTAAGGTAGACATTGAAAAAATATTCCAACCATTTCCTGAAAGAGATAACAAAATGAAAACTCCCAGGAATAGTCTAGCCAAATTCCAGAACACCCAGGTCAAGAAATACACATTGCAAGCAGTCAGAAAGTGACAATTCAAATATCATGGAGCTAAAGTCAGAATTTCACAGGGTTTAGCAGCTTCTACATTAAAGGACTGGAGAGCATGGAATCTGATATTCTAGGAGGCAAAGGAGCTAGGATTATAACCAAGAATCACCTACCCAATGAAACTGAGCATTCAGTTTCTGGGGGGCAATTGGTCCTTCAATGAAATAGAGGACTTTCAAGCATTCCTGATGAAAAGACAAGAGCTGAACCAAAAAAAAAATCTGATTTTCAAATATAAGATTCAAGAGAAGTATAAAAAGTCAAAAAAGAAAGAGAAAACATGAAGAATTCAATAAGGCTATGCAAGGACTGTTTACTTCCTTACATAGGAAGATGATATGGATAACTCTGAAGAACTGTATCACTATTAGGGTAGTTAGAAGTATACCTAGACAGAGGGTGTGAACGTTAGGTGTCTTTGAGGGATGACATCCAAAAAACAAACAAACAAACAAATTAAGGGGTAAGAATAAAGATTGCACTGGGAGCAAAAGGAAGGGAGAAGTAGAATGAGATAAATTATCTCATATGAAGAGGTGCAAAAGACCTATTACAGTAGAGGAGAATAGGGAGGGGGACAGTGAGCCCCTCTTGACCTTTACTCTCATCAGAGTTGGCTCAAAGAGGAAATGGCATACACAATCAGTTGGATATATAAATCTATCTTACCTAATAGGGAAGCGGGAGATGAAGGGGTTAAGAAAATGGGGAGGGAGAGGGAGTCTGACAGGAGGGGGGGAAGATTGGGGGAGGCAGTGGTCAGAAGCAAAATACTGGTGAGGAGGGACAGGCTGAAAGGAGAGAGAGAAGGATAAACAAGAGGAACAATAGGACTGAGGGAAATATACAGTACTCATAATTGTGAATGTTAATGGGTGAACTCACCCATAAAATGGAAGTGGATAGCAGAGTAAATTAAAAACCAGAATCCTACAATATGTTGCTTGCAAGACACATACTTGAAGCAGAGAGACACAGAGTAAAATCTATTCTGCTTCAGCTAAAGTAAAAAATTGCACACAGGGTTAGCAATTATGATCTCAAACAAAGCAAAAGCAAAAATAGATTTAATTGCAATAAATAAGGAAGGAAACTACATCTTACTAAAAGTACATAGATAGTGAAATAATATCATTACCAAACATACATACACCAAGTGGTATAGCATCCATATTCTTAAAGGAGAAGTTAAATGAGTTGAAGGAGGAAATAGACAGTAAAACTATACTAGTAGGGGGCCTCAACTTTCTCAGACTAGATAAAACTAATCACAAATTAAACAAGAAAGAAGTTAAGTAGATGAATATAATTTTGGTAAAGTTAGATATGATAGATCTCTGGAGAAAATTGAATGAGGATAGAAAATGATATACCTTTTTCTCAGTGGTACGTGGCACCTACACAAAAATTGACCATGGATTAGGACATAAAAACATCATAATCAAGTGAAAAATGTTAAATGCATCCTCTTCATATCATAATGTAACAAAATTACATTCAATTAAGCACAGTGGAAATAGATTAAAATTAATTGGAAACCAAATAATCTGATCCCAAAGAACAAATCATAGAAAAAATCAATAATTTCATTAAAGAAAATGACAACAATGAGACAACATACCAAAATTTATGGGATACAGCCAAAGCAATACTTAAAGGAAATTTATATATTTAAACTCTTACATCAATAAAATAGAGAGAAAGCAGATCAATGTAAAATGTAGTGATAATCTTTTATTTTTTCATTATCCAAATTTCTCTCTTCCTCCCAAAGAACCATCCCATATAATAACCATTTTAGAAGTAAAAGAGGAAGAAGAGAAAACAGCTCATTATATTTTATTATTTCTTCCCCGCCTTTGGATAAGAAACAATATATTGAGCCATGGGAGTGGCAGATGAACCCTAAAGATATGGAACTGTGGCTGAGTCAGAGTTCATGGTACCCTAATGGTTATTGGTATGAATTCTACCATAGCATGTTTTTGGTATGACATGCCTGGTCATTTTGTCTGGTACTATCATCATATTTGAAGTATAAGGGAGAGCCCTTAGGAAGGAGAAGAAGACCACTGAGGGATTCTCTAGTCCAACCCTTTTATTTAGGGGATGAAATCAAAGTTAAGAGAGGTTATGTGTTTGCCCAAGGTTATACAAGTAATAAATATTGGGATTTGAACTGTGGTCTTTTGGCTCCAAATCCAATTTTCATTCACAATGGCAAATCCTTAGACCAAATGAAGAGTTCTCCAGAAACTGTGGTCTCTCAAAGTACAAACATAGAAGATTCACTAGGACAATGCTTCTAATATGGAGCTGCCAGTCACTTGGTCTAATGCAGAATGCAGTAGCCAACAAGAGTGACAATCGAAAAGTTTCCTAGGACATGTCAAAGGTTTTCTTTCTCCTTTGTTATACTCAAAGGAGTATTTATTGTTTTAACCAGAATAGATTGGACACACATAATCCCTGATTGATTCAGGCTTCTTAGAGAATTATTTCTAAGTGGTTACAAGTGAAGAGAGCCCCCTGGAAACAGGATTGGTGTGGCAGGGACTCAAGTAATTTGGGGCATGGCAGCATAGGATTACCAGGATTAATATTCTGGATATGATAGTTCAGACAGTACAACCTCTGCCTCATTTGGAGCTCAGGTGAATATATCTTACCTGAACCTGAATCATAGGAATGATGCTTCAACCCCTCAAAATATTCTACTATAACAGCTAGATGCTTATAAGAAGGGAATCCAGAGAAAGGGGCACTAACCTCTTTGGCATGATCATAGCAGCATAGGAAATCTTATTAGTAAGGTGAGAAGATCCAATGGGAAGTGATTGCTAGCTCTGGGAATTAGTTCCCTTTAGGAACATTCAGGGAAACCAAATTACAATCCTTATCCCAAAGAGGGAAGAGAAATAGGAATATTCTTAGAAAGGGGCATATTGTTTTGCACCAGAAAAGCCATACAGAAATACAAGGACCAGGCGAAATACATTGCAAAATGTGTGCCATCATTTCAGCAGAATGTGAATGTGGCATTAACTGGGGCATTTAAAGGCATGGAAAAGACATCATTAATGGTGGCTGTTTATTTATTCAACTGGCCACTTGGATTTGATTGCATTTGGATAAGTTTGGTTGCTACAGAGTGAAATAAGGTATTGTCTAAATTTCCCAGAAATTTTCTCTGATCTGAGTGTGTCTCCATGTTTCTTCCTTTGCCTCCTATGCACTAAATCATAGGAAGGTTCCCTCCCCCAGGCACCAGGTATTTGGTACCTTCTATGACAGTAAAGGGTCAATTTCATAATAAGGGCCAAGTCTGTGATAAGGGAGCAATTATTTAGAGTGGTGAGAGATATAGCCCAGGTTATATTTCTGGTGTAGTGATTGTTCTGAGGCTCCATCCCATTAGCCTAAGGCCGTGTTTGGGAAGCCCAGATGTAATAATATACAATGTTCTCTGTATTAGGATTCTCTGCCACTCAGCTACTTTGGGTTCTTAGCCGTAAAATTTATCTCAGCTCATATTTTTCACAGAGTTCCTCGAATTAGAGAGGGCTCTGACCCCCGAAGATTAGGTTTATTTTTATAATTAAAAGGTATCAAGGCAGCTCAGTGGATAGAATGCCAGGCCTAGAGTCAGAAAGACCTGAGTTTAAATTTGGTTTCAAACACTTCCTAGCTGTGTGATTTTGAGCAAGTCACTCACCCTTTCTTTGCCTCAGTTTCCTCAGTTGCAAAATGGGGATAATAATGACATCTACCTCTTAGGTTTGTAAAAATCAAATGAGATAATATTTGTAGGGTGCTTAGCAGAATGCTTGGACACAATTGACACTTAAAAATGCTTTTTCCCTTTTACAATTAATAAAGGGTAAAGATGTCCATAAACCAGTAGAACTTTAATAGCTTTTAGAAAAGGGACTTGCTGAGAAGATATAGCAAGAACAGTTGTTACAAAATTAACCCTCCGAACAAAGGGCACTCTTTCGTATGTACAAGTTTTCTGGGGAGAATGGGCTCAAACCATAAGTACAATGTTAGAGAGCCATATGTGCAGCAGACTCCTGTTTTGAGAAGTCTTTTTCTCCCTTTGTGGACTTCTTTTGAACTTTCCCTTATGTGTAGCTCTTTGGGAGGCTCTGAGTAAGGTTTATGTTACCATCCTGGGGTAACTGTTTTCCCCCCATTCATCTCCAGGGGCTTCCTCTCTCCTCAGTCCAGTGGACTCTGCAGCAGCCTCAAGTGGCCTGTAGAATTTCTAATGGTTCTAACCTCAGGATCTCCCAAACCCATACGTCTGTTGCTTAGACAGTTGCATCTGAGGATGCTTAATGGTCAGGAAAGAAATAACACAAAAGAAAACAGAAGCAGCATGTGCTCACAGACATGTGCCAGCCAAGTAGGAGAGAAGGCATAGATGCCCTTTTCTTTGTCTTGAAACTCACAGCTCTTCTGTCTTGCTGACCAACAGGAAGAAAAAAACTCACTTCTGGCTTAGCGCTCCCTAACCCATTAGTTTCTCTGCTCTAAAGCCAGTTAGAATACTTTTGCCTTTATATATTACCATGTCCTCAATCACTCATGGTCAGAAATTGTCAATCAACCAGACAATAAACCATTTATTAAGCACCTACTATATTTCAGAACACGGAGACAACTAGGTAGCTCAGTGGATAAAGTGTTGGGCCTGGAGTTAGAAAGACCCGAGTTCAAATCTGGCCTCAAATATTTACTAGCTGTGTGACTCTGGGTAAGTCACTTAACCTCTGTTTGACTTAATCCACTAAAGAAGGAAAGGGCAAACTACTCCAGTAGCTTTGACAAGAAAACCCCATGTACAGTGCTGGCATGCTATGGTCCACAGGGTCACAAAGAGTTGGACATGACTGAACCACAACAATGTGCTAGATGTTATCCTAAGTGCTAAGGGTACAAAAAGAGACAAAAGACAGTCCCTGGCCTCAAAGAGCTTATAATCTAATGGAAGTCCCATGTGTTGGATAAATATCTATGTATGCTGTATATGACCCAGAAGGAGGGCTAAATCAGAGAATGCCTTAAGGACTAGGTGCTAAATGGCCAGTCCCTCCAATATAAACTTATACTACTTGTCAAAAGCATGCTTCTCATGACTGGAGCAAGTTCATCCACCTCAGGGAACTGAGACAATTCACCTGAGCAGGTTATCTGTTGAGTATATTACAACATTCTCTCAGCAAACTTAAGGAGCCTAATGCACTTCAGTAGTATACCACATCATCCTAGCTGGAAGATTCTGCTTTACTGTAAGAGAGGGCCCAGCAGCACTGGTGACTGGAGCTCCTCCTAGCCCCACAAGGGCAGGTTTTGCTTCTTATCATCTGTATTTAGCCCTGGTAGTAGGGAATCACTGAAGGTTTTTGAGTATGGGAGTGACAAGAAAAGCACATTAAGATTACTTAGGCAACAACAGGAAGGATGGATTGGAGAGACTGGAGACAAGAAAACCAGGTGGGAGGTTATTAAAATAGTCTGGGCAAAAAAAAAAAAACAAAAACAGATGAGCCACACCTGAAACAGGATAGTTGTAGTAGGAATTTAGAGGAGGACAGATAGGAAAGAAATTGCAGTGATAGCCCTGACTACACTTGGTGACTGGATGTGGTGGGGGCGAAGAAAAAAGAAATAGTCGATCTGACTTAATGTTATGTGCCCATGCATGGACATTTAAGGGAGAGGGGCAGGGAATGATGGGTTTAGCTCTTTGCATCTGAGGTGGTAGGGTTAGAACTAGAATCTAAGTTTTCTGAACCATACCCAATTTTTTTGGTACTTTTCCATTCTAGTTGCTACAATACACATTTAAAACTCTTGATCTCTCAGGTCCCTTATTCTTTAAGAGTGTGTGTGAGTGTGTGTGTGTGTGTGTGAGAGAGAGAGAGAGAGAGAGAGAGGGAGAGAGAGAGAGAGAGAGAGAGAGAGAGAGAGAGAGAGAGAGAGAGAGAGAGACAGAGACAGAGACAGAGACAGAGAGTAAGACACAGAGCCAGAGACAGGAAGTTACAAAGATAGAGACAGAGACACACACAGAGAGAGAGAGAAGAGAGAGACAGAGAGAGAGAGAGAGAGAGAGAGAGAGAGAGAAGAAGAGAGAGAGAGAGAGGTGGAGAGAAACAGTAGACAAAGAAAAAAGGGGGAAGAAAAGAAACATGGAGTGACAGAGACAGAAAGAGACAGAGAGATAGAGAGTGAGGGTGAGGAATAGAGAGATTCTCCTCCACTATTCTTCTGTCACTTTTTGGTTTGGCTAAGAAGAAATGGACCTTTGGCTGATATCAGCAGAGAGAGAGAGCCCTCTCCTTTCATTCAACTAGCCCTATATTTCCCAGGGCTCAATCTTTTAATGAGGGACTAGAGAACAAGTAGCATTGTGTGCTGCACCATGTAGGTGCCTAGGAACTGGAAAACCTGCTGCATATGCTTGGGTTGCAGCCGCATGTCACCTCCCATAGCTGGGGGCCCCAGTATTTCCACCATGCATTCTCAGCTGTGCTGAAATGACCCCTTTTATTCTGTAACATTCTCTTAAATGTGGTATCCTGAAAACAGTTAAAAGAAAGCCATTTCTATTGTATGCAGGCCTGAAATGGGAAAATTTCCGTGATAAAGCCAAATGAATTTTCACATAAGCTTTGGAGTTTATTCATGATGCAAGGGTGCTTCTTATCTGGCTGGAGGAAAATAGGCCCAGTTCCTCTTTAAATAACATGAAATTTATGGGAGCAGGATTACAGCTATCCCAGGCTGCCAAAAACATTATGTTTATGGAACAAAAATCCCCTAGACACTCTTTCAAATCCATATACTATTTTTCTAAACTTTTAATGTTTATATTGGACTCATTATTTTAGCAGATATTTACAGAAAACCTTATGCATCCATTTTTCTCTCCAGTACAGCAGTTTTATATCACAAGAGACCACTATACTTAAAAGATTTTGACACAATTCCTTACCGGATAACCTTTAAGAAAAATACATGGAAATGACTTGAGAAGCACAAAATGGTCATGCTTCATTAACCACATGCCTTCTAGGTGGGAAAGGGGAGAGGCCATAAAGTCCACTGTGGAGGTAGGTAAACTAAGGTAAAATAAATCTGAGTGACTTATCAGGGACATGCAGTCAAGCCACACCATGGTAAAACCGTCTTGGCAGATGGGCTAAACAGGATTGAAAGCAACCGACAGGCCTCAAACCCCTCAGGGAGTTAGGGGGTATCTGTCCTAAGCATGTGAAGACTCCCCCAATGTGTAGATGAGAACAATTTGTGAAGACAACTGAAGCTTGGTCAGGCATCAAACATGCCAATGTCATCCAGTGTGTCCTGGGCCATCACCAAGTCCTTCTGACTTTTGACTTGCCACTGAAGAGACAGTAAGGCTGATGACTTTGTGCAACTCTGCCTCACTTAAATCCAGTTGGTGCAGAAATCGAGACATGTGATGTCATTGGTCTTGTGAAATGAAGGATGGACAAAGGGGGAGGGGAGTACACACAGCAATAAAAAGCACACGTCTTCTAGGCTTCAGTTGCCGTTCTCCCCTTGCTCCCTCCCTCCCTCCCTTCCTTCTTTCCTTCTCTCCTTCCTCCTTTCCCTCCCTTCTTCCTTCTTCCCTTCTCTCTTTCCTTCCTTCTTTCCTTCCAGCTGCATTTAAAATGCAGGTCAAAATGGAGAAAATTCTTGTACTATCTACCTCACAAGGCCATTGTGAGAAAAACATGTTTTAAACTGGTAGGGGCTATGGAAACACTAGCTGTTATTAAGATGTAGCACAGCACCTGGCACATAATTTTTGTTGTTGTTATTTGTCCATCATTTTGGAAGAGGACCAATGACACATAGTAGGTGTTTAATAAGTATATTTTAACTACTTAATAGTTATTTTCCCAATTACCTGTAAAGACAGTTTTCAACATTTATTTTTGTAAGATTTTGAGTTCCAAATTTTTCTCCCTCACTCCCTTCCATCCCCCACAAGAAGACAGCATGAAATCTGATATAGTCCACATATGTACAATCATGATAAACATATTTCCACATTAATTATGTTGTGAAAGAAGAATCATAAAAAAGGGGAAAACCACAAGAAAGAAAAAAAGTTAAAATAGTACGCTTCGATCTGCATGCAGATTCCATAACTCTTTCTCTGAATGTGGATAGCATTTTCTATCACAAGTCAATAAGTTTATTATTGAATTGAAATGTATTGTGTCTTAATTATATTTTATGCTAAGTATATATATATGTGTGTGTGTGTGTGTGTGTGTGTGTGTACACACACACACACACACACACACACACACACAATAATTCCATAGTATGTGAGCTCCCACAGTCACTAATCTCTTTTGGATTAATTTTGAAAGTCTTATACTGGAAAAAAAAAAGGAGGTTCTCTTTCATTGGAGAATGGCTAAACAAATTGTAATATGTAAATATAATTAAAATGATGAATCCAGAGAAGTATAGGAAATTTTACAAAAACAAATGTGCAGTGAAGTAAGCAGAATCAGCAGCTACAGTGGAAAGGGTGAGAGAATCAGAGACGTTTTGCTCATGTCCCCATAACATTTCAGGTTAAGCCATAGCCAAAACTAGCCACATAACTAACCAAATAACTAACTACTAACCAAGTTACAAACAAATAACAGCCTGGCCCACTTTCTGGGAGATGCAGGAACAATATAAATCCAAGTGTTGCATTATTTAAGGGCGTAGCTATCTTATTTCCTTCTTTTTGTTGAGGCAACATAAGTAACATAGCGGATAGGATGCTGAACATGTAGTCAGGATGACCTGGATTTAAATATCGTCGTTGGCATTTATTAACTTTGTGGCCATAAATAAGTCAGTTAACCTCTCTGAGCCTCAGTTTCCTCAACTGTAAAATGGGGGAGAGGGGTAGTGATGCCTGTGATATCTATCTGGAAGAGTTGTTGTGAGGATCCAATAAAATGTTATAGGTAAAGCACTGTATTGATGTCAGTTATTATTCTACCTCCCAAATACCTGTTGCATGTGTGCAATGCCTGTCTAGAAAACTGAAACTGATTATATGTCATCTGTTCACAAAGGTTTAATTCCCAATTGAGCCTGACTTTTGGCTGCATGACTTTTTTTGGTGTTGGGCTCTATACGAGGATTTCCCATACAAAAAAGTGACTAATAGCTACAGCTGGTCCAGTTTCCATTTCTTTGGCGTTTTTGCTCCCAACCTACCCAGCTTTTACTCTTACCCACGTGACCTACAGCCCATGCCCTCGACCTTCCCAGGTTCTGGAGCTAATCTGTTTACTGTAAAAAACACTCAACCAATTTCTAAGGCTACCTATATTCTCTTCTCTATTAAAGCCAAAGTATTGGAGGAGGTAGGGATTGCTTTTCTTAGTTCAGGAATGACAAGATTGGAGATTTTAGGGATGTCATTCTATTTTTTTATATTGTAGTTTTTCAAAAGGTCCATGAAATCAATCAACAAATTTTTATTAAGTATCTACTGTACGCTAAGCACTATGCTATGTGATGGGGCTAAAGCATGAAGAGTAAAACAATCCATACTACCAATGAGCTTACAATCTAACAGGGAGGCAAGTACATACATACATATATATATATATATATATATATATATATATATATATATATATATATATATATATATATATGTATTATATATGTATATATATGATATATATATATATATATATATACATACATATATATGATATATATGTATGTATATATACACACACACACACACACACACACAGAGGTATATATACATATACACCTATATACATATGTATGTGTAGAGGTATATATACATATATACCTATACACACATGTATGTAATTGCATATATATACTTATATATCATAAATATAAAGATAATAAATACATGCACAAAGTAATTAAATATAAGTTACTATGGAAAGGAAGGCACTAATAGTTGGGGTGGGGGTAAGAAAAATTTCATGCAGAAGGTGCCTGAGCTGAATTTTTCAGAAAGAGAAGGTCTATGAAGTAGAGGTAAGGAAGGAGTGTATTCTAGATGTGAGGGAGATTAGCACAAGGGCACAATGAGAATGGAGGAAGCATTTTGGGGGGAAAGGCCAGTTTGTCAGGAACACAGAGTAAGAATGTAGGGGTGATGTTCAATGAAACAGAGAAAGGTAGGTTGGTTTTGACCAGATTATACAGAGCTTTAAAAGCTAGACAGAGGAGTTTATATTTGTTCCTAGAGGCAATAGGAAGTCACTGAAGTTGGTTGAGTAGATGGGTCACATGGTCAGATGTATGGTTAATTACTTTGGCAGAAGCTTGGAGATTAGACTGGAGTGGTGAGAGACGTGAGTCAGGGTATCCAATTAGGAGCTTATTGCAATAATATAAGCAAGAGGTGATGTGGGATGTTTACAGTACCTGATTATAAAATTTGGGTTAAGTATTTGGTCACAGGTTCTGTGGCATCTGCTGACCTTTTCATGTTGTCTGTGGCTTCTGCAAAACTCCCCAAAAATTCCCATTTAATTTCTTTTGCTGACCTGCAATATATCAAAACCACAACGGAGCCTAATCTAAGATAATGGCTTTGTGAATGGAGAGGAGGGATTAGATGAGAAAGATGTTGTGAAGACAAAAATGGCAAGACGTGTCAACTGAGTGTATGTGTAAGGTGAGAGAGAGTGAGGAGTAGAGGACCATGACAAGATTATGAACCTCAGACGCTAGAAGAAAAAGGGAAGAGAAACTAAGAGAAAATGAAATGACTCCACAAGACAGAAATGAGTTTACTAAGTACAGTTTGTTGATTCAAATATAAGTGGAAATTGGAAGAAGATGAATAAGGTAGCTGCTTCCTCTTGGGCCCTGGCCAAGTCCCTAACCTGTCTGTGACTGGGTAGATTTGATAGCACTGACTAAAACTTTCCCATTTTGATAGAGTGAAGGAATACTGTACCCAGGAGCTGAGGAGTGTAAAGTGATGCCAGATGCAGAAGTAGCATCAAAACTGGAATCAACAAAGTTCAAGAGAAGTGGTTTCAAATTCAAAAAGAAAACCCAACTACTTGACCATATGTAAGGATCCCTGAGGCTGCATATTGACTTAAAAAACTACATATTAACATTAACTGTATTTTATTCTATTTTTATTTATTTTGTTAAATATTTCCCAACTACATTTTCATCTGGTTCAAGCATCACACAAGAGTGTTGCAGCTTGCAATGCAGGCCAGAGGGCATGTTTGATACCTCTGTTTGAGAAGACTAGCAGGAGTCAGGGCCATCCAGGGGTTACATGCAGGTTGCAGGGGCTCAAGATAGAGGGAGACAGCAGGGGATTGAGTTGGTCCAAGATTGTTCTTAAGAGTCACGTTCAACAGTCTGGAAACACACATGTTTTTAATGGCCACAGACACTTTTCATCTGCAAAATACTGCCAAAGGTTATCCTCATGGGTTGGATTAGTGGAGGGGAGAGGGAGAATACTGTATCCTCTGTCACTGTGTGGGTAAGCTATCACTCAAGATCATACTAGCCAGTGACTAACTAAAACCCTTAATGTAAGGGTTCTACCAAACAACTACACTGGTGGGAAGGTGGAAAGAATTTTTTATTTTTTCTTCTAAAACATTTTTTATTATTACTCTCCTCTCTACCCCAATTAAACAAATTTTTAAAAGAAAAGAAAACCTTACAACAAACACAGTCTACTCAGCTATCCCTTCCATATTGCAACTTTCCTCACTGTGATTTTGATATATTGCAGGTCAGCATAAGAAATTAAATGGGAATTTTGGGGGAGTTTGCAGAAGCCACAGACAATATGAAATGGCCAGCAGATGACACAGAACCTATGACCAAATACTTAACCCAAATTTTATAATCAGGTACTATAAACACCCCACAAAGGAAAAAGAGAAAATTCAGACTTCTCTGATACGAAAGGAGGGCCAAAAGGTTTTATGTGGATTTTCCAGATCACAGGGGCACTGCACCACTACCCGCAATGTGGAAGGGATAACTATACCCATGTTCATGGCCATGGCCAAAAACGTATGTCTCATTACAGATTTTAAGTCCATCACTTCCCTGCAAAGAGGTGGGTGATATGATTCATCTCCAAACCTTTGGACCGAAGGAAAGTTAATCATTGAATTCCACTCGAGTTCTAAAATCTTTCAAAGTTATTTTTCTCTACAGTGTTGTCAGTCCTCTTCACACTTTACTCTGCATAATATCACAAAGATCTTCCCAGTTTCCTCAGAAACTGTCCATTTCATCATTTTTATGGCACAATAATATCCCATTATAATTATATACCATAATTTGTTTAGTAATTACCCAATAGGTATGAGCCCCCTTAATTTCTAGGGGTTTTTTTTGCCGCTATAACAAAGGATGCTATAAATATTTTTGTACATATGGATCCTTTTCTTCTTACTTTGATCTTTTTGGTATAGGCCTCATAGCTATAGTTGGGTCAAAGGGCATGCACAATTCAATTACTTTTGGAGGATAGTTCCAAATTGATTTTCCCCAAACGCCTGGACCAATTCACAGCCTCACCTACAATGAATTAGTGTTCTTGATTTCCCACAGCTCCTCCAGTATTTTTCATTTTACTCTTTCATCATCTTTACCAATTTGGGTATGAAGTAGAACCTCAGAGTTGCTTTGATTTTCGTGTCTCTAATTATTAGTGATTTGAAGCATTTTTTTTCGTGTTTGTTTATTGACAGCTTGGGTTTCTTTTTTTAAAAACTGACTTCAAATCCTTTATTCTTATAAATCTATATCAGTTCTTTATATATCTGGATATAAGACCTTCAGAAGAGAAATTTGCTGCAAAGATTTTTCCCTGGTTTCCCACAGCAGCCACTAAAAAGAGTCTTCCCCTGACCTTCAGGTCATTCTGCACTGAACTTGTAGCTATTTTCTTCATCCCTTTTCTATAGGTCTGTATGGCCACAACTTCCTGGAATGTTCTACACTCATTGCAGTCCAATTCTTTGTTGTGTTTGGTCTGAATTATAATTATAGTAAGGTTCTTCTCCTATTGTTCTCTACCTCTCCACAGCAGTTTTGATATTTTTCCCTAGTGCTTATGTGTAGCATGTCAACTCCTCCCAACCACTAGAAACTCAACCCTCATCTTTTCCTGTTTCACTGCTTACTAAATTCCTATTTGCTGTCTAAGAAACACCTCTCTTAAGGACTATAGCTAGCACTTAAGTTTCACAAAACTTGTACCCACCTGGTACAAAAAATATGAAATTTATTCTTGAAACAAATTTTAAAGGCATCCAGGTAGGAAAATGGTGAGGAGGGGCAGAGAACATGCAACATAGGTCCCCATTTGTAGAGACCCTGTAACACAGAAAAGGTTGTTGGGTAAGGGAGTAAGCTGGAGTACTCTGTTGTTTCTACCTGCTGAGGGAGAACAAGAACTATCAGTGACTTTTACACTTCTATACCATGAAATTAAACTCTTGTTGCCTTGACTTAATTATTATTCTGCCTTGGATTTTTCAGTCCTTTTACCGAGCAGAGCAGAGGTGATTGATTGTCCTTGAATGCAACAAATGCCCAACCTTGCCCCAGTTCGAGTTTTCAATCCTCTTCCCGAGATCTTTAAGGCATTCCCAAACTCTGCCCCAAGTCTCTTACTTACATTTTTATAAGGAAAAGAACTGGTCACATATGCAATGAAATAGCATTCCTACCAGTAATACCTGAATGATGAAATTCCTTTTACTAATACAGTTTGGCACCTTCATTGCAAGTTATAGTCTTACAGGATTGTCCAGATTTCACTTCATCAAACTCCCCATTTCTTAAGTGAGGAAATGAAGACTCATAAGTTAAATGACTTGTCCAGGGCTCTACAGCCAGTATATCAGAGATGAGACTGGAACCCATGTCTTCTTGGCTTCAAGGCTGGTTCTCTATTCATTATACCGTGTATATGATACTTGAAATGTTAAAATTATATGACACAAAAATAAAAACAATGAAAGCAAAAAGGTTAATTCTTTCATAGGTTCATGGTGAGGCAATGGGGAAGAATGGAAAGAGCCTTGGCCTTGAAGTTTGAATCCTGGCTCTAATCTTTATTAGCTGTGTAGCCATGAGCAAAACATTTAACCTCTCTGGATCTTCCTTACCTCATCTGTAAAATAAGGGAGGTGGATTATGTGAGCTCTGAAGTCCTTCCCATATTTAAACCCCTTTAGTATACCATGACTTACTAGTCCTCAAGAAGAGGACCCTGGTCAAGGAATTGAAAGCTTCCAGATAACCAGCATTCTCAACTACACTTCATCCCCTTATCACTGGAGTTTATGCCTAGATATGTATTCCTGTGGGGTCAAGTTCCTCCTCCTTAGTTAAATTTCTGTTAAGAGTAAGATTTTAATGCATGCACAAATGCATTTTCCACTGTGAATAAAGGCTTTAGAAACAACGACAAAAAACTCTTCTCTAGGTTAACAAAAACTTGAGGCAAGGACTGTCATTTTATCCTTACTCCTCAGTCAAATGAACACCATCAGGGGTTTCTTGGTCCCCTCCAGTGTGCCTAGTGCTCTGCTCAGCTTCTGCTACTGTTCTGCAATGGAACTTAGCAGTAGAGACTCCATGGACAGTCTGTTACTTCTGACTGGTGATGATGACCCTCAAATATTAAAATATGTTTCCCTAAGAAGCCATTGGAAGAAGGAAAAAAACCTTCTGTGGCATAATGACGACATATGGTATAATCAAAGGAGGAGAGGCCAGCAGAACGGGTATAAATTCTGCAAAGAAAATTATCTGAGAAAAAGTGGTCTGTAACTCAGAGAGGTTTTTTTTAAAAATTTTATTTTTAAAAAATGCTCAGTCGTTCTAAAAACTCCGGTGTTCACGGGGAAGGCTGATTTAATTTACTAAAAGATGAGATCATGAATTCATCACCCATAGGTTTGTTAACATTCCCATGTAGGTATAGTGATACCATAGGCTTCCTAAAATGCTATCTGATCTAGCCAGGGAAAGAAAACATTAACTTTCAATGATAGGTTGGAGTTACAGTTGAACTCCAGAGAATTACTGTTGTGTTTCTATGGCCCAATACAAGGCAGATGGCTCTAACAGATTAGGATCCAATTGCTATCTTCTCAGCCTGAATTGGGAGCTACAACTCATCTCGAGGCACTAGTCAAGAGGTCGTCTTTGAGCTGGACATGGGGAAAGGGGCTCTGTTAACAGTAATCTCCCCCAGTTCAGATAAGTTGCTTATGCGTGACACCTCAGAAATGATGGAAGCTTCTGTGGATGATTCTTTCTATCACCTGACTCAAGTATCACCAAGAACTGAGGTAGAAAGGGATCCAGAAATGAGAGGCTGTGGAGGGAGAGGAAGGAGTGCTAAACAGGATGGGTACAATCTTAAAAGCAGATGTGCAAACAAGATTCTTCTGGTCTACTTCTCTACACATGTGTGACTCGGTCACAAATTACTCTTAAAGATATATGGATTTCAATTTAAAACCATTTTTCCCCTAGTCCTTCTACCATGTCAATCATGTGTTCTAGTTGTCTGCAAATCCAGGCTTTCTCCCCTTTTAAAAAGCTTCTATTATGCGGCAACTGTTATTACCCTTCTTAAACATCATTACATGTGAGTAGCTGCTACTATAACTCTACAATGGAGAGAATCAAGAGCTAAGAGATAAAGCCCATGCTGTAAACTTTGCACACTCCACAAGTCCTCTTCGCAGACAATTAAGGCCAGAAGATAAATATTGACACATTAGACTATTTTCTCAATTTGTTTTTGTTGATTGTCTGGGCAATCTGATGGGACAAAATTCCACTTTTCTGATAACTCTCCTTCTTGGCTAATAGAAACAAATAAAGTAAAGGCTTCTGTCCACAATGGGTGAGGAAGGTCCATTGTTGGAAGGCACTAATCGGATTAAATTGGCTCCTAGCTCTACTGCAGGGCAGCCTAACTCATTCCCAAATTTTTTACATCTCAAGGGGATGTGTTATTGTTGCCTTTTCACTATTTAAATCAGATAGACGGAAAGTACTAAGTAAAGGCTTGAGATTACAGCCTGTCTCAATGTGAACAAAGCCCCAGGATGAGCACAAATACCTAAATAGAACATTGCAATTAAATACAGAAAAGCAGGGTTTTAGCCAACGGCTGCTGAATTTCTCTCCCCTCTCTGGATTTTTTTATTTCATTTTATTTTTGAAACCTGACAAAAGATGAGCAAAAGTGCAAACATGATCTGAGCATCTTCAAGAAACCTGAAGTCTTGAAAAAGTCATCCTTATCAAATGTTCAGCGTGGCAGGGATCCTTCTGATTTCTCCAATTCATCTAAAAAACATTACAGTATAATATGTGTTAATAAAAGACACAAAAGTTAAAGCCTCACAATTTTATGTGTCTGGCTGGTTTATATTAGCATTTAAATCTGCATCCATTATATTAGTCCCTTAAAATAAACACCAACATTTATGCAAGTGACAATTTGAGTTAGCCTCCATAGATGGCCTTCAACAGTCTTAAATAATGTCACTCAACTCTGCATTTGGACTGAAGCCTGTGAGTCATGAGGTACATTTTTGCCCACAGTCTGATAATTTTCAAAGCTATTGGCAACCTGGGAATTTTCCTTCCTTATCACTAGGGCTCAGCTAACTTCACTAGCACTAATCAGAGCTGGAATCATTCATTCAAGGATTGCGTGATCATGTTTTTCTTTAGCAGTGACAGCTGCCTGAGCCACATTAGCAATGCAGATGAGTCAGCCTAATAGGTTAATGCAGAACACGCGAAAATTAGGTTTAATCCCCAGTGAAATAATCTAACATTTTCACATTTCTGGATGTTGGGATAGAGACATTGCTGGTGACTCAATTAGGTGTAATGTAGATCAAAGCAAATTTACCTTCTGGCTGAGCCTTCCCAATAGTTTAGATAGAAGAATAGAGAAAGGCTTCTTTACTAATTGGGGAATAGCTGTGGGGAAGGGGGCCTCAGAAGCATGGAGAATGCAAGAACTCTTCAGGCTCAGAGCAAACAGTTGCGGTATTTTGTAGCTGTCGCTTAAGCATCCCTCCAAATATTTCGGCAACTCCTTCCAAATACAAACACCTCATGGATGTCCCTGTACAACTTACGTGACCTCTGGGGATGATGCCTATTAATGGAAACTTCATTTTGATTTTTAATCCATCTCTGTCTCCCAGTCCTGAAGTATCACAGTGAATGAGGCTGCATTGTAAAGGAAATAGAAACAGAAAGAGTGTGTGTCTATCTCATGTTTTCATTCTGGGGGAATAACCTATCAAACACCCATCTCTTTCAGGCATAAAGGAAAGGAAACAAAAAATTACATGCCCCCAGTTGCCAAATGATTTTTTGCCTTGACATCTTAATTCTTAATCCTTGTGTGTGGCCAAATCAGTCCACTATAGGCAACCAATCAAGCAATTATTTCTAAATTATATTTGCCCAACTCACATTGATTGGCTATTCTTTTCTTATTGGGTAAGCTCATTAATTCCGAGCAGCTTGCTTATTATGCCTTCCACATCATTTTCTCTCCGAGCCTATCTCCTCACACCAGCCTGCTGATGTTTCAAGATGCCATAGAGAAAAAAAGCTTCCAGTGATCTATTGCATTGTCTCTTCTAGCAATTACAATTCACATTGCTGATTAACTTTGATGTGAAAACTAATGAGATAAGGCAAGTTATCAAGGCGGGCCTGATCGTCATCTCATTTAGACAGCATTTGCCATCAGTGAATGACAAAAACTAATGAAGACATATCTGACAGCAGGCTGAGCTGGGACAGAATTTGGTTTCTCATCAGCAAGTGCTAGGCTTCGAACTCATCAGTCTATCTGAAACATGTGGAAATTAGCTTAATAATGAAAACACTTCATCTAAATGGACAAATGTTTACATTAAAATAACTACATGATAAATAGATGGTCGAGATTTTATGCCTGCTTGAGTCTAAATAACAAACTAAAAAATGGATTCTAGGCTTCCCTAAATCATTCTGGGAAAAATTCAATTTATGCCATTATACTATTACAAAATGTTCCCCTATTTACGGTATAACAAATGTTGGGGTTGGGAGGGTGGGAATAGAGAGCAACAGTGGGGAGAGACACTGGAAGGACTGCAATGATTTATTTTGTTAAGATGGTAGTAGACAGATAAACAGAAGTACAATGTTAGTAAAGTTAATGAAAATTGTTCGTAAGGCAATAAGCTGCCAAAGGAAAAAACCCTGAGAATGACAATATTTCCAGCTATAAATTTTTTAAGTACCCTCCATTTCCCAAATTATGACATGGGGCATCTCTTTTCTTTCTTTTCATCCATAAACATATTTTCACTAATAATGTTATAGACCAACGGGATGATATATGTTTCCGAAAAACCAAGGCCACTCACAAATGCAGAATATTCCTTCAGATATGAACAGGGAGGAGAAAGGGGGGGTGGTGGTTCTTTTTGGCAAATTTAAGCAGAAGTGATTGCTAAAATTTTATTTTTTCACTTGATATTATGTTTTCAGAATCTGTAGAGCTTGAAGAAATAAAAATACAGGTTTACCAATGCCACCTGCAACCTTTAGATCTTGTTATCATTATGTATGCAGCAATCATAGTAGAAAACTTAGAAATATCTGCATGATTGAATGGAATTCCAGGATGCTTTGTAGCTAAAACATTACTTCTATATTTACTGTGTAGATGGGAAAGGGGGGAAACCCCTTTATGCTAAGTTAAACAACCTGTCACCATGTATCCTTTTTTCCCCCTCTTCCACAAATCCTTTCAAAATACAACAATAAAATGCATAACATTTTAAAGCTATTTTTTAGAATGGAACTCTCTCACCCACAACATAATCATGATAACATATATTGACAGAATCCATGTTTTAAAAAAAGTGATTTTTTCTAACACTTCTTATAGCACATTATATATTTCAAATATTATGTGATAAGCCAAAATGAGGAAACCGGAAATCAGGCTACAGTGCATTTGCTTTATCTGAAAATCTCTCATTTTCAGAGACTGTAGTTTTATTTTTACTATAATGGGCTTCAAAATGCTTTAAGGAAATTGATTATAGCTATCATTTCAAGGTGATTGTTGTCCTTAGAGTAATCTTATTTCTGGACTTGAGGAAAAGAAAGGCTTTCTAATACTTTAATAATGTTACACTTTCTGTAACTGAGATCCATCCCCACCTCCCCCCGCACACACACATTCTGCCCCCTTCCCCCCAAAAAAAAAAAATCAGCAGAAAACCTACATTTATTGAGAGGGCAGACCAAACAAATCTATTGCATCTGGTGGAAGTGAATCACAAGTCCTGTTTTAAGGCTGAGGAATCAAATTAGTACTCCAGTGCGGGATTAAGTTTAAAAGCTCTTCTCAGAACTGAAGATAAATCCTATATATTGGAAGGCACCATAAAAGTACGAGCTCAAGAGCTAAAGGCACAAGTGGGAAGTTGACCCCAAAGATGGTTCGATGGTATGCTAAGTTTATAAAATTCTTCAAACCACTGAAGGAGGCGGCAAGATCCGTCTCCACTAAACATAGAAGCAATTGTGTTAGAAATCGCCTTTCCAATTTGTACTTAAGTAGCTGAATTAGAACCATCTAAACAAGGTCTGCTGGCTTCCTCTTCCCCCCACCCCAATCCCACCCCTCCAAAAAAATCATTCATTCTATTTTATCCTATTTACAAATCATTCTTGTCACCTGCATTTTTATTAACAGGACTCAAGCTGCTAAATGCAACAAATGTCCTGTGTTCATATATGTGTGTGCATATATATGTATATATGCATATACAAACATATGTATGTATTATTTGTTTTTATATTTACATGGAAACCATGTGAATGTCAGATTTCAGGAACACGTGTGGCTAATATTTTCTTGGCCATGGTGTTAATCTCCCTCCTCTCCCAAAACATTCTATGTATTGTTACTACGCTATTCCTAACCCAGACAGTGGTGATTTTTCCCCTATCCCTTTAATTCATTTTAATAAATAATTATAGGCAGCTAAAGAATTTCCTCATACCAAAGAGTTGCCTCTTTCACGTTTCTCGGAGGTTTTTGCTCAAGGAGATACCATAATAATCAGAGAGACCTAGAATCCTTACTTTACAATGTTATTATGAGCTCCTATTTAAAATGAAAAATGTACATTACTCCTAAAAGCACTGCAAGGTTACAGTCTCATCCCTAGGAATGCTGAACAACGGAAGACTCTGTCTGAGAATGCTGGAAAGGGAACAGAAGGGGAAAAAGAAAGAAAAGAGGATCAAAATTGTAAAATAAATACATTCTTGTTGGGAAAGGAAAATACTCATCTCCTTTGTGTTTTTGCAAACAGGGAACACTTCTCTGCTTCTGAGTTGTGTCTGCAATTTTTTTCCCCCTTCTGATTGATCTGTTAGTCTAGCAGTTTTTTTTTCTTTAAAAAATAATCCCATACTTCAGACTTTCATGCTGCCTCAGATAGTGTTATTCCCAATGTACTAACTACAATGAGCACAAAGGGGCTTTCTCCTCCTCCCCCCAGCTACATCCCAACGTCCGAGATCTTCTTCAAGCCAGTGTGTTTGCTATTGTTGTTCCTCGACCAGTATGTTTATGAATCAGAAGGAACCCCTCAACACTAGAGCTAGGATTCTTAGTTCTGAACCCAAATTTGAGTTTCCTAGCTTTCCAGGCATTACTCTAGCCCTAATAATCCCCACTGCAAACACTCCTGTATATAAAAACACCATCTCCATTTTGCTGATGAAGTTCATTACTGTTATCATATTTCTAATATCTTAAGGAATGAGGCAATACATCTTACCTTGCTTTACTCACCAAGACATTTAGCTGAGGCTAAAACATGAAACTGTCTTCCTAGCTCAGCTGTAAGGTAGGCATATGAGATTTGCCTTTCAAAGGCCTGAAAATGAATTCTTTTATTGAGTGCTAGTTTGAGATGAGCTGTTAAACTGCTCCTATGATATTTATCCTAAAATTTGTCAACAGAGTTCCCTTCACATAAATTAGGAGATAATGAAAAAAAGTCCTGCTTTGAATTTATATATATGTTTCCGTCCTGAATAATGTTTCATTTAAAACAGTTATAGTGCACCTTTTGATTTGGAGTTTAAAGTAAATAATATTTGTACATCTAAAACATACTCAAGACAAATGAAAGGCCTCTAGATGCTTTTGTATGAGATGCTGAAGAGCTCTACAAACTTAAAAGCACAACCTCAATTAAGCCCATCTTCATTGGGAAAAAAAAATTAGCAACTGAAAGCCGAATATATTAGATAATGCACACTTGCCGAAGAGCATTCTCTTAGCAAAAAAAAAAAAATTCTTGATAACCAACCTAAAGCTGGCCTGAGAGTTGCTCAATGCTAATTTTGTTTGAAACTGTTCAACTAACTATGGATAGATATCCATATTCAACAAAGACATAATTAATGGCAACCTTTTCTTCTGCTTGGACGACATCATAACAAGCTGAAAAGTACAAAAAGATTTTTAGAGTAACTAATTTAAGGACAAAGAGCTGACCTCTAGCATTTCATTAAATAAAACGAATGAATGAAAGAAGACTGACAGTGTTCATCCTTGTTCAATTCAAGCAGCCAATTTCAAAATGCAAATCATAATCTGCAGATGTTGGAGGCTGATATTTCTTTAAATATCATTTGTTCAATTTGGGAACATCAGACATTTGAATTTTAAACAAAAATCAAAACCAATTTTGGGATTCATTTTTAGCCAGAGAATGAATTTCTTTGTAGTACAAGGAAGGTCTATAGGTTAGCCGTATTTTCAAGTGTTTAAAACCATTCGTGCAAATCATTAATTTCATATATTATTTCCAAAATCTTTTAATGGAGAAGTTCCAATAAGATGCATTCCATTCCTCATTTTTGCACCAAGTAAGAGCTAGTACATCTAGAGCCTCTGATTGTGAATGATAAAAGCAGCTGCCTACTTCAGACATCTCTGATTCATAGCTGTATTAAAAATTCTAAACTCGTGTAAGTTTAGTTAATATCTGAAACAAAATCTTCAGGTTTGCTGTCATTGGAAATGCAAAGTGTCCTGTAGTGAGATAAACATTGGATTTGGAGTCAAGAGATGTGAATTCAAATCCTGCCATCCAATTTACTAGCTGTGTGACTTGAGGCAAGGTACTTAGATTCAGGGCCTCAATTTTCCTCAGCTGTAAAGTTAAGGGATGTCATTGTCATATTGTTGTTCATCCATTTTTCAGTCGTGCCCAACTATTCCTGACCCCTTTGGAGTGTTTTCTTGGCAAAGATACCGGACTGATTTGCCATTTCCCTTCTCCAGCTTATTTTACAGATGAGGAAACTGAGGCAAACAGGGTTAAATGACTTACTCAGGGTTGCTAGTCTGATGCCAAATTTGAACTCAGTTTTTTCTGACTCCAGGCCTGGTGCTATATTCACTGCCCCACCTAGGTGCACAAAGTTAAGGGATTCAAATCAATAAATATGTATTAAGCGCTCTCTAAATACAAAGCATTATGGTAGGTCCTGGGAAATAAGGGGAAGGATAAAAATGAAAACTGATCCTCCCCTTTATGGTCCCTTCCGGCTCTCAGTTCTCAATCTTCTACTATAGGGTAAGGGAAGGAAGTTCTATGCATAAACATCTACATTTATCCTCCTAAAATTGAGAGTATTTAAAACAAACAAGTGCCAGATGATGTAGAGGCCAGAAAAATTCAATTTCAAAGGGACAATTCTTATAGTAAATAATTTTCATAAATTGTCAATAAGCATTCATCAAGTACTTACTATGTCCCAGCTGTTGTTTGAGCATTTCAGTCGTGTCTTGACTCTTCGTATCCCATTTGGGGTTTTCTTGGCAAAGATACTAGAGTGCTTTGCCATTTCCTTCTCCAGCTCATTTTACAGATGAAGAAATTGAGGCAAACAGAGTTAAGTGACTTGCCCAGGATCATACAGCTAGTAAGTGTCAGAGGCTGGATTTGAACTCAGGAAGATGAGTCTCTAACTCCAGACTCAGCACTCTATTTACTGTACCACTTAGCTACCCACTACGTCCTAGATAACTGTGCTAAATTCTGGGAATGCAAATACAAGCAAGCTACACAGTCCCTCCTTAAGAAGTTTACCTTCTAATGAGGGAAGATAACACATAGAAATGGGAACTGAAAAGCAATTCTCTGCAGGTAGAGGGATGCATAGTTTTCCCAGAAAACTTCAATTTGCCTTACCTAGTATTACACATGCATTACCTTGTTTCTCTAAACTAGGCTAAAGGAAATATGATCAGTTCCATTTTACAGGCTGAAAGATTGATGCTGACAGAGACTAAGCAACTTCCTCAATCGGTGTGGGTGGTCAGCAAGATGGCGGGAGAGTCAAGCCTGAAACCTGGATCTCCTGGCTCCTGATCCTCTAGTCTACTCAGCCAGCCAGCCAATTAGCACTTATTAAGCAGCTACGATGTGCCAGGCACTGTGCAAACTGCAGAGGATGTAAAGAAAGATAAGACAGACCACATTCTCAAGGAAAAAAAAATTTGTGCAAAAAAAGATAAATATGTATGTGATAAATAGGGGATAATCAACAGAGAAAAGGCACTAGCATTATTATGCCCCATAGACTATACTACCTGGCTTCCCATGCTCACAAAGAGAGTTTTGTCATAAAATATCAGCCCCTCCCCCATCCCATGCAGATAGGCTGAGGTAGAGTGGTGAACAACACTGAAAGAATGATAATGGTAATAGCTAATATCTATACAGCACTTTTAGGTTTCACAATTAATTCTCACAATAGCCCTGGGAGGAAGGTGCTATTATTATCCCCATTTTACAGTGTGGGAAACTGAGGCAGAATAGTTAAATAACTTGCCAAAGATCATATAGTTACTAAATGGTTGAGTCAGAATTTTAACTCAGGTCTTCGTAATTCCAATTTCAACATTAACCATTGCACCATCCAGAAGCCACAATAATCAATATTCAAAAATTTAGTTGACCTTTGAGGTCTCTTTCAGCTCTCAATTTATGATCTTAATTCACTCACCTGGTATTTCAGGAAGACATCAATATAATAACATGAAAATGATTTAGAAAAGGCAAGAGATGAATGATAACAAAATTACCCCCCAGAAGGTGAGCAGGCCAGTTAAAGGGGAGCTGCTTATACAAGGCCCAAATAGGAGTTGTCTTATAATGGTAATAGCTGTCATTTACATAGCTTTTTAGGTTTACAAAATATTTTCCCCATAATAGATAAAGAAAATAAGACTGAGCAAACTTTAATGACTTACCCAAGGTCTAATAGCTAATAAGTGTCACAGCTGGTATTCTAACTGAGGTCCAAAGCTAGTATTTTTTCCATTAAACCTTTTAAAAAAATTATTGATATCATTTTATTATCAACATAGTTTGCCCCTACATTCTTCTCACCCTTCCTCCCAAAGAGCCATCCCATAAAATAAATGATATTTTTAAGACAAAAATAAAAAGAAGAAGAAAATGTCAACACAATTGATCCATACATTGAAAAAGGCTGAAAACATGTGCATTGTGTAACACATGAACCTCCTACCTCAGCTAAGGGTGAGTGGGGAGCATCCTTTTATCTCCCTCCTTCAAGCCATAATTGTTCCTTATAATTTTTAAGCATTTACTTTTGATTTTGCATGTGTGTGTGGTCGTTCTTCCCATTTACATTGTAGTTATTACTATGTTTATTATTTTCTTTTCTCTGTTTACTTCCCTCTGTATCAGTTCATATAGAGCTTTCTATGCTTCCCCATGTTCATCACATTCATTATTTCTTTTTTTATTTTTAAATTTAATTTGGTATTTTATTTTCCCCAATTTCATGTAAAAACAATTTTCAACATTCGGTTTTAAAATTGAGTTCCAAATTCTCTCTCTCTCCTCCCCTCCCCAATCCCTCAAGATAACCAATATGACTTTCCCCTTCCAGGAGCCAAGATGGCGGAGTAAAAAAGTAGTTGCCTCACCCTCCCTTATCAACTTCTGAAAACCCAGAAAATATCACCCCAGAAATAAAAAAAACCCTGGAACAGCTGAACTAAGACAGGGAACAGCAGTGCAGCAGCCCAGCCAACAGGTCCCCCAGTGCCTCAGCAAAAATAAGGGAAGCAGCACTACAAAGAGCGCCAGGCAGATAAGCACCCTGCAGCATTCATCTGAAAGGAGCTGAAGAGAGCAACCTAGAGTCTTCCTAAAGCTCCAGCCTTGCTGATTCCAACCCAACACCAGGTAAGCTGTCAGAACCCTACAGCCTCCAACTGTCAATCAGGAGGAGATCCTGAAGCCCAGGTGGTAGAGCAGCAAACACCAACACCTGGACCTCCTGGTGCCTCAGTGAGGGCAGGGGGAACTGGTGGAAACCGGCTCATAAAACCACCAGGTGCCTCGGCACTCTACAGCAAAGGTATCTCCCAGTGCATTAGCATAAACAAGAGAGGCAGTGTTGCAAGGGGCCCCAGGCAAATAAACAATTTGCAGCACCCATCTAAAAGGAGCTGAAAAAGACTAAAGGAAAGGAAAAGCAGGCAACCTAGAATTGCCTGAAAGTTCCAGCCTTGCTGATTCCAACCCAACACAAGGTAAGCTCCCAGAACCCTGGAGCCTCCAATTGCCAACATAAGAGGCCCAGCACACAAAGCCAATGACCAAGACCTAAGCTCCCAACACAAGAAGCTTGGGTCAGTGCCCTCTGTTCCCCAGCAGGAGAGCTCAATCTCTTTAAAGGCCAGGGAATAAAGAAACCATGAGTAAGAAACATACCATAGATTCATATTATGAGAAGAGTGAAGATCAAGACAGAAATTCTGAAGAGGACAACATTGTCAACCCCACATCTGCAACAACAAAAGGGAATATGAACTGGTCTGAAGCCCAAAAAGCCTTCTTAGAAGAGCTCAAGAAGGATTTTAAAAGTCTAATGAGAGAGGTAAAAGAGTCCTTAAAAAATACAATTGGCCAATTGGAAAAAAAGTACACTGAAGAAAACAAGTCCCTTAAAAATACAATTGGCCAATTGGAGAAGGAAGTACAAAATCTAACAGAAGAAAACAATCTGTTAAAAACTAGAATTGGACAAATGGAAACTAAAGACTCTGAGAGAGCAAGAGTCAGTTAAACAGAAACAAAAAAATGAAAAAATATATGAAAACATGAAATACCTCATGGGTAAAACAACCGATCTGGAAAGTCAATCCAGGAGAGACAATTTAAAAATCATTGTACTACCTGAAAATCATGATGAAAAAAAAGAGCCTCGACAGTATCTTTCAGGAAATCATAAAGGAAAACTGCCTGGAAGTCTAGAACCAGAAGGTAAAATAACCATAGAAAGAATACACCGCTCACCAACTGAAAGAGATCCCAAATTGACAACGCCAACAAATATAATAGAAAAATTCTGAAATTACCAGATGAAAGGGAAGTGCTGCAAGCAGCCAGAAAGAAACAATTTAAATATCATAGAACCACAGTCAGAATTATACAGGACCTTGCAGCTTCTACATTAAAAGACCACAGGGCATGGAACATAACATTCCATAAGGCAAAGGATCTTGGATTGCAGCCAAGGATCAACTACCCTGCAAAAATAAGCATGATTTTTCAAGGGAGGAGATGGATATTCAATGAAATAGGGGACTTCCAAATCTTCCTCATAAAAAGACCAGAGCTCAACAAAAAATTTGATCTTTAAGTACAAGATTCAAGAAAGACATAAATATAGGTAAATGGGACAGAAAGATACAAAATGTTGTTAATAAGGGCAGACTGTTTACATCCCTACAAGGGAAGATGACACTTGCAACTCTTGAGAACTGTATTGTTATTACACCATGTTAAAGGAGTATACATAAAGGGGTTGCATATTAGTTGACTTTGATGTAATGATAAAAAAAAATCAAATCAAATGGTTAAATGGATCCAAGTAAGTGGATTAGTCTGATTTTACAAAATGTATTGAGAAAGGAGGAGGCAGATAAGGGTAAATTACATTACAGGAAAAGACAGAAAATCCTATTGCAGCAGAGGGAAAGAAGGAAGGGGGGTGAGCATTGTTTGAACCTTGCTGTCATCAGATTTGGCTCAAGAAGGTAAAAACATAATCAGTTAGGTATAGAAATCTAACTTGCCCTATAGGCAGTAGGAGGGAAAAGGGGAAAGAAAAGGGAGGGGGGATAGAAGGGAGGGAAGAAGCAGTAAGGTTAAAGGGGAAGAAAAGGGAAAGGAAGGAGAGACTGAAGGAGGCAGTGGTCAAAAGCAAAACACTAGTGAGGAGGGGAAAGGAGAAAGGAGAAAGAAAAGCATAAACGGGGAAAAAAGGATGAAGAAAAAGACACAGTAATCATAACTGTGAATGTGAATGGGATGAACTTTTTTTTCCTCTTCTGTTGACTTTTGTTTCCACTGTCTGATGGTTCCTCCTATTGGTTTTAATTTTTACTTACAACTTCACTAATGTGAAATATGTTTAATAGGAATGTAAATGTGTAGCCTATATCAGATTGCGTGCCATCTTGGGGAGGGTGGTGGGCAGGAAGGGGGAGAAAAATTTTCAACTCAAAAGCATATGGAAGTGATTGTTGATAAATCAAAATAAATTAATAAAAAGACAAGCAATTTGATATAGGTTGTACATGTGTAGTCATATGAAACATATTTCCATATTAGTCGTTGTAAAAAAAAACATAGACCAAAGTAAACTCCCCAAAAAATAAAGTTTCAAAAGCATGTTTCAATCTGCATTCAGACTCCATCAGTTCTTTCTCTGGGGATGGGCAGCATTTTTCATCATAAGTCCTTCAGAGTTGCCTTAGATCATTGTATTCCTAAGAATAGTTAAATCATGAACAGTTGATTATCTTATAATGTTGCTGTTACTGTGTACAATGTTCTCCTGGTTGCATCAGTTTATAAGTCTTTCCAGGTTTTTCTAAGAGCATCTAGCTCATCATTTCTTATAGCACAATAATATTTCATCACAATCATATGCCACAAATTGTTCAGTAATTCTCCAGTTGATGGGCATCCCCTCAAACATTCATTATTTCTTCAGGCACAGCAATACTCCATTTCACCATTCTTATGAAGTTGGGTGAGCAGAGCCCAACTTTAACATTAACTTCAGAGTAAAGAATATGCTAGAAAAATGAGCAAACAACAAAAACTAACTTCACCATAAAAAGCTACTACAGTGGCAGAGAAGACCAAGATATAAACTTAGAAGAAGATAACAATGTGAAATAGTTACAAGTAAAGCCTCAGAGAAAAATGCAAATTGGACCCAAGGTCATCAAGAATTCCTAGAAGAGTTCAAGAAAGAAATAAAAGTGGTATATGAAAAATAGGGAAAAGAAATAAAAGTGAGGCAAGAAAATTAGGAAAAAGAGATTTAACAATTTAGTTTTTAAAAAGCACACAAAAAGAAAAACTGGAAAAAATACCAGAGAATTGGCCTAGTGGTAAAAGAGGAACAAAAATTCACTGAAGAAAATAACTCCTTAAAAAGCAGAATTGGGGGGCAGCTAGGTGGCACAGTGGATAGAGCACCAGCCATGGATTTAGGAGGACCTGAGTTCAAATCAGGCCTCAGACACATAACACTTACTACCTATGTGACCCTGGGCAAGTCACTTAACCCCATTGCCTAACCAAAAAAAAAGCAGAATTGGCTAAATGGAAACCATGGTACAAAAGCTCAGTGGAAATAACAATTCCTTAAAAATTAAAATTGGGCAAGTGGAAGTTAATGGCTCCATGGGACTTCAAGAATAATATAACAAAGCACAAAGGATGTGAAATATCTTCGTGGAAAAATACCCGACCTGGAAGATAGATTAAGGAGAGATAATTTAAGAATCATTAGACTACCTGAAAGCCATGATAAAAAAAAAAGAGCCTACATATCATATTTCAAGAAATTACCAAAAAAAAACCCCCAAAAAACTGCCCCAATATCTTAGATCCGGAGGGTAAAATAGGAATTGAAAGAATCCACCAATCACCTCCTGAAAGTAATGCCCAAGAAAACTCTGGGGAATATTATAGCCAAATTCCAGAGCTTTCAAGTCAAAGAGAAAATACTGTAGGTAGCCACAAAGAAACCATTCAAATATCAGGAAGCCACTGTCAGGATCACACAAGATTTAGCAGCATCTACATTACAGTAGCAGAGGGCTTGGATTATTATATTCCAGAAGCAAAGGAGCTAGGATTACAACCAAGAATAACCTACCCAGAAAAACTGAGTATAATCCTTCAAGGGGAAAGTGGATATGTAATGAAATAAAAGACTTCTAAGCATTCCTGATGAAAAGCAAAGATGAATAAAAAAATGTGATATTCAAACAGAAGATTCAAGAGAAGAATAAAAAGGCAAACATGAAAGAGCAATCTTAAGGGACTCAATAAAGTTAAACTGTTTGTATTCCTGTATAGACTATACCTCCTAAGAAGTTTATCATTATTAGGGAAGTTAGAAGGAGTCTACATAGATAGATGCTATGAGTATGAGTCAATTATGTTGGAATGGTCTCAAAAAAATGTTAGAGGTGAGAAAAGGGGATGCACTGGAAGAAGGGGGAAGGGAGAAATAGAAAGGGAAAATTTTTCTTACATAAAAATGGTGCACTAGGAAGAACTTTTATAGTGGAGGAGGAAATGTAAGGGGTAAGGTAGTAGGCAATGCTTCAACTTCACTCTCATCAGAATTGGTTCAAAGAGGGAAGAATATAAATACAAACTCAGTTGGGTATAGAAATCTATCTTACCCAATAGGAAAATAAGAGAAGAGAATAAGGAACATAAGGTCAGAGAGAGATGATAAAAGAGAGGGCAGAGTAAGGGAGGCGGTAGTCAGAAACAAAATAGACTTTTGAGGAGGGACAGGATAAAAAGAGATAGAGAGAAGGATAAACATAAGAAAATGGATGGAAGGAAATACATAGTAATCATAATTGTGAATGTGAATAGAATGAGCTAACTCACAAAATGGAAGCAGTTAGCAGAATGTATTAGAACCCAGAATCCAATGATATATTATGTACAAGACACACACCAGAAAAGACACACATTGAGTTAAAATAAAAGGCTGGAAAAGAATCTATTATGCTTCAGCTGAAGTAAAAATGGTAGGGATAGCAATCATGATCTCAGACAAAATAAAAGTAAAAATGGCCTAATTAAAAGGGAAACTACATTTTGCTAAAAGGTACCATAGACAATGAAGTAATATGAAAATGTTTACGGAAGTTTCTCTAATAAAGGCTCATTTTTCAAATATATACCGAGTATAGAACAGAGTCAAATTTATAAAAATAAGTCATCCCCCAATTGATGAATGGTCAAAGAATATAAACAGACAGTTTTCAGAAGAAGAAATCAAAGCTATCTATGGTCATGTGAAAAAAAAATACTCCAAATCACTATTGATTAGAGAAGGCAAATTAAAACAACACTGAGATACTACTTCATACCTGTCAGAAATGACAAATGCTGGTAAGGATGAGGAAAAATAGATACATTAATGAACAGTTGGACAGCTAAGTGGTGCAATAAATAGAATTCTGGGCCTGGGGTCAGGAAGATTCATCTTCCTGAGTTCAAATTTGGCCTCAGACATTTATTAAGTGTCTGATCCTGGGTAATTCACTTAACCCTTTTTGCCTCAGTTTCCTTGCTTGTAAAATGAGCTAGAGAAGGAAATAACAAACCATTCCAGTATCTTTGCAAAAAAAAAAATCAAATGGAGTCACAAAGAGTTGGACACAAGTGAAAAATGACTGAAATGAATTGTTGGTGGAGTAGTAAACTGGTCCAACCATTATGGAGAATAATCTTGGGACTATGCCCAAAGGGCTATAAAACTGTGCATACTCCTTGATTCAATAATACTGCTACTAGGTCTGC
The DNA here is from genome assembly GCF_003287225.1 of Phascolarctos cinereus. Lineage (NCBI taxonomy): Eukaryota > Metazoa > Chordata > Mammalia > Diprotodontia > Phascolarctidae > Phascolarctos > Phascolarctos cinereus. The sequence continues at coordinate 156,567,408 of NW_027555625.1, forward strand.
ACCCCAAAAAGATCAAAGAAAAAGGAAAAGAACCTATATGTATAAAAATATTTTAGTAGCTCTTTTTGCAGTGGCAAAGAATTGGAAATTGAAGAGATGCTCATCAATTGGGGAATGGATAAACAAGTTGTGACATATTACTGCTGCACGTATAAGAAGTGGGTTCAGAAAAATATGGCAAGACCTATACGAACTGATGTAAAATGAAGTTAGAAGAACCAGGAAATCATTTCATAGTAACAGTAATACTGTAATGATGAACTGTGAAAGACTGGACTACTCTGATCCATACAAAGATCTGAAACAATTCCTGATTTTAAAATGTGCTATCCACCTCCAGAGAAAAGAATGGTAAACTCTGAGTGCAAATTGAAGGACAACTTTCTTGCCTTCTTTATTTTTTGCACTATGGCTAATATGGAAATATGGTTTACATGATTTTACACGTATAATTGACATATTGTTTGCCTTCTTAGTGAGTGAGGGAGGAGTGGGAAGGAGGGAGAAAACCTGGAACTCAAAATTTAAAAAGAAAAGAACATTAAAAAGTAAGTATTTTTTTAAAATTAGGAAAAAGAGAACCCTTGGGGAGAAGTGAAAGTCTCATCTACCTAGCCTTCAGATGATGTGGACCAGGGTAGTCTGAATTATAGAGGAAGAACATCACATCCTTGTAATAAACAATGTGTGGGGAGTTGGGAGAGGGAGGGACTGTACTGACCATGTTGTCATTTCTCTTCTAAAGAATCTTTAGCGTTTCCCTAGTGCTTCTAGGACAGGGTTTCTTAATTTTCTCTATCATGGACCTCTTTGGCAGCCTAATGAAACCTATGTACCCCTTCTCAGAATGATCCTTCTAAATAAATAAAATAAAATACATAGCACAACAAAGGGAAATTTTTTTAAATTTTTAAAAAGTATCAATAAACTTTTTTTTCCCCAATGCTAATTGAAATTGAAGCCAAGGCAACTGTGTGGCTAGCCCTGTATCTCCATTGTTACCTCTGGATGACTTTGGCCTTTTGGAAACAGTTCTGAATAGGAATTTGAAAAGCTCTAGAAATTTAAACCAGGAAGATTCATAAAGAAATTGAGCTTCAAAATCAAACCTTTTGTATCTATAAAGGTTCTTGATTTAAAAAAAAAAAGCTGAGGCCAGTCTCAAAAATCCTTTGACCATCAGAATAGAAATATTAACTAAATTTAATGTGCCAACAGCCAAAATTATACAGGCATACCTCATTTTATAGCTTTTCTTTTATTGTGCCAGCAGATATTGCAGGGGTTTTTTTTTTTAAGAAATTGAAGGTTTGTGACAACCCTGCATCAAGCAAATCTGTTGGCAGAATTTTTCTAACAGCACATGCTCACACCATGTGTCTGTGTCACATTTTGATAATTCTTGTGATATTTTGAACTTTTTCATTATTATTATATTGTGGTGATCTGTGATCCATGATCTTTGACGTTACTATTGTAATTGTTTTGAGGCACCAAGAACCATGTTTATATAAGATGACTAACTTAATCAATAAATGATGTGTGTGTTCTGACTGCTCCACCAACCAGCCATTCCCTTTCTCTCTTTCCTCAGGCTCCCCTATTCCCCAAGATACAACGATATTGAAATTAGCCCAATTAATAATCTTACAATGGTTTCTAAGTGTTCGAGTGAAAGGAAGAGTCAACTGATGAGGCAAACTTTATTGTTGTCTTATTTTAAGAAATTGTCACAGCCACCCCAACCTTCAGCAACCACACCCTGATCAGTCAGCAGCCACCAATATTGAAGCATGACCAGACACCAGCAAAAGGATTACAACTTGCTGAAGACTCAGGTGGAGAGTTAGCATTTTTTTTAGCAATAAAGCATTTAAATTAAGATACGTACATTTTAAAGACATAATACTACTGTAGACTTAATAGACTTCAGGATAGTATAAACAAAACTTTTATATGCACTGAGAAACCAAAAAATTCATGTGAATTGCTTTATTATGCTGATCACTTTATTGTGGTAGTCTAGAAGGGAACCCACAATAACTGCAAGGTACAACTGTATAAAAGTGAAAAAGTCTATCATGGTGTAAGGTGAAGTTGTCACAGATAACTGTTAAGAAATAAGCCCAGCATATCCCAAAGAGATCATACAAATGGGAAAAGGACCCACATGTACAAAAATATTCATAGCAGCTCTTTTTGTGGTGACAAAGAATTGGAAAATGAGAGGATGCCCATCAGTTGGGGAATGGCTGAGTAAGTTGTGGCATATGAATGTAATGGAATACTATTGTGCTATAAGAAATAATGAACAGGCTGACTTCAGAAAAACCTGGAAATACTTCTGTGGTCTGATGCTGACTGAAATGAGGAGAACCAAGAGAACATTGTACACAATAACAGCCACACTGTGCAGTGACTAATATTGATAAACTTAACCCTTCCCACCAATACAAGAATCTAAGACATCTCCAGAGGCCTTGTGATGGAAAATTCTATCCATATCCAAAGAAAGAACTATGAAAGTTCAATTGCTATTTTTTTTCTCTTCTGTTGAGTTTTGTTTTCTCTTTCTGATGGTTCCTCCTATTGGTTTTAATTTTTACTTACAACACCACTAATGTGAAAATATGTTTAATAGGAATGTATCAGATTGTGCACTGTCTTGGGGAGGGTGGTGGGGAGGAAGGGGGAGAAAAATTTTAAACTCAAAAGCATATGGCAGTGACTATTGATAAATCAAAATAAATTAATAAAATTAAAAAAAAAAGAAATAAGCCCAGAAAAGAAGGAAAAAAGACAAAGTATGAAACAACAGCAACAACAAAAAAGTTAAAACTCCATTTAGTTTGATGGGTTTTGGAGTATTTCCCTTTTAAAACTGGGGCTTTATTAGCTTCATAGTGCAAGTAAAATACATCTCTGTCATTGAGGCATGGCTACAAAGTCAAAAAGTCTATAATCATTTCTTCTAACCTCTTCCCCAGGTCAGTGATAATCTCTTTATAGTACCACATCGACAGCATCTTCCTTTCTTCCTTCCTTCTTCCTTCCTTCCTTCCTTCCTTCCTTCCTTCCTTCCTTCCTTCCTCACAGCTACCAAAATAATCTTTCTGGAGTATTCTTCTGCTCTAGAATCTTCTGTGACTCCCTATTGCCTCTAGGTTACAATGAAAACTCCTCAGTTTGGTGTTTAAAGCCCTTTTTAGCCTAGTTCTAACCTACCTTTCTGGACCTATTTCATATCATTCCCCTTCACACATTCTGTAGCTCAACCTAACTGGCCCATTTGCTATTCCCCAAACTCAGCATTATATCCCCTAATTCCATTACTTTTCAGGTATAGGTTCCCCTATACTCAAAATACTCCACCTCACTTATGCCTCTTAGACTCATTATATTCTTTTCAGCTCATGTGGAAAGCCACCTGGATGGAGAAGCCTTTCTTGATTTCTCTAATTGTTAAATGCTGTCTTTCTCCTCAAATTACCTTGTATTTGCTTATCTGTCTATATGTTGTATCTCCCAGTAGAATGTAAGTTTCTGGAAGGAAGGAACTTTGTTCATTTTTTGTTATCATATCCCAAGAGCCTACTATATACCACATAATCAGGACTTTAATGCTTAATAAATTAAATTGAATTGAGTATAGTTATAACTCCATCTTATGAATTCTCTATAGTACCAGCCATGGGAAAATTCAAAAACAGTCAAAGTTTTTCCTCCATATTTCACACCTACCTGTTCTACACCCTTGTCTATCGACCTTCCTGCAGTATTCTAACAGTGCCCCTCTTTCCCCTCGAGAAGGAAAACAATATGTTAAACTAATTCATACTAAGATGTCAGCAACTCAGTGTGTTAGATACCAAAAGTGATTTGCATTTTAATATGGCTTCAGAAAAGGGATAAAGTTTAACCCAAAGCAATGAATCTTTAATTGTGGAATTTCAGGTATCACTGACAGGCCAATTGAGGGAAGAGAGTTTGGAGAATTGACAGAACTTGTCATCATCGCTTACATCACATACTACACAGGCAACTACCTACTCTGGCTAGCCCATAGCATAGCTACATAAGGCCTGCCCTCCTCATCCTCAGTTAGGTTGCAACAATCCGTGGGTATAGCCAATATAATGTATCTGCAGTTTGTTATCCAATCAAATAACTAAGAAATATTTCTAAAAGAACTATTTGCTGTTTTCCCACTCAATTGCAGTATCCCTGAGGCTAGAGACAATGTCTTATACCTCTCCATATGTTCCATAGGACCCTAACTGCATAGGGCTCATTAAGTGTATTTTGAATGATTGATAAATGGTATTCACTCTGATTAGCAAAAGGCCAATGAAGTCATGCAGTAAAGGACCAATTTAAACATACATACATTCATCTATTTCTAGGTACACTAAGAGAAAAGTCTCATGTGTCCATTTCTTTCTCTCCACTAATATAACTATTACCTTAGTTCTTATCCCTATCACTTTTCACCTGTACTATTGCAATAGCATCCTAAGTGGTCTCCTGGCCTCTACTCTACCTTCTTCAATTTTCCATAAACTTGACAAAATAATTTTCCTAAAGCACATCTGATAATGTTACTTCCCCACTCAAAAATTGTTAACAACTGTCTATTGACCCTAGGGCAAAACTTAGCATTTTATCTCTTGGTTCTGGATCTTTGCAAAGACTGTCCCCCAAACCTGGGATACATTCCTTCTTCATCTCTGCCTCATAGAATGCTTAACAATCTTCATAGATCAGTTCAGGTGTCACCACCTGCATGAAACCTTTCCTGGATATCCCCATTGTCAAAACATTCCCCCTCCAGATTTTTTTTATGCTCAATTAACTAACAAGTATTTTTTAAGTGCCTGCCATCTACTAGGTACTGTTCTAGGAGATGAGGATACAAACACCAGTGTCAATGCTGATCCCTTCTGGTTTATTTTGTACATGCTTTGCATTTACTTATCTGTGTATGTGTGTATGTATGTGGAAGCTCCTTCAGGGACAGGGATGATTTCATTTCTGTCTTTGTATTTCCAGTCCGCATACAGTAATGACTTATACTAGGTACGTGTTTAATGAATGCTTATTATATCGAGGTTTATTACTTTGTTTCCTTTCTGAGAGCTGGGCCAGAAACTTTTCTTTAAAATTTTCAAATTTAGGTTTCATTTTAGCAAAATAAATTCAATTTCACTTAGCATACTAAGTATGTTCACTTGGTGAAAAGAGTGCCAGCCTTAGATTCAGAAGAGACTTGAGCTGGAAACCATGGACAAGTAAGTCACTTAAATCTCTCTGAGCATCAGTTGTCTCACCTTTAAAATGAACATGATAAAGATAACATCAGCCTCACAGGGTCATTGTGAAAATCAAATGGGATAGTGTTAGTAAAATCCCTTGCAAAGTTTAAAAGCATTATGTAAATGGGGTAGGTGGCTCAGTGGATAGAGCACTGGGCCAGGAGGCAGGAAGACCTGAGTTCAAATCTGGCCTCAGACACTTACTAGCTATGCGACTCTGGGCAAGTCACTTAACCCTGTTTGCCTCAGTTTTCTCATCTGTAAAATGAACAGGAGAAGGAAATGGCAAACCACTCCAGTATCTTTTCCAAGAAATTCCCAAATTGGGCGTGAAGAGTAGGATACAACTAAAATGACTGAATAACAACAACATTATTATTATATTATTATTATTATTATTATTATTATTATTATTATTATTATTATTATTATGTCTAGCTCTACATGTTATGTAACTGTTTAAGTGGTTTCGATCCACAGTAAAGCCTAGCTTAACCAAGAATAAGGCCCAAGGTCTTTCCATATTTGCCAGTTACTCTGCAGCCATCATTCATAAACAACCCCTGCAGATGTCTCAGGAAAAAATAAATGACTTCCAGATGTTAAGAAAATAACTGAATGCATTCATGCAAAAGTGAAGGGGACACTGTTTTTCCTATATTGGACTATATCTTAAGGTATCAATGAACAACAATTTCATTCTTAATATGATTCAGGAAACCTAACATGGAGTGTTATGCCAAGCAAATCATTTCTCATTTTCCATTCTAGGAAATACAAATCTAGTTTCTTGTTAAGGACTAAGACTTACTTTGTCCAAAAAGAAAAATCCAGCTGCTTCACTAGCATTTGGGTTTGGTTCATCTTTATGGCAATTTAAAATGGAAACACATATATACACACAGAGAAAGGTTTGTGGGGAGAGATTTATAGAAACTTCATAAATTGATAGTCCTTCCTTATACCTACTCTTTTTAGACATCACAGGTCTGACACCCATATCGAAAACATTTCCAAAGTGAACCCACAGATGCACCTCATCTGCCTGTATCACAAGTAGGAATACAATTTTCAATGTTCAAAACAGGAATGATTTTTTTCCCTAAGGAACCACCAGTTACAATAATTTTCCATTTGGTTAATTTGAAAAATGAAGTGAAAATTATGAAAAGCAGATAACAGCTAACCCAGAGCCAGGTGCATATCAGCCAACCCGTACGCCTTTCTTTCTAATTCCTATCGTCCATACACTCTCTGGACAGGACATTTCATGTACATAACTCAGCATGTAACTCTGAAGGAGCTGTCGATTACTGGATTGGATTCTCCATTTCTATCCCTGTCATTCAAACACAATACCCATCAGTGTATTTAAAGAAATGCTTTTATTCTGATTTATGGGAATTGAAATGTTAACAGATTAAGTCCAGGGATAATATTTTGTTCGATCTTTTTGAAAATGTGTGGAATCTGCCACTCACTTTTACACCTCCCTAGCAAGGGGTCATAATTTGACTTTTGTGATTCATACTTCCCCTATATAAAAATAAATTAAGTAATTTAACTTAGCATACTTTTGGGGCTGGGGAATTACGCAACTCTCTATAGCAATTTGGTACCAGGTAGAAAGAAAGAGACCTTTCCTTTTGGAAGAAAGTTAAAGCACAGGTCTGAAAACTAAAGCAGAGTCCCAGACTAACTGGGTCTGCTTACTTACATTTGGGCACAAAAACAATACAGCTGTTTTGGATGGTGAAGGCCAAGATACGGGTGGTAAAATAGAAAGCACTCTCTTGGAATAAACATCAGCCAAATAATTTGGAAATATTGGATGCAGTGGTGGGTGGTTGTGGGGTGTTTACTCAACCCTACTCGATAGAGTGGAGAGGAAATTAATGTGTCCTTATGTTGGAAATAATCAAAAGATAAAGTGGTGAAACTCCCATGTGATCTATGTCCGGTTATTAATATTTTAATACTTATACAACTGAATGTTCTTTAAAAATCAATAGAGCTCTTTAAAGAAAACAACCTCAAACTATGTAGTACAAATTAATTCAGATCACATCTTGCAATCCATTTAGAGCCAAGCCCAAAGTCCACCCCTTCCGTCAGCTGTTGACTTTCTAAGTGTCCCAGACAGCTGCATGTCTGTCTATAGCTCCCTGAAATGACTTGTATTGCTCAGATTTCTTAAGACTGCTGACTTCTAATAGTGCTCCCTGACAAAGCCTCCACTTTGAGGAGGATGTGTGTGCTAGGCTTCCAGCCAGCATACAGCAGGAGTTCAGGGGGCTGGGACCAACCAGTGCAGCCGCCCTGACTGCCTCTTTAAAACCATGTCAGGCTCATGTGACAACTGCTCTTCTGTGCTTGTTTGAACTGTCCCTCCCAATTAGTGGTAATAAGTGACTCTGTAAAGATGAACAAACACAGAGCCTTCATTAGCCCTTCCCAGCTCTTCCCTCTTCCTCCTCCTCCAGCCTCCCCCAGCGTCTTTCTCTGTACTAATGCTCCCCTAGGCTTACATCCCCCACCCCTTGCCAATCAGCCCCAGCAAATCCCTAGAGCACAACTCAGCTAATATTTAGGGAAAACTAAACACATCTTGATCCGAATGAACAAGTGCCAGCAATAGGCAAATTAATGACAGTCCATTGGAAGGACTTGCTTGAAATTATTTTATTCTGTCCATTTGCTGAAAAACTGATTACTCTTGAGGTGGGGGCAGAATCCACCAATCAATAAGCTGAAACAAAAAGGAAGAAAAGCATGCTCTGGGCCCATTTATTTAATCCATTTCCATTTGTCTCCACTGCCACCATTCCTTTCCCCCCCCCTTTTTTTAGAAATGACACATAATTTACAGGTTAGAAACTACTTGCTTTTTTTTTTTTCCAGATAAAGGACTAATGACAAGTTCTGGGAAACCTGTGTTACCATCCATCTCCTAGATGAATTGTTGAGTGTCATCGAATAACCAAGCCGAGTCTCAGCCTAGAAAAAGATACTCATGTGATGCTGAAGAACATCCTGTCTGGTGGTTTTGCAGCCCTTGTCTACCAGGAGATATGAAAATGATGCCTTTGACACAAAGTTGCAACCAAACACAAGGATTCAAATGTCTCCTTTCTTTTTTTTTCCGGCTAGGCAAATGGGGTTAAGTGATTTGCCCCAGGTCACACAGCAAGTGAGTGTTTTGTGTCTGAGGCTGGATTTGAACTCAGGTCCTCCTGACTCTAGGGCCAGTGCTCTATCCACTGTGCCATCTAGCTGCCCCTCAAATGCCTCTTTTCAAGCCATACTTAGAAAAAAAATAAAAATAAAAATTAGTGACTTGTACAATTAGACTAGGAGACATAAGGTTCATTCCCTGCCTTTACCATCAGAAAATCACTGAAGCTGTCTGAGCTTCAGTATTCTTATCTCTAAAATGGGAGTAATAGTTCAATTCAAATTGATTCAACACGTACCCTTGGAATATAATAACAAAATGTTCCAGAAACAGCAAGGAGGCCAGTGCCACTAGATTGCAGATTATAAAAGGAGGGTAAAAAATGTAATAAGATTGAAAAGGTAGGAAGGCTCTACATTGTGAAGGGCTTTAGAAGACAAACAGAATTTTATATTTGACCCTGAACATAATAGGGAGACTGGAGATTCTTGAGGTGGGGCTGGGGGTGGGTAAGCATATAAATCCTAGGTAATTACTTAAGAGAGATTGGCCTAGGGCTACAGATTTAGCAAGTGTGAGAGGGGGGATTTGAACAGATCTTCCTAACTCCAAATCTAGCACTATCTATTGCCCTATTACCTCTATAGACATAGTTACTTTGATGTGGGAGACGGAAGGAGTGACTACACATGCTAATAAAGATTCTATTTGTGACCTAAATAGAAATATAATGAGCCCACACCAGGCTGCATGTTCTAACACTAACAGTAAGGTGTCTAAACATAGAGGCCTATATTACACCCATAGCTGTAGTTATTACTCCTCTGCTCTTCTCTACATAGAGACCCTTCATTCATTTTCATGCCTTCAACTATCACCTCCCTGCTGATAATTCCCAAATGTGTATCTCCACTATGATTGTATATTATGGCATCAATTAAAAAATGTTCAGGTATGCATGTTCAATATGTATTTGTTTACTTTTGTTTAAATTACAACATGCTGATATATAATTACTAATTATTATATATTAATTATATAATTAGTATATATGATACTAATAATTATGCACATTATAAAAAGTACAGAAAATAGAAACTTTAAAATAATGAGATAAAGGTGGAATAATATTTGATCCCAGAATGAGTAGGGAGCCAGTAGAGTTTATTGAATAGCAGAGTAACATGATTAGAATTAGGCTTTGGGGAAATCACTTTGGCAACTGAGTGGAGGATGGTATTCAACTAGGAAATGACTCAAGAAAGGGAGACCAATTAGGGGTCTACTGCAACACTTTAAGCGAAAGGTGAGGAGGTAGCCACGTGAGTGAAGAGATCTGGATGCTACATTAGAGGGAGGTTGTGAAAATAGAAATGAAAAGATTTGGCAACTGATTGTTTACGTAGAGTATGAGACTGGGGAATTGAGGATGATTACTGAGGTTTCAGTGTGTGACTAGAAGGATGGTGGTGCACTCCACACAAAAGGGATAGTTTGGAAGAAGGGTAGATTTGTGAGGAAAGATAATATAGTGAGATCATAACCCATCCATGTTTGTTCATCTGTTACAACTCATTCTACCCTATTCTCAACAAAAAAGGGAGATGGGCTCTTACTAATGAAGTAGCTAAGTGGCCTGGTTGAGACAGTGCTGAATTTAAGTCAGGAAGACCTGAGCTAGAATCCCATCTCAGGTATTCTCTGTGACTCTGGGCAAATCACCTAACACCTCTGGGTTTCATTTTCCTTGTCTGCAAAATGAGAGGGTAGGATTAAATGGCTTCTACTAAGTCTATAATCTTGTAATCATTGTCTCAGAGCGCAGAGCCTGCCCTCTGGGCTGAATAGAGCTATGAGGTAACTCACCTGAAAGACTGGAGGCATGCCGATTTCCCAAATGGTGGTACCTGCATAACTGCTGCTGTCACTAGCCAGAGAGCAGTTAGGTTATAATAAGACTACTCACACTACGCTCAGAAGGGAGAAAGAACTTTGCACAGTTGAGGGAGGGCCAGAATGGGAAAGTGTTGGGGACAAGGGTAGGTGTGATGGTGAAGAGAAGCCCCAGGACTAAGTTGTATTTTACCCATATTCCTGCCTTCCAAACTGGTCAAGCCATAACACTTTTGGTAGTCAGGACAAGTATCCCATGGGGTCACACAGCCTCTTGGAAACCACTGATCTATAGGATCAACCCCATTTGGTTGCCCTACTATCATATCAAACTAAGTGTGTCTAAAATAGAACTCATCAATTTCCATCTTTGTGACTCTCTTTCCCAAATATCCTATTTCTATCTACCACCATTCTTTCAGTCTCCCAATCTAAAAACCTCAGTCTTCATTAACTCTTCCATCTCCAATATCTTTTATACCAAATCTGTCCTCAGGGTTGTCATTTCTTCCTTGCTATTCCCACTGATACCACCTTAGTGTAGGCTTCATGCCCACATTACTTTAATGGACTCCTAGCTGGATTCTCTGCTTTCACACTGTCTCTGCTTTAGACTATCCTGCCTACTATTATTAGTTTAATCTTCCCAAAACATAGCTTTCACACTGTCAATTTCCTGCTAAAAACAAAAACTCTGCCATGGCTATTATTCCCCACTTGATGAAGCCTAAACTCTCCTTCCTGGCTTTCAAGACTGGTGATAAGATGATCTCATGAGACTTGTACATTGTCCACTATTCCAACTCATACCTTCCACTCCAGTCAGGATGTTCTCAGGGTCCTTTGCACACATACCCCATCAGCTATTTTTCACTTTCTTACCTTTGCTAATATTATTCTCTATCTGAAATATTTTTCCTCTTTTCCTCTGTGTATTTAAACTCTCCTTCCCTTTTATGGTCCAATTCAAGACGTCCATGAAGCTCTCATCATGGTCCCAGTGCTCTCTTTGAATTACTCTTGTGTTTGTAGTCACATTTAAAATTAACATTTAATTTACACTAATTATATTGGCTTTGTTGTCATAGCCCATGTTTTTATAATTCTTTTGTATCCCCCAAAGGGCCAACATGGCACTAAACATGTTGTGGGTGATCAATTACTACTTACTGATTGCTTAAATTTTCCCAGGGGACATTGATTGGCAACAAAAAAGGTCCATAGTACATGCATCTTCCAGATATCTCTAAACCCTTAATTAACCTCCTCACCCAGACTCCACACATTTCCTCCTTATTCCTTGTTCTATTGTTTTCTGCCTCTGGCAGACAGATATGAAACCCATACTATCAGAATAAAAATAGGGGTATAGGATCTTTGCTTGGAGTGATCAGGATAGTGATAATGGACCACAGATAGCATGTGTAAATGCTCTTAGGTTCCTAGAACAGGAAGATACCTTAGTGAAATTTGGTCCCATCCCTTATTTTATAGATGAGGCAATTAAGGTCCATAGAGCCCAATCAATTTGCCAAAAGTCACATAGATAGTAAGTAAATGGTAAAGATGAGATTCACACCTAGGTCCTCTGACTCTAAATCCAAAGATCTTACCACTGGGACCATATTTTATGTGTTTCTATTTTCTTTGCTAAGATGAAAAATCCTTGAAGGGGATAGTTTGAGGGAAATGTGAGAAAACTTCTATGAACTGATGCAGAATCAAATGGGCAGAATCAGGAGAACAATTTAGATAGTAACAATAACATTGTAAAGACAAATAACTCAATGACTAACCACGATTCCAGAGGACTCATGATGAAACAAGCTACCCAGATCCTGATAGGGAGGTGATGGAAACAGCGTGCAGACTGAGATATATATTTCTCAGACATGTCCAGTAGGGTGATTTGTTTTGCTTATTTATGCATATTTGTTATAAGTATTCTGTTTTTCTTTATTTTTCAATGGGAGTTAAGAGAGGGAAAAGGTAGATGTTCATTCATTGAAAAAAATAAAATAAAAAGCAATTTAAAATATGTGAATGATTTTTGGCCAAAACAAAAATGGAGTTATGTTATGGAGTTAAAATATAATAGGGAGCGAGCTAGATAGCACTCAGTAACTTGATGAGTTTGAAAGATAGGATCACAGATTTAAAGTTAGAAGGACCATTAGTGACCAACTAATCGAACCTCTACATTTTACAGATGAGGAAGTGAGGTCCATAAAGGTTAAGTGACTATTCCAAGACCATTAGTAAATGACAGAACCAGGATTTTAACCCAGATCCTCTGAATCCAAATCCAGTACTATTTTCACTGTACTGTCTTGTCCTCCAAAATGCCAGGTCCAGATGCACTGCTTCCTAAAATAGAGATGGTAGATGGTGATAAGCCTTTCTATGTATTCCTTGAAATATTATAGAAAACAGGAGGGATACCAGGGGACCCAAGAGGTCAAATATTGTCCTGATTTTCAAAAAAGTAAAGCTAATGAAACTGCAAACTGTAGACCAGTGAGCTTGATTTCAATTCCTAGCAAAGTTCTAGAACATGTTATTTTATATATGGTTCATCTAGAAAAGAAACTAGTGTTTACAAAGACTACATGGCTTCACCAAGAAGAGGCCATCCAAGACTAACATCAATCCTTTTTTGACAAGGTTACTAGACTGGTTGAACAGGGAAATGTTGATGCAGAATTATGGAATAACAGAAACTGATGGCTAAGAATTGGAAATCAAACAGATGTCCATCAATTGGGGAATGGTTGAACAAGTTGTGATATATGATTGTGACAGAATTTTATTGTGCTATAAGAAGTAACGAGCAGGATGATTTCAGAAAAATCTGGAAAGACTTACATGAACTGATGCAAAGTGAAGTGAGCAGAACCAGGAGAGCATTGTACACAGTAACAGCAATATCGTATGATGAAGAACTGTGAATGTCTTAGCTATTCTCAGCAATACAATGATCCAAGATAATCCCAAAGAACTCATGATGAAACACGTTATTTCCTCCAGTGATCCTCATATATCACAGACTCAAGTTCTTTGACCATCTTGGTTACTCTCCTCTGGACACTCTTTAGTTTATCAATAATGTTACTAAACCTTGAAGCCCAGAGCTGAGTCCAGTACTCTAGATGAGGTCTTATGAGAGTAGAGTACATAGTAGGATCATCTCCTCTTAATATAGACCAAAACTGAATTGACCTTTTTGGCTGCTATGTCACACTGCTGGCTCATAATGAGCTTGCAGTCCACTAAACCCCCAGGTCTTTTGGAGAACAATACCTTCCCCATCTTATACATTTGAGGTAGAATTTTTTGTACCTGAGTGCAAGACTTTTACATTGAACCCTATTGAATTTAATTTTATTAGCTTCAGTTCAATGTTCTAGCCCAGAGATGTCAAACATTCAGCCCGCAAGCTGTGACCCTAAACGCTCCCAAGTGTGGCCAGAATCAGACTAAAATGTAACTAGAGAACATTTAACAAAATAAATAAAAATACAATAAAACCTTTTTTTTCATGGAAGGCAACACGGTAGAATGAAAAAACTACTGAATTTGGAGTTAGGTGTACCTGGATTCAAATCCGGGCTCCTCCAATTATTATCTGTGGTTACTATCAAAGTCCCTATAAGTAACTTTGGTAAGTCATTTTACTTTAATGGACCTCAATTCCTTCATCTGTGAAATAACTAAATGACCTTTAAGGTCTCTTTGAGCTATAAATGGATATGCTAATTATTTTGTGTATGTGTCATATTTTCCTAACTAGATTTTAAGCTCTATGAGACCAGCAATTGTATCATATTTATACTTTTTATCTTATCTGCCATGTGGTATACAGTTGGAACTTAATATATGTATGAATTGAATTCAAAGACAGTCAGGTTACCTAAAAGTAACCCCTAAAAAAACTTGTGGCCAAGATGGTTGACCTTAAGGTTTTGATAACAATAGCTGAGAAGACATTGAAGTAAGCTAGATCTTAGCATGGTTCCCAGTAGTAGGTAAAACCTACCACCATAAATCAACAATATGTCCTATATATGGGAATTAACATTGCAGCAAGTAGAGATAAAGATGGAAAACACTTCCATATAACTTAAAGCCTTCTGGAGGAACAGTTGAGACTGAATAAAAAGCCTCCACCCCAACCACCAGGGTATTACGCTATGGTAATTTCACTTTGGTAAGTTAAATAAGTAGCATTTTACATCATAGCGTTGTAAGGTTTGTGAAGTACTTTACAAATATTCTCATTGGAGCTTCACAATAACCCTATTATTATGCCCATTTTATAAAGTAGGAAACCCAGGCATGCAGAAGTTAATGACTTGCCCAGGGTCACACTGCTAGTAAGTGATGCTGGATTTGAACTCCAGTCTTCCTGACTTGAGGTCCAGTGTTCCATCCACTTCATCACCTAGCTGCCTATAATTTAACAAAACTTTCCATTACAGGTTTCATATATTAAGTCCTCACTTCCACACCCATATATTTAATCCTTTGCCAATCTTGCAGCTCCTATTTCTACAACATATCTCACATACATCCCTTTCTCTCCAATTATATAGCCATCCCCTTGATTTGACTATCTGTCGTTCCTACTTCTATCATTCTACATTGGCAACTGCCCAGTTTGATCAGGCACAACCTTCCTTAGCCTACTCTTCAAAGGACAAACAGAGGACAGCACACTCACCTATTCCCACGACTAGAGAGAACAGACAACTGTATGTGACAGCAAAGTCAGTCATTTATGTAGGGGGAAAGGGACAGGGTATAAATCCAGCTGTAGTCAAGGGAATATGCCCACAATAGGGAATTGGCCAGATGCTCTGCCCCTCCCCACTCAAGCCCCAACTCACGAAAGGCTCTGAAATAGCCTAGCCTTGGTGATCTTGACAAGACAAAACATGGAGGTAATAGTTACTTGCGGGGCCAGACATTGCAGATGTTTGACAAAATTTTATCAGATCAGAAGGGAAGATGAAGATGATGACCATGGACAGAATACAAGAAAAGCAAAAGAAAAAGCTAAGGGGTGAGTTAGATTCCCCCGAAAGAAAAACCAGTAGGGATATTCATAAAGAAATGACAAATGAGCAGAGAGACCAGAGTCACATGATGAAAAATTATTATCCTATAATAAAAAATAATCTAAAAACTCAAAATGAAAAATAAAACAAGATGACATTCTCCAAGTGGTTCAGAAATAATGAACTAACATTCAGAAACTCTGGAATCATTCAACAGAGCAATTAAAAATTTAAAAGAGGAACTAAGGGTAGAAATTTGGAAGAAAGCAGAGTTCTCAAGGAAAAAATCAATAAGACAAATGATAGTGTGGGCAATTTAGAACACACCAGAGAATATCTCCATAGCATATTAGAGGCTTTTAAAAAAGACAGCTGGAGATGAGCTGCTTCACAAAAAACTTTACCTAGTGTTTGAGCCTCATCACAACCTGAGCAATAAGAATCAGTTAATATTTGCATAGTGTTTACTTTGTGCTAGGCACTATGCTAAGTGCTTTACTATTATTGTCTCATCTGATCCTCACAACAAATCTGAAAGGTAGGTGCTATTATTAGCCTCAGTTTATAAATCAAGAAACTGAGAGAAACAGAGGCTGAATGACTTGCCCAGGGTCACACATTAATAAGTGTCTGAGAGCTGGATTTGAACTCAGATCTTCCTAACTCAAGGTCTGGTCCTCTATCCACTGTACCACCTAGCTACAGATAGGTATTATAGGTGTGTAATTATTCCTATTTTACAGATGATTAAATGGAAGTTGAGAGTGGTTAAATGATTTGCCTGTGGTCATATAACCAGCAGATATCAGAAGAGAGTTTGAATCTAGGTCTGCCTGACTCCAGCTCCTATTGGGCTATGTACTCCTGCCTTTTGCTAAAGGATTGGTGAAATTTCTCTGATGAGGATGGGCTAGGGTGGAGAGATTGTATTCTTTTACTCCCAGAAGGAAGTTTTCATGCCTCCTGCATTGCCTATGTCTGAATCCTCATTTCCACATTCTTCACAGCTTTCCTCAATTTTTCATGACCTTCTCAATTAGCACTTCTGAAAATAATGGGCAATCAGCAGCAGCCTGTGAGGGAGGGGAGTGATACCTACAGCTGAAATATCAACAGCTAAGGTATACTAGAAGGCACACTGATGCTAATCAGCCAGAAAGCTGCGACACCTAAATGACCTGAAGTCCTTCAGCATGTGGACAAGAACCACACGGGATCTCTCTCCAAGGTAAGGATTCAGAGTCAGTTAGAACGACAAGCTTTGATTGTATAGCTAGGCCATTGGTATAGTAGAAAAAGCACTGACTTTGGAATCAGACAACCTGGGTTGAAATCTCACCCTTTACACTTTCTAAATCCTTGCCCTCCAGGAGTTTATATTTTAAGTGGGAGTGGGGGTGGGGGAGGGGAGGGGAAGACTACGTGGATAAGTATATAGATTACGTACACAATAATTATACAAAGTAGTTTTGGGAGGCAAGGTACTAGCCCCTGGGAGATCAGGAAAGGATTCATGTACATGTATCACCTGGGTTGAATTCTAGGGGGTAAGAGGGATTCCCAGAGGCAGGGGCAAGGAGGGAGACATTTCAGGGATAAGAGGCAACCAGTACAGAGGCAGAGAGATGGGAGATATAGAGTCAATGTCTTATGTGAGGAATAGGCCAGTGTGGCTAGATCACAGAGCTCATGGAGGGCAAGAGTAATGTGTTAGTTAAGAAAACTGGAAAGGCAGAAAGGGTCCTACTTGTAAAGAACTTTAAATACCAGATAGAGATCAGAGGGGTGGCAGGGAACTAGGGGAACTTATTGAGTAGTAACATACTCAGACCTGAGCTTTAGAAATCCCTTTGGTAATTGTGCAGAGGAATGATTCAAATAGAGAAACACTTGAGCATAGAGAGACCCGATAGGGGTCAACTGGCATAATCTAGGTAAGAGGTAATGATGATCTGAACCAGGGGAATGGCTATATAATTGGAGCAAAAGGGAAGTATGTGAGATATGTTGTAGAAATAAGAACTGCAAGATTGGCAAAGGATTAACTATATGGCTGTGGAAGTGAGGACTTAATACATGAAATATGTAATGGAAAGTTCTGTTAAATTATAGGCAGTTAGATGATGAAGTGGAAGAACACTGGACTTGAGTCAGGAAGATCTGGGTTCAAATCCAGCATCACTTACTAGCAGTGTGACCCCTGGACAAGTCATTAACTTCTACATGCCTCAGTTTCCTCCTCTATAAAATAATAATAGCACCTAGCTCCCAGGGTTGCGGTGAGGCTCCAATGAGAATATTTGTAAAGTACTTCACAAACCTTACAATGCTATACAAATGCTAGCAATTTAACTTACTAAAGTGAAATTACCATTGCATAATGGAATCTTAGCTTCTTGGTTTATGGGAGACCTTGAATTTATGAAAAGAAACAACAGTTCCAGCTATCATTAAAAGTTCTATTTATTAGTCTGACAGCATGGCAACCAACCAACTTGCTTTGGGAAGGGTCACCCAACTAAACTCATTACCTTGAAAGCCTAACATAAACAGAATGTTATTTTTGGAGTTAGGCAGACCTATATTTAGATCTTGTCACAAATTCTTACTATCTATGTGATCCTGTGCAATTTATTTAATTATCTCTGAGCCTCAGTTTCCTTATTGGTAAAATGTGAGGATCAAATGATATGCATATGTAAAGAAAGCTATTTCCTGGATTATGTACTTATGACATTTCTCTAGTCAGGGGAAAGATAATGACTTGACACTTGGATTTAGCATTTATTCTTGAACCTTTCTCATTCCCACTCATTTACATAAGAGAAGAAAATAGTTTGTAGGTTGAGAAACTGAGGGTATTAACTCAGAGGGCCATTGACAGTTGCTGGAAGGGTGGATTCAAAATCAATTCTGACTGGGAAGAATTGGAAATTAAACATTTACATGGACTTTTAGGTCCTAAGTCACAGTGGAGACTCTAGCAGATAAAAGCCTTGGTGACTAGGAAATAGAGAAGGAAAAAACAAGATTTGAACCTGAGGACACTGATTAGCTGGGGTGATTCTCACTTTGTACTCCAAAGAGTTTGGTGTCTGGGACAAGGAATCTCCTTGATGAAAAGAAATACCTATTCTAGTCAGACAAGTCTCTGAAAAAGGCAGATCCCCATGGGAGAAGAGCCATTGAGAACTTTTCTTTTGTCCAACTATTTTGTGTGTTAGGGCTTTTACCTTGTCTAAAAGTATCATATCCTTAGGCTTAAAGGTCTTTTACAGCAGAGATAGAATCCAGTCCTCACAGGCAGAACATACACCACCTGGGCTAAGGACTTCAGCCAAAATTTGCAAGCAGAGAGAAGCTCCATAACCTCTTTCTAGTAGAGCTGTGACTGGCAGTAACCAGTAGTGATAAGAACAAAAGAGCATCAAGCAATGACCGCATAAGACTCTCAGCACCTCTCAGCAAAGACAATCTGTCATGTTCATGTGGCTGGTGGAGACTCTGAGATCACTGGGGAACAAGTACAATGGGAATCGCCAGTGACGTTATCAGAAGACATTCAGTATCAGGTATGAGCCCTTTGGCCTTGGGCATTCCCTTGGTGAGTGCAGTATTCCTAACGAAAGTGTGTGCAACTGAGGGAGAATGAGCCTTTGGTTTACAAAAGAAATGCTTTATTGCTCCTCATATTACTATGCTCCTTCATTAAATGCCTTTGTTTTGAATCATGCCCTCTGTCTGTCTAGAAACAGTAGGGGTTCATAAGTGATGGTTTTGAGTCGATGAAGGTCCTTGAATTAGTGGTAGTCTTGTCTGGATGACCCCACTGTACTGTTTAGGGTGTGGATGCTCCCAGGTACTAAATATATAAAGTGGGTTGCAAACCATTAAATATTATATAAATGAGTTTAATTACCTTTCTCTTGCCAGAGGCAGTACCTAGATTGCCCCAGCTCCACTATTCTCCTGCAGAAGAGCTCCCTTCTCAAAGTTTTACTAATTCCCATGAGAATGACTTGACCTGACACCCCTACCTCATATCTACTTTCCTCAGTACCCTATGATCAGAAACAAACAGCAAGGCACAGTAACTAGCTGCTTAGCACTGCAGGACTAATTTAAATCAGGGGTCACCTCCCCAGGGCAGAGGACAAGAAAGCAGTTGTGCCAAAATATTTTAATAAGACCTATCCATGTGGGACTAATTAAATCTATCCATGATGAGGAGGAAGAAGCATGGCAGGGGATTTACCCACGTATTAGGGTCTGGAATAAGGAGCTTCTATTGTTTTTGTCTATGCTACAGTGTCCTTCTGCATAAGATTAAGAGAGGTTGGTGTGAGCTTGATTGGTGAGCTAATTCCCACCTGCATCTTTATTATGGACCAAAGTATACAAATCCCCACACAAGGTAATGAAGCAAATGAGTTTTACTACTCAATAAAATATTTGAAACAACAACAAACAATATCCCATGAGTTTGTTGCACACCATCACCTCAACTAATAACATGCAGACTTTTAAAAACATGACATTCTATTATGGAGTTTTATTTCCTATCCCAATGGGCACAAAGCAGGCATTTCAATTCTGAATTCAAATACTGTACAGGAATATACAGTAACTATGGTTCTCCAAGGGTTTGAGTAAATGACAGACAACCAAGGCCCAAATCTGATTTATTAGCTAATAGAGGTCTCAAACAATTTTACATAGACACTGATAAGGCCATCTGGGAATCCCTTTCAACATTAAGTGATTTAGAGGCCCCGACAGAAATTTCATTGTCTGCTACAATCCATAAAGACATTTTCCCCAATATCAAGTCACATTAAAATGGCTAAAATGGTTGTTTATTATTTCCAGTGGATATATTTTTCTTTAAACTCCAAAGCCCACCAGGCATACAGATAGATGAATTCCTGGTGAGATCCACCAATACCAGAGATGAAAATGTTGAATGTTAGCCAAAGGGTAAAGAAGAATATAGAATTC
This sequence comes from Phascolarctos cinereus, assembly GCF_003287225.1. NCBI lineage: Eukaryota > Metazoa > Chordata > Mammalia > Diprotodontia > Phascolarctidae > Phascolarctos > Phascolarctos cinereus. The sequence continues at coordinate 156,587,843 of NW_027555625.1, forward strand.
GATCCTATGTCTACATTGCTTACTTGCAAACAAGTTGGGGAGAGGGAGGAAGGCTGCCAGTGATTGATCAAAATTTCTGCCTCAGTCTCAGCCAAAATACAGAGTGAAGAACTTCAATTTCCTCATTTGTGAGGTGATTAATTTAATTAAGTAATTAAATTTAATAAATGTAATGATTAATCTAATTAAACATTATTGTTCAGTTGTTTCAGTCACGTCTGACTTTTCATGACCCCATTTGGTATTTTCTTGGCAAAGATACCAAAATGTTTCTTCATTTCCTTCTCTGTATCATTTTACAGATGAGGAAACTGAGACAACCAGAGTTAAGTGACTTACTCAGGGTCACATAGCTACTAAGTGTCTAAGGCCACATTTGAACTCAGGTCTTCCTGATTCTAGGTCCTTAGGTCTATTAAATTAAATTAATTAATTTAATAGTTAAAATAAACTGAGTAATACTTTTTCTTATATCCATTTTCTAATTACAGTTACCACTGAGATTTTTCACCCAAGAGGCCAGTGATATTGCAGATCTATTTTCAATTTAGTTCCACAATAACAAACAACTAATTAAGATTTACAAATTTATAAAAAAGACTTATTTATGTTGGAAAGCCCAATTCAAGTGGCCCCTTTCTTCCTCCCCAGGTAAAAATTCTCTCTCCTCTTTGAATTTCACATAGCAGCTTGCCTGGACTCCTCCTTGGCACCAGCTTCATTCTCCTTTGTATCATTGTTATTTGCATTCTTGTTTTTGATAAGATTCTAAACTCCATGAAACTGTGACCTCTATTCTTTCTATCAGTCATCCTGGTACCTAGCACCAGGTCCTGAATGCAGTAGACAGAAACAATCCTTTCCCTCAAAGAGCATTGTACTGGAGGAGTTTATATTCTGCCTTATAAAGCCGAGTAAGTAGGTTGATGCCAGATCGTAGAGGGCTTGGAATGCCAGGATTGGAAGTTTAAACTTTGTTCAATAGGCAATGGGAAGTGCTGAAATTTCTTGAGTAAAGGAGTGACATGATGGAAGATATATGCGTTAGAACTCTGAATTGGTGAGGGGAAAGAGTGGTGAGGGGGGAAGTGTCTTAGCATCTTAGTATTACTTTAAGATCTCTAGAGTTCCTTCTAGTTGTGAAGTTTTATAATCTCTGAAAATACCTCAACCTTGCTTTCTACTCAGAAAGCCAAGAATGGTAACAAAAGATACTAGACCCTAATCTTTGGCCACAACAACTCACAAGGACACTCTGTGAAGGCTTAGAGAAGTTTGCATCAGGACAACTCACACTGACCAACACACGGATGTCTAAAACAAGAAATAAATAAGCTGGGGCTTCCCAAGGGTACTGAACACTCTGCTTTCCAATGCAACTTCCTCAGTTTTAAGTCTATCAGCCCATGTGCTCAGGACCCAGATGTAGGGCACAAACAAGGAGGGAAAGACTGAGGAGGAGTGTTGAGAACATATTTTATTTCTTAATTGACATTGACATTTCATTCTGCCAAACAAAAGCTATTAGTCCTTTTCAACCCTTTTACTGCGTAATTAATTTGAAGGCAGTCAGTTGCAACGCATATGGTGAGGACACATTTCAATTCAACCACGAAAGAGTTAACTGAATATTGATGTTTATTTTAAAATCTCAAAGGGTCTCTTTTCACTTTCACCCTCACACCTAACATATTTCATCATCTTGCAAGATAGGGGCTCCTCATTTCAATTAGCAGAAATCTTGCTATTAGCCAACTAATTAATACTTTTCTCTCACATCTATTTTCTAATTACAGTCACCACTGAGATTTTTCACCCAAGTGGCCAGTGATGTTGCAGATTTATTTTAAATTTAGTTCCACAGTAACAAACAACTAATTAATGTTTATAAATACAATAAGATCCCCCCTGACTAGTTGTTGGTATTGCATACACTAACAACCAGTTTATTAAAACATTAATTGCCACTGGATTTGTTTTGGGACTCATGCATAATCCATTTAGTACATATCGGTACTAACTCATTTTGAAGGGATTATGAATGAAATCCTCCACAAATTCTTCAGTTTAATTCCAGTGGTTGTCAGGGACAGATGGGGGTGGGGAAGGTTGTGTTTTCTTTAAATGTCATTGTGTCTCTTCTGAGTTTTTTAAATGGATACTGATCCTTCACTCATTCAGCTTCTATTAGTCTCTATTACCTGCATGGCACTGCACATGCAAGGCACTGTGGTAGGTGGGCATACATGCTGTGTCAATACATTATTTAGATGAAAAATGAAAAAGTCAATTCATCAGTCAGAGATTTGTGAGGCTTTCATAAGTTTTGCCACTGGGTATTTGGGATCACAGAGATACAGCCTTAAACTCCTTATTTTGTCTGTGTGGGATCTGAATCTGATGCCACAGTTGAGCGTCACCAGTATCTCACAAGATGGTACAGATACAGCACAGTGACATTTTTAGGCTCAGTGCTCTTCTGAGGGAAAACTATTAATTACATTCCCACTTTAAAAAAAAACACCTTATCTAAAAAAAAAACTGTTTCTAGCCCAATGCATGTAATAAGGGTATCAGGAATATTAATGGTACAATGTACAAAGATTTGGACATTGTAGACATTTAAAAAAGAAAAGAAAGGAAGCTCTCTGGAGCTCAGACTTTATATCATATGTTTATACAATTTTAATTTCAAAATCCATTTTAATAAGGCAGATAATATAGGGGAGTTGGTGTAGTTGTTTGTGAGTTGAGCTCCAAAATAAATAAAGAATTTGCCATAGGACCAAGTAAAGATAACTGGCCCTGATACACACTAAATCTATGACAGTGATCTTAACAACACAAGGCACCAACAGTGTGAGTTTACCAAAGAACTCTACTGGTACATCACTATACCTCTATTCATTATACCACAAAACCTACTATAAAGCAAGTCTATCTTAGAGACCACAGGGGGTTATCATAAGGTGCTTTAACCTATACGGCAGTTGACGGCATGGGCCCAGAGGGTAATGTTGGAGTGAGGCTGCAAAGTAGTGAAATCTCACTGTTTCATAGGTGCTGTGTACTCCATGGAAAGGGGGCAGCTAGGTGGTGCGGTGGATAGAGCACCAGGCCTGGAGTTAGGAAGATCTGAGTTCAAATGTGGCCTCAGACACTTACTAGCTGTGTGATGCTGGGTTTGCCCATTTGCCTTAGTTCCTCATCTGTAAAAAATGGGGACACAGAGAAGAAAATGGAAAACCACTGCAATATCTTTGCCAGGAAAACCCCTCATAAGAGTTGGACATAACTGAACATTTATAACAATACTTAATGAGATTCTTGCTGGCATAATGGATAGTTGGAAACTTCATATTTAAGCCAAGTTCCATTTAGTTTTTTTAAAAAATGTGTTATATTTGTATAGCACTTAATTTTAAAGCCCTTTTACAAACATTAATACCTCCTCCTCCTCCACCTCCTTCTTTTCTTCCTCTTCTTCTTTTTCTTCTTCTTCACCAAGACAATGCTTATTCATACATAAAAGGATATAAGATGGTATATGCTTCTGAGGTCCTAATCTTGGTCTGATTCTGGGAAATAAGCCACATGTGTAACTGCAAACCATGCAATTGGATTTATACAGACTATAAAATGGATGAATATACTAAGGTATAGAAAAGGAAATTAAACCTTTTACAAACAAACTAATCTAGGGTAATTGGTCCCCAAGTCTCTTTGACTATACCAATAATAAGTAGGTCATACAATGATAAATACAGTGGTTGATGGAATTCCTTGGTATCAGGGGCTTTCTTCAGAATCTCTTCTCTCTCTGGGGGGTGTCAGAAAAAAAAATAAACATACACATACATATATACATATAGATACATACACATATATACATACAAGTATATGTATACATATATGTATGCACACATATGTACACACACATATATACATATATACATGCATATATTACTGTTTTGCTTAATATCATCATTTTAGAATCCTTTCTGAGTTCTCTCTATATTTCTTTGCGATCTTCTCTACTCTTCAGTTCTCAGTGGCTCTTCAGCTCCCTATGATTTAAAAAAAAATACATATCGTTGGTGGTCATCATTAGATAAGTAAGCTAATTCCCTAAATTCTTCAGAAATCAGCCTTCTCTACCTTCTGAGTTGTCTTTATTTGTTCAGAGAATTTTTCTATCTACTTTTTGTCAATAGCTTTTTTCTTTTGCATAATCTTCATTGAATTCTTCATTATCCAACCACTTTCTTTGATTCTACTCAGATGCTAGCTTTAAAAGTAACCCCAGACTCCAGACCCCAGAACTTGTTAGAGGCCTCAATATATTTTATTAATTGGCTTGTTGCTTTTCTACCACTCCTTTCCCAACTGGTGCTTCTGTATACACATATCTCACCAAACTCAGCTCCCATACACTTCTTTTATCATCATTACAATTCTATATTTTTGTTGCTCTTGCCTGTTCCCTGTGAATTGTGAGTCATAAATGAGGTCCTCTCCTTTCTCTCCATTATCGTCAACATGAATTTTCCATTAGTATCAAATCCCCCTCCTCCCCAGCAGGCGGAGTTCTTGAATAAGCAGCAGCAGGCAGAGGATAGCCAGTGGGTCTCCATTAGGGCCATTCTCATTCCTAACTGTGGCTGTTCAACTTCTTAGGTTGTCCCTGAAGCTCTTTGAGCAGGGAAGTGAGTGATGCAGTCAGACCTAAGCTTTAGGACTATCACTTTGGAAGCTCTGTGGAGAATGACTCATTTCCCAGAAGAAAGGGAAAGAAAGAGCAATTAATAGTCCAAGCAAAATGTGATGAGTGCCTAAACAGGTCACATCAGTGGAAACAGAGACAGATGTGGCAGATGTAGTGGAAGGAGAAGTGAGCAGAATTGCAAGGGAGAAGGGAGAATCAAGGATAGTTCCTAGGTTTCTTGTCTGAATGATTTAAATGATAGTGGTTTCCATGACAGAGATAGGGAAGATAGGTGGGTTTAGTTTCATATAGACAAGCTGAGTCTGGGCCATGCAGGTGGAGATGGCCAATAGTCAGTTGGGCATGAAGAAATGAGACAAAAACTTTTAAGTGCCTGCTATGTGCTAGCTATACCAAATCCTCCAAAAAATTCAGTGATAAAATAAAAATATTATTTTTTGTATTTAAAGGGGGTTGGATCTTAGAATCAACCAATCAGCATCAAGTGGTATCTGTTGTTATTACTATCGTGTTAGGTTCTGTTTTTATAAGAAAAAAAGACATTATGCCTTCAAGTTTAAATCAACCCTTCTCCAAGAAACAGAAAGCATCTGAAGAGTAGGGTATATGTGATGCAGTAAAACAATATATGTGACTACAACAATGTAAATAGAAAGAAAGGCAAAACCAAGCTGAATGTTACATTATAATGACCAAGCTTGGCCTCAAGAGGAGATAAGAAAATATACCCCTTTCCTTTCACTGAAGAAGGGGTGGGGGAAATTACAGGGGTGATATGTTCTGTATACTATCAGGCACATCAGTGCAATGATTGATTTTATAAAACATTTTTTTCAAGTTTTAATAAATCTTTATTACAAGGAAAGGCTGGCTGGACAGGACTGGGAAGGGACACATTCAGAAATCAATTAGATCTAAAAGCAAAAGGCACCAATAGAAGTTTGGGGTTTTTTTTAAAGATAGGTATATTTGCCTGAGCATATAAAAATGTCTTTCTTCCCAAATAAGCACTGATACAGTGGCTTCCTTGCTGAAAAAATCTTGATCTCTCTCCCTCTTGCTTCTCCTCTGCTCTCTTTTCTCTTGTCTTCCACTCTACTTTCTCTTCATCTTCCTCTCTCTTCTCCCAACATAGGCCCATGTAGGAAGGAAAAAAATAAATCCATAGTCCAGAATTCCACTAGTTTGAATATCATTTTATCCCTTTTCTGATCATATGTTTAAAAAACAATGTCTTAAAGTAATGAATTGTGAAATCTGAAAACTAAAGATTTTAGTTATCTGAAATTGTCATCTGGTAGAAAAGCTTTTCTGCATATAAATTACCAGAGGTAGGGAGGGGGGGAGTTACCACATTCTCACTGGAAGCATATGGTTTGCAGTCCTTCTTGTGACCCTAAGTTTTGTCATTGGTCACAACTAGAATCTATAGAGAGAAAAACAAATGATAGCACATCCAGATTACAGTAATTTTTAGAATTTTGAGATGCCTTTTATCTAGGTATAATATGTGTGCTGCCTTTTTTTTTTTTTTACTATACCTCAGAACTGTGTAGGGAAAGCATCACAATTCTTACAGGACAGGCATCTCGCAGACACCTCTTGTTAATTACTTAAAATCATTTTCTGCTAGAAGAATTTCTTGGCTTCTTAGTGATTTCTCACTTGAGCTGTATCAAAAGGGCTTCTTATGTTGTAAATAATACAGTTTTAGTTAGAGTTTGTCTTCATGGTTTTTCACTTTAAAGAATTCTGCCTGGTACTGTGGAGCTATTTCTTTTCCTACTATTGATACTTCAGTGTTCTAGCCAATGCAATCCCAACACATGCCTCTCTTATGAGTGGTAAAACTGAGTTACACAGAGGTTAAAAAATTGCATAAACTTTTGTATACCTGTCGATTCCTATGGGGACAAAATTTTCTCTTGAGCCCTTTATAAAATCAAGCAATGTCAAAACTTGAAGGGACTCAGGTCCTCCAGTTTAATCCAAGCAAGAATCCTATCTACAACATTCTTGACAAGTGGTAAGGAGTCTTCACTCTAGGACTTAAACTGATGGAAAATTCACTACCCACTGGTGGTTAATGGTCAGAGGAGCAGCCAAAATATATGCCACAAAATCCGCCCATGGAACCTAGCCACTTTACTCATATTAGAACCTCATTAAATGACTATTTACCCTTATTTTAGACACAATTCTATCAACCTTAGTTATCTTCTCAGCACAGAGCAAATTAAAAGACTACCAGAAGCAGGCATATTAACAGTAGTGAGAATGCAGAGATAACTAAGTGTCTGCAAGGGATAGAGAGAAGGTCAAGTAAAACAAAGAAACAAAAAAGCAGACACAGAAACTCAAACATCTCTTTAGGACTGTATTGTAAAGAAAAGGTCCTATACTCGTTATTCCCTAAAGGTATCATTTAGGGATTTTGCTATAATCTAATCTAATCATTATGTCATTATGGGAATAGCCTTCACCAATAGCAGACCCCAACCCCTCTATGTCTTATAGATTTGCCCAGTACTCAGAGATATTGAGATACTGACCCATAGGCACAGAGCTGACAAGTGTCAGAGGAGAGATTTTGAACTCAAGTATTCCTAATTCCAAGACCCAAGACTTCCAGAACTCCATCTACCATGTCACACAGTCTCTCTCAGTTCAATTACAGTTTACAAAATTATCCCAAGTCATCAAGAAAAGGCAAATGTTAGGCTCTTCATAATGATGACTATGATGATAGTAATAATAACTGATTTTTACCTAGCACTTTAAAGTTTTCAAAGTGCTTTTAATTCATTATCTCCCTGGAGTTTCACCACAACCCTGTGAAATAGGTTAACTAAATTATTATCCCCATTTTACAGATTAAAAACATCTGAAGCTTTGCAAAGCAGAAGGAAGAGTATTTTCTCATATACCTTCTTTGGGGCCAAGTTGGGCAATCATAATTTCACAGCATTTAACTTAGGTTGATATTTTTTAAATTTACATTGTTTCAGCCATTGTTTCCCGTTTCTTTTGAATGAAGTGTATGCATGTGTAGTCATATTCCTGTCATGGGACTCAGTCCATCAAGTCCCATGATCCCTTTGGGTCTAGAGCTGGGTTTTCATCAGCATGTGGAACTCCCACAGCAGACATTCCCTCTCCCTATTCATATTAACAACTCATCTGCAACTAAGAGTCTTAGAGAATTCTTGGTACCTTAAGAAATTAAGTGACTTGTCCAGTCACTTACTAACTGTAAGTGTAATACTAACTGTATATTACTAACTGTAAGGCTGACCTTCTATCCTCTTAACCAAACTGTATTTTTCTTCCTTTCTTCCTTCCTTCCTTTCTTCCTTTCTTTCTTTCTTTCTTTCTTTCTTTCTTTCTTTCTTTCTTTCTTTCTTTCTTTCTTTCTTTCTTTCTTTCTTTCTTTCTTTCTTTCTTTCTTTCTTCCTTCCTTCCTTCCTTCCTTCCTTCCTTCCTTCCTTCCTTCCTTCCCTTCCTTCCTTCCTTCCTTCCTTCCTTCCTTCTTTCTTTCTTTCTTTCTTTCTTTCTTTCTTTCTTTCTTTCTTTCTTTCTTAGAGGCAATCAGGGTTAAGTGACTTGCCCAGGGTCACATAGCTAGCAAGTGTCTAAGGCCAGATTTGAACTCAGATTCTTCTTACTCCAGGACCACTGCTCTATCCACTGTACCATGTAGCTGCCCCTACACACACTATCTTTGTTAGTGATACTTAGGAAGTAAAATTTGCCTCCAGTCATTAAATGGAAGACCTGTTGTTCATCTTGCATGTTGTCTATTATTTGTGCAATTACTTTAGAAATTCAAGACCATAAAACAGTAAAAGGAGTACTGGCTCTGGAATTGGAAGGCTTGAGGTCAAATTCTGGTTCTGTCGCTTCCCATGTGACTTGCACATGATCATATAGCCAGTATATGTCAGTGGTAAAACTTGAACACAAGTCTTACTGACTACCCTAAGGCCAGTTCTCTATCCACTAATTATGTCAATTCTCACTCCAAAGAATGTGTTTGGTGTATGTGTACATGTATGTTTATATATAATACATGCTTACTAGACGTGTATTTGTATATGTGTATAGGCATGTATGTACATACACTGTTGTACCTATATACCTACTTATACGGGGTGACCCAAAAGTCCTAGTGCAGTTTTAAACCTTAGTAGCTTTTAATACTATAAATATATATGTATCTATCACATTACATGTATGTGTATATGACTCTATGTGTCTCCCTCACTCATGCACAAACACACTTATACATGTACACACACACATACACACACAAACACAGAGGATAGCAGGAAATGCTACTTAGAAATTTCTATCAAATGCAATTTCCAAAAATCAGGTTTTAATAAAAATGATCTTAGTTGATTGTATTTTAAGTTCCACTTGGTATGCACACAGTAGGTCAATAAATTTTAAGGCAAACAGATGCTCTAATTTTAAAAACCATTAAGCTCTGTGTGTGATCCACAAGGGGGAGGGGTTGTCTAGGGTGCACATAAGGCACTCCTTGAGAGATGAAACATTTCCTCTTGTGCATCTGGGTCACTCTCTAACATTCCCTCTCATAAAGGATATTTTATGAACCTGATAAATAAGAATTTATATAAATATACATGCCATACACAAACCCACACAATGCAGATGGAGGGAATAAATAATAGGTAACGGGGAATTAAATGCATTGAAGGATTTAGCCAGCCTTATAATAAACCACAAGAGAAAAGCTTGAGTGGTTGTGATGCCACCTGAACAGTGAAATGTATTTACATCCTTTAATAAATGATACTTAAGGTCGGGAGCAGAGAATTGGAAGTTTGTGGAGGGATTGAAAACCTACCATCTGGTACAGAAGCCTGGATTCTGAGGCAAATGGTTCTCTGCTTCCTCATTCTCAAAGGCTGGTCCCTGGGCCAGGTCCTTAGATATAAATTTGAGTGTTTCAAGATGTACTGTGGTAGGTAGTAGCTGTGGGAAGCCCAGCCAGGATGGTCCTGTGACTTTTCTGCACTATGGAAGTCCTTTAAGAAAAGGCCTGTTCTAAGATTGTCCCAAAGACTCAGGTATTATATAAGGGGATCTGGGAACGAGAATAATAATACCTTAAGTTCATATAACATGCCAAAAAATGGCAGGGATGGTTTCATTTTGGTCTTTGTATCTTCCCGCTCCAAGCACATAGTAGGCAGTTGATAAATATTTGCGTATTGATGTTAAAAAAACACATTTTCATATACATTACTGCCTTTGAACTTCACATGAAGAAAGCATGACATGGATTCACATTCTCATTTTACAAAGTAGTCAAGGAACACAGAGCCAAGATGGGGGAAGATCAGGAGCAACTGACCCCATCACAGCTCCACCAGAAAGATCTAGACAAACAAATCCATCAAATTATGCTCTGGTTATGCAATAAAATACAAAAATCACAGAGTCATTTTTCTTGCCCATTTGAACACAGAGAGACAGACAAAGAAGTCTATGGATATTGGGGGTGGTTTATGCAGGCATGTGCCATGAGGAACATTTGAGCATAGCAACTAAAAGAAGACCAAGGCTGTGAATCAGGGAAAGAAGAGGTTCCCAAATCCATCCAAAGAGGTTCACCCTTGTGCAGGATTAAGGAACAGGTGCCAACTGGCAGCTCTGTCACTCACTACACAGTTCTGGATCACAGATCCAGGGCACATTGAAAAGGGGATTCAGGCTTTGGGTGATTGTAAAATTAATAAAATTACCTAAACTAATTAATTTATTAACTAATTTATTAACTAAACTAATAAAATAGTATTTATAAAAATACAAAATGCAGATGAACAGAACAAGAAATAGAGGACTTAACTAACCCTATTGGAGAAAAATAAATTGAACAAATCATAAATAAACTCCCCTCCCCTCAAAAAATCCTCCAAGACCAGATGGATTTCTAGCAAGCATGAAAACAATAATTAATTCTAATATTATAAACTGTTTGGAAAAAATAGGATAAGAAGAGGTCTTACCAAACTCCTTCTATGATTAAAAATTTGGTTTCGACACCTAAACCCAGGGAGGGTCAAAACAGAGAAAGAAACTACAGACTAACATCCCTAATAAATATCAATTTTAAAATTTTAAGTAAAATTTTTAGTAAACTACAACAACATGTTACAAAGAGTATATGCTATGATCATGTGGGATCTGCACCAGGAATATTAGGCTGGTTCAATATCAGGAAAACTATAAACATAATTGACCATATTAATATCAAAAACAAAAATCACAATTATATCTATAGATGATGCAGGAAAGCTTTTGCTATTGTACAATACCTCTTCTTATTTTAAAAAAAACTAAAAAGAAGTTGATTTTTCCTTAATATGACAAGTAATAACTATCTATAACAAAGAGTCATTATCTGTAATGGTGATAAACTAGAGTTCTTTCTAGTAAGATTAGGGTTAAAGCAAGCATGTCCATTATTACCATTACTATTTAGTATAGTGCTAGAAATGCTAGCTATAGCAATAAGATAAAAAGAAGAAACTGAGGCAATGAGGTAAAGAGGAATTTTTGCTTTTTTACAGATGATATGATGGGTTTACCTAGAGAACCCTAGAGTCAATTTTTTAAAAAATTGCAACACCTAACTTCAGCAAAGTTGCAAGATGTGAAATAAACCTACAAACATAATCAACACTTCTATATAATACCAAAAAAAATCCATCAGAAAGGGGCAGCTAGGTAGCACAGTGGATAGAGCTCCAGCCTTGGAGTCAGGAGAACCTGAGTTCAAATCTGGCCTCAGACACTTGACGCTTACTAGTTGTGTGGCCCTGGGCAAGTCACTTAACCCTGATCGCCTCACCAAAAAGAAAAAAAAAGAAAAAAAAAGAAAAAACCATCAGAAAATGATATGGAAAGAAATTCCAATTTAAAATAATTGAAGAAAGTATGAAATACTTGGAAGTCTACATGTCAAGACACAGAAGAACTCTATTGCTAATGGGTAGACTGAGGTATTGTAATAAAAATTACAATACTACTTAAATTAATTTACTTATTTGGTGCCATATAAACTACTAAATGATTACATTCTAGAGCTACAAAAATAGTAATGAAATTCATCTGGAAAATAAATTTTTACTAAGACAAGCTCCAAATGAGTATATGATTTAGATATAAAGGGTGACATCATAAAACAAATTAGAGGAACAAAGAAGAAATTGTCTGTCAGGTTTATGAATCAAGAAAGTAAACAAGAGAGAGAGGATCACAGAAGTTAAAATGGGCACTTTAATAATTAAAATTAGAAAATTTTTGCACAAATAAAACCAATGCAGTTAAAATTGGTGGGTAAATGGGAAAAAATATTTGAAGCAAGTTTCTCTGATAAAGATGTAAAGGATATTTCTAAGATACAGAAGAAACTGATTCAAGTTTCTGAGCATAAAAGCATTACCTAATTGATAAATGGCCAAAGGATAGGAACAGGCAATTTTCAGAAAAAGACATCCAAACAATTTATAACCGTATGAAAAATACTCTAAATCACTAATTGAGAAATACAAAATAAAACAACTCTCTCAGGTTTTATCTTGCACCCAAAGTAAAGATAACAAAAAATGAAAACAACAAATGCTAAAGGAGTTATGGAAAAACAGGTAACATTAATGCTCTGTTGGTGGAGCTGCAAACGGGTCCAGCCAATTTGAAAAGCAATTTAAAATAATGCCCAAAAAGCTATTAAACAATGCTTAAGATGCTCTCCAGGCCTATACCTTAGAGAGAACAAAGAAAGAGGAAAAGGAGCCATAATCACAAAAAATATTTATAGCAGCTCTTTTTTCATGGGAAACAATTGGAAATTGAGAGTGGTGTTCATCATTTGAAGATAGCTGAACAAGTTATGGCATATAAAGTTGATGTAATACTATTGCACTGTTAAGGGAGATGTTTTAAGAGAAATTTGGGAGGACTTATATGAACTGATAGAGAGTGAAATGAGCAGAACCAGGAGAATAATTTATACAATAACAATAATGTAAAGACAAATAATTTTGTCTCTATGATAAGACAAATTGTATTATATTTACTCTGGAATCCTGATCAACGAAATGATCAATGTTGAATCTTGAGGATTCATGATAAAATATGCTACCTATCCACCTCTGGAAAGAGAGGTGATAAATTCAGAGTTTAGTTTTTACATGAACAATGTGAGAATTTTTGTTTTGCTTAACTATACACATTTGTGCCGCGAGTGCCTGCGTCCGCAGCCATGGTCTGATGCCGGCAGAGTGTGAAGACAGAAAGAATCACGGGCCAGGTGGAAGATGTGAAGAACAAACTTCGTTTATTGATCTGAGGGCTCAGGCTTATATAGTACTGGATTAAGCAATAGTAACATTATTATCCATGAAAAGCACAAACCTAATTAAGTGATTTCCTTACTTCTTTGTACCTTGTCTGTTACTTTCTTTCCTGTGTCCTGTCCTGTACCCTTTCCATTTCCTCTCTTCCTGCATCCTGTTCTCAAGAGATGGAACAGGGGGGTGGTGAGCCAACATCCTGAGTTTCACAGCTGCCAGGCTTAGTACGAACTATAGGTAAGATCCAGGCTGGCCTAAGCCCTCCAACTCCCCAGAGCTGGCCCTCTACACATTTGTATCAAGAGTTTTTTTGTTTTTCCAAATCGTGAGGTAGGAGAATGTGGAAGGTAGATAATATGGACATTTATTGACTGAAGAAGTAGAATTTAATTAAAAATGCAAATGAGTCGACTTAAAATCTTGAGATATGACTTTTCCCATGGTTATAAAGGAAGCTAATGACTGAGCCAGAACTTAATAAGTCAAACCACCTTGCCTCTCAATACAATGCATTTTCCAGCACAAAAGAATGGCTCCAGCCCACAATGTCCCATCTTGGATCTTTACCTGATCCTCAAGCCAGCCTCAAAACCCACTTGTCCTCTTGGAAGACCTCTGGCCAAGCAGAATAGCCCTTCAGGTCTGCTCTGAATCCAATAGGCTGATCTCCCCTTCCTTAATCCTGACCTGAATCCTAAGATTTGTCCTAGAACCAACTTGTTTGGTTTCTGGAATCTTTTACAGAAAAGTCATGCATTTCATTATTTATTCATTTGTTTAACAAATACTGTTATTATTTATTACACTTGTGTAAGCAAAAATATATGAAGTTTGGGATAGATCACAAGCATGGCATACAGGTATGATATTATATTGATGGTGGTAACTCAATTATCCAGACATATATTGGAACTCTCTGTCTCTGTCTCTCTGTCTTTCTCTTCTAATTATAGTAGCTTGTCACTTCTTGACTTGCTTCTTCAAAAGGTGAAGGAACTAATGGGGGATTCTATTTAGAATCTGATTCTCACTAACAGGGAAGAACAACCTGGTAGAAATGATAGGACCTCGGGGTGTGGGTGAGGGGCAGGGGAAGGGGAGAGTAACCACAACTACACCCAAATTTGTGATAGAAAAGAGGGAGTATGGGCATAGTCTGACATGCACACTAGATTTTTTGAAAGCAGAGTTCAAAGTGTTCAAAGGAAAGAGGTAGGATACTATGGACTAAAATGTTTCAGCAGAAGTCACCCCATGGGGAGGGGAGATGCTCAAAAATGAAACTTAAGATGCAAAGACAAGTAATGCTTTTGTTGAGGAAAAAATAGGTTTTGTCTGAAAAGACAGATGTGAATGCCCCAGGAACTCACCAACCATGTTTGATTTTTTAAGAGAAATATACAGAAGATGGAAATAAGGCCAAATAATACAGGAAACATAAGAAAGTAGAATAGGTTTATAAAAATAATGTTGTTGTTCAGTCATGTCTGACTTTTCGTGACCCCCTTGGGGTTTTCTTGGCAAATGCTTAAGTGGTTTGCCATTTCCTTCTCCAGCTCATTTTGATAGATGAAGAACTGAGGCAAACAAGGGAAGTGACTTGCCCAAGGTCACACAGCTAAGTGTCTGAGGCTTAATTTGAACTCAGGAAAATGAGTATTCCTGACTCTAGGGTCAGCACTCTCCATTGCTTAAAATGAGCTGAGGTTGATGAGGGATGCTAAGGACAATAAAATGGAGTGGTTTTGTTTTGTTTTGTTTTGTTTTAGCTACATTGGTAGAAATAGGAGGATTAAAGAAGGAATAGAATGTTTGATTGGGTTATATGGGGCAATGATAACTGAAAACAAAGAGAAGACAAAGATGGTCAACTATTGTTTTGTTTCCATTCCCTCTGCAAAGGAGGATTACCTTTACCATGAAAATGATAGAAAAAAAAGAAAAAGACTACCAGTGAGTTAATGCGCAGGATAGAAAAGCACCAAGCTTTTTGAGATGAATTCAAATCACCTAGATCATATGAACTGTATCTCCAAGTCCTGAAAGAAAGAATTGGCAAATGTTCTTCACTGGTCATTAGCTTCTCTGCTTGGTTTAAAGGAAACCAGTAAACTCATCATGCCCCACCTACACCCCCAGGAAATCATGAAGATTGCTTCTGTTCTGGTACTCACATCTCATCCATCCTCAGTTGCTTCTGCCCCTCTGATTGGAGGGCTGGAGGGTAGAAAAAAAGTCTACTACCATACACTCCCTTTGTAGAGGGTTCAATATCCCAGTCATCTCTTCATTTGCCACCAGGTGTTCTGTCTGGTTTCAGCTCCACCATCATACCTCTGTTGCACCTCCCCCCCCCACTTCCTTTCCCTGTTCATCTTCCTTTTGTGAATTGTCTTCCCTCATTAGATTATAAATTTCTTGAGGGAAGGGACTGTTTTTTTTTTCTTATTTGTATGCCCAGGACCTAGTACATTATGTGCCTACATATAGTAGGCACTTAATAAATGTTTATCATATCATAGATGTGTTTCCTAAACCATTCTCAGTGATATTTGAGAGATCATACATGGAATGTGGAAGTGTCACTAGATTGAAAAAGGAAAAATAAGTTCTGTTTTTTTGGAAAAAAGAAGAGAACTGAATCTTCACACTCTGATGATCCAATGATAATGGATTGATAATAAAACAAAATGATAATCCAATCAAATGGATTCATTACTTACTGGATGCCCTGTCTCAAAAACTAGCTGTTGATGGTTCAGTGTCAGTGTAGCAGGAGGTTCATGGAGTACCCCAGGGATTTATGCTGTTAAACATTTTTACCAATGACTGGGATAAAGATATAGTTAGTGTGCTCACTAACAAAGCTGGGGAGATAGTTAGCACACTGGATGACAAAGTCAAAATCTAAAAGGGTCTTGACAAGCTAGCACATTGAGCTGAATCTAATAATGAAATTCAAAAGTAATAAATGTAAAATGTTCTGCACTTGGGTACAAAAAAAATCACCTGAATAAGTAAAAGGTTGAGTAGGCATGGTTAGATAGTACTTGCTCTGGAAGAGAGCTAGAGATTTTGTGGATTACAAGCTCGATGTGAGTCAACAATTCGATGTGACAGCCACAGAAGCTAATGAAATCTCAGACTATTAAACAGGGCATAGGTTCCAGGATAAAGAGAGAATAGGCCTAATGTATTCTGCTCCTCCTCAGAGCCCATCTGGAGTATTGTATTTACTTCTGGGCACCATGGTTTAAGAGATCATTGATAAACTAGAGAATTAGAAAGAGGGAAAACTGGAATGATGAAAGGTTTTGGCATATATGGATTGATTGAAGAACCTGGTCATATTTAGTTTGGAGAAAAGGAGCCTCAGGGGGACACGATAGCTATCTTCAAGTATGGGAAGCGATGTTATGTAAAAGAATGATTAGGCTTGCTCTGTTTGGTCCCAGAGGGTAGAATCAGGAGCAATAGGCGGAAAATGCAGAAGGACAAATTTAGGCTTGATGCTCCTACCTAACAATTAGAGCTATCCAAGAGTAGAATGGTCTGCTTTCAGAAGTGGTGGGTTCCTCCTCCTTGGAAATCTTCAAACAGAGGTTAGATGACCATTTGTCAAGGTATATAATAGTGAGAATTCTGTTCATATGTTAGTTTGGACCTGATGGCAACCGAGGCCGTTTCTAACTCTCAGTCCTCTGATTCAGTGATTCCCTGTCCTACTTGTTCACAATTAGGAGTGAGCTCACCTGTAGGATAAAGGGATAGAGGTCAAAGGAAAGGAACATAGTCCTTGGGAAATCAAACTTAGCTTCTCAGATAGGTGACTCCTGTTGAGAGTATGGCAGACATTGGAGGTGTGATTTGCCTAGTAAATACAAGGTATAGAGAAGCTAGTAGAGAAGATATGGAAGCTCACTATATACCACTTGAGCTAAGAGAGGAGGGCCTATTTTTTTAGCTCTGTCCCCAGAGCAAAAGAGCTCTGAGAGGAAGAAGCAACAATGATGATGAGGCTATTCACTCTAGTCAGGAGAACTGAGTCCTGCCAGGCAATTTCATTGCCCAGGTACAGCCCAAGATAGAAGACTGGTGGATAGCGCCTCATACTAAGTAGCTACAAGATCTGGTAACCTGCCAGCCTTTAAAATATCTCCAGAGAATAGTCATGACTTTGCAAAAATAACACACCACAAACACATACCAGTGCTTGTAAGGGGAAGTTAGGCTTCCTGGTCATCAGGAGAACAAGAATGATGGGAAGTCCGGGATGCAAGATCTAGGAAAGTTCTCTCTACAAGCTGCAGATGAACGTTGGGTACCAGCTGATAGCTCATTGGGAAGAATTCAATTCAAACTCCAGATGCAGAGGAAATTACATATTCCCATCCTCCCAAAGCTTAGGAAAGCCTAACAAGAATGCCCAAAGAGGACTTCTTCCCAGAATGTGGGGAGGAGGATTGAATCCAGAGACCCCACTTTTTCTGACAAATAAGAACAAAACAGCAACTTACATTTCTATGGAGCTTTAAGGTTTACAAAGTCCTTCTGTCACCACAACCCTGTGAGGTAGCTAGCACAGTATTATTATCACTATTTTGTAGATGAGGCAATTTCATCAAAGGCTCACTTACCCCAGGCAAATGACTTCTCTCTCTCAGGCCAGACAACCAGAGCCTACCTGGACCTAATATTCTCTAGCACCATAAGTTAATAACAATAGAAGCTAGCATCTCTATAGCACTTTAAGGTTTGCAATGCACTTTACTAATATCATCTCATTTTATCCTCACAACAACTCTAGGAGGTAGGTACCATTATTGTCCCTATTTTGCAGATGAGGAAACTGAGGCAGATAGCGGTTAAGTAATTTGTCCAGAGATACACAACTAGTAAGTGTCTGAGGCTGGGTTTGAACTCAGGTCTTTCTGACTCCAAGTCCAACTCTCTATACTCTGTAACACCTGGGCACTGGAAAAGTTCTAAACATTTAAGTAACACCAAGGCTGTATGCTTTCCAAGACCCAAGGAACAAAGAAAAGTGTTTGCTCTATTTCTGTAAGTTTGGAAGCTACAGTGATATTGCCTTGATAATCCTATTGAAGGATATAATTTTCCTTCTAGAACTCTCTGGTGAACAGATGAAGTTCACATCACACCCTCACCCTTATATTCAGTCTGGAGCTCAAATTTCTAATTTGGATGTTACATATTAGCTTTAATTGAATCTGAGCTGTATACTAAATTTGGCATAATCAGTGCTTTGTGATACTTCACCCCAGGTACAGAAAAGACTCTAAGATCCTGTCTGAACCTCACAAACACAGGTTACATGTCTGGCTTTCCATGTATTTTCATGCAATACCATCAAGGTTGTCAGCCTCTCCTCTCCTCCTCTCTCCTTTCCTCTTCTCTCATCCTCTCCTTTCCTTTCTTCTCATCTTCTCCTTTCCTCTTCTCCCCTCTTCTCCTCTCTTTTCCTCCCCTCCCCTCTTCTCCTCTCTTTTCCTCCCCTCCCCTCTTCTTTCCTTTCCTCTTTTCTCCCTCCCCTCTCTTCCTCTTCTCTCTTCTCCTCCCCTCCCTTCTCCCTCTTTTCCTCTCCTCTTCAGCTATAACTATCACCTGTGCTGTTGTCCTTTAAGATTCATGCCTACCTGCTTCAACTCTAGAAATTAAGACATTCAATTCACTCCTCTTCGTCAATATTCCCAGATAAGACTGCCACAGATTGGACAACAGACTTCCAGCAAAATCCCCATAAGCAATAATGGGCATTTATATAGTATTTTAAGGTTTGTAAGGTGCATTTACATACATTATCTCATTCAAACTTCACAGCAGTCCTATGAAGTAGATACTTATAGATACTATTATCCCCATTTTATGGGTAGGGAAAGTGAGGGTCAAAGAGGGTAACTTGCACAAATCATGTAACTAGTAAATGTTAAAGGGAGGATTTAAACGTAAAATTCTTTT
The DNA here is from genome assembly GCF_003287225.1 of Phascolarctos cinereus. Lineage (NCBI taxonomy): Eukaryota > Metazoa > Chordata > Mammalia > Diprotodontia > Phascolarctidae > Phascolarctos > Phascolarctos cinereus. The sequence continues at coordinate 156,606,935 of NW_027555625.1, forward strand.
GACTCTAAATCTTCTTCTTTTTCACAATACTGTGAGCAACTTTGCTGTTCAGATCATTGTTAACAACAACTTCCAATGCCACCATGTTGAAGCAGTTGCTTACTGTGTGTCTCCTTACCCACAATACTTTTTTTTTTTTTTGGCTAGGCAATGGGGTTAAGTGACTTGCCTAGGATCACACAGCTAGTACGTATTATGTGTCTGAGGCCAGATTTGAACTCAGGTCCTCCTGAATCCAGGGCTGGTGCTCTATCCACTGTACCACCTAGCTGCCCCACTCACAATATTTTCATTACAATACCAACCCCTCTGAAGCTCAATAGAATGAATGCACTTATAAAAATTTTATGACTAAAAGAAATGATCTTAGTGTCATGAGTATTATTAGTGATGACTTGGTAGGAGAACTGTTATATTAACAGAGCATGTTAATATGGGTGTATGATGTCTTCCAAGAGGATTGGTACCTAAGCCCTTTTCAGAACTGTTCATCCACCTTTGGTATTCACCTGATTCACCCAACTCTCACCTGTGGCTTCAAGAAGCTATGAGGTTAAGATAACCAACAGGCCTCAGACCTACCAGTAAGTTAGGGGGGTGTCTACCCCCATCAGGTGAAGATATCCTCCTGTGGAAGGCTGATAAGAACAATTTATTCTAATGGCCATGAAGGCTGCTGAAGCAAGCACTGTGGAGTGCTTAGAGTTCAATCAGACATCAAAGACACTGTGGTCATCTACTGCATCCCAGGTCGTCACCAGTCATCTTGACTTTTGTCTTGCCACTGGAATTCAATGACTCTAGAAGAGAGAGGCTGATGATTTCATGCAATTCTGCCTCACTTAAATCCAATTCACTCACAAGTCAAGGCATCATGCCATAATGTAATTGTTCCTCTTCGAAAAGGAGGGACAAACAACATTAACAGCAGGTATAAATTATCCTAAATCATTTGAAACCAATAACTTTCAATTTAGGTTGAATGCAGTATTGCAATTATTCTGGATTGGAAAAAAAAGCCAAAACCAAAACCACCACTCTCTGAGTTCATATGTTGAAACTTTTTAGTAACCTTTTTGCTCTATACCTATGGCAATATGTCTGTCTTAAAGTAAATAAATCTACAAGGATTATAGTTCATTCATAATCACTAGGTAGATGCAATTTATTTCATTGTTGGTTCTTTACAAGAGAAAGAATAGTGTTTAACAGACAACTAGATACAATCTCCAAAGGCCTGCTTTTTGGTAAGGAGACCCCATGAACAATAGGATACTACCCATTCCTATAAAGGAAAACCATCAATGAATTCATTGACTAGCAAATCAATATTACCAATAATCTTCAGTCCTCAATTTCACAATGATCTCTGTGAAAACAGACTTTTATATAACAAAGGGTACCAGCAGCTCGATGCTTAAATTGTCCTTTCTCCTCTGTTCACCTCCTACTTTTTCTTTTTTAAAAGATAGGGTGCATTGATCGTATGCCAGAAATTCAAGCTTTAAAGCCCCAATAGGGGGCCCTAGAGATACAGAATGAAAGAGATGATATCTTGTAGACCGGGAATTTTTAGGAAGCAACTGGGCTGACAAGTACATTTGATCCCAGAACTCTTTTCTCCCCCTTCCCCTTTTCATCAGTAGTCTAACCTCAAAAAACTGGAGCTTAGACTTCTAAGCTCCAGTCTTGCATGCAGCTGATAGTGCTACACGCTGACTGTCTTAAGGAATTAATCCTACTTACAAGTTACAAATGCAATAATTATAAGGTTGGCAAATCAACTAATCAGGCATGTGAAACAGTCCATATCTCAGCAAACGAAGGAGTATTCATATGGGTGGTTAAAAAACTCAGAGACAACTAGTTCTCAGCTGAAGCTCTCTGTGTCACAAGTGTATCAGACATTGATGCACTGTGATACAAGGCCCAGGAGTTCTAAAAGAAAGCAGAAAAACACAGTAATGATGCTCAGCCATGATGGCTAGGGAAAGATGTTCATAACCAGGCAATTAGATCAGATTAGACATAGCAGGTCAGGGAAAAGCAAAATAGACTCATCTGTGTTCAGATGCTCTGACTTCATTATTCAGAGGCAGTTTTGAATATTTATCACCATTCCTGTAAACAGAGTAAGCCTGCTAATAATGGTGCAAGTCCGCAATCACTACTCCAAGTAAATAAATTAGAAATGTCATTACTATAATCAGATTAACTACTGTCCTCCCACTTCATATTGTGCCTCAGATAATTATTAAGGTTCTTCTTCCTAACCTTGCCTAATTCATTGTCTAGAAATGCACAGGGAGCTAGACGGTGTTGACTTGTTTTTTAAATAGAAAACTCTAGTGTTAAGGGAGAAATAGCTGGGTGTAATGGATAGAATGCTGGACTTGGGAGTCATGAATACCTGGGTTCAAATTCTGCCTCTAACACTTTCTGGCTCTGTGACCAAGTCACTTAACCTTTACAATGTGCTAGCTATTAAATTATAAAGAGTTTGAACTGAGCTGTTATAAAGTCTCGGATCCTTCATTTACCAACACATGGTAGTGGGAGGACAGAAGGGATTTACAAACTTAACTGGTATGGTAAGATCAACTGCATTCAAGTTTTGTGATTTATATCAGAAGGATGCTCTTCTTTATACCCTGGATTTTTTGTTCATTTCAAGGACTCATACCATTTATGAGATCAATTGCAACAGCAGGTTAAATGCCATTAGTGCAAAACTACAAACACAGATTAGCCATTATATGGTCCTTTCAACACTTTCACTTGAATATCTGAAGTACAGTCCATAATTGTATTATTCACTAAGCTGATTCTTTTGCTATAATGCCTACAAATGCTCTTCTAATAGCCAACTATCCTCTCTGGTGAAACAAATATTCACTGCCATTTTGACAAGACAGCAGGCATCTTTTGTGGACCTAATACTGAATTTATTTCCTATTATAGTAATATTCATGATTGAATACCATTAATGTAGGCTTGTCCTGGTTCTTAACATTCCATTCTTTAAGACTCATGGGACATAGAGTGAGTAGGTATTGTGATTACTTGTAACATTTTTCGACCTTAAGAAAGTAGTCCTTCATAAACTCCCAGAAATTTAGAACTGGAAGGGCTTCAAAGGTCTTCTAATCAAACCCTCTCATTCTGTAAGTGCATTTTGAAAATTGATACAATGGCCCTTTTTTGCCTTTTTTATTACTAACTACTGTCCTGTCATTTAATCTTCCCTCAATTTAAAATAACAATAAAAAACCTTTGAAACAAATAACTGTCGCAAGTAAAATAAATCCATGCAGTGTATATGTCTAAAAATGTATGAGTCCACCACCTTTCTGTCAGGAGGTGGGTAGCATGCTTCCTCATAGCTACTCTGGAGTCAGAGTTGGCCATTGAATTAAGTGTAGTTCTTTAGTCTTTCAAATGCACAAAAGAGAAAGGAAGGAATGGCAGGGGCCCAAAGCCATCAGAGGGATGAGGGTGCTTGGAGAAGTAAATAAAGCAGGTTGTCATGTATACAGGACCCTTCAAGACCACTTGTTAGGGGTGCTCTAAGAAGGGTGTATTATTCAAGTAAGGGTTGGAGTAAATAACCTCTGAGGTCTCTTCTAACGCTAAGATTCTGTAAATTATCTACTTGTGTCTGCAGCAGTGTCATTTCTTCCCAATGCCCTTCTTCTCAACTTTAACCATAGCACTTCTTTGCAACTGCTTTAGATTTCTGGTCTCCTTATGCACATTCTGCTCCTTTACTCTGATTGGGAGAGGTGTACAAGGTAGAGAGAACCAAGGTCATTTTTTTTTTACAGGTTGGAATTTTATTTCTTTTGGTCAAAGGACACTTTGAATTGTCCAGTAAAGCTATTAGAGACCTTTCAACTTTTTCAACTAGAGCACTAGGGTGAGATTCAGAGCATTGAGATATATAACATTGCGTAAGTAATTTGATGAATAGAATCATTAGGCCAATTCATCACCTACAACAATTTAACTATGTTTAAAATAATTTTAAGTCTGATTTTAAGCAATGAAGATAATTTGATTTTTCTCAATAGTTTGTCTGTATTCATTAAAATAGTGAGATTCTAGAGCTAGAAGATAAATTAAAAATCATTTAATCCAACCTATCTCATTTTTGTTGGATGGCTGCAAGATGTGGAACAGTCTTTGAAAAATTGAAAATGAATATCAGACAGAAGGCAAGGGAGAGAGACGTGGTGGGCACAAGAAGTCTGCAACATATAAGAAATGATGAATTTCAAAGTAAAAGATGTGATTGGGGAAATGAGTACTAGAAACTGAGGTTGGGTTGGTCATGTGGCAAGACAAGAGATGACCAAGCACCCTGAGTGCTCCATTTGCGATGTCAGGAGAAATGAAGGAAGGCCTCCAGTCCATTGGGTGGACCTTCTGTTGCAAACTTATGGAAGGACATGGTCAGGAGTCACAACAAATAGACAGGCATCAAAAGGTTACAATCTGTATTATTGTATAGGACATACAAGTTGATAAGGTCATAGATCTATGTAAGTCTCCTAGACTTACTGAACTCTGGGCAAATCATTTAACCTCTCAGAGATTCAGTTTCTTCAACTTCCTTTTGAGGTCATAATATCCTGGGCATTAAAGGATTGTTATGAAGCTCAAATGAGACAATGTATGTAAGGTGTTTTGCAAATCTCCCAGCACTTTATAAATTTGAATTATTATTTTACAGAGGAGAAAACTAAGGCTGAGAATGGCTAATTCCCCAAGGCTCCATAATTAATTTAAGGAAGATTACAACCCTTTTTCCATTACTGGGAAGTACAGTGCTTTTGGGGGATACATAACAAAGTTTATCCTATACCAATTTTACAGTGTCTTTCTTCTTCATAAAGTCTGCCAAATATGTAAGCACCAAGATGTAACCAATCAACATAGCCGATCTTAATTTGTTTTATTCTGAACTTACCTCCCAAAATAAGGATTTCCATGCATAAAATAGAACTGGAAAAGATAATTATGTACAAAACATCAAGTCTCTACTACATACAGCTTACTTTTCTTAAAGTATATAAGAAATTCAACCTGTTAAAAGCTATCCTACTTCTTATCCTATCCTTACTTCTCAGGTGCCATCTATTCTTTTCTATATATTTCCTTTTAAATGCTTTAGTAACACTCTTTTCCTTATTTTCTTTTTCTTTTTTTGACAGGGAGGGTACTGTATCACTAACCATCCTTTACTCCCCAAATCTTACACACATACACACACACACATTGAAAAAAGAAAAAAAAGTTCTTGTAAAGAGAAATCTTATTCAAGTACATTGTACTGTTGGTGGACGTGTGAATGGGTCCAAATTGGAATTATGCATAAAAGTTACTAAACAGAATGTATGCTTTTTGACCCAGCTATACCACTGGTAGGCCAATGCTCAAAAGAGATCAAGGAAAGCAGAAAAGGTCCTTTATATACAAAAACATTTGCAGTAGCTCTTTTTTTGTGGTGGCCCCCTCTCAAAAAAAAAAAAAGGAAATTAAAAGTATATCCAACAATGGCTGTATGAGTCATGGTATGCTAACATGATAGAATACCGTGGTGCTATCAGAAATGAGATTGATGACTTAAAAAAGAACTAAAGAGACATATTCAAACTGATGCAGAGTAAGGTAAACAGGACCAGAACAATTTAATACTTTAACATCAATATTATAAAATTGAACAATTTGAAGATTTTATAAACTGTCCAAGAATGTAACGATCAGGACCAGAAGAATAATGTATACAAAAACAATAAAATAAAACAAATAACTTTGAAAGTTGTATGAACTATGATCGATACAATGATCATTCATGATTCCAGATGACCAATGATGAAACATGCTCCCCTTGACAGAGAAACAATGGACTTAGGGTATAGAATGAGATGTGTGTGCAGCTATTGAAGAAATTTGTTTTAACTACATGTTATATGAAATTTTTTTCTTTTCCTTTTTTCCAAAACAGGAGGCAAGAGGGAGAGAAAATAGATTTCTGTTGATTAAAAAAGTAGAAGGTATTGAGGGGGTGCTACTGAAGTGACATGTTGCATACACTTTCAGCTAAGATCATAGTATTATAAGCTTTACTTAACTATTTTACTTTCTTACAAGAGACCTGTCACAGAGTTGGGATAATCTGTAAATTCTGTAATGAAAAAACAAAACAATAAAACTGAAACAATAAAACAAAACAAATTCAAACACGCAGATGTCTAAAATGTCTCATTTTGCACCTCAATGCAATCGCCTCTCTCTGGCAGGAGATGAGTAGCATCATCACCATCAGTCCTCTGGAGTTATGACTGGTATTTGTATCCATAGCACCTAGCACAGCATAGTAAGCCCCTAACAAACACTTGTTGATTGATTTGTTCACATTGATCTGAGATATTAAGTCTTTCAAGACTGTTTTTCTTTACCATACTAGTATTATGTAATTTCTTTCCTGGTCTGCTCACTTCATTGTGAAACAATTCATATAAATCTTCTCAGGTTTCTCTGAAACCATCCCATTCAACATTGTTTGTAGGACAATGGTATTATATTGCCTAGATATCCTCATTTATTCAACCATTACCTAATAGGTACTTCCTTAGTTGTCAGTTCTTTGCCCCCAAAAAAGAGCTGCTACAAATATTTTCAGAATTATAGGTCTTTTTTCCTCTTTCTTTGATCTGTTTGCAACATAGGCCTAATAGTGGTATTGGAAGGTCACAGTTTAATAACTTTTTGGACATAGTTCCAAAATGCTTCCCAGAAGGGAAGGACCAATGCACTGCTTGACCAACACTGCATTAGTGTGTATCTTCCTGTAGCCCTCCCAACAACTGTCATTTTTCTTTTTTATAATCCTTGACAATCTGTGAGGTTAAACCACAGAGTTGATTTAATTTTAATTTTCCAGTTATCGATGATTTGGAACATCAATATTCATTAGAGATAGTGATCTACAATTTTCCTTCTCTGTTTTGTCTCTCCCTGGTTTAGGTATCAAGACTGTGTCATAGAAGGAATTTGGTATGATCCCTATCTTACATGTATTTTTGTAAGCAGTTTATTTAATGTTGGAATAGTTTTTTGAATGTTTGATAGAATTTAAATATAAATCTATCTGCTCCTGATTTTTTTTTCCTTTTGGGAGTTCATTTAGGGCTTGTTCAATTTCTTTTTCTGAGAATAGTTATTTAAATTCTTTATTTCCTGTTCTGTTCATCTGAGTATTTTATATTTTTGTAACTATTCCATAGTTTGCTTTTATAATGGGACAAACAACACATAATGGACAATGTTTTCAGAAGCAATGCCAAAAATCTAAAAGAAAATTTACTCTGAGAAATTCTTGTGTTTCTCATAGAGAAGCCAGTTCCCTTCTCTTTTTCTTTCACAGCCAAGTCAATCAACTTGCTGATTCTTTTCTTTTAGAAGGAGAAAGCAGCAGTGTTCTCAGTTTCTTTTGGACATACTCTTGATATAACAGAACACAAATGGATTTCTTTCTTTCCTTTCACCTATCCTAACAAGATCCTTTAGTCAAGTGGATTCTTGTCACCGCCAGCAGAAGCTTTTCAGAGAAATCTGTCCACTGGCAAGACATTCTAATATTCCTATGATTTATAATAAATAGCCTTTTCTTATCCTAAGCAGAAGATTCACTCATGTCTGGAAGCTTCAAGTCTCCCATCTTCCCTTGGGTGGCTTGTCAACATCTAGTAGACTATAAAGCCAGGTCCTGTCAATCATACTCACTGACCTTGGTAATCAAAGTCAATCATTTAACCTGAATCAGAGTTCTAACAAATCAATATGAGTAATGCTCTGCTTTGAGACTGAATTGTTATTCTACCTGATGTAAATAATGTCAGAGCCATACACAGACAATGTGTTTGAACATGAAAGAGATAAACAAAAAGTTAATAATAATTCATATCCTAGATAGCATACCTGGCATGGAATCAGGAAGACTTGAGTTCAAATCCACCCTCAGATACTTCCTAGCTATGTGATCCTGAACTAGTCACTTAACCTTTGTTTGCCTCAGTTTGTTCATCTGTAAAATTAGGATAATGATAGCACTTACCTCCCAGGGTTATTGTGAGGATGAAATGAGATAATAATTGTAAAACACTTGGCACAGTGCCTGGCATATACTAAGCATCATATAAGTGTTACTTATTGTTGTTGCTTATATATAGTGCTTTCAGGGTTGCAAAGAGCTTTCCTTACAACATCACTTTGAGGTATGTAGTAAACACTGTATCATTCCCATTTTACAGATGAGGCAATTGAAGTTCTGAATTATTAAATAATTTGTCCATGGTCACATTCAATTCAATCCAACAAGGAAGTATTTAATGCCTACTATAAGCCTTGTGCTACATACACTTGCTATCCTTAGCTGTACTAAAATTTTCATTCATCTCAGCCTTTTAGTGGTGGGAAAGAACTGGAAACAAATTAGTTGCACTTCAGTAGTAGGAAAGAACTGGAAATAAATTAGTTGCCTATTGATTGGGGAATGGCTAAACAAACTTACGTATGAAACTGGATATTATAACTCCGCAAGTATAAAGAATACTGACACTGGAGTCAGGGCTTTGGGTTCAAATCTTAGCCCTGATATTTAGTATATGTGTGATCTTGGGCTAAATCACCTAACTTTGCTAGGCTTTAGTTCTTTCTCTGTTAAACGAGGGGTTTTGCTAGTTGACCTCTAAGGCTTCATCTAGCTCTAAATCTATGATATTGTTGTCCTATGCTGGATATAGAAAATTAAGAGAAAGTGGGGAAACATGTGAAGTGATGGAGAATGAAGAAGAACCAGAAAAACAATATAAATTACTATAATAATGTTTTTTGTTGTTGCCTCCAGAGGGGTGTGTAGAGAGAAATGCTTCCTGGCTGTCAGGTTACTCCTCATTGCCCTCCCCCACCCTCCACTTACTCCTGGAACTGAACAGCTCCTCCAAGACCACACTTTAATCTGCCCACTAGAGCCAGTTTAGAAGCAGGATTTTTTTCCACTTCTACTCTTCTCTGCCCCTCCCTTCATTTAGGAAGAGACTGGCCCAGCTTCCCTAGTTCTACCACCACCCAACTGACTAGAGATCACAAAGATAAAGCTAGCTTTTTGCCAGAGGCAGTGTCCCAGATCCACTGAAATCCTTTCCTCTCTTGATGGAAGGAGCTTAAAAATAAGGGGCTTGAGCCCCTTGGTTAGAGAAGTTGCCTCTAACCACTGGCCAGAGATGAAAATCTCTGCTGGATATTAGGAAGGAATGCCATCCTGTGGAGGCAGCCACCATAAAGCTACCCTATTGCTACTCTCTGCCCAGGGCCAAACACGCACACACACACACACACACACACACACACACACACACACACACACACACACATGCACGCACACACTTCATGTGTCTGGAATAATCACAAATGTCTTATGTGAAGAGAAACAAATCAAAATAACCAAAATAATAAAACACAAGAAACACATTGGAAGAAGGAGGTTTAGAGAGACAGAAACCTTGTTGATTTTTGTCAGCTCCTCAGAGAGAGACATTTCAGTTCATCCACCTTCCCCACAGAGGTATTTCTTCACAATTATAAGCTCAAACCACAAAAGAGACCAAGGACAGTCTCTATCCTTCTGATTACCACTGCTCCCTTTCCTTTTGCTCCTCAGTTGTAAGTGACAAAAAGAAACCAGTTACTTCTACTACCTCTTCCAGTGTTATTTCCTCCTTCAAGCCTCCATCCACATTATATAATATTGTTCTGCTCTTTTAAACCATTCAGTAGTTCCATGAAGACCATGACCTGCCTTCCCCAGGGTCTATGTAGTTAGTCTTTGTTGACTTGTTCTGCCTGCAGAGGTCTGTCTCCAAAGAGTACTACAAATGTAAATGGAAAGAATGATTTTTTAAAAACTAAATACATAATTAGAATAATGGAGCTTGGACTAAAGAAGAGATAAGAAAATGTACCTCCCTCCTTTCATTGCAGAGGTGAGGGGCTATAGGTTTGGGGTATTGCAAATGCTTTCAGATGTGATCTGCAAGAGTGGCTTTTCTAAACTTTTTTTCTTTCATATATGTTCCAAGAGAAAATTTGCTGGGAATAGGAAAGAGAAAGATGTATCTAGAAATAAATGTGATGTAAAAACCAAATAAATCAAAAGAAGTTTTAAGAAAACTAGCTAGAAATAAATAAAAAGAGAGAGGTAGTTGATGAATGGTCCTTGTTTTCCACTTGTCCCCATACACTGCTAAAACATTTAGAAGAATGCCCTTGACATTTTGGGTGGTCCGCTCCTTAGGAGACAGTTTACAGGACCTCGTAAATAAGAGTCATTCAGTGCGTAAAGGCATGGACTGCTTTCACTCTATTGGAAGGAGTACTGGTATTGATTAGATCACAGATTCTCAGAAATATTGAAGTCAGATCACATACAGTTTTCATGTACCTGGGATATAATGTTCCATGATTACATCATAGATGTCACTGAGAGAATAGTAGTGTTTAAAATATAGCGTCTCGGCAGAAAAGTGAGGTGTGTATTCTGTAGGCATATATCTTTTATTATGATGTCTCAGGCTGTAACTTCACAGTACAGAGCAAAGTATGCTCAAACTATGCTCAGGTTTGAGGCAACCTGGTTAGGAACCCTATGTTGAACAAATTACCAGTTTCATTGCCCAGTTTCCATTCTCTTCAGTGAAATATGACCCAAATAAAGTCTATAACTACACACAGATTGGCTACAACCTGATGCTACTAAAACTGTTTTTAAACATTGAGTTTGTTTACTAAAGAACTTGACCATAGTTAAAAATTTATTTTAGAAACTGGTCCACTCAAAAATCTAAGCGGTTGTCTTTAAGCAAGGTCAAGGAAGCTCTCAAAGCAGCCAGACCTAAAGAAAATCATCTCTAGAGAGAGAGGAGGCTTTTAAATCAGGCACCCACAAGTTGGACACTGAAGAAGCTGCTGAAGAGTCAGTGAATGATACTCAGAGTAGGCATGTTCCACCTTGTTGAATCCCTCATATCTTGCTAAGTGATACAGGTTCTGAATGGAACAGAACTCTGCCATAAATGCTCAGTAAGTGCTCAAGTTCAGAGCTTAGAATCATAGGAATTAAAGGTGGAAGAGATTTTATTTCTTTGCTGACTATTTTATTTATTTGTTTTTAGTTTTCAGCATTCACTTCTATATTATTTTGAGTATTAAATTTTCTCCCCTTCCTTCCCCTCCCCCTTCCCCAAGACAGTGTGCAATCTGATACAGGCTATACATGTACAATCATATTAAACATATTTCCACATTAGTCATGTTGTAAAGAAGAATTAGAACCAAAGGGGAAAACCAGGAGAAAGAAGAAACAAAAGAGAAGAAAGACAGAGACACACAGAGAGAGAGAGAGAGAGAGAGAAGAGAGAGAGAGAGAGAGAGAGAGAGAGAGAGAAGAATAGAATGCTTTGATCTGCATTCAGACTCCATAGTTCTTTCTCTGGATGTGGATAGCATTTGGTGGAAGGGATTTTAGACACCATCTTATGTAACCATTTCATTTGACAGATGAGGCAATTGAGGCCCAGAAAACTTAAATGATTTTCCTAAGGTCACAGAGGTAACAGAAGGCAAGCCAAGAGCCACTAACTCCAAATCCAAAATTTGTTCTTCTACTCTGTGCAGATAATAAAGAGCCCTTTCAGAATTCTTACTGAACTTATGTCTCAGTGCAAAATACATTTAAAACTCAGGATGTATTCAATTTAAAAAAAAAAAAACATTTATTAAGCCTCTACTACATGCAAGACAATGTGTGTGGTGCTGGACACGCAGAGATAAAAAACAAACAATGAGGGAACTGTCCTTGCTCTCGAGGTGCTACCATTCTACTTGCAGCAAAACATCTAAATAGATAAATAAATATAAAATAATTTGAAGAAGAAGCACTAACAACTAACACACATAGACATATAGACACTAATATAATTATACACATAAAAATAAACAGATTCAGAAAATGTTTATTATTGTAAACGTGCACATATAAACATGTGTAAATATGTATTGATTATGTACAAAATCCAGTGTTATGAAGTCAACATGAAATAATCTCTACCCTCAGGAGTTTACATTGTCCCAGTAAATACGTAAACAAATAATTATTTGATAGCTCTTTATGTTTCAACAACAACTTGATTGTAAGCCCCAATTCTGCCATTTACCTTTAGGTAAGATTTTTAACCTATTTTGTGGCCTCGGAATTCTAATTTGTGCAATAAGAGTATTGCACTAAATGAGGCCTGAAATCCCTTTGACCTTGCAAAAATTAATGGGAGCTTGTGATATGGCCACCAGAAATGAACCTAAGAATATTCAGCTTGTAAAATGCATTTTTAAAATGTCAGTATTTCGACTAAACACTTCAAAATATACTTTAGGAAACCTTGAAGTAAAACTGTATCAGTTACAATTTTGCCTAAAGTCATGTCTGCCAGAGACAAGCTTTCGTGAAAGAGTGTGGAATTTGAAATCACACTTCAAGAACAAAATAACTTAAAAGTTATTTTTAAGTTGCCTTAAAAGACGACTTTTTAAAAATGAGGTTGAACTGTTTCCTACCAACACTGGTCCCATTTAAAATATAATGCTCACTTTGCCTAGAGTTGGCAGGATGAATTGTGTATTTGCTTTAAACCTTTGACAAAGAGAAATTAATTTGGGAAAGAATTTGCACTGCCTCCCCTTTTCACTTTCCTTTAGTTCGTGGAGTTCCCAGCAAATGGCTGATAATAATGATTGAATCTAGATAAAGATTGGGTCTAAGGAGGGCATCCTGATGCTAGGAAGGAGCCACCAGGAGAAGCAGAAGACAACAAATTGTGGGGTTCTGAAGAAGCAGTGCTATTTGAGCTCCTTTGCTGCAAAAAAATAATGTTGTCTACACTCCCAATGTTAGATGGGGGAGGAGCCAGGAAAGCAGGGGAGGTGAAACCCCTGAAGTTCTTTTCTCAGAGGCCTGCCATTCCCTGAAAGGGACACTTTAAGGATGGCTGTCAAGAAAAATCCTAAGCAGCCAGTAAATCACAAAATAAAGCTGTCATTCAACCTGACCAGATAAAATGGGGGCCGAAAAAGTACAGCATCAATGAACTGTCATTGTATATTAGCCTGATAACATTCTTCAAGCTTCCTTCCCCACCACAACCTGCTCTAAATGTTGCTCTCTCTGCCCTCCTCCCAAAGAAATCTCACCTCATCTCCTTGACCACAAGCTGGCACTGAGGCTCCGGAGCAGTCTTCTTGTTCATTTTACTCTGATTAGCAAAGGTGACAAGCACTCCTTCTTCAATAAGAGTTTTTAGGGAGCTTTTGGATTTTTTTTTTCTAAGACCATTCCTTCCCCCACACCCCCACCCCCGCTGGCCCAATCCCTTTCCTTTTTCAAGTTTCACTTGTAATTGTTGAAGGAAATCATGCATATATTTTATAACTACCTGAGGAAATAAAGCTTTCTCTTCAACTTGGACTTGGAATTTCTTACTACTGCGGCAGCCATTTGATTACATGCTCGAAATAAGTTTGACAAGAAGAACTGGAGGGAAGTAGAGGGGCAAGAGAAGAAAGATTTTTATTCCGATTAGTGTATGGCTGCAAATCAGTGGTGGCAGAACAGGGCACCATAGACTAACATCCCTGCATCAGAAACCAGGCTTTCTGCAGGGCTGAAAATAAATTTGACCTATACAATGGTCTATTTATCTAGTTTTGTTTTGTTTTGTTTTCCTCTTTAGGCCTTAATAAAATCATTAGCTTTCATCCAAATCAAACGATTCTCCATCCCTCATGATGATGTCCCATAACACCAAATTCCTGTCATTTAGAATTGAATGCACTGGCTTGAGCACGTAAGACTTTGAATAGGCTCAGATCAATATCTGGTTTTCTTCGTGCAATGGATATTGGAAAAATCAAACTTTTATGATTTTTTTAATGTTAAGCAAGATCTCTAGAATCAAGGTGACCTCCCCACATGTAACACGGGCATAATTTTTTTTAAAAAGGGGAAAATTGCATAGAATGTCCTACTTTTAATCATTTGCTGGCTCATCTTTCAACTAAGAAAATATTTTACTATTATTATTATTGCTTTTCTTATTGTTATCTTACTACATGCACTACCTGTCAGTGGATGGTTTCCTCAAATGCTCCTTGAAGGCACATTCTTCCAGGGGCCCCTCCAGCCCACTTCCACCTTGCACTTAGAGAGTTTCACTTAAATGGCACAAATGGAAAGTCAGTTACTCCTGAACAGAAAGTTCATCAGAATTTGGGAACAAAAAGCTTTCATATTTGTCCTTTCACATCATGGATTACTACTATTGAGAGTGTTTTCTATTATCAGGTTGTCACTTTCACTGCTGCTTAATCTCTCTCTTTCTGCTGCTCAATGGCTTCTTCTTACTTTCTTTCCCACTGCAAAAGTAGGTCTTCCCCCCTCCTTTCCCTTTCTTAAAAAAAACAAAACTTACAAAGTTAAAAGGGCCAGCTCAGTCTGACCACCTGGACATCCCAATGGCGCTTTCTCTCCCAGGGTAGGCCTGGCTCCCTGCCAGTGGCCAGCTGTGACATTGTATGCATCCATCTTAGTTAATTCCATGCACTTGGGATTGTCCTGGTTCTGTTTACAACCACCTCCTGCCCCTCCTGTGTCCAATTCCAATTGTCCTCAACTTTCCTTGTTTAATACTGTTTTGCAAATTATTAAGCACTGGAAGTCCATTAATCACAGTTCACGTCCTGTGTAAGCCCACACAAGGAAGGCAAAGAAGGGTGAAGGGAAGGCACGCTCATATCCCTGAATGGGCTTGGACGGTGGTCCATTCAGATCCCTAACGAGATCATTACTGCTAACTAAATACAAACCTGACCTCGTGACCCTCTGGGAAATTATGTGGGCCCAGTGCAAGACATTAATATGTATCCCAACCCCCCACTCCCTTGATAGGCAGAAAACTAAACCTGCGATCAAAAGGCCTCTAATCACGTCTCTGATTGTAGTAAACGAAGCCTGACATGCAGTTCTCTGGGGCCTCAATGGCTCCATCAGTGCCACCTCCCATGGGCTGCACCCTTTACCCAGGCTCCCCTACAGTCGGGGAATTGCAAAGCCCCCCTCTTTTCAGCTTACTTGACACACTGTGTCTACTTTCTGGGACCACCTGGTAGGCTAATTTTAACACGACACCAGTTCAGCACTCCCACTTAGTCCTTAATTCTCCCACACAGTCTACAGACAAACTAGAATTCCGCTTAATCCACCAGGCCCTCTGAAACATCGGCCCAAGACTAAAGGTCGGGGCTCGTTTTGATTCATAAGCTTGTGACACCTGGGAATGGCTGCCTTGGCCCCCTCAAAGAATCGCCCCCTCAAAGAATTTTGGGCACCAGTTGAGTGAGGGCCTTTTCATGTTTTACTGCTGGCTCACAGGAATCATGGGAACTGTACCTCAACCCAAAATAGTAGATATCCTTTTCTGGAAAAGCAGTGATGACTACTTGGACTTGACTCACCCACCCACTTAGGCTTGGATAAAGTATGGGTGCATGAATGTGCAATGAGCCAGCACCAGGTAGGAAAAATGGGACTCATTGTCAAGTCATACTTTTTTTCTTATCTCTTTTTTTTTTCCCTTTCCAAAGTGGACAGCAAAAAGGAAAAAAAATGCAATGACAAGCTAAAAGCTAAACTCATTTATTTTCTCGTTTGCATAACTGTCTCTAAAAAATGTCTGTAACTAGGGGCAGCTAGATGGTGCAGTGGATAGAACACTGGCCCTGAATTCAAGAGACCTGAGTTCAAATCCGACCTCAAACCAAATACTTGACACTTACTAGCTGTGTGATCCTGGGCAAGTCACTTAACCCCAATTGCCTAAAACAACAACAACAACAAAAGTCTGTAACTATTAAATCAATTCCTTCTCTTTCTTGTGTGTGTGTAATAAATATCATACCACACCCATGAAAATTACTGCCACTTACCAGCTGCTACAGGAATTTAGATTTTCAGGAAAAAGCTTAATTCTTTGGGAATCATGTATTTGAATCACATCACTGCTATCAAGTATTTGAATCACATCACTGCTATCAATCAAGAAGGCAGAACTTTTAATGCTGCATTTAAATCCTTGTCTAGTTTTAACAGTAGTAACCCAAGGAAACCCTACAAGGTATAAAAAAATGGAAGTGAGAAATAGAGAGAAAAACATAAAAATGCAGATTCTGCGGGGGTTCAATCCCTCATATGGCTTTCCATACATACCATTTTCAATTTCTGTCCACTTACCAAAATCTTTTCTCCCACTGGAAACATTGCAAACATCATAGATCAGGTTATGCTTAGGGACAGATGTATTATAAAAATGTCTTTGAGTATGTACATGCCTGTGTAGATTGGCTGGATTCCATTCACTGACCCCACCTCTACTGCCACCTGGACCATCATTACAAGGAAGGCCAACCCAGGTTTATAAGTCCAATGAGCACTGCTTAAATTCATGCAGGTCACTTCACTAAGCAGGGCAAAGAAATCATCAGATCCAATCTGTTCATCTCGAATTGAAAACAATACTGAGACTCAGGAAGGGACAGGAAATAGTGAAACGACAATCCAGGAAGTCAGAGAGCCTCCCCCACAAAACACTAGTGTCTTTATCAACATCTCCCACTTAAAAAAAATGGTTTGGAGTCTCCTTTTAATCCCTTTGTACTTCACCATTCTCCACTTTATTGGCCTTGGATGCCTCCAAAACACACCGAAAACTAAATCTAACTTCTTTTCAGATGATGACTTAGCTTTGACAATGGCCAAATTAACAGTATTTAGCCTTAGTCTCCTTGGTAACAGATCCAACTAGCCTGCCATTCCCTGGTGACTGAAAGGAAGTCTCTTGAGTATTCCACACAGTACTTATCTATCTGTTTGGCCTCACCTCCCTCTCACCTTTACTTTAAGCACAGAATGCAGCACCATCCACTACAACTAAGGATGAGGCTGAGAGTCTGATTAAAATTATCCCTGTTTGCACTGACCTCTTTTCTCTGCAGGTGAGAGTGTCCCCATTCACAAGCTAAATGAAGCAAAAATGATGGAGTGTTTGTTTTCCCTGACTTTTCCTCAGCCTGCCAGTAAATTTACAGGCGCGAATATGAAGTGTTAATTTAATGTTCCCTCTGAGCATCTCATTGTCAACAAAGGCTTCAAACTAGAAGAGAGGAAAAGGTTAGCTCATGCAGAAAATGACCCTTATGGTTTGATTGTCTTCTGGACCAGACTAGCAGCCAGCAAAAAGAGCTGAGGGCTTTGACTTCCTGCTTAATGTATTTGGTGGCGGTTAATGGAACCTCTCTACCTTATCGCAAAGAAAGAGTCACCTATAATGCTCACTTAGTTATCTTCACAGCAATCTACACAAACCCCAAAGAGAAATGGGCCTCTGTTTTCACTCTGATGACTAATTTGACAGAATGAAAACTTAAACCCTTCATTATCCCAAACTTAAACAAAAGGGTCTCGCTCTCCATTGAGCATTCACGACGGCATGAACCATGAAATTACTTTCTTCACCTGGTACTATACAACTTCCAAGGTCTTCATTGTCAAGACACACAGGAAAACTCTCTTAGCTAATTGAAGTCATATCGATGAAAAAAAAACAGAAGTGAAAGAATTGAGGTTTTCATAAACAAAAGAGTGTGTGGAGATGGAGGTAAGTAATGGGGGTGGGGGTGGTAGGACAGCATCAAACCTTCCTGCAAAGAGGGCATTTTAAAAACTCATCTACTGTCCCTTACCTTATGATTTCAAAGGAAACAGCTGGCTCAGAATAGAGAGGGAAAAAGGTAAAAAAAAAAAGTTTTACATTAAACTCTCTCCGAGGTTGTGGGGTTTTGTTTTGAGGTTTTATTGTTGTTTTCTCTCATGTCAGAATTTCCATAAAGTA
This sequence comes from Phascolarctos cinereus, assembly GCF_003287225.1. NCBI lineage: Eukaryota > Metazoa > Chordata > Mammalia > Diprotodontia > Phascolarctidae > Phascolarctos > Phascolarctos cinereus. The sequence continues at coordinate 156,624,991 of NW_027555625.1, forward strand.
GAAATACAATGTCATTTTGCTGTTATATGTGTGTGTTTTAATGAAACCGTTCAGGTGGCTTCCTTACACTGTCAGTTCTATTTGATAGATAAAAAAGGTGAAAATCAATCAACAAATATTTATTAAGCATCTACCACGTGCTAGGCCCTGAGAATAAAACCCAAAAATAAACAAAAGTCAACCTAATATTATTACTTCTAGCTTTTTTTGAATCTTCCCTACTTGTCTTTCAAAAATAATGTTATAGGTTTTTAACACAAAGTGGTAAGCTAACTTTTTTAAAAGTATTTTTAATAATAATAAGTGGGGGGAGGGGGAGATGATTCAAGGAGGGGAAGGGAACAAACATACATTAAACATCTGCTTTGTGCCAGGAACTATGCTAAGTGTTTTACAATGCTGTCATTTGATTCTCACAAGAATCCTGCAAGATAGGTGCTATGGTTATCCCCATTTTACAGTTGAGGAAACTGAGACAGCCAGAGGTTAAATGGCTTGCCCAGCCAGGGTCTTACAGCTAGTGTCTTAGAGATGAACTCAGGCCTTCCTGACTCTAAGCCCAGCACTCTAAGCACTGAACCACTTAGCGGGTACTTCTACAGCACTTTACATATATTAACTCATTTGAACATCACAACAACCTTGTGAGGTAAATACTCCAGGTATTCTTATCACCATTTGATAGATTACAGAAATCAAAGTTCAGTTGTTTGCTCATAATCACAGTTATTAAGTATCTAAAATGGAATTTGAACCCAGGTCTTCTTAGTATTTTATCCATTTTGCTGTACTATCCCAAAGACAAAGAAAAATCTAACCAACTAAAGATCTGCTTGTGGCCTTTAACTCTTTATTTATTATCTTACGACTGAGTTCACTTGAGACTGCTCTAACACCAAACATCCATGAACAACACGTCTTCAAGAGCTCTGGAGGAGGCTTTCAAAAATTCACTCTACCAAGTTTTGTCCGCTAAGCTACAGTGCTCTTTTCACACAAAAGTACCTATCACCCAGGCTAAAGTGATCTTGTAGGGAAATAAACCACTATTAGCCACAATAGGTTTGAAAGAACAGGAAGAATGTGAAGAGATGAGAATGATAACAACCACAGACATCTGCATAGGGTTTTGAAGTTTGCAAAGCTTTTTTGAAGCATTATCTCATTTGAACTTTGTGGCAACTCTCTGAGGTAGGTATTAAAGATGTTATTATCTTCATTTTCCAGATGAGGAAATGGAATGTACAGAAGTGACTTGCCCAGGGTCACAGCCAATTAAGTGTAGGAGGCAATATTTGAAGCCAGATCTTCCAGTTCCTTTCATATTACAAATGAAGAAATTCAGTCTCAGAGTTGATCTTGGCAAGCTAGAATAATGTTGTTGTTTAGTCATTTTCAGTCATGTTTGACTCTTTGTGACCTCTTTTCAGGTTTTCCTGGCAGAGATAGTGGAGTGATTTGCCATTTTCTTTTCCAACTCATTTTACAGATGAGGAAACTGAGGCAAACAGGGTTAAGTGACTTGCTCAGGGTCACACAGCTAGTTAAGTGTATAAGGTGAAATTTGAACTCTGTTCTTCCTGACTCCAGCCCCAGCATTCTAACCACTATTCCACTTAACTGCCCATGGTAGAATAATAAGCAATATGAAATAAAAGTCCATGAAATAATGATGGAATTCAAAGGGGGAAACTATTACATTGAAGCTATTATTAAACCTTAAGCTTGGGTCTAAAAGCATCTGTTTCACAACTACAAATCAGGGAAGGTATAATCAGACTGTAGCTCCTATGAAAAAGATCTGATAATTTTAGTGCGCAAGGAAGTGAGAATATGGAGTTAATAGTGCCACGTATTCTGCATTGGTCAGAACTCATTTGGAGTATCGTAATCTGCCCTGGGCATCACGTTTTAGGAGAGTCCAAGAGTGTCCAGAAGACAATCAAGACAGTGAGGGAACTGTAGTGCACAACCTGCAAGGATTAACTGAATGAACTGGGGGTGTTTAGTCTAGAGAAAAAAAGACTCAGATCAAGGAAGGAGGAAAAAAGGAGACTTGATAGTTGTATTGAAACATTTGAAGGGGGAAGCAGCTATGTGGCACAGTAGATAGAGCACTAAAAGTCAGGAGTTCAAATTTGACCTCATACACTTACTAATTGTGTGATCTTGGTCACTTAATCCAGTTGGAAAGAAAGAAAAAGAAAGAGAGAGAGAGAGAGAGAGAGAGAGAGAGAGAGAGAGAGAGAGAGAGAGAGAGAGAGACAGAGAGAGAGAGAGAGAGAGGAGGAGGAGGAGGAGGAGGAGGAAGGAAGGAAGGAAGGAAGGAAGGAAGGAAGGAAGGAAGGAAGGAAGGAAGGAAGGAAGGAAGGAAGGAAGGAAGGAAGGAAGGAAAAAAGAAATATTTGAAGGGTCCTCATATAGAAGAGGAATTACCCTTGACTGGTTTGGCCACAGGGGACAGAAAAATATAGAGAAACAAAGATTAACTTAATGTTAAAAAAAAAACCTCCCTAACAATTAGTCAGGAAGACTCATGTTATGAGTTCAAATCTAGCCTCAGGCACTTACCTGGGCAGGTCACTTAATCCTGTTTGCCTCAGCTTCCTCATCTGTAAAATAAGCTGGAGAAGGAGAAGGTAAATCACTCCAGTATCTTTGCCAAGAAACCCCAAATGGCATCATGAAGAGTCAGATATGACTGAACAACAGCAGTAAGTATAAATGGCTTGCCTCAGGGAGACAACAAGTTGTCCCTCACCAGGCATCTTCAAGTGGAACCTATATGATCACCTCTCACCGATGTTGTAGAAGGGCTCAGATAATAGCATAACTATACGGCCTCTAGGATTTCTTCCAGTTTTTAGATTCTGTGAAGTGACTTACCCAAGATCACACAGCCAGTTAAGGGGCAAAGGCTGAATGGGAACTAAGGTTTCCTGATTCCTTATCCAAGGCTTCCCCTTCTCTCCCCCCCTCCCCCATACTATATGGGGCAGGGTAAGGAGTAAAACCCCATTTACTACTCTCCTTTTCTGGGTTCCTACCAATTCAAAACTAAAAACAAAGAATGTCTCACTGTTTTTAAACCACTTGGTGTACACAAATCCTCAGTGCTTAGCCCCCAATACAAAAGAGCATTGGATCTGGAAAACTATACTTGGACTTTGGATCATAACATCTACAGCTGGAAAAGACCTTAGAAAATGAATTTCTTCCCCTGAGTTTATAGATGAGGATCAGAGAATTGAAGAAATTATTTTTTGGTTTTGTTTTTGTTTTTTGTGGTTTGTTTGTTTTTGGTGACCCTAATGCTTAATAAGCACAGAATAAATGCTTGTTGACGGATTGATTTATGCAGCACTTTATAACTTATAAAGTCCTTTGTGTAGATTCTCATTTGTATGAGGTATTAAGACTAGGAAAGAGACGTGAGTGCTTGGGCTCAAGGCTAGAAAGAACCTGGACTGAATCCAAAAGAAGGTAAGGTGTGGATGATTAAGAATTTTCATTAAAAAGCACTTAAAGTATGAATCTGCATTTTTTCCCATCCATGGAAACTGCCCACCATTAGATCAATGATTTTGGGATAACAGAGCCACATAAAACCTTGGAGATCTTCTCACTTAAGTCCTTCATTTTACATATAAGGAAACTGAGGCTCAGAGAGGTTGTGACTTGGCCAAGATGATACGTCTTCTAAGTGACAGAGCAGAACTCAAATCTAAGTCTCACATTAATTACTCTCCTTCACACACTCCATGCTTTAGCTGAACAGGAGAATTCTCTGTCCCCCAGACTCATCCTGTGCCCTTATCACCTGAGTGATCACTTGCCATTTTTGCTCAGAGGGCTCCCAATGCCTTAAATGTTCTCCCCCCCCCTTTTTTTACCTAATTACCTATCCTAACCCAAATGTCACTCTGCCATGAAAGGTTTCTCCTTTGCTCCCACTGCAGGCTCACAATAATTGCCTTCCCTCTCAGATCTCAACACATTTTATTTTGTAGTTCTGTAATGAATGTATTGGGCAGCTAAGTGTCAGGATGCATAGAGTGCTGGGTCTGGAATTAGGAAGACATCTTCCTCAGTTCAAATCTGGCCTCAGACACTTTTTAGCTGTGTGGCACTGAGTAAGTCACTTAACCCTTATTTGCCTCAGTTTCTCATCTGTAAAATAAGCTGGAGAAGGAAATGGCAAACCCCTCCAGTATCTTTGTCAAGAAAACCCCAAATGGGATCATGAAGAGTCAGACAGGACTGAAATGACTGAACAACAACAACAAAATGAATGTATTACATAATATTATTGGTGTCCTACCCATTAGACACAGTAAGCATTTAGTATTTATTGTATTATTTCCTGACTCCATGTGCAATATTCTTTTTACTTTGCCCTTCTCACACTTTAAATTCTTAGAAAAGTCAATTAAATGTTAGGGTTGGAGATGAAGTTCTTTTGTTGTGTTTTAGGAAGGCAAAGCTATTGGGGGGGGAGGTTTGTATCTATCTTTTCATTTTAAAAAGCTCTTGGTTGTTGTCCTTCCTTCCCAAAGAGGACCAAAATGACATTACTATGTTGGGGTCAAGGTACAGTGTGTCCAGCTGTGGATGATCAGACCAATAAACACTTAATAAATGCTAGGAAGCCTTGTCTAGGGTCCCTGTGCCAACTGAACTGCAGATGATGCTAATTTCCAAGTATCACCTTATTTAATAAGTATGAAGATTGGTAAGATACCGGCTCCTGATTTGCTCATTTTTCTACCTGTAAAAGAGCAGCTGGCCCTTTATTTACCCCTGCTATCCACACAATTCTGAATTGTACTCATCAAGATCAGTATTTTCTAAGTTAAGAGTACTTGGAAAAAAAGGAATCAGGGTAGAGTGATGATGATGATGATAATGAATATAGTTAGCATTTATAGAGTGCCTACTCTGTGCTAGGCACTATAGCAAGCTCTTTCCAAATATTCTGTCATTTGATCCTTATGACAACGGTGGAAGGTAGGTACTATTATTATTTTGATGTGCGGTTGAGGAAACTGAGACAAACAGAGGTGAAGTGGCTTGCCCAGGGTCATGCAGCTAGTGAGTATCTGAGGCCAGATTTGAAGTCAGGTATTCCTGACTCTAGGCCCAATAATCTATTCACTGCACCACCACATACAAAGTACTGAGGATATGTAACTTCTTAGACTTTTAGAACTAATTTCACAAGTCAATGGCAAGGAAGCCATGGTTAGACTAGTCTCAAAAAGTTTTAAGGAGTTTAGCAAGCTCAACCTGAGTCACAATATGACACACTGTGGCCAAGAAAGTTCTAACATAATCCTGGACTGCATTAAGAGAAGCACAGCTTCCAGGAACCAAGAGGTAATATTCCCATCATCCTCTGCCCTGGTCGGATCATATTTGGATCATTTGTTCTGACCATGACACTTCGTTGTTGTTCATGTTCAATTGCTTGGTTGTATCCAAACCCTTTGTGACTTCATGGATCATAGCACACCAGGCCCTTCTATCCTCCACTATCTCCCAAAATCTGTCCAACCTCAGGTTCATTGCTTTCATGACACTCTCTATTCATCTGATCCTCTGCCATCCCCTTCTCCTTTTTCCTTCAATCTTTCCCAACATCAGCGGTTTTTCCAATGAGTCCTGTCTTCTTATTATGTGGCCAAAGTACTTAAACTTCAGCTTCAGTATTTGACCTTCCAATGGATGGTCTAAATTAATTTCTTTAAATATTGAGGGATTTGCTGTCCAAGGGACTCTCCAAAGTCTTCTCCAGCACTACAATTCAAAAGCATTGATTCTCTAGTGCTCCCCTTTCTTTATAGTCCAACTCTCACAGGCATATATTGCTACTGGAAAAATCATAGCTTTGACTATGCAGACTCTTGTTGGAAAGGTGATGTCTCTGCTTTTTAGTATGCTGCCCAGATTTGCCATAGCTTTCTTTCCAAGGAGCAAATGTCTTTCAATTTCATGGTTGCAGTCACCATCTGTAGTCCTCTTTGAGCCCAAGAATATAAAATCTGACACTGCTACCATTTCTTCTCGCTCTACTTGCCAGGAAGTGATGGGACCAGTTGCCAAGAGCTTAGGTTTTTTATGTTAAGCCTCAAGATGACTTTTTTTTGGGGGGGGCAGTTGGGGTTAAGTGACTTGCCCAGGGTCACACAGCTAGTAAGTGTCAAGTGTTTGGTCTGAGGCCGGATTTGAACTCAGGTCCTCCTGACTTCAGGACCAGTGCTCTATCCACTGCTCCACCTAGCTGCCCTTCAAGATGGCTTTTACACTCTCCTTTTTCACTTTCATCATTCTTAATTCTTCTTCACCTTCTGCCATAAGATCAGTATTGTGTACATAACTGAGATTGTTGATATTTCTCCTGGCAACCTTAATTCCAATTTTTGATCCATCCAGCTTGGCATTTCCCATGATGTACTCTGCATATAGGTTAAATAAATAAGGTGACAATATACAGCTTTGTTATATTCCTTTTCCAATCTTTTTTTTTTGGGGGGGTGAGGCAATCGGGGTTAAATGACTTGCCCAGGGTCACACAGTTAGTAAGTTTCAAGTGTCTGAGGCCAGATTTGAACTCAGGTCCTCCTGACTCCAAGGCCGGAGCTCTCTCTACTACACCACCTAGCTGCTCCTCTTCCTTTTCCAATATTAAAGCAATCAGTTGTTCTATGTTCAGTTCTAACTCTCATTTCTTGACTCACATACATGTTCCTCAGAAGACAAGTAGGATCTGTTACTCCCATCTTTTTGAAGACTTGCCATATTTTGTTGTGATCCACACAGTCAAATGCTTTAGTGTAGTCCAAGTAGCAGAAATAGAAGGTTTTTTCTGGAATTCTCTTGCTTTCTCTGTAATCCAGCAAATGTTAGCAGTTTGGTCTATTTCCTCTGCCTCTTCAAAAACCAGCCTTCTCTTCTAGTAATTCTTGGTTCACATATTGCTGAAGCCTAGCTTGCAGAATCTTAAGCATAACCTTGCCAGGGTATGAAATGAGTATAGTTGTTCAGTAATTTGAACATTGATATTCCTCTCTTTAGGATTGGGACATAAACTTAGCTTTTCCAATCCATCAGCCACTGTTTTTCTAAATTGGCTAGCATATTGAGTGCAATACTTTAACAGCATCATCGTTTAGGATTTTAAATAGCTCAGCTGGAATTCTGTCACCTCCACTAGCTTTATTGTTAACAGTGATTCCTAAGGCCCACTTGATTTCATTCTACAGGATGTCTGGCTCTAGATAAGTAACCATACCATCGTGGTTATTGGTGATGCTAAGATTTTTCTTGTATAGTTCTTCTGTATATTCTTGCCACCACTTCTTAATCTCTTCTATTTCAGTTAAGTCTCTGCCATTTTTGTCTTTTATCATGCGCATTTTTGCATGAAACGTTCCTTTGATAGCTCCAATTTTCTTGAGATCTCGTCTTTCTCATTGTAATGTTTTCTTCTATTTCTTTGCTCATTTAAGAAAACCTTATCTTTCCTTGCTCTTCTCTGGAATTCTGCATTCACTTGGGTATATCTTTCCCTTTCTCCTCTAACTTTCACTTTCCTTCTTTCCCCAGATATTTGTAAAGCTTTATCAGACAGCCATTTTGCTTTCTTGCTCTGCTTTTTCTTTGGAATGCTTTTTGTTGTTGCCTCCTGAACAATACTGCAAACCTCTCTCCATAGCTCTTCAGGTGCTCTACCAGATTTAATCCCTTAAATCTATTCATCACCTCCTTTTCATATTCATAAGGGATATTATTTAGGTCATACCTGTACGGCCCGATGGTTTTCTCTCCTTTCTTCAGTGTAAGTCTGAATTTTGCAATAAGAAGCTCGTGATCTGAGCCATCCTCAGCTCCAGGTCTTGTTTTAACTGACTGTTTATAGCTTCTCCACCTTTGGCTGCAAAGCATATAATCAATATGATTTCTATATTGACTATCTGGTGGTGTCCATGTGTAGAGTCATTTTTTGGGTTGTTGAAAAAAGAGTTTTTGCTATGACCAGCAAGTTGTCTTGATGAAATTAATATCTGCCCTTGCTTCATTTTTCACTCCAAGGCCAAACTTGCCTGTTTTTCCAGTTATCTTTTGATTTCCTGCTTTAGCGTTCCAATCCCCTATGATGAATGTGATATCTTTTTTTGGTGTTATTTCTAGAAGATGTTGTAGGTTTTCATAGAATTGATCAACTTTGGCCTCTTCAGCATCAGTAATTGAAGCAAAGACTTGTAGTATTGTGATGTTGAATGGTTTCCTTTGAATTGGAACAAATATCATTCTGTCGTTTTTGAGATTCTACTGTAATACTGCTTTTTCTTCCCCCCCCCCCTTATTGACTATGAGGGCTACTCCTTTCTTCTAAGGGATTGTTCCCCACAGTAATATACATAGTCATCATCTGAATTAAATTCACTCAGGAAGGACATTAATAAGCTTAAGCATCTAAAAGAGGGCAGCTAGACTGATGAAGGGCCTTGAGTTCATGCCATACATGAATGTGTTGAAAGAACTGAGAATGTTAAGCCTAAAGAAGAGAAGGCTTGGGCAGGAGGGGACATGATAGTTGATAGTATTTGTAAGGTTGTCAAACAGAAAAGGGGTCAGTCTTGTTATGCCTGCTCTTGGAGATCAGAAATAGCAATGGATAGAATTTGCAAAGGGGAAAATTTAGGTTTGATGTAAAAAAAGATTTCCTAACAGAGCCATCCAAAAGTGAAATGGACAACCTTGTGAGATAATGAAGTCACCTCATTGGATGTCTTTATATAAGGGCTGGATGACCACATGTTGAGTGCAATATAGTAAGCATTCTTTGGGGAGTATGGTTTGCACTAGATGGCCTTTGAGGAACCTTCTAGTTACATTCTCAAAGGACTGGCATATTTTCCCAAAGAGAACATACTATTGAGTGGAAGAACTTTATTTTTCAGATAGAATCACTCTATGGAAATTTAACATTCAAACAGTGTAAGCTAAGCCACACTTAAAAAATAATATGCTACAGATGACTAACATTAAACACAAAAACACTATTCCATCTTTGACATTCATTTGCCAGTCACATTGTCAGTTAAAAGTAGTCATTTTGAAAGCAGTAATTCATTCTCTCTGCTCCTTCCTTAACACAATTTTCAGACTGCAATTTACATGATAGGAAAATTACCACCTCGGTGCACTATATTATGTGATATAAATGTTATTGCAATTAAGCCTGCTAGGAAATACACACCCACACATGGAAAAGCCCAAATAGTCCATGTTTCCTTCTTAGTAAACATTCTCTAAAAGACCAGGGATAGTAGTAGTACAATAAAGTTGCCAACAACAAGAACTAAAAACCACCACAACTTAGTAGAGTTTTGGGTCTGCTATGGATGATGATTTTAGTCTTACTCCAATATGGGATGAACAAGATGAATGGGGAGCCTCCTCTCTCATTATTCCATGATCTCCCAGGAAATGATCACATATAGGTCAAAGGGTCCTCCAATTCAAAGAGGTAAAAAGCAAGGTTAGTTTATTTGCATTGTTTCTAATACCTCTTCTTTATTAATAAATGGTCCTATAAACATCAGGAAGAATTTTACTTTTCGTGGCTCATTAGAATAAAAGTTTCTTGAGGGTGGAAACTATGACATTTTTTGTTTTCTCTTTGTAGCCCTAGCTCAGTGCCTTGAGATACAATTACAAAACAGAATAATTTCTGTCCTGGAGCTTATATTTTACCAGGAGGTACCCACATACATAAATATACATACGTATGTGTGTACCCTTGGTTGGGGAGGGGGAGACAACACTAGATATATCTATTCAGGACTCCCTGCAAGGCACACACACATATGACACACACCCTGTGCTGCACACATGTGTGTATACACATACATACATATATACACATAATATGTACATATGTGTATGGTTATGTATCTATATGTGTATATACCTGTATATATGTATATACACATGGCATAACTATGCTATACACATGTATGTATTTATATAAGTGTATATACCTGTGCAACATACCATGTGCTGCACAATGTATATATTTATATATACATATGTATATGTGTATACATATGTTGTATGTGTGTATATGGAGAGAAAGAGAGAGAGAGAGAATGAGAGAGAGAGAGAGAGAGAGAGAGAGAGAGAGAGAGAGAGAGAGAAGCAGCTATGTGGCACAGTGAATAGTGCTAAGTCTGGGATCAGGAAGATCAAAGTTCAAATCCTGCCTCAGGGACTTACTAGCATGTGACCCAGGCCGAGTCACTTAACCCTGTTTACCTCAGTTTCCTCATCTGTAAAATGAGCTGGAGAAGGAAATGGCAAACTATTACAATATATTTGCCAACAAAACCCCAATAGGGGTCACAAACAGTTGGATATGACTGAAAATGACTAAACAACAATATGTGTATACCTATGAGAGACATCCCATGCTACACATGTGTAACTGTATATATACCTGACCATGCTACACAGTAGATACATTTATGTAAACATATGTGCATGCAGATGTAAATAACATATCTCATGCATGTTGTGTATATGTATGCACACATGAAACACACATACATAAGCAAATACAAAACTATTTGAAGTGGAAGGGAGCACCAGTAATTGGGGAAGGCTTAAAGAAGCCTTCATCAAGAAAGTAATAACTGACCAGAGTCCTGAAGGAAGATAAGTATTAAGGAGAGATAATGATGAAGAAGGAATGCATTCTAGGCACTGAAGGCGTGAGCATAGTGAAAGCAAGATTGATTGTAGACTAATTGAATATGGTCATATGGTCTAAATCCAAATTTGTATGCAAAAAAAAAAAGTTTGCATCCAAAATTTTTTATCCAGCCAGCTTCTCATCTACGACCTGAATTTTCCATCTTTTTTACCCACTTGGGCCAGAGCTCTCTTTAGAATGCCTAAAGAGAGGAGTCAACATGGAGAGCTAACTGAGATTCTGGCAAAGCTATGTAATTCTTATATCCTTATTGGAAGATCATGATAGGAAAGGCCATGTAGCCTAGTGGATAGAGAGCTATCCTTGAAGCCAACAAGACCTGGCTTCAAGACCTGCCCCCGACACATGCTGGCTCTGTCACTTAACTTCTCATCACTCTAGGCAACTCCCTAAGAAAGAATTGACCTGCACTGGCAGAGCTGAAAGTGTACTATCAGAATACCTGCACATAAATTAAAATAAAATTATTATGCTTAAATTGCCGCATATCCACTAAAGCCTTCCTATGACTTATTGTAGCATGGATGACCCTGGGTTCTTAAAGATTATGCCAGTGAAATGGTACCTCCGTCTGATCCCACCAATTTGGAAAGGCTTTAGGCACAGTCTAGTAAGGTACTGTGTCTGTTGTCCTAATAACCAGTCTAGCTGAGAAGTTTGTTACCAATCAATTAATCAATTAACATTAATTAAGCATTCCCTATATTCCAGGCACTGGGCTAAGCAATGGGGATATAAAAAGATGCAAAGACAATACCTATCCTCAAGGAGCTTACAATCTAATGGGGAATATAACATGCAAACAAATATATTCAAAGGAAACTATATAAATATTAGAGAGATGTTGCAAAGGTGAGATTGATAGGCCTTGGCATCAGCTTGGATATGGGAGTGGGGGCAGTGAGATAGTGAGAAATCTAAGATGACTCCTAGGTTGTGAGCCTGGGGGACTGGGAGGTTGGTGTTGCCCTCAACAGTAATAGGAAAAGGAGTAGTGGGAAGGTTTAAGAGGAAAGATAATGAGTTCCATTTTGGATATATTGAATTTAAGATGTCTACTGGACATCTAGATTGAGATGTCTGAAAAGCAGTTAGAGACATGAGACTGGAGGTCAGAGAGATTGGGCTGTTACAGATTATTATTTATCTTTATTAATATTGTTTGAATCTAACTTTATGTGTTTAGAGACTGCACCCAGAATGTTGTCCTGACCTCAGTAATTCTCTAGGAACATTGGAAAGGGCTACAAGGAATTTTGGGTAACATCAGGTCCTGAATCCACCCAAAGCATTCTTGTTTTTGGATCTCCACACCCAGGACTTGTTTTGGGTCCGAGCTTACATTTTGGGTGCCCTTCATGTGATTCATGTGTGACTCATGGGCGATTGACATCTTTGTCAAAATCCTGTATAATATAAACTTCTAGAACCTAGAGGAGGGAGCCAGCCTTTCTTTCCAGTGCTCTCCTACCAAATAACCTAATAAATTTCTTTTAAAAAAAACCATTTCAGATTGTAGGGTTTGTTCTCACAAACAACAGGATAGGTAGATTTGAGAATCATCAGGACAGAGAAGACAATTAAATCCATGGGAGCTAATGAGGTCACCAAGTGACATAATATAGATAGAGAAGAGAAAAGGGCCCAGGACAGAAACCTGAAAGATAACTATAGTTTAAAGGTGTAATCTGGAAAAGGATCATGCAAAGGAGATAGAGGAGTGGTCAGATAGGTAGGAGGAGAACCAGGAGAGAGTGGTGCCCCAAAAACCTACAGAGAAGAGAGTATCAAGAAGGAGAGAGTGATCAACAGTGTCAAAATCTGCAGAGAGATCAAGCAGAATGAGGATTGAGAAAATGACAGATTTGGCAACTAAAAGATCATTAGCAACTTTGGAGAGAGAAGTATTGAATTGGGAGTGAAGGATGCAAAAATTCACAAAGACTATTGAGAAGCTACAATATGCATTAGTGGAGAGAGTACCTACAGTAATAAATCATGGATCTTCTAAAGTACTGAAGAAAAAGCATATTATAATAAATATTGAAAATTTCTCCCATCTACTTATAGATATGCATTAACATTTAATATATTTGCAGAGATGTGTTTAATTCAGTTAACTATTCATCACAGTTGCACATAGATACTTCAGAATATGTCATATATTGGGACTGTGAGATTACCCTAACACAATTTTTAAAATTATGGGTCCTTATTATGGTCAAATCACTGACCAAGTTTGGAAGTTTAAAATCCTACACTGCATTCTAAACATAGTACATGCAAATGAATGTGGTACTTCAATCAACCTGTGATCATATTCCCCCTTTTGATGTAAATCACAAGCCACCTCACACTCCACAGAAACCCAACATTCTGAAAGCCTTCCCCTAAGTCTGGTTATGTTTTGTAGATACCAGTGAAGCATTCAACCTGTCCATCTATTACCCTTTTCTCTTGCTATGTGACTGACCCACCTCCTTTTCCAATGATAAATTTTTTTTCTCTATTATCTCTTGGCAACATTTTTAGGCCTGGGTCATCCGTGGGTATACTCTGAAGCCTACTTGTGCCCACCATGATGCATCTTTCCACTGACCTTTGCATCACCCACAACTTTGATTTCTTAGGGATTCTAATTTTCCAAGATTTGCAAGAATTCAGCATCACCTGAACATTTATATTCATAAGATAGGAAAAGAACCTACCAAAAAAAAAAACAAACCCAACCCTTAAGATTATGTTTATAGATAATGTATTTTTCAGTGTCAAAAACGTTTTGAAATGTCTTTTCTGGACCAAGGGCATTGCATATATATTCAGGTGCTAAATAATGCAATAAAGAATTTCTGATTCTAGGTCATAGGTCAAACTGTCATATAATTTAACTAACATACATGAGGAAATATAATTGAAATTGGAATGGGTTTAGGTCCCAGTCTCTGCTACTTGATAGCTATGTGACCTTATGCAAATCACTTAATCTTTCAACACCGTAGTTCTTGCATTTGTAAAATGAAGGGGCTGGAGCAGAGCTCTAGAAAAAAAGTAAAGAGTGAAGCCTTTTCCTCAGTCTTTCTCCTCTCCACTCTCCCTCACTTCCTTAAAGAAAGGTTTCAGACCCAATACCAAACTACTCAAAAGCTTCCCTCTAAGAGGACTCATTTAGGACCATCCTAACTAAATCCAAAATTTTTCTGCAAGTAATGAAAAATTAAGAAGGGCAGCAGGATAAAGTGAGTAATAGTCCATTCTTGGCATCAGGAAGGCTTGGGCATCAAGTCTAGCCTCTAAATATACAAAGCTGTATGACCATGTGCAAGTCACTTAGCTTTTCAGTGCCCCAAGTTAAGTCCAAGAATTTCTAACCAGCCAGTGAAGTTACAGGTCTACACCAAAACTAAAAGACGATTTTTTTTTCTCAAGAGCTGCATAATATTCATTTGAATAAAATAATTGCTCATTGAAAAGACCCTTTTATGGAATTTGAAAACTGGTAAAACCTGAGTAAAACAACTTGTTCCTAAGGGTCCTTTGCTTTACTTCCTTTTCAAAATGCACAGAGATTATGCTTTTGAAACCCACCCTAATAAATACTTGCAAATCCAGTGCATTGCTAAGAGATCTGATGAAAGATATCCTGCACACCAAATTTTTTTTTCAATTGCTTTAAGCAATTCGGAATTGTGCAGGATTTATGGAGACAAAGTGAGTTCCTTGTCTTTTCCTCATCTGGCTGGACTTGAGTGTTTTTGAAATTCCAACCCACTCACCTGGGGCCTTAGGCTCTGACTTTTCAAGAAACCCACACTATAGCTCTGGGACTGCTCAGCTCCAAACACCCATTTTATTTTGTTTCATTTTCTTCTTTCCCCTCCAACTTACAGCATAAGCAGCAATTACCCACAGCCCTTAATGTCCTTCAGGGACTGCAGCTGTTTAGAAGAAAAGCATACCTAAATACCTTTGAGAGAAAAGACTGAGTGTTTTTATCATTAGTGGCATCAACCCTTTTTTTATTTTTATAAATATGTGGCATTCAACAGCACAATCTACTTTCCTGGTTATATGCTTGCATCCTTCAAAAGGCACTTTCCCTCCAAACATGTGACCATTCAGCAGTGAAAAATCATCCAGTTTACATAACAGATGTTAGTGCTGGCTTTGACATATTACTCCAGAGCCATACGTCTATAATGGCTTTTTCAAATGTGTTGCCATGTTCTGTTGATTAGTTGTGGGTGATCTGAAATGTCAAACTATTAGCCCTTGCCAAGCCTTGCCAAGGTTACTATCTTGTGAAAAATATCTTTTTAATAATATAACTGTTTATAAGTGGAAAGGGGGATGCTCAAAATACAAAGCAACAATAATTACAGATTACTGGACCACCAGTGGTGGTTCTGTTTTCTCACTCTCCTTTGTAATGCATGACCCTGGTTACTCCTTTTTAATGAGCAAGATCGGCAAAGCCCTGCCTTGCTTGTAGGAGCTAAACAAATAAGGATCTCAGGAATGGAAATGGAAACCAGAGAGGTGAGGGAGGCCAAGAAAAGGAATTTTTTTTTCTTCTACCGCCTGGTGTGAAATTCTCTGGTCACCTCTAAAAATATGCTATCAATTAAACAAGATTCAGGGAAGCACTTAGAGATTTTTTGATGGAGAATCAAACTGGAAAGCAGTTAAAGTTGGGAAGCTTCATTAAAACCCTTGCATCTCTCCTTTAAAATCTTCCACCTTTATATAATTCTACATATCCTCTGGTTAACCATGAAAGCATGGCATAGTGGGCATCTATAAAATATTGGTAATAGCCATTGTATCTAACTTACATTGTTGTTATTGGACTCAAATGAGATCATACATGTTGAGTACCTTCTTCTAGATACCTTCTCTTCTCTGGAGTCTGCTCTTTTTGCTCTTTTACCTATCCTAACCATTCCTGCTCAGTATCCTTTACTGGTTCATCATCCATGTTATACCTATTAAGTGTATAACAGGCTCTATTCTGGACCTTCTATTTTGTTCTTTATATTCTCTCACTTGGTCACCTCATTAGTTCCTTTGGATTTAATTGTCACCTCCATGCAGATGACATACATACATATATATGTGTGTGTGTGTGTGTGTGTGTGTATACACACACACACACACACACACACACATATACACACTTATGCATGCATACATTCAGCCCTAGCCTCTCCCCAGAGCTACAGTCCCATATTACCAGTTGCCTATTGGACATTTCAAACTGGCTATCCCAAAGGTATCTCAAACTCACCATGTTCAAAATAGAATTCATTATTTTCCCCACCAAACCTATACCTCTGCTGAACTTTCCTATTACCATCAAAGACACCATTATCCTTCTAGGCATCTGAGTTGGTATACTCAGTGTCATTCTCAGCTTTTCACTCTCACTCCTTCCACAATCCAACCAGTTGCCAAATCCCTTCATTTCTACTGCTACATTTCTTTTTTAAATTTTATTTCTTTTTTTAAATTTTTCAACATTCACTTCCATAAGATTTTGAGTTCCAATTTTCTCCCCATCCATCCCCTCTCTCACCCCAAGATGGTGTGTAATTTGATATAGGCTCTACATATACATTCATATTTTCTCTCTCTCTTTTTTTTTGGCTAGGCAGTGGGGTTAAGTGACTTGCCCAGGGTCACACAGCTAGTAAGTGTTATGTGTCTGAGGTCGAATTTGAACTCAGGTCCTCCTGAATCCAGGGCCGGTGCTCTATCCACTGCACCACCTAGCTGCCCCTCATATACATTCATATTGAGCCTATTTTCACTTTAGTCATGTTGTAAAAAAGAATTGGAACCCATGGCAAAAACCACAGGAAAGAAGAAACAAACAAAAAAAAGAGAGAAAAAAGAAGAGAGAGAGCTTTGATCTTCATTCAGACTCAATAATTCTTTTTCTGGATGTGGACAGTATTTTCCATCATAAGTCCTTGGAGTTGTCTTGGATCCTTGCATTGCTAAAAAGAGATGTCTATCAAAGTTAGTCATTGCACATTGTGGCTGTTACTGTGCTACATTTCTTATACGCATCCCATTATTTACAAACTTGCACAGCCACCACCCCACTTCAGTCTCTCATCACCTATCACCAAGACTATTGCAATCATCTCACAATTGATCTTCTTGCTTTAAGTCTCTCCCTATGCCAATCTATCCTTCAGACAGCCACCAAGGTGATTTCACTCAAGTGCAAGTATGATCGTGACACATTCTTACTCAGTAAACTCCAATAGTTCCCAATTGCCTCTTCTTGTTGTTGTTTCATTGTTTCAGTCATGGCTGACTCTTGGTGACCTCATAGAGTTTTCTTGACAAACCTGGTGTGATTTGTCATTTCCTGCTCCAGTTCATTTTATAGATGAGCAAACTGAGGCAAACAGGGTTAAGCGACTTGCCCAGAATCACACAGCTAGTAAGTGTCTGAGGATGGATTTGAACTCAGGTCTCCTTGACTCCAGGCCTGGCGCTCTATCCGCTGCACAACTGCCTCTAGGATCAAATATAAACTTCTTTATTTGGTATTGGAATCTCTTCACAACTTGGTTCCTTCCTACCTCTTCAGCTTTCTTACACGTGACTCCCCTCCATTAACTCTTTGATCCAGCCATTCTCCCCTATTTGCTGACCGTTATACATAACATTGAATTTTATATCTCCATCCCTTTGCACTAGCTGTCCACCATTCCTGTATTTCACTCCCTCCTCACTTACTACTTCTTAGAATTTCCTTAGTTGAAATTTCCTACTTTCTTTCAAAATTCAGCTAAAGTACCACTTTCTACACAAAGCTATTGCTGTAGCTTTGAAAACCAAATGAAAATTGTGGAAATAATAGTTTTCACTTTCAGGTTGCAGAGACTTTTCAGAGAGATGGATTGGAGATACTAAAGGGACTGTTGACTATCATGGCTGGAGAGAAGGGAAAAAAATAGCGAGAGAAGAGGTAGAAATCTTTCTCAATGGACTGTCTTAACCTTTATCTCGTGAAGAAGATGAAAGGAATTTTTAGGAAGAGACTTATACACTAAATGTGAGGGATTATGTCCTCAGAAGTGAAGTCATCTGCCATCATAGTTAGGCTTTGAGGTGACCCATCAATCAGTCAATAAACATTTATTAAGCATGTCCATGTGCCAAGAATGATGCTAAGCACTGAAGATACAAATACAAGCAAAAAGAACACAATCCCTGCCCTCAAGTAGCTTACATTTTGATAGGGGAAGACAACACATAAAAGGGAGACAAAAAGCTGGGGATGGAGGAGAGGAGTCACCCACATGGCATGGTAGTGAAGTCTGGACCACCAGAAGCAAAGTCAGGAGAGCAATGAAGGATGGCTGACCTGGGCCCCTCCCCCAAATGGAAATTGTCATTCTCCCAGTTAAAATATTATGAAGAACTTTCTTTATTTTTATTTTCTTATTGATTTCCTCATTAATAAGTTTTATGTTCAGTAGCTTTGATATTTATTAATCTTATGATATTAAGGGATTTAATATAGACAGATATGAGTAACTGTTGTTAAAAGGTGTTTCTTCAGTTTACAAAGTAAATAATATTCAATGAATTGGTTAGTGCTCTGAGCTGAGTTGATTAATTAAGAGATGGATGCTGAAATTTTATTAATAAAGAAATATACAAGCAATTCCTGAATTACCCTAAGCTCAGACAACAAAATTAACAAATTTAAGTAGCAAGCTGAAAGGTAAAGTGAGGCTGGTTGATCTCATGTTACACAAAGAGTATGTCCTCCACACCTATTACACACGAAGCTTTGACCTTCTACCTTGTTATGTGTGTGTGTGCATGTGTGTGTGTGTATGTGTGTGTGTGCGTGCATGTGTGTGCATGTGAGTGTATATATACTCCCCCGTGAGAATGTTAGCTCCTTGACAGGCAGGGAAAGTTTTGTCTTTATATCCCCTGCACAATGCATTCCATATAATGTTGGATTGCTCAAAGTGTGTTTTTCTACCACTCCTGAACTCACATCCCAGCCAAGCTACCTGCTCATGTAAAACTAGTTCTGTAAAGAAGACTTGTTGACCAAATGTACTAAGGACCACCTTTCAACTATATATCTTACTCAGTATTTCAAGTTTGTGGATTTTTTTCAGCATGATAATACTTGAAAAAATTGAATTATTGTGGTATTGTTTGGTGCCAGATACATACTTAGTTCAATTCAAACTTCATTCTACCATCTTGAAACCAAACAATTCCATTTAACATGTTTATCAATTACTTGAATAAAGACATATATGACACTCTTGTCAGAATTTTAGGTGATAAAAAGAGAACACTAGCTAAAACACTTGACGACAAAGTTAAGATCTAAAAAGTTCTAGATAGGATAGAATGTTGAGCTGGATCTAATGAGATAAAATGTAACAGGAATAGATGTGAAGTCCTATACCTGAGTTTGAGAACTCATCTTCAAAGTGCAGGTTAGTGTGGGCATATTAAGGCAGCAGTTCATTTGAAAAAGATCTTGGTATTTTAGTGGTCAGCAAGTTCAACATGAGTCAGTAGCGAGAGGTGGCAGCCAAAAAAACCTGAATGTGATTTATGTGTGATTTGATGTATTAAGAGAGGTGTAACTTCCAGGATAAGGAAGTGATAGAGTATTATGATAATTTCCAAATACCACAGTTTCAGAAGGACACTGATAAGCTGGAGGACATCCAGAAGAGGACAATCAAGATGTTGAAGAGCCTTGACTCCATGACATGGTAGAATGGCTGGTAGAAAAGGTGATATTTAGCCTATAGAAGAGAAAACTGGTAGGGGTGCAGAGTGGTGGGACAGGTTACTTGAAGGCAGGTGTGCTGGAGCCAGCCTGAACCAGCTTTCAAGAGCTAATTATTAAAATTTTCAGTATGATCATCTACTTGGAAATCAGAAAATGCTTCAGATCAGAGCTTGTTTTATTGTTTTGTTGATTGTCCACAGAGATTCCCCCTGGAGGGGGGCACGGTAGAATGATGGGGGAGAGGGCAGTAGTAGCCTCAGGTGCAATTGGGGCATTGAATAAAAATAAGGGGGTAGCAGAAGCATAAGGAAAGAAGAGAAAAGAAGATTTTGAAAAACCAGTCATGCATGTTTCATCTGTTGGATAACAAAATTAAAGTCGTAGTGATTACATTTTTTTCCAAATAAACACAGAAAATGCAAGTTATAACCCATCAGTGGTCAAGTCCACCAATAGGTGGTTAACAAGCAAGTGTAGGCAGGCAAGCATGTCATGCATTGTTGGGAAGTCCAGCAGGCATGGGCAGGAATATGTGCATGTAATGACTTGTTTATAATACAATACTAGACACTTACATGACACAATATTGAGTCATCAAAATTTCAATGCAGAAAAACCCCACAAATGTACAATAAATTATTAAATTTAAGATGTGATCATTTTTTTAAAAAATATTTTTTTGAAATGTTGCAAATTTAAAAAAAAGGTTAAAGGGCTAAAGAAAATAGATTCCCACAGAGGCACTGAATACTTTTTTTAAAGGTGACGATAGGCCAAATAAATTTGGGAACCTCTGGTCTAGACTTAAGAAAGTGGTGGAGAAAATATTGATAATGCATACTAAACTTAAAAGTGTGTCATGCATATATTTTTTTTTTAGAGAGTAGTTGTTAAACATTTTTCAGCTCATCGCTGCTTGAAAAGCTGCCATGTTTGGTCACATGGGGCAGCAGGAGGAGCAAAGGGTAGAAGTACATATGGAATCTAGAGGAAAGCGGGTTCTAGCTTAAAGAGTACATGCAGAAAAGAACATTAACGCACAGATCCTGAAGTCTCTTTACTAGAATTCTCAAGGTATTCCCCTTGGTTATGGTGTCATTTTCTGCTGGGAGACTTGTGAATCTACATCCAGTCTATACTTAGATACCCATGCAAATATTGCCACCAGCTACTCCAGGGATTTGTCTAGGGCTCCAATGGGGAAAAGACCTCTAGATCTCCAAAGCTCACAAGATTCTCCTCTGGCTGAGAGGTTCTCCCCCCACTACCACCAAACAATCCTTCTCAAAGGCGGCTCTCTTTTCTACACCTCTCTCCACCTCAATATGCCTGCTTGACTCCAAATCTCTCTCTGCCTCAAATTGGCTTGATATTTTATAGTTGACCTCTAGGCCATGACCAAATTTTCTCATTCATTCTGAACACTCTACTATGCAACATCACTTCTAGGTCATCCAGTGGCTAATTAGATACCATCTAAATTGATCAAGGCCTTTTCTCGTTTAGTTGGCATGTCTTTGATTGATTTATTCAATTGACTCCCCACCCTTACACTTCAATATTTCATTGCTACAAGGAGCTATATAGTTTCATCAATTTGCTCTCTCCAGAAATTCAGATCACAACTCCCTCTATAAGAGTTTGAGGTTTTAATAAACCACAAGCTCACTGTGAGACAACAGTGATAACAACAGTTATCATACGGCAATCAAAAAGCTAATGTTCTTTTAGACTTCCCTAAAGAAGACATCATGCCTAAGACTAGGGAAGTAATAGTCCCATAGTCCTCCTGATCAGACCACAGCAAGAACCAGAGGAGAACCTCAAATCATGTCAAATAAGGATTGATTAAAGGAACTGGGGATAATTAGCCCAGAAAAGAGAATCAGAGAGGGCAGGATAACTGTCTTTGAGTATCTGAAGAGGAGTCACACGAAAGAGGGCTCTTACTTCATCTACTTGGCCATATAGGGCAGAATGAAGAGCAATGTGTGAAAGTGTCAAAAACGCAGCTTTAGTCTCAATATAAGGAAATATTTTCTAACAACTAGAACTCTTCAAAAATAGATTAGACTGCCTTGAAATATAGTAGGTTCTCTATTATTTGAAGTCTTAAAGCCAAAAACTATCAACCACTTATTAGGTATTTTGTAGGGAGGTTTCATATTCTGGTAGGGTGGTACTAGTTGTCTTCTGAGGAACTCTCCGACTCTTGGATTCTATGGTTATTTAGTTAATGGTCTTCAGGGATTTCTGTGGCTAAAACATGGGTCATCCTGAAGTCAACCTAGGAATAAGTCTCTCCAAACTTAGTTAAGCTTGTTCTTGACAAACAGATATAAATACATAAAGGAGCTGTAGTCCTAGCCCCTATGGTTTTGTAGGACCTCTAAGATCTTGTTCTTGAGTTCTGTTGGCTGAGCCTTCAAGAATCTAAGGTCATCTCCAGACTATGGTGAGGCACTGTGTAGCAGTTTAATGGACTATATAGCAATAGGTCATTTTTTTTCCTTAGAAAAGTGTCCCAATTGTCACACACCTAGCTAGGCTTTGCTGCTTCACCACAATACTGGGAACAGACAATTAAGCAGTTGGAAACACTTTTAGAAATGGCGCCTTCTCTATTTCATGGGGGTAGTCAGTCTGCAAACCAGGTAAAAATTTCCATTCCTGCTGATGAAACTGATAATTTATGTAATACTGGGAAGCCATTAACTTAAGACTTAGTCCCCTCATTTGTAAAATGGGCATAACAATATCTACCTCACAGGATTCTTGTGAGGATTCTACAAGATAAAATATGTAAAGTGCTTTGAAGACCTTAAAGTGCTGTTTGTGAATGTCAGTTCATTTGGGAGCTAAGCAGTGTAGTGGATAGAGAACTGGACCTGGAATTAGGAAAAACCCAAGTTCATATCTGGCCTCAGTCGCTAGTTGGGTGACATTAGGTAAGTCACTTAACCTCTGTCTGCCTCAGTTTCGTTATCCATAAAGTGGGGATAATAGCACCTATCTTCTAGGGTTGTTGTGAAGATCAAATAAGGTAAGATGTGTTAAAACTGCTTATCATAGTGCCTGGCACACAGTAGTTACTATATAAATGTTGTCATTATTATCTAACTAATATAAAAACATTTAAAGCATTCTCTTCTTTTTATGTTGTTTATTTTTATTTTTTCTCAATTACACATAAATTAACATTTTAACATTCTTTTTTTAAGTTTGACTTCCAAATTTTTCCCCATCTTTCCCAATCCCTCCCTCTTCTTGAGAAGGAAAACAATTTGATATAGATCAAATATTATTGCAGTCGTACAAAACATTTCCACATTAGCTATGTTGCAAAAGAAAACATATATAAAAAATAAGAATAATAAAGTTTTAAGAGTAAAAAGCATTCGTTTCTAAAATGAGGTAGAAGAAATGGGACAGTTATCAGTTAGGTAAGTTTCTCAGAAATATCCAGGAAGTCAGTATCAGAAGTCAAACTGACTTCTCAGAAATTTTCTACTAGAAAATCTATCAACTAAATAGCCAGGATGGACATGTCAAGGCATGGGCTCCAGCTCTTGAACTTCTGATGACGTCCTCTCCTGACTTTCAAATGGTCAGCTAAGTGGTACAGTAGCTAGCGTGCCAATTCTGGCGTCAGGAAGACTCATCTTCCTGAGTTCAAATCTAACCTTACACCCTAACTGTGTGACCCTGGACAACTCACTTAGTCCTGTTTGCTTCAATTTCCTCATCTATAAAATGAGCAGTAGAAGGAAATGGCTAACATTCCTGTATCTTTGCCAAATGGGGTCATGGAGAGTTAGACATGACTAAAAACAACTGAACAACAACAAATATCCAGGAAAGGAAAGAACTGTATATTTTTGTCAAACATACTTTATTCAATCATTTTATTTTGATAATAATTATTTCATTAATATCAAATATTTTGACAACAGTAACAAGAATAGCTCACTGTACATTTAAATACTGTTTTATACGTCCATGCATTATTTAAGATTTAAAACTGGAGGGACTCTCAGAAATCATCTATTCTGAACCCCTCATTTAAGGAAAATGAAACCCAGACTAGGGATATGACTTGTCCAAGGTCACGTGAGTATTAATAATAGCTGCAAAGACAGAGCAAGAATAGAAGTTTGGACATTTTCCCCAACATGTGAGGGTATACTCTTGCCCTAACCTTCCTTGGTTCCTGATGAGTGGGCTCAAACTTGAGCTTCTCCATACAATTGGTCCCACCACGTTCATTTCTAAATGTAGCATAGCTGATGAATGAGTGAATCCACATCTCTGCTGTTGCTGGCCTGGGTCAAATAGGTCATTCAGGACTTGGCCTCTCACCATCAAGCTTCCAGAAAAGCATGGCATGGACTCCAGCTCCTGAACTTCTGGTGATTCCCTCTCTTGACCTTTCAAAGCTCACAAAGTCATAGCTATCTCCAATACTCTTTCCCTTTAAAGCAGAAAAAAGCTGACACAAAAAGACAGCAGGCCATATACTCTTGACTTCATGTTGGCTCCGGGCAAGAGTAGACCTGAGACCCTTCCCCCATCCAGAAGCCCATAGGCCTCATAGGCAAGTTTCTTCCTCTTCCCCCTTACATTCAGATGAGGAAATTGAGGTACGGAAAGACTAATCAAAATCACAAGGCTAATTATTTAAAGAGCCAGCCCTGGAACCCAGGTTTTCTGATTACCAGGCCTGTGTGCTTTCCATCATTCTATGCTATCTACTCATATGTAAAAGACAAATATGATTAGATATATTTTGTTTG
The DNA here is from genome assembly GCF_003287225.1 of Phascolarctos cinereus. Taxonomy (NCBI): domain Eukaryota; kingdom Metazoa; phylum Chordata; class Mammalia; order Diprotodontia; family Phascolarctidae; genus Phascolarctos; species Phascolarctos cinereus. Next base: position 156,649,352 of record NW_027555625.1, read on the forward strand.
TTATACAGAGAGTTTTAGGCACCAAGTAGATGCCAATTTCCTCATCAGAAAAAAAAAAGATGTTATGCTTACGTTTGAGATTTCTTGTGAAAAATGTTAATGTGAAAAACATATTTTTTATAGCACATGCCAACTCCCCAGCAGGGAATAATCACTTTCTGGCACAGAAGACTTGCAGTTGGTGAAAAAGAAATAATAAGGAAAACTGTTAATGATCAAAAATAATCTACCCAGGTTCAACAACTAAGTTGGGAAGAGATAAGTCTGCACAGATACCAAACACTATACAAAAAAGTGATTATTCAGCTATTCATGGGAACAAAGCTATTGATTCAAATAACAAAGACCACTATATAAATTGCTGTGTTTTTCTCTGGGTTTTTTTTTAGTCTGGGAAAATTGATTTTCTTAAACTCTCCCTTGAAACTCAAGTAGCATTTGATTTGAACCTAATGCCACATTTTAAAAAGTTCCTCTAAATTAAAAATCAATGTTTTCTGTGATTTTTAGCATCTTGTGATTGATATATAAGTACAGAGAACTTATGTCGTTAATCATTGTGAGTATGTTTTTATTATTGTTCCTAACATTTTAAAATTTAGAAAATTAGAGCCAGACATAGGAAATTTAAATGAAGAAAAATAATCCATAACTTACACAATGGAATATGTTGTAAATTCTCACAAAATACCATCTTCCTTCTTCATTCTTCTCTCCTTTAGAACAGAAAATTTTGAATAACTAACATGGAGCATACCACAGATGGCAAAATAAATGTTTTGTTTCATACAAGGAACATAAACCATTTAACATGTTGATCTACCTATTAATCATCATTATCATCATGATCTTCCTCATCGATTAGCATTTAGTAAGTAGCCACACTTCACAACTTTTAAGAACATTTACTATGTGCCCAAGACTGTTCTATGCACTGGAGTAAGGGAAATAGAAAAAAAAATACATACATATATATATATATCTATATATCTATATATAGATAGATATATAGATATATATATATGTATATCTATATATATCTATATATATATAGATATAGATATAGATATAGATATAGATATAGATATAGATATAGATATATATGTATATCTATATCTATATATATATATATATGTATATCAAAGTGAACTTACCATATTGTAAACTACCTAATGATAAAGATCATATGTTGTTAATATTTGTATCCCTTTCCTTAGCATCTAAACTCATAGCATCCAACAACAAATATTTTTTAGGCATCTTCTATGTGCCAGGCACAATGCTAGGTGCTAGGAATACACATACAGCAATGAAACAATCCTTACTCACAAGGAATTTACATTCTAATGTGGAACACAACAAGGACATACATAATTAGATATAGCACAAAAACTAAAGAGATAAAAGACAAAGAAATACAAAGTAGCTAAATCCAAGGTAATCGAATGTTTAGAGCTGGAAAGGATCATCCAGAAAATCCTTTCCTTTTAAAAATGAGGAAACTGAGGCACAGAGATGTGATACAATCACGTAATAAATCATTATCAACCTAGGGACTAGAATCTTAATCTCCAGGCTCTCATTTCAGTGTTTCTTCCATTACAGAGTTGTCATTCAATAAATAATAAATGAATGACATGGTCTCAGGCCTCAAGAAGCTAATCTAGTTGTGGAAATACGACTTACATACATAAAACAATTAAAGGAAAAACAACCAAAGCAACCATCATATCAAAACATTTCGAAGGAAGAACAGCAATAATTCACTGACAAGTTACTCTTGACTCAAACAAAGATTAACAAACAAACCCTTTACCCATTAAGAAGTGAATTTCTCTGCTGTTTAATCGGCTTGTCAAGTTTAAAAGATAACTCCTAAAGCCTCTGGACAGATTTCCCCACATGAGCTTTAACAGATATACATGGAGTATTTCACTATTTAGGACTCTCCCTTTTACAAATAGTCGTGAATTCTGAACATTAACCCTCTCCACAGTTTGGTAAGGAGATGACATTATTACCAATTTTATATGGTTAAAAAAAATGAGACACAGAAAGCCCAAAGTTTAGCAGCAATTTAAGTGAGATTATGGAGGTGAAAGAGTTTTGAATGGGATAAAAGTTTATTATTATTGTGATGGCATACTCAGAATGACTTTTACTGAGTAGAACTAAGGACTCCTAACTGTCAGTGCAGTTCACTAACAATAGGAGCCAGAGGACAACTGGGAAAATGGGAAGAAATCAGAGACTAGAGCCTAGAAGGGGGAAGTAAATATTAGGCTGTAGAGGTGAAAATAGTGGAATCTTAAGCATAGATAAAAGATTAACTAACACTAATTATGTTTTCTATATAAGAAATTCTCAATAAATAGTTGTTGGTTGACTGGACATGAGGTAAAAATGTGAAAGAAAAGTATTTACTAAAAAAAAAAAGATTAGTATCATTTAGATGCCAAAGGAATCATCTTTGGCCAAATAAGACTCTTGGTTTTCTAAAACAATTTTTCCATGTGACAGTATGTATGAATGTAGTAGTTTCCCATTCTAATTCTTGCCAAATAATTCACATTACAGCTCTCTTGCCTCTCAAGACAATCCCTATGGGGTCACTTTGCAATTCAATTTTTCCTTTCTAAAATTTGAACAAGACAAAAATAGGCAATGTGAAGGACTGTTTGACTGTCCAGCCAACTGTGCTAAGTACGAGCATATGAAATCTCTCTTTTCATTATACTTGAGGTTAGAGTAGTACTCTTTTCAGAAGGCCTTTCCTATTCACAAGCTGTATAGCTCCATTCAAGTTCCAACATCACCACCTTCAGGAAATATTGGAAAACTCACTGGATTACCAGGCCCTTCTTTGATTCAAGTTCCCATGGCCTTCCCTGGGGACAGCTTTTACCCTTGCTTCCCACCCCCTCTATAAAGTACTCTCATTCTTTAGGGTGATCTCAAAGCATGCCTTTTGTTCCACTTACCAGAAGACAGTAAGAAAGTTAATATTTGTAGAGCAGTCATCTTCCAAGGGCCAATATGGTACATACACATTGAGCCAGGTATTTAGCAAATGCTACTCTAATGGTGAAAGTCACATTTCAAAAACCAAAACAGAACCAAAAAATACAGTGATTCCACTATTATCAAAGGATACTGGCTAGAGAAACAAGGAGATAAGAAGTTGAAGAGTCCAGAAAATGAACTTGGGTCTAGTATTTGAGGCAGGCAGTCTCTCATAGTGTGATGGACAGTGTTATCCTCTCTCTGACCCTTAATAGCTCTATGACCATAGGCAGATCACTTAACCTCTCTTAGGCTCTGGCAATGTCTAAGATTAAGTTATAAATGAGCTGTGACTCACCCAAACAATCTCAAAATAGTTGCAATTTGGCATTCTTGTGCTTGCTAGGCTTTTATCATTACATTTCTCTTCATCCCTTATATAGGCCTTATTAAGCTGTATATTTCAACCTTCAACCAATTAGATTTCTATCTTAACATAATATTTAAAGGAATGATTAATAAATGCTTAGGTCATTCTTGACTGGACTAGATTGGCATTTGCTCCATGACATTCTTTTATAGCAAGGATTCTTTACCTGGAGTCCGCGAACTTGTTTTTAAAAATATTTTGATAACTATGTTTCATTGTAATTGGTTTCATTTGTAATCCTATGTATTTTATTTTATACATTTAAGAACATCATTCTCAGAAGAGACCTATAGGCTTCTGTAGGCCTATAGGCAGACTAACTGCCAAACAAGTCCATGACATAAAAGGATTAAAAATCCCTGCTTTAAGAGATATGTCAAGATAATAGCAGACATTTACATAGAGTATTATATATATTATCTCATTTGATCGTCAAAACAACCATATGAGGTAATTTCTACAGGTATCATAAGCCTCATTTTTCAGACAAAAAAAAAACTAAGGAGGAAGAAATTAAGTGACTTGCCCATGATCATAAAGATGGTTAAACGTCAGAGGTGGGCACATAAATTGAGGTCTCTTCTGTCTCCAGGTGCATTTACACCATGATGCTTCTCCATTTACATGTTAGGTGAAAGAAGGACATGTTAGGTAAAAGAAGGTGAAGAAAGAGAAACTGTCAACTGCTTTTATAGCAGGAGTCTTTTTTCCATGCATAATCCAAGGGCATGCGGGAGCCAACTTGCACCAGCTCCAGAGAGCTGTTTGTTAAATTTTTAGTTTGAGCATTTATGCCTCAGAAATCAGTAGATGTTACAAATTAAGGTTTGATCTATTGTTTTGTTGATTATCTAAACTTAAGAAAGTAATGGAGAAAATGTTAATGATGCATATAAAACTTTTTTTCAGAGAGCCGGTTGTTAAACATTTAATAGCATACCTCTGCAGAGATCAGAAAGCCTATTAAAAGACTATTGTAATAATGCAAGTAGATGGTAATGAAGATTTGTACTAGGTAGAGGGATGTCAGTAGGGTTAGAAAGTCAAGAATTGATGCAAGAGATACGAGGGAAATAAAAGTGACAGGACATAGGAGATAATACTAAAGTTTTAAACGTAAGAGATTGAATGAATAGTGCTGTCACTGTGACTGACAGAGTCAAGTTGCATGAAGGAACAGAATTAGGGAAAAAATAAATTAAATTTTGAACAAGCTGAGTTTAAGGTGTTGGTGGGATATGTGGAGTTAGCTGCTGTATAGGCAGCCAGAAATATGGATTTGGAGCTTGGAAGAGAAAGCAAGGTCAGGGTCATCTGTCTAAATAATATCATGATAGTGGATATTATTTCCTACAGTAGGAGAGTAAAGGGAAGACTTTTATTTCTTAGGCTTTAGGAGACTTAAGTGTGTTACTAGGCAAATGATAAAGAGCCAAAGGGCATTCTCCAATGGATAAGTGGTCAAAGGATACAAACAAATAGTTCTCAAAAGAATTGCAAACTATTAAGAAACATATGAAAGAATGTTTCAAAGCACTAATAATGAGAGAAATGAAAATCAAACCAACTTTGAGGTATTACCTCATATTAAGAAAATTGGCAAACATGAAAAATATGAATAATCATTGTTGGAGGGGATATGGAAAGATAGGCACATTAATACATTGTTGGTAGAGCTATGAATTAGTCCAACCATTATGGAAAGCATAATTTGGAATTATGCTTAAAAATTTTTTTCTAAAATAGCTAAGCCTTTTGACCTAGAGGTCCCACTGTTAGGCACGTAACTCAAAGATAGAAAGGTCCCATGTATATCAAAATATTTAGTATAGCACCTTTTGTCATAGCAAAGAAAAAAGAAGAAAGGATTCCATTAAATGGAGAATAACTAAGAAAATTGTGATACATAAACTCAATGGAATGTTATTTTGTCATAAAAAAAGATGAATATGAAGTCTATAGAGAACAATGAGAAGTCATAAGAACTCATGCACAGTGAAGAAAGCAGAACCAGGAAAACAATAGACACCATGACTACAGAAATGTAAATAGAAAGAAGGAAAAAAAATGAACCAGCACCCAGTTGATGCTTTGATTAGTTTTGTAGAATAGCTTTTTTCCTCTTCATTTTTTATTTTTTGTTAAAAGGGATGATTTGTTGGGTAAGGAACATGGGAGAGATATGTTTAGAGGTCATTCTATAAAATGAGCTGGAGAAGGAAATGCAAACCACTTCAGCAACTTTGCCAAGAAAATTCCAAATGGGATTATGAAGACTCAGACACAGCTGAAATGACCTAACAAAAATAACAAGATCCTAGATGAAGTAGAAGAGAATTGGATCAAGAACAGAGGCAGAGAGATTAGCCTTAACATGGAGTAAGGTTAGCCTTAACGTGGAATAAAAGATACTTTTTCCTCTGTAATCCAAGGAAAAAAGGAATAGATGATGCTGCTGAGAAATTCTGAGGGGTGGTAGAAAAAAAATTGAAAAAGTTCACATCAGACAGTTTCAATCTTTTCAAGGGGCTAGCTCATCTATATAAGAGTTGCTGGAGTCTTGAGAGGTGAGGTAGTTTTGGAATATTGGCTGTGGAGAGTGAACTATGGAGTTGACAAGAATAAAGCAGAAGGCTCCTGGAGCAGCGCTGAAGTTTCAAATCCGAAATTCACAATGGTCCATGACACAACATTTCAGGGATGCTGTAAGCATGAACATGTATCAATTGGTCAGTCAACAAGCATTCATTTAGCACCTACTATATGCCAAGTACAAGGTTAGGTTCTGGGACTATAAACGCAATAAATGAAACAATCTCTACTAACAAGGAGTTTAAATTCTAAAAGGGATGAAAATGCTTTGAACTTTCATGTAAACAACCTTATATGAGAAGATCAATACATAGATGCATGAAGGCATTGCATAGGGAACCCTTAGTGCGGAAACTCATTCTACTCATGAAGGAATAGCAATCTGTCTGTGACTTAGTAGCTGAATTCTAGGGAGTTGCCTGAGGTATAGAGGGGTTTAAAGGGCTTTCTCAGGGTCCTGCAGCTGGCAAGTGTCAAAGGTGGAAGCTGTGCCTAGTTCTTCTTGACTCCAAATTGAGAACTCATCCAGACTGCCTCTGGAAAGATTAATGCCATGTTCTGAACCCATCACCAATTGTTAGCACTCCAGAAATAGCTGGAGACCATATTTCACCTTCCCTTTCCTGGGATCATATACCAAGAGTTAGAAGGGGTTGTAGAAGTTGTCTCATTTTACAGATAAGGAAACTGGGGCTTCAGGAGGTTAAGAGATTTGCCAAAAGTCAAACAGCAAATGGTAGAGGCAGGATTTGAATCCAAGTCCTCTGCTTCCAAATCTTTGGCTCTTTCCATTGCACTACACTGCTTTCACACTTTCTCTCCCTCCCTCTTTCCACTCCTCTCCAGGTCAACGTCAAGGGATGAAGTAATAAGGGAGAGACAGTTGTTAGTTACACAGACCTTCCTACTCCCTTTATTTCTCCCACTCAAAGAACTGTCTCCAGCTGGTAGAGAATCTTATTCTCCAGATATGTCTCTTGTATATCTTCCATAAGGAGAAAATTCAAGCCCCACCCTGAAAAAAAAAAAGTGAAAAAGTAGAATATCTATAAAAGAGGCAATGATGCCAGCTGCATCCATGCTCAATTCACTCTGAAAGTGTTTCCCTCACAGAACAGAAGAACATTTTGGTGATGTTAGGAGACTGAGCAGTTTTCACCAAAGACTTTCTCTTTGTTCCTCTAGTAGAGTTTTCTTCTTGGCTTTTGGGACAAGGAGATGGAGCCCAGGCAGACTTCCCCTTCCTGTGATGTGACCTTTACCCCTTCTAAAGAAGTTAGCACACCAGAGAAAGAAATATGAACAGACACTAGTCCAACACACGAGTTGTTTACAGAATGATTGAAAACTAACATGTTCATAGGGATTCAGGGTGCTTTTATTTTCAGCATCTAAATGTTTCCATTCTTGCCATATTATGCTTATGCTCTAGTTATTAGGAGCGTCTGCTCAGACAAGCCTGCTATCATTTATCTCACTTACAGTAGCATTGAGCAAGCTATTAGTACTGTTAGAATCACCCTGACTCAATGAAGATGGTTTAATAGTTTTAAAGGAAATTCACCCAAATTATAGTGTGGGGAAAGAGTGCCCACCAGTTCATAAACAGAAAAACTACTTAAGTATGGAGCTTCATTCCCCTTTTATTCATTTTTTATGGGGCAGGTTCAATCTTTTGCATCCATTTCTATGCCAAAATACCAATAGAAATTAAATGTTGGTGAGAAAGGGGATGCTAATATGTTTATTCTAATCATTTTACTGAAGCTGAAGTGTTTTTCTTCCTTACTTCCTTCAGTAACTTTTCAGGGTTTAGAATGCATTGCTAAATGGGAGATTCTAATAGCAACAAGGTAAAATATACTATTTCCTTTTATTTTATTATTTCTTTAAATTATATACTAGCTTACCTTGGTGTGAGCTGACACAAATATTTACTGCAATTGCCAGAAAAAATTCATTTTGGGGAGGGAAAACCGCGCTGGAAGCCTTTGTTGAATTTTGATTTTGATTTTTCATCAAAAAGTACTATGCTACTAAAACTGAATGTAGCTATAAAGAAAGCTCTTATTGGGGGCTGGTTGTGGGCTTGGGGGTGGGGTAGAATATACAGAATGTGTTCAATTCATGTACACATGAATACCACAGCCTCTGCCAGTACTTTTATGTTGTCCTGGCAAGAGGAAGGATTTGTTCTAAGAGGCGCATTTGACTTCTATAATTTGTTTTTCACCAAGGACTGTTCAGTATTCTTTTTCTCCCCCTGCTGGCTTTTCAGCAGTATTTTATGGCAATAGTCATTGAGAATCCAATTCAGCAAATATTTATCCAACACCTGCTGTGGACAGGGCATAGTCCTAGGTGACAGGGATACAAAGATTTTTTAAAATCGCATCATCTATGTCTTCAAGGATCTTATGTTCTAAGTTCATACCTAATAGGAAACATGGCTCTCTGTTTCCAACAGTAAGTAGATAAAAAGAAATAACAATTTAAGCTTTACCTTTGGGAATTCCATTCATTGTCTCAGTATAGCATGTCAATACTTTAACGCTTCCATGGATCTCTGATCTCATCAAATTTGGAACTCTCCCTAATGGTGCAGAGTGCCATCTAGCCATGTCTTCTTATCCTATGGGACTCTGGTCTATAACTTTCCATAAAACCTCCAGTAGGCAGAGGGTCTTCTTCTAGATCTCTTGACATTGATTAGATACTAGTGGTGCACATGAGGTATTTATCCATTATCCCTGTGGATAACAAGAGTTCATCAGATTAGTTTCATAATAACAGAGTTCATTAAATTATGGTTTCAGCATATTGAGTTGCACCCTAGAGTCTTGAAAGCAGCTTCCAAAGGAGATGAGCTTACAGTCAAGAAGTAGCTTAAACACATGGAATTTCTGGCTCAGCATCTTCCAAATGAAAAGAATGAGCATGTTTTCAGAGAGCTAAGCAAAGTCTTCTATGTTGCCAATTGAATGGGCCAACAACTGAAAAATAAGTTAGCAATGTCATGCTATTACAGTTGTGATCCTGAAGAGCTCATTTTTTTCTTCCTGATATTCCACGGTCTTCATTTTCATATCATATTACATGATGTCATACACATATCATTATCAAAGTAGTCCATGTTGCCAATTACAGTAGTGGTTACTGAAATGCCTGCCAGTGAAGGTAGTCATACCCATAGAAGAGGTCACTTCTATCAGGCGTTCTGTAGTGGGCCTGGCTTTCTAATCTGCACCCCAGTCCATCAGGGACTAATTAGTTATTAAAACTTAAAGGAAAGAATTTCCCATTTTTAGATTACATGTTTCACTAACAATAAGAATTCTGAATAAGCCTAACACAAATTCTCAAAAACAAAGAATCTATTCTCTTGTTATTTCTTGTCCTCAATTAAGAACATGAATACTCGACCTAGTGGTTATTTTGACATTCTCTTAGAATTTTTTGTAACCCCAAAGAAAGCACAGACTTTAAACAAAACACTCACAGCCTGGGGATGTCTGAGTATTTTTCATTCCCATTTTCTTTTGATAGGGCCATCATCCTACCAGAGGTACCTCAAAACTTTAAAGTCATCTTCCATTCTTCCCTCTTCCCAATGAATTCATTATTCAATCACTTGCTAGGTCCTATTGATTCTACCTCAACTTCTGTTCTCACATAAGTCTCTTTCTCTCTGTGCACACAACCACCACTTAGCCCAGGCCCTGGCCACTACTCACCTATCCGGTACAACTTTCACATAGCTGTCAAACCAATCTTTCTGCAGCACTAATTTTTCCTGCTCAAAAACTTCCAATTCTCCCTAATGACTAGATCAGGAGTCATTAATGTTTTTGTATCATGGACTCCTTTGTCTGGTGAAACCCATGGACCCCTTCTAAGAATATAATTTTTAAATAATTGAAGGAAACATTAAATTTCACTTAGGATTTAATAAAAATGAAGATGTAACTTTTTCCCATCCAAGCTCATAGACCTCTAAAATGTATGTATGGACCCCAAGGATAAGGACCCCTGGACTAGAGAATAAAGTACAAGCAACTCAGCCTGGTATGTGGGCCTTGACTAGTCTGGATCCCTTTTATCTTTCCAGCCTTTATTTCACATTAGTCCCCTTTTTACACTTTATAGTATGTTCCAACTAAAGCAGAAGGATAGCTGTTTCATCTTCTACCTTTGTGCATTTTCTTTGGTCATCTCTTAGGCCTGGAATATATTCTCTGCCCACTTCCACCTCTCAGAATCTTTCTCTTCCTTCTAGACCCAGTTCAGGTATCACCTCCTCCATGAAACCTTCCTTCGTCCCCCTAGCTGAAAGTGTTCTTTCCTTACTCACATAGTCCTTGAATGGCTTATCAGGACTTACTCCTTTTCCCTCATCACACTCTGCCTTGTATTAGATTTATATTGAATTCATGTCATATCATCCCCAATAACATGCAAATTTATTGAAGGTAACAATTATATTGGGTTTTTTATCTCTGTATATCCCTAGTGTAGCCCCTTGTATGTAGTAGTAATTTAATAAATGTATGTTGAATTGAATTTAACACAAAAGTAAAAATGGACACACTTCAGAATAATAAGACACAGTAAAAACCTTAGGTCAAAAGTGACTATGTTAATGGACACAAAAGCATCTTACTAGAAAATAAAATGGTATGCTACTGAGGTGGTTAGCAGGAGTTTCTCTTTTTTTATTTTTATTTTTGCCCAAGATTCTGTGAGAAAACTAACAAAGGCCAAGTAGGAAGTTCAAGTAGTTTTCCAACCTTAAGGAGGGAAAAACTGGCAGCCTGCCATCATCCAGAAGCATTTCCAAAAACAAGCAGTCACAGAAGTCTTACCCATTGGCCCTTGTGCTGTTGATGGGGTGGATGAGAATAGCAGCACTCTCAATTAAAGAGGTTGAGCGGGGGGAAACCAAGTGGTAATTTCCTGTACTCCAAGACAGGCAGCTTTGGTGATTTTAGAAAAGTAGGTAAATAGAAAGTTCTATATGAAAAATATCAGTGAGGTCTGAATAAGTATCTCTCTCACTCATACCTTAAGAACAAATTCCTATGCTTTCTTATTATATGGAGCAAATGTTAAGATGGTTGTTAAAAGTCTGCAATTCTTTTGAAAATGTTTATATTCATTGACCATGTATCCATCAGGAAATCACTTTTGGTCCTAAGTATTTGTGTTTTTTCCCATGTAGTTGGGATATCAGACCCTTACAAGAAATATATGATGCAAAAGTCTTTTTTCCTACTTGACAGCTTCCCTCCTTATCTTAGTTGCATTGATTTTGTTCATGCAAAGTGTTTTCATCAGTTCATGTTCTTGTGCTTCCAATTATTTTCTTCAAAATAGGTAGCCTTAATACATCATGGATTTATTGCAAATACTTGACTTTCAGAATTCATTGGCCTAAAGGGATTGCAAGAGAATGAAACAGATAAATCTAAGCAGAAGATGTCCTTGTAATAGAAGCCTTTATTTCATGAAATATAAAATGTATGATTCAGCATATCACAACTCTATCACCAAAGTCTATTTATACAGTGAACAGTATTCTCTTTTACTGAGAGTTCCTATTTCTACTCCTTCTAATAATAATACCAAAGACCAGCTGTCATTTCCTGTAATGGGTCAGCATTTGGCAGAATTTAACAGGACAGTTCTTTAAAATAAGATGCCTAAATTCCCAAGTATTTTCTCACCATAAAGGCTACTATTGCACAATAATATTACATATTTTTTTAGTAACACCTCTAAGAAGGGACCTCACTGTCCCTGAAATGCTAAGGACTCAGGAGGTGAGAGGAGAAAGGAGAAGAAGAGAGGGAGACAGGAAGGGAGAGAAGAAAAGAGGGGAAGGGAGAGAGAAAAAGGAGGGAAAGAGGAGAAAAGAGGGGTAGGGGTGGAGGAATTTTCAGATATCCTTATCTTCTATGACAGTAAAGGCTTAATGCTACAAGCAAAGGAAAAACCTAAAAGATCCTGTGGTATCCAACCAGTGTACGGACTAAGAGATCTTGGACATAATTTAATCTATCATCTTAAGTCCAAAAAGTTTATTCTTGCTCACTTTTTACAATTCCTCACTTCCTTCATAACCCAATTGAGTTTCTACCATCTGCCCAAGGCCTTTCCAGATCAGCCCAGTCATTAGTAGTCTCCCTTTCAGTTATGTTATATACTTAGCATGCACTTGATATTTACTCATTTGAGTAGCTCTTATGTCAACTCAACAGAAGGTAAGCTCCTTGAAGGCAACAGGGACTATTTCACTACTAACTTTGTACTACTCTGTACCCAGCACCTGGAAGTCATTCAGTAAATACTTATATAATCAAACTGGTCAAACAATGAGATGTTTTAGCTGGCCAACACCAACCTCAGAAAGAACACAAATAGCATAAACAAATAGCAGATAAATGGATTCTAACATAGTGGTGGCCAGATGGCTAGTTGCTTAATATAGACCAGCTTTGAAAATTGGGTGGTGATACTTGCACTGAGACCAGATTCTGTAAGACTTATCTTATCTTATCTTTATAAGAGCTGAAGTAAAAAAATATATACTGAGATTAGTGAGGAAGAAGATCTGGAAACTTTGTCTTAGCCATATTCCATTACTTCACAGATGTTTGAGGAAGGAATAGGGAAGTGGGGAAAGGGGAATGTGCTATTATTCACAAATAGCCAGTTATCTCTCCCCCAAACCCACTTCACACAGAGATTTCACAGTTTACCCGCTGGCATGGCCTAGACACCATTTTGCTTCTGTGTAGGGAAATATAAAATGTATTCTCCCTTTAAGCTATTTACTATGACCAACATGATACTCAACCCTCCAGATGTTTGTATAACAAAGAGCTAAAGAGTAAAAAACAAAAGGAGAATAGTTCTTCATCAGAGACACTAAGAGCTCTATTCATTAGAAAAGATCCGCTGACTTCCACATCCAGCCCAACTATTCATTCTAAAATCACCCGGACTGTCGGAGACTGTTTTTTTTCCCCTGGTGGATAGGCCCAGGCAGTAGAGAACTGAACAGAATATGAGTGAGTGTATTCATTACCCTCTGCTGGCATCAACCCTTGCATGGCCACAGAAAGGAAAAAGAAGGGTTTAAAATTGCTACATGTTCTGAACTACACTTGAACACCAGGCCTTTTGACTGCCTTGAGTTACTCAGTCAACTCCCAAGCTACCCCCAAGCTACGCTAACCATGGCATGGCATGGCAGATTTTAGAGAAGACAGACCCATACAAAGCATAAGGGAGGTGGTCACTGCTCTCTTTAACTGCTACTGGCTCATTTCCTTATCAATTCTTATTCTGAGTCCTGAGACATAATTGGTATCAACAGCCTAGCATAGAAGAAAGCTAGAGGCAGCATGGAAAATTAGATAGAGGGCCAGCCCTAGAGTCAGAAAGAACAGGTTTCAAGTTCTGGCCCTGGCACATACTAGCTATGTGGTCACAAGCAAGTCATTGAACTTTCCAGTGTCTCAGGTAACTATTTAAGATGCACTGTGGTACAGTGGGAAGACCGCTGGCTCTAGAATCAGAGGACCTGAAGTGATTAAATCCCACCTCTGATATTTACTATTTGTGTTACTTAACCTCCATATTCTTTTATTTTCTCCTTCATAAAATGAAAAATATAAATGGATAAACTTAGAGGGTCTTTCAAATCCCTTCTAGACCTATTATCCTATGACTGTATGTTACATATTGCTTATAGTTCTGCGTCACTGGAGGAAAGTTTCTGTATGATATCATATAATATAGTATAATAGGATAGGATAGGATAAGATATAATAGGATATATAATACTATAATAGGATAGGATATGAATAATAGGATATGATATAATGTAACATTATAACATAACAAAACAATGTAATGTAATACCAAAAATTACTTTTATATGATGCAATGAAATTAATATGATATAATCAATGTAATGTAATAATGTAAGTGTTATAATTAATGTGCCCCCAGGTCACTCTTGAAGACCATAAATTACTTACGACTTAGAGGTCTTCATCTGTAGAGGATATTTCCATAGAAGGAATTCCCTAAGCTAATGAAATTATAGATCCAGAATGACAACAACAAAATAATTGAGACAAGAGCACTGGATTTGGATTTAGAGGACCAGGGTTTGGACCCTGGCTCTACTTCCTACTGAGGCAAGTCCCATCACTGCTCTCTCTGGGCATGAGTTATCTCATATGTAAAATGAGGACATTGGACCAGTTGGGTTTTAAGGCCTCTTCCAGCTCCAAGTCCTCTGACCCTGCATTTTCAGGAGTCTGGGAAATCTTACTCCTAACATGCCTAAAGGTCAAAAAACTCAGGTGGGAAGTTACAACAAGGCAAGAGCAAATAAAAATCCTCTTCTGGTTTTCCACTCTCTTCACTAAAGCTCTCTGTATATGGTACAGAAACTTATTTTGTTGAAGCACACCTATCAGATTGCCCATCTCTGACAACTATCTAGGTGGAAATTAAACACTGTCAGGCATCTTCTAAGAAGATGAAAGTGTGACTCCAATTCCATCTCCTGATAAAAACAAAGCCTGATGTCCAAAGTTGTGAGTACTGTTATTGAGTGTATAATAGTGGTGCCTCATTCATTTCTTCATAAAAAGATGGCTTTGAAATATCTTGAACCTGAAAGACATTATTTCAAATCTAATAGTGTTTGGAGACCACCAATATAGGCAGGGCAAGTACTTGGATAAATAGCATGCAAAGTTATCTGTAGTTAAACAAGAACCCACATTTGTAGAGAGCTTTAAAGTTTATAAGGAGCTTTCCTCATAAGAATTGCATCAGTGTTATTCTATAAACAAACCAACTACCAGCTCCTTCCTCCAGAAGTCAAATATAATTCAATTCAATTTAAATCAAATTAATTCATTTATCAACTGCTCACTACGTGTAGAGCATTGGGAATACAAAAACAAACACAAGATAGTACCTGTCCTAATGGAGTCTATATTCCATACATCATAGGCTCAAACTACAATCAAGGTAAAATGAGGAATATATATTTTCATCATAAAAGTAGTGATCAGCTGCTCTTAGAGTACCTCCCAGATAATATGCCCCAGAAGAATATGCCTTGAAAGCACAGGGGGAAAAGACCTTGATAATGTGTTTAAGCCTAGGTCGGAGTCCTGCCTTTTCCACACACTTGCTGTGTGACCTCAGTCAAACAACTTTACTTCTCTAGGCTGCCATTTCTTCATCTGTAAAACTGGGGAGGAGTGTATTACTTACAGCTACAAAGTCCATGAGTAGTTTTCCATGAGTAGTTTTTTAACTCAGAGGGGTAATGTGTACAAAACAATAATGTCATTCTATATATACCAAAGGGCAACTAGGTGGCAAAGTGGATAGAGTGATGGGCTTAGAATCAGGAAGACTCATCTTTCTGAGTTCAAATCTGGCCTCAGACACTTACTAGTTGTGTGATCCTGGGCAAGTCACTTTACCCTGTTTGCCTCAGTTTTCTCATCTGTAAAATGAGCTGGAAAATGAAATGGCAAACCACTCTAGGATCTCTGCCAAAAAAAACCCAAAAAACAAATGGGGTCACAAAAAGTTGGACGTGATGGAAACGACAACAACCATATACACTGACCCATCAACAATAGAGTTGCTGCCACAACTTTAGGAGAAGTAATCCTTCTAGATATCCCCTGTTGGCTGGAACTACTTAAACCACGCAGAAGAAGAAGATCCGGCAATCATTAAGGAACTAGTTTAGAGAGAATCTGTAGAGTGGAGGGACAGCTTTGAAGTCTTAGTATTTAGGTTGAAATCATGCCATAGTCATTTATTATGTACGTGATTCTTAAGCAAGTCAACTTTAACACCTTGGACTTCAGTTTCCTCATCAGAAATGAAAGAATTGAACGAGAGAGCCACCAATGTCCTTCCCAGCACTAGATCTATGACGTGTATTTGAATCTCAGCTCTCTCATTTACTCCGTGTGACATTAAACAAATTACTTCATCTCTGCAGTCCTCAGCTTCTTCATCTTTAAAATGGGAGCAAGGAGGATTAGATGACCCTTTAGGTCCCTTCCAGTCTTAAATTTCTGATCTGATCATCTTGCCTGGCTTCCTCTTTTACTATGACTCACTGTCTATAATGAGGCTCAGGTTTAGAAATATATCTGACTGGAAAAAAGAGAAGGTAGCCTACATTGTACATTAGGGCTGGCTTAAACAAAAAAAAAGAAGGTAAAAAAAATTGTGACTTTCTATACAGAAGTTACTACCCAGAACCTATTTATGCAACTACCTAACTTTGACTTTATGACAGCGTCTCTCATAACAGAGGGGGAAGGCCATGGGCTCTTCTACAACCACAAGGTCACATTTCTTTCTCCTTTCTCAGATTTCTTAGAGCAGCAGGGGGTAGCTAGGTGGTGCACTAGATAGGGTACAGGCCTGGAATCAGGAAGACTTGGGTTCAAATCCGGCTTCAGACATTTATTTACTAGCTGTGTTACCCTGGGCAAGTCACTTAATCCTCTTAGCCTCAGTTTCCTCCTCTATAAAATGAACTGAAGAAGGAAATAGCAAACCATTCTAGTATCTTTGCCAAGAAAACTCCAAATGGAGTCATGAAGAATCAAAATATAACAGCAGAATGAACATGATTAATTTTTGTTATTGTCCTTTTTTTCTTTTTTAAAAAATAATTCAGTCTCTGGTTTGTTTTTTTTTTTAATAATTCAGTTGGGGTTGCACGTCTATGGGGATAGGCAAATGCCTCTTCTATGATTTAAAGGAATTTCTCAGGAAAAATTAATTAGTTCTGGGCTCCTACCCTCCATTCCCCCTGCTGCCATTCCAAGTAAGACCCCCTCTTAGTTGCTTTAAGGGCAGGTATATGCTGAAGCCCTAATCTGAAATTGTGGGCCTTTGAGATTATCCTTTAACACATGAACAAAGCCACTTTTACTTCACGACCACTTACAAGTTTACATCTGTAGCAACTTCTGACAATATTAAGAAAAAGGTAGCTCTTAGAACCTCACCTATAATTACCTAGCAAGTGAATGAGAATAAGTTGGAAATGTCATTTGACTTGGGGGTTAAAGCTTTCTGAAGTGATGACCCCTGGTGGATATAATAAGGATAAACTCAAAGCTAAGGAGGATGGTAATGTTGGATTGAATTGAAAGGAAAATAATGATCAAGTGTCAAAACTAGAACAAATAGAGGGAATGGGCATTGTAAGAGATGGGGAGAGACAGGACCTGATAGGGAGCAGAACTGTATGCAGTATAAATATTTCACTGTTAGTGGTTTTCCCCCATGTTCTTTTTCTGGGAACATATAAGAGCATCACATTAAGATACTCGGAAGTTCTAACGGCTTCTACATTACACCTCATTTCCCAGATGAAACTGGCCCCACAACCAAGTTACAGACAAGTAAATATATTTATTTTTGTAGCTACTTATGTCACTTTTAAGAGAGGATCCTCTGTGCCACTTTGGAGCCATATGCACATATGCATGCAAAAATCACAGAACTTCCTGCTTAAAAGGGACTGCAGAGGCCATGTGGCCCAACCCAAGGTGTGAACAAGGATCCCTCCCACCACCTAACAAGTGGGCACCCAGTCTCTACTTGAAGACCTCAGGTAAAGGAGAACCTGCCATCTCCCAAGGCAGCTCATTCCACTGGGCAGCTCTAATCATCAGGAATGTTTTCCTGGGAGGAAGTCTAAATTTGCCCCTTCATGGTTTCTGAGCATTGCTCCTAATTCAACCTCCTGGGGCCAAGCAAAACAAGTCTAATCCCTCTTTCATATAACAGCTCTTCAAATATTTGAAGACAGCTATCCTGTCCTCTTTGAAATTGTCGTTGCTCCAAAACCAGCATTTATTAAGGACCTACAATGTGCTAGATACTAGAAACATCTCTTTTGTTGTTATTATCTCTAGGTGTTTTTGGTAGGTTGATTAAATTTAATGTTTATTGTGTATGTTATTGTACATTTGGGCCTATGACTCTCTGTCAGGTCATTATGTCTCCCCTCCAATCATATACCCCAACTTCCAAATAGTCCTGGCTTATTTTATTTTATTCAATAAAAGGTAAATTTTACACAGTTGCTTTCAAGAATAAATGGCATTTGGTGATTTATGTTGCTCTAGTCAGTGAGAGATCCTCAGGTTACTTTTTTTGGACTGAGAGTCTGAAGGCATCCTTCAACAGATCCTCATATGCCATGAACCTTTAGGTCCTCTACCATTCTGGTTAGCCTGCTCTGGACACCCTGCATTTTATCAATGTCCCTGAATTCAAGAGCATACTCCAAATAAGGTCTGACCAGAGTAGAGTAGAACAGGATCATCATCTCCCTATTCACATTAGGGGCCACATTTCATCCTTAGACTTTCTGATGAGATTGGGCCCACAACCAAGTTACACAAAGTAAACATACTTATTTTCATAGTAATTTATGTCACTTTCAAGATGGGGTACCTTCTGCCACTCTGGAATTATATGCACATATTCATACAAAGAGTTATTCAGACAAGGGAGGATTTAGACTGAGCAATATTCTCCTGTGGGAGGTACTATGGGGTAGAAAGAGGAGCATGGGGCCTGGGAGAGCTCCATGCTTTCTGCCCTAGGGTGCATCTATTTTCCTTACTCAAACTTCCCCAGCTAGTCTTATGTCAGGCCACAGACAGATGACAAAAGCAAGAGCAGAATTTGTATTTTATTGCTATTACAACAATGACAAAAAAGGGAAACTTTATTTGCTGTAATGATCACAGAAACTGAGGCAGACACTTGTTGAAATCCAGATTGTCCTTAGAAATTAGCCGGTTCCCTTGAAAATATTAATGATAAGACAAGGAAAGAAAGGGATATTGGTTAATAGAAGAGCAATTGAGAGGCATAGAAAAGCCATAGATCTAATGGTCAGTAAGAGTTCCTGTCCTAGAGTGCCCCCTGCTGACCATCCCAGTAGAGTCATGTGAATTAAAGAGGAAAAGGAAATTATCAGCAACATAGACTTGTTGAATGTTTTTTAAAGTGCTGAAATATGTTCTTAAAAATTATGTATAATCTTACATATTATATTTAATTATATGTTATATTTCAAAATTTCAGAACTATCATGGCATCAATCTATGGTAATGACTAAGGATATAAATGGGGATGCCTGCTGCATTCAAACACTTTCAAACATGATGCAGTAAGACTTTTTCTTGGTAAGTTTGAAAAGTGAAGATTGTTTGGTTTTAGGCCAACAGATCCTTTTGCAAATTATATTATCTTAAAGGGGAAAATTAAATATGAAATTTCAAATTATTAATGATGAAGTGGGTTGTCCTTGAAATATTTGGTTGCCCTTGTTTATACACAACACAAAGTGTGTGGACTTCCTTCGCTTTGATGGCACACATTAACTGAGGTCTTTACAAATCTATATATGCAGCCCCAGACTTTCTCCTGAGCTATAGTCACACTTCACCCATTGCTCCTTGGATACCTCTGACCAGACATCCTATAGGCATTTCAAACTCCACATATCCAAAAGAGCTCATTCTGCCCCATTTCCTTCCCTCTCACACTCTCCCCTCTTCCAAACATCCTTATTACTGCTGAGTACACCACCAGCCTCCTGGTCACCCAGGCTCCTAACTCAGTGTCATCCTTTAATCCTCACTCACACTCACCCCATGCATCCAAATCTTGTTATTTCGACCTTCACAACATCTCTCATATTCATATTTCCTTCTCTTCACTCATGTAACCACAAATCTAGTTCATGTCCTCATCACCTCCCTCCCCTGGGCTGTTACAATGGCATTCTTACTGGTCTCCCTGCCTCAAGCCTCTTCCCATGCCAATGCACCATCCACTGGACTGCTGAGGAGTTTTTGTAAAACATAGGGATGACCATATCACTGCTTTATTCAGTAAGCTTCAACTTCTCCCTCTTATCTCTAGGATCAAATATGAATTCTTCCCTTTGCAACTTAAACTTCTTCATAGGCTGGGCCTGTTCCCTACCTTTCCAGTCTTTTTATGCCTTTCTTCCCGGTACATACTCTATGACCTAGCTACAGTGGTTTACATGATTGGCCTTCATATATGATATTCTTATGTTCTCTCTCTGTACCTCTGCAGTAACTGCACCCCAGAATGCTCTGCTCTCTCAGTATCCTTAACTTACTCAAGACTCATCTCAAATCTTACTTTCTAAAGAATGCTTTTTCCAATCCCTCAGCTGCCTTCCCCTCTCTTCCGTCTGCTATGTTTTTATCTAATATGCATCTAGTTAGTTATATGTCATCTCCTACATATAAATGTGAGCTCCCTAAGGTTGGGGACTATTTTTATCCTTTTTTGGAGAGGGGTGTTAGCATAATGTCTATCACATAGTATGAACTTAATAAATTCTTGTTATCCGACTAGCGTCTAACTCAAATAGAAAAGGGGGCCACTAATCTATACATAAGAATCTCCGTAGGTCCCATATTGACAGTTTTTAAAAGTAATGTTATCTATGTTTTATTATGTTTTTATTTATTTTGTTTACTATTTCCCAGCTACATTTTAATCTAGTTTGGCTATATTTGGAAGATAGTGGTAGATCAAGTGTTTAACACCCTTGGACTACATCATATGCATCTTCACTCTGCAGAACGGACTCAGTTATATTCCATCTGCTTTTATACTTATTTTTTATGAGGATTTCTAGCATTCTAGGACATAATCACTTCCTTCCACTTAAAACTGACTTTGTGAAATTTGCTCATTAGTTTGCCTTAAAGCCTCAGTGAAAGAGACTAGGCCTAAGTGTATACTGGATTAAAAAAAATAATGCTCAATTTAATCAATGTAACTAAAAGAACTAAAGAGAAAAACCAAAAATGGAAGGAGGAGGAGGAGGTAGAAGGGGAGAGGAAGAAGAGGAGGAGGGGGAGGAGAGAAAGAGGAGGAAGAAGAGAAGAAGGAGGAGGAGAAGAAGGAAGAAGAGGGGGAGGGGAGGGAGAGAGGGAAGAGAAAGAAATAAAGAGGAAGAAAAGGAAGAGAAAGAAAGAAAAAAGAAAGAAAGAAAGAAAGAAAGAAAGAAAGAAAGAAAGAAAGAAAGAAAGAAAGAAAGAAAGAAAGAAAGAGAAAGGAAGGAAGGAAATAAGAAAAGAAGGAAGAAAGAATGATGAGGCTCATTTGTCTCCATTAAAAAATGAAGCAATTAATTTTTGCCTAAAACAAGTTGTAAGTCAACAAACTCCAGATTCCTCACACCTCATCCTTGAAGCCTCCCCCTGATAGTTTCAGCTCCCATTGGACTGAGTATGGATGAATTATGCCTGGATGTTGCCTTAACTTTATTTTACAGTGATGTCTTATTAGGGCTGTGACTAGGGAAAAGATACTAGCTTATTAAGGGCAAGGAATTAACACATTAGTGTGTCATATTTGCATATAAATGTAATTATGCTAATTTGAGTTTAGCTATATCAATTAGCTCAGACCGGTCTAAGCAGCAGCACTGTACAACAGAGAGTGTTGGATTTGTAGTCAGAAGATATGAATTCAAATCCTACCTCTGATACTACCTATGTGACCCTAAACTAGACATTTAGCCTTCCAAGGCCTCAGTTTCCTTATCTCTAAGATGAGGGTTTGGAGCTAACTATCTTCTTAGGTCTCTTCCCTCTCCCCTTCTAGATCTATGATTCTATGAATGACCAGAATTGAAGGCCTGGGAATCCTTAAGGTTAAAATAGGACTCCTTAACAAGGAATCAAAAAGGAGGTACCCTACAAAAGGGGTATGACAACCTATAACATTTCCCCTATTCTATCCTATAAGCAGTGCTATGCTATTTTCCCACATAAAAGTCAGAGCCCTAATATGGAATCCATTATTGGTCTGCCATCCCATTAGCCTGAAGGTATCACCAAAGGCCTACCTCACACCCAAAGAGTTGCCTACAGGAGAAATGGCCCAGCGTGAAGTTAGAACTCCATCAATGGACTGTGACATTCGTATGTTCCCATAGCCCAGAATCCTCTAAGACTCTAAGTTCACATGGACCTGGTCCTGTCCTAGGGCCTGACCCTAAAAGGGTCATTCATCATCTTTTTTGGCTCTTTGCTTGCACCCTTGAGGGTTACATTCAAGAAAAATCTCCTGAAAAATAAAAAAATAAAAGCTTTTATATGGCTTATGTCTAGGTTTCCCCAAAAGTGGGTAATAGGATCCCCAACTCCCACATTAGGCAGTTAATTTATAATATGGGCATTGAATATGGAGCCACCTTTATTTCACCCACCACAGGAAATTCATAAGACATAAAAGACTCAACAGGGGCCATGAACAAATAAATACAGAACCACGAAACTCCCAAATAGCCCATTAGTTCCTGAGTCTTCTTTCCCCTCCAAAGTAAAAACATTTTTAAAGGTACTGCACAAGCACCCCCTTCATTCACCTTTCACCTGTATTGTCCAAACAAGTAACAGTAATATCATGGATAACTGGAAAAAAAAAAGATTTCCTGGCCCCTTTAACATGCCTTTAGTCTTTTAGCTATAGGACAATCTCCCTTCTCCAAACTGTATACTACTGAGGAAATTTTCTCCCTCCAGAAAATCAGTGCCCAACTCTCAAACTTGGGAGCTTTTTATCTCTTGGGAACCTTTAGATTTCTTGGAAAGTTAATTCTTGGGAATCTTAATTTCTGGTCTGTTCTTAAAACAAAAGGAAATAGAAAGGCATGCAATGGGAATTTGAGGTGCCATGAACTCCCTTCTCAGGCTTGCCTGCATAAGCATAGGCAGCTTGCCATGTGCTTCCCCTACAAGTTGCCGTATGTATTTTTCTCATTCCTAAGGTATGGAGAGAGAGAAATCTATCCCACACCTCAAATTCAGAAATTCAAGGGGAGAAAAAGCTGTTTTACAATTTACTTTTGTTGATCACAGAGGGAATGGCTCGCCCAACAATCCTCAATCAACCAGTCCTCAGGAGACAGATCAATATCTAAAGCCCAATCAGTAAAATGTTAGTGAGCAAGTCTACCTCCATGGGAGGTGCCTTTCGGATGCCTGCACCAAAATCTACACCTTACAGATCTTAGATTTAGAGTTGTGAGGTACTTTGTAGGGGCAGCTAGTTGCAGTAGATAGAGTGGATATAGTACTATGCCTGGACTCAAAAAGATCTGAGTTCAAATACAATCTGGGACATTTACCAGTTATGAGACCCTGGGCAAGTCATTTAACTTCTGTTTGCTTCAGTTTCTTCAACTGTAAAAATGAGGTAATAGCCCCTGCCTCACAGGGTTATTATAAGGATAAAATGAGACAATATATGCTTGCCATGGTGTGCAACACTTAGTAGATGTTATATAAATACTAGCTATCATTATTATTATTATTATCTAGTCCAGTAATATCAAACTCAAACAGAAATGGATCCCTGATGGATCATATTGCCTTAGAAAACTACAAGGTAGTATTGTCTATGTTGTATTGTTTTTTTTATTTCTTTTGGTAAACATTTCCCACTTACATTTTAATGTGGTCTGGCCTCAGTCAGGAATTTTGTGGTCCCTTGGGGTTGGCAAGCTGTGAGTTTGACACTGATAATCCAAGGCGATTCTCCTTATTTTACAGAGATCTAGGAAAAGGGAAGTAACTTGCCCCAGGTCACATAGGTAGTAAGCAGCAAAGCAAGAATTAGAAGCCAAAGTCCTTTGACTCCAAATCAAGTAACCCTGGCCATCCTCATATTGACAAATTCCCCTTCTTCAGCCTTCATTATGAAAATTAATAATAGTTTATGACCTCGTGTAGGCAGACATGTTACTCTGTAAAGTTATGATGAAGTCGTTTTCAAGGGCTTTCTGCCCGACCAGGACCTGACGTCAAAAGTACGTCTCTGGGATCCTGGTGTTGTTGTTATTATTCAGTCATAAAGTTGGGTCTAACTCTTTGTGACCCCATGGACCTCCTATCTTCCACTATCTCTTGAAGTCTATCTGAGTTCATATTCATTGTTTCCATGACACTGTCTATCCATCTCATCTTCTGCCATCCTATTCTCCTTTTACCTTCAATCTTTCCCATCAGGGTCTTTTCCAATAAATTCCATCCTTCTCATTATGTGGCCAAAGTATTTAAGCTTCAGCTTCAGTATTTGACCTCTCAGTGAATAGCCTGAATTAATTTCTTTAAGTATTGACTGATTTGCTCTCCTTGCTGGTCAAGGGACTCTCAAAAGCCTTCTCCAGCATCACAAGTTGAAAGCCTCTACCCTATGGCTCTCAGCTTTCCCTATAGTACAACTTTCACAGCCATATATTGCTACAGGAAATAACATAGCTTTGACTATATATGGACGTTGGGCAGCAAAGTGATGTCTCTTTGCCAAGAAAACCCCATGGACAGTACTAAAATCCAGATGTAGATTCATGAAACTTCAAAAAGGGCAGAAATTAAAGATGAAAACTGCTAACTGGAGGAAGAAAGAGGAAAAAAACCAACAGAGGTCTCAAGATTAGCTGAGTTTAGCCTAGTAGCTGTTTGACTTAAGTTTGGGAACTCTCAGTGCACCATATTATGCATTTTTTTTTAAAAAGAACCAAAGGAAAAGGGGAGAGGGTATGTACAGAGAATGATGGGAACAAAAGGAAGGGCCAGGTAATCTCTACATTCCAAACTGTAGTTTCATAGTATTTTTCCTGGTGAGGCATTTAATGATTCATTCTTATGTAAAACATTTTGTTTGAACTCTTACATGGACGTGTCTGACTTAGAGATTCTTAATATTCTTCCCATTATTGCTGCTTTTCTGCCTTTCTTTATGCTAGAAGTGTTTCAAATAAGATCTCTCTGATACCTTCCTCTCAAAGAAGCTAGTCATGATTCATTTACTTGTAAGTAAGTTTAAGCCAGAAACACAGCATCAAAATTGATCAATATTTTTAACATGATCCCATTTTCATGTAAACACTACTGGAAACCAACAATTGTGAATGAATTCAAACACATGATACCATAAGTTGTTATTATCATTATTAATAGACATTTGTATAATGATGTAAGATTTACAAAACACTTTGCCATCATGTCATTTGATCTTCACAATGACCTTGTGAAAAAGGAATATCACCCTCATTTTACAAGTGAGGAAACTAAGGCTCAACAAAGTAAAATGAGTTGCACAGTAAAACACAGCCAGTAAGTATCAAGAGTCAGGATTTGAACCCATGTCTTTACTGACTCCAAGTCCAGCCTACTTGGACAGTGTAGTATGGTGTTGCCATAAAGTTTTAGCAAATCTTTGGTCTAACACATAGAGAAAATAGCAAAGTAAGAAAGGTAATGTAGGGTAATGAAAAGGACCCTGAATTTAGAATAAGAAGACCTAAGTTTGAATCCAAGCATTCCTATGTCACCTTGGACAAGTCACTTCCTTTCTTTGAATCTCAATTCTGTCATCTGTAAAATATGGAATATTCCTCAAGGGCCCTTCCAACTTGAAACATAATTATCTCAGTTTTATTGAGGGAATCAGAGAAAAATATAGATCTTCGAGATGGAAGGAAACTGAGGCAAACTGTCCTTTTCCCCTAACCCTTTTGCAAATAAGTTAAAATTATGCCTAGATGATGCTGAGACCCAGGAGAGTCAAGTAATTTGCCCAAGGTCATAAGTTAGTAAATGGTGAAATGAAAAATCCAAGCCACCTGCCTTCCAATGGAATAACACTCCTTCCGCTAAACAGACTACTGAGAAAAAAAGAAAGTTATTTTTACCATTATCCTCATCTAGCCCCCTAACCAGAAAACCTTGTGCATGGGGAAACATTCAAATTCAAAGGCTCTTCATGGTCACTTAAGTGAGTCCTGTGTAGATGGGACCTATGGACTATCACTGAAGTGAGATGTTTTTATTTGCTGGTAAATGCTGCCACCTTATGGCCCCTTCATCGAGCATCAGCTAAGCAATGGCCAATTGCTTCTTTCTGTGAATTCTTTTAGCGCATTTTATTCTGAGAACCATTCATTAGGAATAGATAAGTTCATTTGAAGTAGAGAATTGTCAGGCGAGGACCAAACAAATCAGTGCATAATTTTCTTGCAGGAAAGGCAGAAGCACAGATATCAAACCACAGCTTATCCCGTGTTTATTGTTAATGGTCAGAAAAAAAAGTTAAAAATAACTAGCTAACTATGAGCAGCCTATGTCTCATTTAGATAATTAGTAGCTACACTTGTCAGCAGTTTGATTGCCTGGTAATTACAGTTTAAGTTAAACAGGTAAATCTGAAGGGTAATTATTTGTTTGCAGATGGGGCTAACACAGCCCTGTATGTAACATCATCATGTCATTCATCTGTGGCTCCATGGTAATTATTGGGCTGTTACAAAGTATTTATATATGCAAATAAATATTTAAAATAAAAATGCCACAAGATGACAGACAAAAGGTGGAGGAGTAACACTAGATTATGATTAAAATGATAGAGTCTCAGTTATTATGAGAGTTGGGAAACTGTCAGTATATCATATTGCAGTGGGTAGAGAAAAGCACCTGGAGTGAAGGTTGTCGTTCAGTCATTCCAATCGTGTCTGACTCTTGGTGACCCCATTTGAGGTTTTATTGGCAAAGATACTGGACTGATTTTCCATTTCCTTCTTTGGCTCACTTTATAGATAAAGAACTGAGGCAAACAGGGTTAAGTGACTTGCCCAGGGTCATGCAGCTAGTAAGAGAAATCTTCCTGACTCCAGGCCAGTGCTCTATCCACTTTACCACCTAGCTGCCCTTGGCACAAAGGACTTGAATTCATATCTTAGGCAAATTATATCAATTTCTTCATCCACAAAATGAGGGGGTTGGATTACATGGCCTCTAAGGTGCCTTTGAGCTCTGCATCTAAATTCCTATGTCTTATAAGATACAAATCATAGACAAATCACAGAACCTCAGATTTAGAAGAGACAAAAGCAGCCATCTACTCCAACCCATACCTGAAGAAAAAAAATCAATGACATAACCCAGCAAAGTAGCCAGTCATTCTGTACTTGAAGACCTCCAATGAAGGGGGGAACCACTACCTCACAAGATGGCCTACTCCACTTTTGACAGCTCCAATTGTTAGAAGTGTTTTTCCCCTTTTAAAGCTTAAATTTGCCTCTGCTGTTTCTATCTAAGCCCCTCACAACCTGCCCCCCACCTTTCCACTTTCCTTGTACTTTATGCCACACAGACCACTTGTCAATCTAGTCAATAATGAAATTTTATCTCCCAACTGAGCATTTTGACTGAATATCCTCTATGCCTAGAATTCTCTCCCTCTTAAGCTACCTCCTGAGTTCCCTCTCTTCCTTCAGTTTCCAGCTAAAATCTCGCCTTCTACAGGAAGTCCTTTCCTGATCTCCCTTAATGCCTTCCCTCTGATGATTATTTTCAATTTATCCTACATATAGCTTGTTTGTACATTGTTATTTGCATGTTGTCTCCAGTATTAGATTATAATCTCCTTGAGGGCAGGGCTATCTTTTGCCTTTCTTTCCAGTCAGCTTCTTTTCCCTTAGTGCCTAACACACTACTTGACACATAGTAGGCACTTCATAAATATTTATTGACTCACTGACTGCCTGATTGCTCTAGAGTCAAACAGAAAAAAAAAATTAATCCCTCTTCAACACATAAGAACTCTTCAAATACTTAGAGATAGCTGCCATGCCACCCTTGAGTCTTCTCCTCCCCAAGCTAAATATCACCAATTCCTTCAACTGATTTTCATACTATATGATCTCAAAGCCTTCCCTACCTTTGTATCATCTGCAGATCTGATAAGCACGACATCTATGTCATTGACAATCATGTAATAGCACAGGTCCAATCCCAGGTCCCTGTGGCACTGTAGTGGGGACCTTCTAAGCAGAATTTCAAGGAGTCATGCCACTCAGAAACTACGCATGTAATTCAGTAGCTATATGAATATTGAAAGAATTAAGCCATTGAAAGGCAAATCATTCTTATTCTCTCTTTTTAGCTAAACTTTTTATCTCTCCCACCTGCACACACACACACACACACACACACACACACAGGCATGAAAGAAACACAATCCAATTGTTTATACCTGCAATGGACCATCTACTAAAAGCTACTCAATATATATTGAAATTACATATTCTCTCAAAAGGTTACATATGCCGAGTTAAAAGGAAGTTGGTTGTCTAAATGCCTTCAAAGTATTAGTCACCAATCTCTCTTCATTGACTCATCAGAGAAAATAGAAAAAAAGTGCTTTCCTAACAATGACCCTTTGAGATACTTGTTATACATGTAATTATCAGCCTTTGGAGATGAGGAAACTGTATTTCAGAAAAGTTAAGTGACTTACCCTTTGGCCATAAGCTAAGTGTCGGAGCCAGAATTTGAACCCCCATCTCCTGACCCCAAGTCTAGTACAAATCTGCCCACTACACTTCCTAAAAGATACCATTAACGAATAACTACAAGGAAAAGAGTGCAAAAGATGGCGATATTGATTAAAACAGCCTGTTTTCCCTCGTACTTTCCCAAATAAGTGGAAATCTCTCCTTGGCTGGTTAGCCCCTGTTTCTTTAAACTAAAGAGAGAATCATAAAGTCTTCTTCATAGCACTATGCTCATTCATAGGCTTTATAGCTGGAAGAGTCCTTAGTGATCTTCTAACCTAGCCTCCAGGGCAGTTAGGTGGCACAGTGCCAGGCCTGATCTTTCTGAGTTCAAATCCAGCCTCAGACACTTACTAGCTGTGTGACCCTGGGCAAGTCACTTAATCCTGTTTGCCTCAGTGCCTCATCTGTAAAATGCACTGGAGAAGGAAACAGCAAACCATTCCAGTATCTTTGCCAAGAAAACCCCAAATGGGGTCGTGAAGAGTTGAACACGACTGAGTAACAACAACCACCACCCAGCCCTTGCATTTTTCAAATGAGAAAAGCAAGTCGCAGAGAGATTAATAGCCTGAACTTACACAGGTAATAAGCAGCAGAGCCAGAATACAAATTCAAGTCCCCCTAATTCCAAATATAGTCCTCCTTTTACTGTACCATAATGATTCAGACCCAGATTTTCTGACTCCAGATATATATTTTCTTCCGCTGCATACGGTTCACTTGAGCATTGCAGCATACTAGAAAGAATACCGGTTCCAGAGACCTGGTTGTCCAATTACCTATGTGTTTGGGGGCTAGTGTTCTTGTCTGGGCCTTAGTTTTCTCATCTGTCAAATGGGGATAATAAGATCATAAGGGTCATAAGGCCTTCAAAAATCCCTTGTGAAGGGATTTATGCAACCAACTTCCTTTTGTCTAAGGATTTGTGTAACTTTTTGAGGGAGTATGAGAGTATATACTCTAGGCACATAGTGCATGATATTGGCTAGCTTGTGGCTGACAATCCATTTCAGGTGTAAACAATATGGTCCTAAGGGTCATAGGGACTTCACAAAATCCTTGTGAATCTTAAATGTGATGGTAATGATGATGATGATGATAAGGATATAAATGAAGTAAGAGATACAAAACTGTAACAGTGGACTGATTGGTCACTGAGCTCAGTCTTCATGAGCAAGTAAAGTACTGCTGATACAAGTCCACATATGGAAGAGGTTGTGCAGCTGACTTCTTTGAGGGTGGTGATGATACATTGTGAAAGTGCTTTGGAGAAAGTTGGGTCTTTAACTCGTTCTGATCTGCTAACCACACGGGGAATTGCAGCCTCATTGATTGGTGGCATTTGCAGAGCAGGTACTGGGAATCTATTCAAAAGGCACTGGTTGACCTTATCTTTACTCTTGGTTTGGTACTTCTTATCATGTGACTCCTTTCTGGCAGATGATGTCTGGTGAGATATAATGCTATAAAGAGTGAGGCCTCAGGCTGTCTCCCTCTGGAGGCTATGACCTTTGAAAAGTCAGGAGAGTGATCCACCACATGTCCAGGAATCACATAGTTGAGTGCATCTCAGGTTTTGAAGCCAACTCAGTGGAGGTGCACTGACTATGAAGAATCAGCCTTCACTATCCAGGCCAATAGCAGGTGAGATAGAGAATCATCTATCAGTTATGTCCACCTTTGGATGGAACTTTGACTGGACCAGTACTATGTAGAAACTGCATTAAGTTGGAGCCCACACTCCCCAAAGGCTAAATTGATATGGGGGGTTGAGGTGGGATGTGCCCCAAAGTGTTGAAGAGAAATGTTTGTACTTCTGTTCTTGCTAAATCTTTGAAGTAAATATCCCTTTGTGAAGCACAATTGATGTTGATTGGTTAAATGGACCTGAGGTGCTAATCACTAGCACCTAACAGTGGGAAAAGCACACCTGAAATGAGAGCTCAAAACTGCATAAAGTTGAAGTCTACTCTTCTCAGAGACCAAAATAGTATAGGGTGGAGCAGTGCCTCAAAAGCATTGAAGTGGGGGCAGCTAGGTAGCACAGTGGATAGAGCATTGGCCCTGGAGTCAGGAGGACCTGAGTTCAAATCCACTCTCAGACACGTAACACTCACTAGCTGTGTGACTCTAGGCAAGTCACTTAACCCCAATTGCCACACATACACACACACACACACACACACACACACACACACACACACACGAATTAACTTTACTTAAGGGCATCTAGGTGGCTCAGTGGATAGAATGCTGGCCCTGGATTCAGGAGGAATCCTGAATTTGAACTGGATTCAGTTCAAATCCGGCCTTTGACACATAACACTTACTAGCTGTGTGACCCTGGG
Organism: Phascolarctos cinereus; assembly: GCF_003287225.1. Taxonomy (NCBI): domain Eukaryota; kingdom Metazoa; phylum Chordata; class Mammalia; order Diprotodontia; family Phascolarctidae; genus Phascolarctos; species Phascolarctos cinereus. Next base: position 156,680,208 of record NW_027555625.1, read on the forward strand.
CAAGTCACTTAACCCCATTGCAAGCAAAAAAAAAAAAAAAAAAGAAGAAAGAATTGAAGTGAAATGTAAATATCCCTTTGTAAAAGACAATTTTGTTAATTAGTTAAATGGAACTAAGGTGCCAGTCATTGGCACTTATTAGAGAAGACACATTCTAATTCTTCAGGAGACTACTTCTGGAACCTCAAGATGGGAGGTGTAACTAGCCTGGCTCTGGGGGAGTACACAGAATCTGTGCTGCAGATTTCTGCTAACTATAAGAAAGATCTTCCAGGTCAGCAGCACTATGCACATGTTCATGAGAACTGAATCCAGTGGGCAGTCCTCTTTTACACTAACATAAAGCCCTACAGAACTCTGAGATAATATTATCCTCACTAACATCCTCCTCTGACACCACAACTTATCAAGGCCTAGAGATGACTCTGGGTTCTCAAGAACAATGACAACGGAGCAGACGCTCTGGCAGAGCCTACCAATGAAGAAAGGGGGGAACAAGGGGAAAGAGCATTTATTAAGTGCCTACTGTGTGCCAGGCCCTATGCTAAGCACTTTTCACAAATATCACCTCGTTTGATCCTCATAACAACCCCGTGAGGTTATTGTTATTGTTATCCACATTTTAGAGTTGAGGAAATGGAAGCAGCCAGAAATTAAGTGACTTGCCCAGGATCACGTTGCTAGTAAGAGTGTGAGGTCACATTTGAATTCAGATCTTCCTTACCCCAGAGCCAGCACTTTATCCTCTTCACCACTAACTGCCTCTAAAAAATATTTTGCATGAAGGGCAAGCAATGGACTGTTTATCTGTTGTAGCTTTGTTTTGAGAAGCTCATTACCCTGCTAGCCACAGAACAACAGAATCTGAAAGTTGGAAGAGATTTCAGCATTCAACTAAGCCAACCTACACACTAAAAGAATCCCCACTATGACATATTTTACAAGTGGTCATCCAACCTCTTGGGTAATAATTTTTTTCAGAGAAAGCAACTCTCAAAGACTGTCTGCCAAGTCACAGATGTGGTGAAATCTGCACGAGTTGGTGGAGTATCCATGCTCATCAAATACCAGGTTGTTAAAATACAAATACTGCAGCGTTATGGAAACTTATATTGATCCTAAATGGAGTGGATAGGAATTCTTATGACTTTTTTTAAGTGTGATTCCAGATCAGGACCAGTCACAAATTCAATTTAATAATTCACTATATGCAAAGCATTATGTAAGGCAACAGGGATCTAACAACTCAAAATAAAACTGCCCCATCCTCAAGAAGCTTCTGAAGTAGGTGCTGTGGAGTGCTTAGAGTTTGGTTAGATGTCGAAGATGCCAAGGTCATCCACTGCATCCCAAGCCATCGCCAGTTGTCCTGACTTTTGTCACTGGACTTTGATAATTCTGGAAAAGAGAGCGAGGCTGATGACTTTGTCATCATATTGTGATGTCATTGGTACTCTTTGAAAACAAAGGACAAATAACAACACATTTTATTGAAGAGAGACAAAATGTACACGTGTAAGTAAACTCAAAACATAGGCAAAGGTAAACAAAGCAGTTTCAATATGACAATTGCATTACAATGGAAGTATTAGGAAAAGCCTTGTGTAGGGGGTGGCACCTGAGATTTGCCTTGAAGGAGCTAAAGTCCTTATGATCAGTATTGCCAAAAAATTGAATGCATTGTCTCAGGAGACAATAAGTTGCAGTCACTGGAAGTCAAAAGACTGAATGGCGGCTTGTTGGTATGTAATGATTCATTCATTGGATAGGAGGCTGGTTAAATGACTCCTAGCATTCCTTCTGTTTCTAGGATATCACACAAGAATATAAGAAGTATCAACAAATCTGGACTTATTTCCTTTGCATTTACTAAAGCCAAAGAACTATTTACTTGTACTGGGGACAACTAAACAACTTCTCAGGCAGCAGAATTGGCTCCAAAGGTGTGGCTTCAATGGAGAGACTCTGCTTATGGCAGCCTCAGTATCCAGAACAGCAGGTAAGAAATTAAGACTTACAGGCTTTGATGTTATAAACATGAACCCCTACTATGGTTACATGGGAAAGATATGAGATAGGAGGTGCTGGGAAGGTGGAGGAATTCCTGGACTAATCCTCCCGAATACAAAGAAAGATCTAAGAACCGTAGAATTTCAGAAAAGCCCTTGGTGGGGGAGAAAATCATAAAACCATGTTCATTGGGTCCACCACAAATTTATGTTACAGAATCTCAATTGGGATCCCTTTACAACTCCCTAATCCTGACCTTTTTCTACTTTTTTTTTGGTCTTCTTACATTTTACTCCCTTCTACAAATTCTACAATCCAGCCATAGAGTGGTTTACTTGCTATTCCTTGAGCACAATATCATCAAATCATCTCCCATCTCCATTCTTTGCACAGGATGTCATCTAAGCCCAGAATGCTCTCCCTCCTCACCACTATCTTCTAGCTTATCTGGCTTCCTGCAGGACAGAGCTCAAATCCCATCTTCTGCAAGAGGTCCTACCCCACCTCCACTTTCCCCCCAACTTATTGCTTTAGTTTTTTTCCCTCAGATTACCTTCCATTTTTTACTGTACATATCTTGTCTGTTCATAGTTATTTGAATGTTATCTTTCACATTAGATGAGCCCCCTGATGGTGGGGGACTATTTTTGCCTTGCTTTGTATCTCTAGAACTTAGTAAAGTAGCTGGCAAATAGCAAATTCTTAATAAATACTGACTGACGAGAATGTAGTTTAAGGAGGGGTGTGCTGGCACCAGCATGCATTTACACCTTGGAAATGGGCAAACCCCACATATCAGGGCTTGATTTATTGTTTTGTTAATTGTTTACCAGGGGTGAGAAATCTGTGACTTCCAGGCCACATGTGGCCTTCTAGGTCCTCAAGTGCAGCCCTTTATATGTTGTATGTCTGAGGCCGGATTTGAACTCAGGTCCTCCTAAATCCAGGGCTGGTGCTCTATCCACTACGCCACCTAGCTGCCTAGAAGAGTCTTCTCTTCTCCCTACAACATGAACTAGAGACCTTTTACTATCCTCATTGCCCTCCTCTGGATGCTTAACAATGTACTTCCTAAAAGGTGGTGCCAAGAACTGAGCCCAGCACTCTAGATGAGATCTGACCAAGGCAGAGTACGAGGACACTATCATACCTTTAAACTTGAACTCTGTGCCTGTCTTAATGAAATCTAAGATAACATTAGTTTTCTTGGCTACCATATCATGCTGTTCACCCATACTGAATTTGCAAACCCTCTAAAGTCCCCAGATTTTTTTTAATGAGCTACTCATTCATCATGCCTTCCCATCTTATACTTGCAAAAATTGATTTTTTGAACTCTTATAAAAATTTACATTTAGCCCTCCTAAATTTCAGTTTATTTGTTTCAGTTGAATGGTGTAGCCTATCGATAGTTTTTGTTCTCCAGGCTCTGTCTCTCAGTGTCTTAGCAGTCCTTTCCTTCTTTGTTTCATCTGCAGATCTAAGACCTACCCCATCTAAGACTTTATCCAAGCTATTAAAAAAAAAGTCAAATAGAGGAGAGGGTCAAGCACAGATTCCATGAATACTAGAGGATACTTCCTTCCACTTAACATCAAGCCTGCCTTTAGGTCCAGCTATCTTTTCTACTAGAATAGCATTAGAGAGTTCTTGGGAAATGATGAGGATAGTTTAGGATGAGTCCTGAACTATTTACACTTCAAGACTGAAGGCCTAGGAATCTACAAGTTTAAAGATAAGAATCAATATCAGCAAGGAATCAAAGAATAAAGTGTCCCACAATGTGTAAATACATTCCATCATATTTCTCATAGCCTATTAAATTTAAGCAATATAGCCTCCTAGAGAGAAAAAGGAAGAGTTCCAAGATAACACCAAGTTCCTGGCCCCAACCAAGCAGAGGAATTTCAGGAATTCCCAACAGCTAGAGCCAAGTAATAGTAAGGGACAGAACCATGATGTAGAGGAGCAAATGCTAAAATTGCCCATAATTAGGAATGTGAGTCATGTGGACTGTGAAAGTCTAGGGTGAAAGTGATCAATTTTTGAGTGATTCCAAGTGATCTTTTGGGGGAGCTTTGACCATAGGAGTGTTGCAGGTTTGGAAGAGTACATAGATACCTAGGGGAGGAATGGTTCATTGGAGGGGGGCGTTATTTGAGTCTTGAAAATCCAAATGTTTTTTCTCTTTTCAGAGAGGTTCTCATTGCTAGGGTAGAACTATAGGTCCAAAGATCTGTAACGTATCCTAGGGAAGGTAGAGCTTCCACAAGGAGGGGATAAGAGTTATTTTGACTATTCATGGATTTACATGCAAATCTTTTATGTTTTGAATTTGTGTTAAGTTAAATAAAGACTACGTTGTGGTCAGAGAATTTTAGCCTGAGTGCTTGCAGGTGAGCTGACAACCTTTTTATCTTTCACATCCATTGCGGAAAACTTGACACAGCTGTATTTTGATGTTACCAGAGCAAGTTGGGGTGAGGACAAAATGAGCCAAATTCTGATGTGCCCATGGGAAACCCTAGATGAAGGCCCAAGCAAAAAGACTGATTTGAAAGCTAACTCCAAGATAAAACCTAGTCCATATAAACCTGGAGCATTGGTTCAGGGCCAAGATTATAACCATTCTAAGTCAAAGATTCCTAAGCCTATGGAATCTTTCTACCCCAGAATCAGCTTTTAATACTATAGAATATTCTCCCACCCTTCATGATATATGATAGTGTGGAGGCCTGGAAAATTATGAAACCTTAAATCTACCTTTTCCACCAGAGTCCTTGTAAGTTTTTTTAATTATGTTGCCAACCTGCTTTTGCTAATGTTGGTTTACTATTTGTAGATCTGCAGCAGATAAGGTTGTCAAAAGAAAAGTGAGAATTCTAAAAGAAAAAAAATAAAATTCAACACATTGGCAATAAGCCTGAGCACAAAACAGTTTCCAAAAAGTAAAAGAAACATTTTTAAAACAAAAAGAAAATGTGAAAGCTACTACTTTACCCGCTGAGTATAATGCCTGACATGTAGTAAGTGCTTAATAAATGATTTTTGACTGACTAAGCATAGTAGAGATTAAATCAATGGAGAAATAATCCATGACATAGATTATTTTAAAAAATTAAATAACTATTAAGGAAACCACAGCTTCAGCTGATCCATTCTGTTTCATTACCACAAATTATACCACTAAGCCTACCTCTAGTCCTGGGAAGATCCACCTCACCAATAAAAGACTGCCATTTCTCACAGGGGGAACCAGGTGAGAGAGTGTGCATGATTCAGAGAAAATCCATGCTAACTATTGGGTGAGGTCAAGCAGCAAAGGGAGAAGAAATGGAGGGCTACTTAAAGCAAATGTTGCTGGATCAGTACAAGCATCCCTTACTTTGTACTACAGATCTGTTTCTGAAATTAATAACAATAATTTATATTTCTATAACTAATATTTATACTAATATTTATTTAGCCCTAATATTTATATAGCTCTCTAAGGTTTGCAAAGCACTGCCCATGTTATTTTATCAGCACAACAATCCTGGGAAGTAAGTGCTATTGTTATCCACTTTTTACAGATGAGGAAACTGAGGTCCAAAGAGGTTAATCGATTCACCTGGGAAACAGCCAGTAAGGATCTGAGGTCAGATTTAAACTCAAGTCTTCCTGACTCTAAGTTCGGCACTCCATCCACTGCACTGTCTTACTGCCTCAAAGTTCCATGTGAAGAGAATTTGGTACATCTAATATTTAACAGACACTGGCAAAGTTTGTTATTTAAAGGAATCTCATAGCAAATCCTTTTACAAAGTCAATAATCACTCCCAATTTATCTGTGTAAATCCAGATTTTCACAGACATGGTTTGTTTAAAGTAACATACATCTATAATACCATCTTAAAAACAAACATATTAGTTTCTAAGAACCACTGGCACTGAAGAGAGAGGTGTGTGGTTCATAGGCACTGGAAAGAGAAGAGTACACTGGGATTTTAAAGAGGAGAAAAATGGTTTTAGGTGCATCATCATCATTATTATTCTATGACAGGAATTGGCAACCAAGGAACCCAGTTGAGGCAGTTTTCAGTAGTACTGATTTGGCTGCCAGCCAGCAGAATCCTTAGCCATATTAAGAAATTGTCAAGGCTTCTACTTGGCACTGTCCCACCACCTTACAATCAACCATCAATCAATTAACAAATCTTCAGTGAGACCCTACTACTAGTGAATTGTTATGATAGAGCTCTCTTACCTTCACACGCCCCAACCCCTACCTGGAAAACAAGGGCTCTAATGCTGCCCTGTGATGGTCCATATTTCCCCACTGCAGCTTTGGAGACAAGCTTGTGAAGTTCTCAATATTTCCAAATTACCCAGATACTCCACACATCAATACTTCCAACCCCTCAGTGAAGGATAAGGGGAGTACATCTAGGTATTAGGAGGAAAGTAATCTGATTTTGTGAATTCCATTATTTATACTAAGGTGTAAATTACTGTTAGGCTTAACTCTAAGAAGGACAGCTTGCATTTTAAAGAGGAGCTTGTTGACTCAAAGAAAACTCTAATTAGTGGAATGAATTCCATTCAAGTTGCTCGCTGTGATCAGTAAATTTGTAGCAGTAATCCCCAAAACAACCACAGAGACAGACAACTGGTATGTAAGATTATGCATCTACTGGCAATGGGAAGAAGAAGAAAAAAAGACTAAAACAGAGAGAAAGGTAAAATGACTGCTCTTGAGTGGAAAGCATAATCACAGGAAAGTTCTGTCTAGCAAAGAAAACATTTAACAAAACATCTCATGTAATTCTTGTAGGAAAAAAAAATGAAGAGATAACAGGCTTATGTGATAAGATAATTAGATGAA